>NC_050446.1:32968942-33591442 GCF_903995425.1 Onychomys torridus
TCTTTTTGGCACAAAATGGCCATTTGGTCAAGAAATTGCTCTTGCCTGGACAGCTTGACAGGATATTATATGAACTGGACATGCAGAACCCATGGGAAGGTGACCATTTAACATTGCAAGGCTTCAGGTTCCTGCTTCACAGAAGAGACTGCCAAATATTCTACAGGACACAGAGAGAAGCAGCTAAAAAACTCTAGGCCTCTTGGATGAAGATGGATGCCCCAATGTTACAGAGGAACATTGGATGACTGTCCAGGCAGGTAGCTCTCTGTCACTTCCAGAATTTTGGAAACTGCTTACAATGCATTTCCTGTTTACTTAGGTAATATTATATACTTCTGGGGTCTTTGATGTAGTTGAAGACTAGATAGTTATAAGTATAATTTTCCTTGGTTATGATAAAAGATAAATTATATATAAAACCTTAGACTCACAAATATAGGATAAATAGAACATTTTCTTTGAGTTTGACAAATGTAAATAGACTAGATATTGTAACTGCAATTTTGGTTTGATAACTCTTTTGTTATATGTAATTTTACTATGTTAAAGTTAAAACCTTCCTCTTTGATTAGACAGCAAATGGGAAGTACTGTGGGATGTCATTCTTTATGCTGTGAATATGTGTTGCTTTGATTGGTTGATAAATAAAATGCTGATTACCCAGTAGCCAAGCAGGAAATACAGCCAGGCAAGTGGATGAGGAGAATTCTAGAAAGAGGAAGGACAGACTGAGGAGTCGCCAGACACACAGAGGAAGCAAGATGACAAGGCAGAACTGAGAAAAGGTACCAAGTCATGTGGCTAAACATAAATAAGAAATGTGGGCTAAATTAATTGTAAGAACTAGTCAGTAATAAGTCTGAGCTAGTGGCCGAGCAGTTATAAATAATATTAAGTCTCTGTGTGATTGTTTTATAAAAGGCTGCAGGACTGTGGGTAAGAGATTTGTCCTGACTGTGAGCTAGGTAGGTAGGACACAGGAAATCTTCTGACTACAATCAATGTTCAATATTTTTCCAACATTTATGATAGATATTTGTTATATAATGTTGCTTCTAACTTTCAGCAAATGATTAGCAGAGCAGGCAATGTAAGGTTAAATCTATATAGGAGTTTAAGCTTATAAAAGCTGATTTTATGGGAAATTCTCAGCATAACATGGTTGGTTGCATTGTTCATGTAAAGGCAGTTTAGACTGAAACAGGATAAGTACACTGTAAAACAGCTAGTTAATTACAAAACCTTAGCTGATCTGAAGTGTATTAACTTTGCTTTGGGGTTTACCAAAAATTCTGTATTTTCTGGATGAAGAGACATTTTCATAAAATTATATCACAACAGATGACATATAAATTTATGTCACAAATAAGCAAAAGTTAGTATTTGATAAATTTTCTTTAATAATTTCTGCTTTGAATTGAAAAATAATTAAATTTGAGTGAAATCTAATATCACTAGATGATAAATTTGAAAGTCTTGGCAGTGATACTGTGTATCACTAACATTTAATAATGTCATATTTATGATTTTCATCCATTACTTACTTGATAAACATTTGCCAATTAGCAGAAAACAATTTGTTTTTGCTTCACGTCAATCTTTTAATTCATTTTAGAAAATATTTAATTATTAAGTAAGATTGATAGAATCACAGAAAATAATTAAACAAAGTTACTAAATTTGTCTCTATTTCTTAAAAATATATTATTATAGTATTTGATAAATTTCTCTAGCATGAATGGAAATAAGAAAATCATTTAGATCAAATATGTATTTAAATCAAGAGAGATGACTCAGTTTTAATGTTTCACAATAGAATAAACATTTTCTCTCAATGTCTGACAGTCTGTCTGTCTGTCTGTCTCTCATACACACACACACACACACACACACAGAGAGAGAGAGAGAGAGAGAGAGAGAGAGAGAGAGAGAGAGATGCACACACATACTAAACATGCACACTTAAAATTGTTTTTAATATTCATCACCCACACAGCACCTGTCAGTTCAGCATGTATTCCCACACGGCACAGAATTATTTAGTCATAGTTTTTTGAAAAAGTTACACATTGCTACTGCTTATTAAAAATTGTAATTTGTCTTTGCTGCTCTGTGATGAATATTCTATGCATTAAAAGGCCCAGAAACAGCTGGGCTTTGGTGGTGCACACCTTTAATCCCAGCACTTGGGAGAGGCAGGTGGATCTCTATGAGTTCGAGGCCAGCCTGGTCCACAAAGCAAGTTCCAGGAAAGGCATAAAGCTACATAGAGAAACCCTGTCTCAAAAAACCAAAAAAAAAAAAAAAAAAAAAAAAGGCCCAGATACATTTAAAGATACACTGAGGAATAAGACAATCTTAAAAAAAAGAAAGTAGCCTGTTGTTGTTCTTATGTGTAGAATCTTGGGACAAGGGTTTACTTTAAAGTAAACCAGGACTTTAAGGATGTAAAAGTGGAAAGAGGGGGTAGACAAAAAGGGAAAGTAGCAGGGTACTTTTGTGATCTAACTACATCATATCCATTCATAAATATCATAATGAATTCTCTTTATATATCTTACATATGTCAATAAAGTTTAAATGAGTAAAATGATACATTAAAATAAAATGTAGTTAGACCACAGGTGAAAAATACCATTGTTTTCAAAGCATCTTATTTTCTGCCTTGGGTGAGACTGCTTTGCAAGAGAAAGGGAAGTTTGATTTTTATAGTAATGCCAAGACCCTTACTCCACAATTCTATTTTTCATCTTCTACTTAAGTGTTTATTAAAATGGATATCTAATAACTCTTTGGAGGTTATTTCTTTACTTATTTATGTATATCATAAATTTTTATCTTCTCTCCATCAGTAATTTATTTGGATTACCTAAATTGCTTTATTTTTAATGATTTATGTATGGTTCATGTTTTTTCTTGAAGTTTAGAGTCATTCAAATTTAGAAGACCACCCTTATATTATGGGAGGCTTAACTCTCATTTCTCCAACATTCTAGCCTTTTTTGTTTGATTAACCCCACATATAGATAATATTTTCATTTTTTTCAGAGACAAATATACTTTCTAAATATACTTCTTTTCTAATACAGCCTTAAAATCTACATATTTAGGCCTCATTTAAACCCATTTAACCTAAACAAAAGTTGTGTTACAAAGGCATTTAGTTTTATCCGTAGCTTTCTTTTCTTCTCATCGATATACTAGTTATGACCACGGATCTGGAAACGGTATTGCCTACACATCACAAAGAATTTATTAGGCTCCCATCAAACTTCCAGGAAATTTGACCCAAAGACTGAGCTATATCTCTCAAGCTTTCTCTAAGGGGCCAATATTTTATAATCAAGAGGAAAACACTAGTTTGGAACCATGAAGGTTCCCATTCGCTCTCTGTAGTAAGCAACAAAAATAACTACTTCAACTCATTCTGGAGAAAACACCACATCTGGTGAAATTATGTTTAAGAAACAAATGCACATGGGAAGTATGTCAACATTACCCAAAAGATACATGGCAAATGAAGATTCAATTATGCAAGGAGCTCTACCAAATTCCTCCAAAAGCAGAGCGTCTATAGACATGAGCCATCTCTTTCCTTTCTCCCCAGACCCAACCTCAGGATGACAGAGGCCACAACTGATACGACAAAGACAAGATTTTTCCGTCTCTGATGCAAGTGACAAGAATTTTTTTTTTTTTAATTTTGTTTTGTTTTCTGAGTCAGGGTTTCTCTGTGTAGTTTTGGTGCCTTTCCTTGATCTCACTCTGTAGACCAGGCTGGCCTTGAACTTTGAACTCCAGAGTCCAAAGGCTCCCATTAGCTTGGCTCAGCTCTCTCTGTGGTTTTATGATCTTGTTCTCCTTGCTCTTATAGTCCCTCCTCCCTCTCTGCAATTGAACTTCAGGAACTTGGCCAAGTGCTTTGCTGTAGGCCTCTGGATCTGCTTCCATCAGTTGCTGGATGTAGGTTCTATGATGACAATTAGGGTAGTCACCAATCTGAGAAAGGCTGGTTTAAGTACCCTCTCCACCATTGCTATGAGTCTTAGCTAAGGACATCCTTGTAGGTTCCTTGGGATTTCCCTGGCACCAAATTTCTTCCTAACCCCCTAATGGCTCATTCTGTCAAGATATCTATTTCACTGTTCTCCCTCTCTGTCCTTCTCTGATCTCAGCCATCCAAGCCCTCACCTTCCGACCCCTCACCCCCTCCTCTCTACTCCCCCCTCACAGTTTACCCAGGAGATCTTGACCTTTTCCCCTTCCTGGGGTGATCCATGAATGTCCCTCTCAGGGTTCTCTTTTTTACTTAGCTTCTCTGGAGTTGTGGGTTGTAGCCTGTTTATCCTCTGCTTTGAGTCTAAGATTCACTTATGAGTGAGCACAGACTGTGCTTGGCAAGTGATGAGAATGTTTAACTCTGTGGAAGAGAGCCATTGTCACCAGTTGGAGAAGCCAAGTGCCCTCTTACAGTGACATCAGAAAAAATTAGAAGTTTTTACACAGCTGCAATCGCAGCCTGGTCATCAAAGACCTGCACCACTGCAAGAGAACAGCATGTTCATCTTTCCGACACAGCTAAACACAGGCTGTGGATTTAACCCAAGATGAGAGATATCCTATACAAAACTATATAGAAATATTTTTGAAGCTCTTGAATTAACTTCATGTTTTTTAAACGAAGTGTGAATAATTTCTTATCTAAAGTTAAACACAAAACAGTGCAGATTTTAGTGGTAATGAATTACCATTAAATAGTACTTAATTACTTACACAATTAAGTAAGCTCCTCCTTAACAGGAGCTAATAGCTGCAAGACAAGAGCAAACTGTATCTAAGCTAGATAAAACTGGGCAAAGGACAGGCAGAAAAAGTACTACAGAGCAGCTGAAGATCAAAGGCTGCTATCAAAATCCACTCTGGTATGGGATGCTTTAAATACCCTTATAGCTCCCCATATCTTAAAATTCATTTTAAAAGCCTGAAAAAAGGAAAAGAAAAAAACCCTATACAATCACAAATTTCAACCAACTCCAAGTCAGGTAAATAATTGGTTATGCAGTACAAAGAAAGTGTCCAGCTCTGAAACTTTATACACACAAACAACAATGGATTCAGCAAGTTTATTATGTTCTTGATTCTTTATACTGTAACTGGTTTATGAACAGAGCATGATCATTAGAGATTAGTTTTTAAAAGATTTGAAAAATAAATGTTTGTCACAATAATTATTAGTGACAAAGATAATCATTATCTTACTATCTTGAAGCCAGTCTTTTAATAAGAAGTTTTGAATTTTAAATCAAATACAACTTTCAGATTCTCGCATAAAGACATTAGCATAAAACTTGTGAGACTGAATAATTTTTATTTTTATTTATTTACTTATTTATTTCGTTTTTTTTTTTTTTCCGAGACAGAGTCTCTCTGTGTAGCTTTGCGCCTTTCCTGAAACTCACTTGGTAGCTCAGGCTGGCTTCGAACTCACAGAGATCCACCTGCCTCTGCCTCCCGAGTGCTGGGATTAAAGGAGTGCCACCACCGCCCAGCCAAGACTGAATAATTTTTAACATAAAGGTCTTTGTATTGGACCATATACTGCAGCAAATAAAATTTGCATGTAATATTATAAATTTATGAGTCTCTAAAGTAAATCTCTGAATACTCTAGAAAATCACAAAATTTAGATCTAATCTAAGGGACACAGGTGAACATTTATACACAAAGCCATTTAGTAGTTAAAGTAATAAGTGAAGTTTTTAAGTTTCCATGTTGCCATGGTAACAAAATCTCCCCAGTGATAGACAATAGATAAGTTTCTAAAATTAGTAATATTTAGATAAAGTTATGATTTTTAGTTGGAGAGGTAAAAATGATAAATCAATGAGTCAGAGAGAGAATCACATACAATCACATATCAGGTAAGATACTAGAGAGATCCCACCAACAAAAGTAGCATGCCCGCCATTCATGATTTCAGCAAGATTTGAATGGAATAGCAGTGCACAAAGCATTAGATTCTCAAGGCAAGGTTTGCAAACAATTACTTGTTTGCATTAAGTCTCAGCAATTAGGAGATTGATACCAAAATGACATTTTGGAGATTTTAGAATATAATAGTATAATTCCTACTGAGTATAATAGTAGAAATAATTGGCATATGTTTATACCTTATTATATGTTTAACAAAACCTAAAATATTGAAAAAATATGAAGAACACAATAAACAAAACTATTTTAACTTTAAATAACATATGTGGGGCGAAGGCAATTTTTATCTTCTTGTTTGGAGCTTTATCCTAAATATATGAAAATTGTGACATTTTGATGTGGTTTACAAATATTTTCCAAACTGAAAATATTTTCCCTTGATAATACATATATGTATATATTATTCTAGAATGTATCTTGAAATTCATAAAGCAAATGAGAACAGTTGTTCACCCACAGAACATTTGCCATTGATCCACTGTTTAGCTTTGCTTTCCTCATTTTAAACATTACCAAAGGTAAGTTTTTTAATTTGTATTAATACATAGGACTTTCAGGTTATTGAAAATAAACACATACTTCTATTCAACAATCCAACAATCAGAAATATATTAGATGACACTTATTTACGGTACCATGCTTTAATTAGGACCTCTTCAAAGAGTGAACTCCTCACAGTAGGTGCCTGGGGTAATGTGTAATCAGCTACAGTTTAGAGCTTCAGGTAGCTTTGCTAAACTCCCTAATTACAGCGTTAAGCACCTCATTGTGGCCTTGGAGTAATTTTTGACAAGAAATGATGATTGAGTAATGGTTTCAGCTAAAACAGATATGTGTTAATTTAGTGTGCGTATAAAATGATAAATTCACAAAAAATTAACTGGAGCTACACACTGAAAAGTTCTGTAGAGGAACACTGCTAAAGTGATATTAAAAGAATCACAGACACTAAAAATAATATGAGATTTCTAAAAGTTCAAAAGGCTTTATTAAATATTAAAACTCTTCCTGGATTGTTATTCCCCATCCCCCCCAAAAAAAATCACTTATAGATGCAATCTGGAAAAGTAACTGATTCTGAGTTGATAGTGAAAAATGTGAGATTTAATGTGTAGAAAAAAGAAAGAAGCATTTATTCATGAATTTTTCCCTTTCAATTTTCTTGCCACCAACTGCTTACTTAATCTTGAGATTATTCCTCTCTACTTTTTTTTCCTTCTTTTTTATTTTTATTTTTAATATCTTATTTCTTTATTTTTTCAGGACAGGGTTTTTCTGTATATCCTTGGCTGTGCTGGAACTCTTTAGGTAGACTAGGCTGGCCTTGAGCTCAGAGATCAACCCACCTCTGCCTCCCAAGTGCTGGGATTAAAGGAGTGTGCCACTACCACATGGCCATCTTTACATCTTTTAATTAAAATATGTAGTCAGACATCAAGGTTTTGGTTTCAATCTAAGCTCTCAGTCTAAATCAGCAATAGCAACATGGTACTCATGATTAAGAGATTTGCAAACGGTGACACAGTTTTGATAGTTCATTAATCTTTGACTTAAGTTCAGACCATATTTTCATGTAAGGCTCTAGGAGGAGCTCAGCCAGCTAGCCTGATAAAACTGTAGCTGCCCTGTTCTGGGTAGTGTGAGTAGGCATGTGTGCTAGTTACTTCCATCTGAACAAACTTAGAGTCTCACACCTGGTTATTGGTGACACACAACCACCAGAATGCTGGAGATCAATGAGAAAGAGAGTCTCTGGCTGCCAGAGGAAAATCAGGAGCGGGTATGTAGGTATGCCCATATCTGCAATAAATGAGTCTACTGCTAGCTTCTTACCTGACACTCAGTGTCTGGGTCATTGACACTGCACCTTCTCTTCCCCTACCCCAAGGGTTGTCCAGATAGACCGGAAACATCAGGCAATGTTGAGTAATATGCATATTTAGTAATTTGTCCAATAGTTATAGTTAGGACAGTATAATGCCAGATGTGAAAATCAAAAGGTTTCACTGTAAAATTTTCCACTGGGTGGTATTCAGAGTAAATAGACTAGCCAGATATTAGATTTCAAAAATTGCATCATTAATTAATCAATTACCCCAATGATTTTAACTACTGTCTTAATTATATGTTGATATTGGACAAGACATAAAATTCCAGTTTTATGCCCCTGCTCTCTGCTCTATGAGCAGTATTTGAACTATTCCAAACTTTTCAATGGTATTGGTTGAACAATCATCTAACAAGAATTCTGGTTAATGATTATGAGAGATTTACATACAGAAAGCAGTAGTGTGCTTACAGACTTCAGAATTATTTGGTGCTGTTTCTATGAAACCTTGTGATTATTACTTTTCTTAGCTGACCTTCAACATAGTTTCTTCATTTGGGCTTCTCTACTTGTGTACAGAAACTGTGTTATCTCCTTGAGAAGAACACTGATGTAACACTACATGCTAATGGCTAGGAAGTAGATTAATTTGTTAGTTTGCTTTTTTATGTTAGCTTTTACATATAAAATGTTATTACTATCAGTGTATCCTGTATATAAGTAATATGAATTCATTAATGAGTACTTTGGCACTTATTGGCAACAAGCTATTGGGTTTCATAGAATATATTGAGTTGGAGGATATGAGAATCACCCTTGTGAGTAATACTTATGATTACTTAGCATTCTTGATGATAGACATTTATAGTTAGATAAATGAGTTAAAGATAGTATTTATTGATTGAAAACATTTCAACTAATCATTATTTTGTAATCTATAGTATAAAAATGTATGTGTTTGTAGATTGTAGTAAATGTTTTATTGTAAGAAACACAGCCAACACATTAACTACCCATGTTCTAAGGTAGTTAGAAATTATACTGGTTAAAAAAAGTAGCAGGAGCAGCATCTCCTCTAAAGTCCATGGTTTCACCAACCATGAATATTTGGCTAAGTTTACAGTTTCAGGCATGAGAGGAGTTAAGTCCAATTATAAGATGATTGGTTATCCTAAAAATATAAGTACCACTAGTGTACCTTAGGGTTATCTTGTCATACTGTTTTTTTTTTTTTTTTTTTTTGGTTTAGAGACATTAAAGCTGGGTAGTGCCTATGGTTGCTCTTCTCCCTTGCAAGTGTGCATAAATCCATCTTCTATTATGAGATCTAACTCTCATGGAAGTGGCTTCCAGCACAGATCCAGTTTACTTCCTTCAAGTCCTGTGTCTGAAGTCTTCAGCAATAAGGTCTTACCTTCAACTTTTGGTGGTTAAATAATTTTGGTGGCTTAATACAAATGGCCCTCATAGGTCCATATATTTGATTACTGAAGGAGTGGCACTATTTGAAAGGATTAGATGATGTGGCCTTTTTGGAGTAGGTATGGCGTTGTTGGAGGAAGAGTGTACTTTTGGGTTTCAAAAGCTCAAACTAGTCCCAGAGTTTCCTTTTTCTTGTTACCTACAGTGCTGGATGTAGAATTCTCACCTTCTCTAATGCCATGTCTGTCTGCATGTTTCTGTGGTTCCCTTCATGCTGATAATGGGCTAAACTGTAAGTAAGCCCCAGGCAAATGCTTTCTTTGTAAGAGTTTCTGTGGTCACAATGTCTATTCACAGGAATAGAACACATACTAAAGCAATAACTAAAGGCAACAGAAGAAGCTTATTGTCGTGGTTTGAGTAGGAATGGCCTTCAGAGGTTTGTGTATTTGAATAGTTGGTCATTAGGGAGTGGTGCTAATTGATAGAGATTAGGAGGTGTGGCCTTGTTGGAGAAAGTGTATCACTGGGGGTGAGCCTTGGGGTTTCAAATGTTCAATCCAGGACCGTTGTCTCTCTCTTTCTGTTGCCTATGGATCTGGATATAGCACTTCCAAGTTACTTCCCTAGCACCGTGTCTGCCTGCATACTTCCATGATTCCCACCACAACGACAATGAATTAAACCTCTGAAACATAAGAAAACCCTAATTAAATGCTGCCTTTTATAAGAGTTGCTGTGGTCATGGTATCACTTTACAGCAATAGAACACTGACAAAGATATTTATACTGCTTGTGGAGTCTCTCCTGACCATCAAAGTTTCCTATGCCTGACATTGGGATTGTTGTGAGACAGTCTATTGCTCTTCATTGGATCATTATTACCCAAAGTATTGGAACATATCATACATACACTTATTGTTATCGTTATTATTTGTAAATATATAATATATTAATAATATATAACATATACTCTTGTATATACAATATGTAATTTTAAATAAGCACAAAACAATATGATAACATGGATTTTTCAAACATCCCTCCTATATCTGTCTCTCTCTCTTTACAGGATTTTCATCAGACTACCAAATCTAAACCAAGAGGAGATCAACAACTTAAACAGACCTATAAAAGATGAGAGGATAGAAACAGTAACAAAAATCCTTCCATCTTAAGAAGTCCCAGGGCCAGATGGATTCACAGAAGAAATCTACAAGACTTTCAAAGAAAATCTACAACCAATACTTCTTATATTATTCAAAAGAAATAGAAACAGAAGGAGCACTTCCATATTCATTCTACAAAGCTGGAGTGACTCTAATGCACAAACTAGGTAAAGACCTAAAACAACAAAAGAAAACTACAGACCATCACTTTCTTTGACTTCTGCTCCCCACTCAGTGCTACCTATATGTGCATAGGTAACCTTTCATGGGCTACAGCTCTGAAGAAAACTGACTCTTGCCCTGTGCATCCCTACAACCCTCAATTTCCAATCGCCCTTTGGCTAGAGGTGAGCTTCTTAAGCTTCTCTCCAATCCATGTTGGTACTTCTGGCTGGCTTGATCTTGTGCAGGTCTTGTGAAAGTACTCAAAGCTCCTGTGAGATTATGGGTTGTGAAACAGCATTGTTGTGTCTGTCATACTGCTTCCTGGGAGACATCTGTTAACTCTGCCTCTTACAGTCTTTCTGTCATTTCTGTGATGATCCCTGAGCCTTTGGGAGAGCACTGCAATATAGATGTCCTATTTAGAGCTTAGCCTTCCACAGAAAATTTAAGTATGCCCTATATGAGGGCTATAGGTCAGCATGGCTGAGTTACAGGAGGGCCAGATAGGTGTTTGATTAAGTATTATTCATAAGTGTGCCTATGAGAGCATTTCAGTTCAGCATGAGGTTTATGTTGTAATACTTAGGCTCTTCTGTGGATATTGCTCTGTATAAATAAAATGCTGATTGGCCAGTAGCCAGGCAGGATGTATAGGTGGGACAAGGAGAGAGGAGAATTCTGGGAAGTGGAAGGTGAAGGCAGAGTGAGACCTGCCAGCTGCCACCATGACAAGCGAGATGTAAGGTACAGGTAAGCTACGAGCCATGTGGCAAAGTATAGATTAATAGAAATGGACTAAATATAAGAGTAAGAGCTAGACAATGGCAGGCCTGAGCTAATGGCCAAGCAGTTTAAATAATATAAGTGTCTGTGTGTTCATTTTATAAGGGGGCTACCAGACTGCTGGGGCTTAGTGGGACCTGGAGAAAAACTCTAACTGCAAGGCTCAGCAAAGCTGATTATTCAATCTAGTACAAAACAGCATCACCTGATTTCTTGAGGATATGAATAGAAAACATAGAGTAAAGAGGAATTTACTATATCTAACTGACTGAGGTGAGACCTTGATCATCTCTGCCTTATATTCTGTGACTTTGAAAGGCTGTTCTTGGTTGCTTAAACTCAGAATGAAATTGTATCATCCACTTTGATGAGACTACAGCTAGCAAAATCCTATGAGTCTCCTTTATACAATATATTCAAATAAGAAGTAAAACAGTATACAGAATAAACAACATTCTTCATTCACTCTATTTCTCTGGAGAATGCTGGTATTCACTCTGAGCATGGTACTATGCTTTAAATACTTACTTTATTCTTGTTTCCATTATTTACTCATGTGTTTATGGGGGGTGTTTATGTCACTAATGTGTAGCTATCATCAGAGTCCAGAAGCAAATGTTGTATACCCTGGACTTATAAATGTAGGTTGCTGTGAGATATCCCTTGTGGGTGCTGGGAACGAACTCATGTCCTCTAGAAGAAAACAGTAAGCACTCCTAACTACAGAGTCACATTTCAAGCCTCACATTTTGTGTTTTAATAAAATCCCCGTCTTTCAAAATTTCTTAGCTTTTTCTGCAATACTTTCTCATAACTGCACTCATTCAATACAGGGAGAAATCATTTCTTTGCTATTAGATTTTGTGTTTTCACTACTAATTATTATTATGAAGAATAGTTTGGGAATGGTCAGTAACAATGGAAGTTTTTAATAGTTACTTTAGGGAGAAGAAGCAACGTAACATATTCTAAACCATTGAAAATTTATTTTAACTCAGTCGGTGACCTAAAGTCATTGTCTTTCAACAGCTTTTTTCTGAATCCCCTAGAGACCTGGTGGCAGAAAGTGGTGTGTCAAAGCTGGGTCCCTGACCTATAAATAATTAGAATACTGCAGAAGTGTGAGCAAAAATCCTCAATGTGATTATTAACTGTTAGCAAAGTAAACAGCATCTGATGCCTTCTCTACCCACAACTCAATCCCCCTGGCTCTCAGAACCATTCCCCAGCCCCAGCCAAAGCCAGATGCTGCTCTGAGGAGGTGAAGCCCATCCATTTTCCCAAGTGATTTAGACAAAGAAAACTGAAGAAATCTAAATCAATATCTCTAAGTAACTTGGATAAAGAAACTCCAAAATTTTTGATATGAACTTCAAGTTGTTGAACAATTCATTCCCTTTCTTGCTATTTATACTCTTTTTTCCTAGTTAAGTTACAAAGTTTACTAGAGAATTCATATAGAATAATACAGCATCATATTTCTCAACTAATTGAGAGGACTTAGATTGTTAAATGTACAAAGGAAGCCTTGTGAGTATAAATTGGAAATTCTTATGATTGAAAAATTTTAAGTTCTTAGGTAAAATCAGATGCTCTCATTTTAACAGTTTACAAAAATGCTTCCACATATTTTGCGTATTTATTTTACTTCTTTTTCATGGAATTTCTATGGCCTATTATTGTCATAATGAACAAGAAAGCCAATATTCACAAAGCAGAAATATTTTTCAAGTTTACAAAGTATGATGTTTAATTTGTATGTGATTTGAGTAATAGGGTGCACAGATGTTTGTTCCAAGGCTACTAAGAACTGAAAAACCTCCTTCATAGAAAAAAGGTCACATTTTTTAAAAATAAAAGCATTTTGAGATTCTGGAGAACAAAAACAGCCTGACAAAAACAACTTAGGGAAGAAAAGGTTCATTTGTCTCACAGTTCTGTTAGAGTCCACACTGTGGTGATGTCAAGGGGGCAGGAATTGCAAAAGCTACCAGTCAGGAGCAGAGAGCAATAAATTGGTCATGGATAAAAGGCTCATAGATTAAGATCATTTTCTGTCCAGGATCTTTATATCTTACTTGGCCTTTTTCCTTTGCAGCTAGCTTGGTTTGTTTGTGGGGCCCCTGGCAGTGGGACCAGGATTTATCTCTAGTGCATGAACTAACTTTTTGGAGCCATTCCCTATGGTAGGATACCTTGTTCAGCCTTGATGCAGAAGGGAGGGGCTTGGGACCTCCTCAAATTGATGTGCCAGACTTTGTTGACTTCCTGTGGGAGTCTATACCCTGTATGAGGAGTGGATGAGAATTGGGATGGGGGGGACAAGGTAGGAGGTAGGGGGGAGTGTGGGAGGAGAGAAGTGAGTGGGTAACTGTGGTTGGTATGTAAAATGAAAAAAAATTAAATAAAATAAAGAACTTTTTAAAAAGATCATTTTCTGTTCTTTCAGAGAACTTTTGAAGCTTTACAAAATACGCCTAGTGTTATCTGCCCCTCCTTCTACCCTCTTCTTTTGATCATATTTACCTTCCCACACAAAACTCTTCTGAGATTTAGCTTTGATACCGACTCAAATCTGTGTTTTTTATTTTTACCCCAATGAAGGTAAATTTGTGATTCCCATCTTCAATTTTGGCTTCCACTTGAGTGTGATTGACTTATCAAGAAGTACACTCTGACAGAAAATTGACCCTTTTTCTCAAGCAGATACCAGTTGTCAATGAGTCCTTAGGTAGGGGTAGAACTCCAATCCTAACTTCTATTTCATGCTGGAATTTGGTCTCATTTAGGAGTTCACAGATTTTTCTGTATAGTGGCACCTGTGTGTTGCTGTCCTACTCTATCCAGAGACACTCTGTTACATTATGTCTATCCCTTTGCTACAGTGATCCCCAAGACTGGACTATGGATATAGCACATTTGTTCCATACAGATGTGCATTCTTCGTTCTTGTATTTCCTGCATCTTGGACACTTGTGGATCTCTGTGTTGACTGTCAACTACCACAAAAAGAGGATTTTCTGATGAGGATTGAGAGAGGCATTACTCTATGGATATATGAAGGTCATTAGAAGTTAGTTTAAGGGTGTTTTGCCTGCATGTGAGTCTGTGCACAACACTCATACAGTGCCCATAGAGTCCAGAAGGGGATATCACATACCCTGGAACTTAACTCACAGATAGTTTTAAGAGGCAATGTAGATGTAGGGAATTGAAACTTTGTCCTTTCTGGAAGAGCAGCTAGTGCTCTTAACCACTGAACCAGCTCTGTAGCTCCAAGGCCACATTGATTGATGTCCATAGACCATGCTACCACCAAAAGCCATGTTGATGTTGGTGGGCCATATTGCTGCTGAGGGCCATGGTGGTGTCAGTGGTCCATGATAAGGTTGAGGGCTGTGTTCATTTTCATAATCTGTGCTGCTATCAAACTCCGTGTTGAGATTCATAGCCCATGCTGACACTAGAGTCTAGCTAGATGTCTATGGTCTGTTCTTTTGCCAGAAATCATGTTGAAGTCTATGATTTTTGCTGCCACTGACCATAATGGTTCAGAAAATGTTGTTTGCAGTGGTATTGATGTCTTCAGACTCAAGGTTGAGAATTAGAGACATAGAAGGCTTCTGTGACAACTTTCCCCCCTCCCCCTCCCCCAAAAGAAGCTGTCTAGAGAGGAAGCCATTGAAGACAACTCTTAAAAATTGGGACAGGGATGCTGTGACAGCCCTTCACAGCTGATGGTTTCTGCCAAGGGTGTGAGTAGGGAAGAACTCAATTTTCTTAAAGAGGCTGGCCACTGGGAGTTTGACCATGCTCCAACGAGTATATAAACAACACAAAATGAACTAGGTATTTTTTCTTTTCTTTCTTTCTTTCTTTCTTTCTTTCTTTCTTTCTTCTTTTTTCTGGGAGGAGGCTGCAAGGGTGGGCAGTGGACCTGGGAGGACTGGGAAGTAAGTATGACTGAGGTGCACTATGTGGAATTCCCAAATAATCATAAAAATATTATGTTGAAAAAAATGAAAAACTCTACATGAATAGTCAAATTAATTATGTTTTTCTAAAACATTAAAAAGCTAGTAGTTTGGGGGGTTGGCAATTTAGCTCAGTAGTAGAGCACTTGCCTAGCAAGCACAAGGCCCTGGGTTTGGTCCTCAGCTCCGGAAAACAAAATTAAAAAACTAAAGGTATGAAAAATAGAAAAATAAAAAAATAAAAAAGCTAATAGTTTGGAATTAATTGGTACTTGGATTCTTTCTTTTTCTAGAATGTGAAGATTGATCATTTCTATCGCAATAATTTTATATAATATTTTAACTCAAAATATTAAATATTTTGTTTGAGCTAGTGGTATGTTGCATCAGCTTCTTTTAAACTACCTATTTCTTGAATTTTATTTGTTGTTTGTGTTTGTGCCTGCATGCGTTTATGTTCACCAAATGCATGACAGAGCCAAAGGGGACCCAAAGAGGGCACTGAATCCCTCTAACTGCAGTTACAGATGTATGTGAGCTACCTGGGACTCCTGGGAATCAAATACAGGTCCTTTGCTTGAGCAGTAAAAGTTCTTAACTCCAAGACATATCTCCAGCTTTAAACCAGTTATACTTTTTCAAAACTTAGTAAGTGAATGCTGCATCTACACCACTCTCATTGTTCCCTTCCCTCCTTCTAACTTCACCCATGTTCTCCTATCTCCTACTTCCACACTTATGACCTCCTATTATTGAATTATTACTATAAGATATGTTTGTATATGTTTGTATGTAGGTATATATACAGAATATTGAGTCCATTTAGCATTACCTTTATAAATATGTGCCCAGGGTTGAATACTTGGGAGGTCATCTGTGCTGATTAATTTTTTTTACCAACTAAACACAAGCCAGAGTTATCTGGGAAGAGGAAAATTCAAATACTTAATTATTAATAATTATTATTAATAATCAATTAATCATTAAAAATGAATAAAATACCTCTTACAACACTGAGAGAGAGAGAGAGAGAGAGAGAGAGAGAGAGAGAGAGAGAGAGAGAGAGAGAGAGAGAGAGAGAAGTTGGTGTAGTGGGGAAATCAACCCACTGTCCCACTGTGGATGGAAGCATTTCTTGCCTGAGATTTTCACTTGTATACATGAAGTTAGAGAACTGAACAGTAACATACATTATTCCTTAATCACACTTCCTCACTGTGGATGCAGTGAGTCACATGGTAGAGTTGCTGATGGTTTTAGTTCTCCTCTATGGTGCATTGTATCTTGAGTAATGAAATGGAATAAGCCTTTTACCACTGTAAGGTGCTTTTATAAGGGTGTTTTATCATAGCAATAGCTATAGCAACTAAGACAGAAATTGACAGTAAGAAGTGTTGGAATAAACCTGACCTTGTAATAAACCTGACCATTGTGGCTTTTAGGTATTTGGAACTATTTTCTTGGCTGTGAAGTGGGGAAATTTGGCAATTTTGGATATAAAAGCCCTATAATGCTAGAAGTCGAGACTAAGGGCTACTCTAATAAGCACTTGAAATAAAAAAAAAAAATGTTAGAAAAGCATTGTCAGGGGAAGCTTGGTTTAGGAAGTTTCAGGGAAGGACTAAGAGTCTGTCAGGATCCAGGCTGAGAGCTGTTTCTTATTGGCCAAGAAACTGACTTCCTTCTCTCTGCACCCTGAGAGTTTGAGTAAAGTTGAACTTTTCATTCATTCATTCATTCATTCATTCATTCATTCATTATTTTTCTATCTATCTATCTATCTATCTATCTATCTATCATCTATCTATCTATCTAGTTGCTTGTTTGTTTGTTTCTTTGGTTGGTTGGTTGGTTGGTTTTCAAGACAGGGTTTCTCTGTGTCGGTTTGGAACCTGACCTGGAACTCACCACCTATCTCTGCCTCCTGAGTGTTGGGATTAAAGGCCTGCACCACCATCACCCAACTCATAAAGTTGAACTTAAAGATGATAGATTGATACATTCAGTACAGGCAGGTCCAAACCCCACGCCCTGCCTCAACGTTGTGCAAGGTGTTCCACCATAGGTAGTGGGCTCCAAAAAGCCAGCTCATGCACCAGGGATGGATCCTGATCCTACTGCCAGGGGGTCCATTAAGCAGATCGAGCTACACAACTGTCATGCTTTTGCAGAGGGCCTAGGACTCCCCATGGGAGGCCTAACCTTCTTGTAACAGTGAATGAGGGGTAGCTTGGAGGGGGGGGGCAGAAGGCTGGAGGGGTATCCTGCAGTCTCTTATTCTCTGTACCTTTGCCCATTGTGTATTTCTATGTTAATCACCACCCACTGAAAAAGTAGGAGGTAAGAGGGAGATCTGTGATTGGTATGTAAAATGAATCAAAAATTCTTAAAAAATAAATAATAAATAAGGTAATAGATTGATTTCTTTTACAAATCAAATTTCAAAACAAGTCAGCATTTACTCTGGCATTATGAAAGCAGATAGAATTGTTAAAGAGATCAATGCACTGAAGGGAAATTCCTGAAGACACAGAGAAAGATATTCTGAGGGCAAAGTTCTTTTCCCTTGAAATCTCTATCTTGTAGATAGGTAAATTCATTTAAGGGAACAAAGCTTATTATGATGCTCCTCTCTAGTAGAAATCAACTGCCCGGAAAATTGTCTCCTCAAGGTCAGTGCACAAAAACTGAGAGATATGTAGTCCTCTGGACCTAGGATGCATTTTAAGCTGGCAGAGGAAGTTGACACCTTATATCTATGGTCCTGGTTTTGCAAGCATGGAATGATTGAAAGACTCAGAGACCAGATCAGGGCACATAGTAAGTTGGAGAATTGAAGCCCCAGCAAGGAGACCATGAGGAATTTTAGAGGTTCAAGTAGAAGCTGCAGGATATTGAAAGGTCTGGAGAACTTAGGATATGTGTGATAGAGAGCTACAATTATGGGATGGAGATAGCTCAAGAGAGTCTATTTATGTCATATGCAGCTGAACTGTAGGGTCTAAGCCTTGGGAGCACAATTGCATATCCTATAAGCCTCACATTCTGGACAAGCAGCTGTACTGCTGTTGGTCCTATTAAATTCTGGTTGTGCTTTTATAAGCTTATGCCTTGATGTTTCATGTTTACTCTCTGCCTTTACAGGTTAAAATATATTACTTTATTATTATTTTATAGTTTTATAGGTATTGGTGAAATTATGAATGCCATTCCACATAGTTAAAAGGGAGGTTTATTTTGTGGGGTAACTTACAAATGAAGGGGTAGGTTGCAGGGTCTGGGAAAGGTATGGCGCAGTCCGGCGGTGTTCTCTGGAGAACTCTGCTCAGTCTACCTCCAGCATCCAGGGTCCCAGAGCCAAGAGAGACCTCTCCTCTCAATCCTGGGTCTTCTGCTTCTTCCCTCAGCCCCGCCTTGTGGGTGTGACCATTACCTAAGCCTCAATGGGGGTTGGAACTTCCAGGCTAATGCTGGGATGGCTACCCACTACATATAGGAGCTTGTAATTGAGATATTTACCAACTATTAAAGTAGTAAAGGTTGATAGTGACTCTGGGAACTTTACAAGTTGGATTTGACACATTTTCTATGTATAACACAGTCATGTGCAAATACTCATTTAAAGCTGGGTATCTTGCAGTCTCTTATTCTCTGTACCTTTCCCCATTATGTATTTCTGTATTAATCACCACCTACTGCAAATAGATGCTTATTATAAGAGAGTTGAAAAGATACACTAATCTGAGTGTATAATACACACTATTAGGTGTCAGTTTAATACTATGTCCATTTAGGAGAATAATTCTGGTAGATTCTCTCCTAGGGCTTATGACCTGTCTAGACATACGTTCTTGGCCCCTCCCTACTTCGGTGCTGACTAGGGTTTTATTGCATGTAGTCAGACTTAACTCCAATCAGAAAGTAATTGGTTACTCCTACACCATTCATGCAACCATTGCACCATAGACATGTCTCCCCTGGCCAGTCATTATTTACTTCACAAGGTTCCCATTTGGGTGACATGAGTGATTATTGTTTGTCTCTGGTAGCATACATAACAACTTCTAGTACTATGAAAAGCTAGTCAGTATGGTGGAATTTCCAGGCAAGTATCAATTTTTATTTCTTTATGTATTTGGTATCTTTAGCAATAAGGTATTATAACCAAAAGTTTTGTAATGTGACCAAGAGTAACCAACTGCAATGTTTGGTTCCAAAGACTTACTGGCAGACATCTCTGAAAAAAAAATGACCCATTCCATCCATTGATCTTTTTATTTTAGACACTCTGTGGTGTATAGTAGTAGGAACATTGTTACTCCATTATAGGGTAATATTTTAACTCCTTTTCTATATATATGTTTGTGCTTTTAAAAATATTTATTTTTTGACATTATAATGTAATAAAATTACAGCATTTTCTCCCCTCTAAACCCTCACAAACATCTCTTCTTCTTTATTTTGAAATTCATGTATATATATATATATATATATATAGAGAGAGAGAGAGACAGAGAGAGCCTATATGAGATACCAAATGTGTATAATATTACTTGTGTGTATATTTTCAGAGCTGACAATTTGTTACTGTATGACTATTTGGTGTGTTCTTCCCTGGATTTCTCCTTTAATTAGCATCCCTAAGTTGCCTATAGGTCTTTGTTTAAGTTTGAGGACTCCTGCATTTCCCCCATTGATATTAGCGTGTCCATTGTTGTCATATTTGGTAATCTTCTGTTTAGGCAGTTATATTAGTGAGACTTTTTGAGTGTAGCTTTCAGCATTCTTTGGGACACAGAAAACTCCATGTTCCTTTAGTTCCTACAGTCTTTCTGTCCCATCTCTACAATGATCTGTGAACTCTAGGCGAAAGAGATATTGTAGTTGTATCCTTGGAACTGACATAAAAAACTCCATATTTGGATTGGTTATGACTTTCTATAATAATGCCTATGAACCACAACAATGGGGAATAAAGCAAGATAACCCCAAGGGGTAATAATGGTATATATTGTCATGGTGGTAAGCAACAGCTCTCCCATTACACTTAAAACCTATTCAGCAAGAGGGAAATCATACCCTATAATAGAAACCTAGACAACTACCCAAAGACTAGTGACATCATGAATCTTTGAAGAGAATCTACAACTGCAACATTACTAAACCAGCATAATCCTTAACTATATTCTAAATATGTGTTATTATATTTATGTATTTTATATATAATACATTCTAAATATGTGTATATATACACATATCCCCCACCCCTCCCCACTCTGCTGTTCCCACCTCCAATCTATTTCTCATCAGTTTCTTACCTGTTTAGGAAAGAACATGTCTCCCATGAGTATAAACAAAATGCAGCATATCAAGTTTAAATAAGACTAAGCACCCCATACGAGGTATTAAGGTAGGGCAAAATGATCCAGTATGAGGAGCATGGGACACTGGATTCTTCCAGGTATCTTTTTTATCACTGACAGATCTGTGTTGAACATAGAAATAAAGAGAAACCACCATTGGCATTCCAGAATTCCTGAACACAGAAGCAGATAGGAATGTAAACACATAGAGGAACCATAGAAAGAGATAAGAATAAATCACAGACAAGAGATAGAAACCATAGACACATAAAGAAACCATAGACACAGTTAGGAAGATAGGCATAGATAAGAACCATAGACACAGAAAGGAATCACACACAGAAACCATAGACACCTATGGGAACAGAGACATCAACCATAGATACAAAGAGGAACACAGACACAGATAGAAACCATAGAACAGTAAAGAACCATAGACACAATAGACACAGATAAGAGCCATAGGAACAGATAGAAACATAGACACAGATAAGAACAATAGACAAAGATAAGAACAACAGACACAGATAAGACCATAGACATGAATAGGAACCATAAACTTAGGAACATGGACACAGATGGAAACCATTGACAGAGATAAGAACATACATACCATTTCCATCCAATTACTTTTAAGAGACACTCCTTAGTGATTGTAAGACACAAAGACTGATTTGGAGCCACAGAAAATGTAATGAAAGGTGACATTTTAACAAATTAGGGAGTGGGAGATTACCAGGAGATTGGCAAACAAAGTGGTCAGGTAAAGATCATAAGGAATCAGTGTTTATGCCAGTTTAAAAATTGAGAATATTAGCATCCTGTAGGTAATATTGTTGGGGGTACTATGGATATGCAGGTATTGCTGCTGTGACTTTTTATCTTTATTTTTAATTTTTGTTAGTTAGTTTGGATTTTATTAGAATATATTTATTCCTGATAATTTCATTAAGTATAGATCTATATGTTGATATTTATCCTCATAATCTCTAGCTCCCCCATATCTCCATCACAATGTCCCCCTCATAATTTCCATTTATTTGTTTATTTATTTGTTTATTTATTATTAATACTTCATAGTTATCACTGCCTGTATATACATAGATGTGGAGCCATCCACAGGAACATGGGAATCCTATCATTGGCCAAGTAGTCAAAAGAACAAGATTCTTCCTCTTCCATCAACTATCAACTGCTAACAGCTCTTAGTAAGGGGCTAGGACTGGAGATCATGTACTCCATCTGTGCTGGAATTTGGCTATCTTGATCTGGTGCAAGCAGGCAAGATGATTCAAGTTCATGATTGTGATAGCTCCATCATGCTATATTATGTCTAGATGACAGTGTTTTACAACACTTCCCCCATCCATTCCTCAGCTCTTAATTTCTTTCGTTTCTCCTTTTCTATGATGTTCCCTAGGTTTTGGTGATGCACAGGTCAGTCCTGATGTGCCATTTAGAATGGGGCACTCAAGGTCATTCTCAGTATTAGGAGAAGTTATGAATCTCTGCATTGACAGCAGCTCACTGGAAAAAAAAAAAAACCAAAAAAAAACAAAAAAAAAAAAAAAAAAACTTCTCTGAGCAAGGTTTCAAGAATAGACCAGGTCTATGGCATAAACATATATATTTATAATGCACTGTGACAGAATACCATTTAGCAAAATAACAATACCAGCTTCTTTCTAAGGCCTATGACCTCCCCAACCATGAGCTTTAGGCCAGGATTATAGTAGGAGTATTCTGTATTAGTTTTTACTTTTGTTTTTTGTCTGTTTGTTTGAGACAGGGTTTCTCTGTGCAGTTTTCGCCTTTCCTGGAACTCACTTTGTAGACCAGAATGGCCTCAAACTCACAGAGATTTTCCTGGCTCTGCCTCCCGAATGCTGGGATTAAAGGTGTGCTCCACCACTGCCCAGCGAGTTTCTACCTAATAATTTAATTGTTCCTGTATAATTATGGGTACTAATGATTCTTCAAATGTCCAACACTATGACAGCAATGTTTTATTTTAATTTATAAGAAAAACGAAGGCATTTGGACATGTTTGGAGCTCCTGTGACAGCTTTTTCTAGTCTCTGACTTAGAAAAATGCTATCTTTATTATAACTGCCATTTTCTTTGATAAATGTTAGTGTGTACTTCAAATCAGTTTTTTTTTTCAGTTCTGGTACAGTATACAACCCTGTCACACACACTTCATTAACCAGAACTTCATCTTTTTGTCATATTCATAAGCAAAATCCCAGAGGAGGGCTCTTAGGTGTATGAAAGAGGAAAAAGGAAAGCACCTCCACCACAGGAAGCAAGCATCTCTCTTTAATTAAAATGATATGTATATTGTACATCAAGAATTATATTAAACATAAAAATGGTTTAGGGTATAACTATATCTATTTCCTAATGAAAAATAAAGTAAAATGTTGCAACTGAAATAACACAGTCAGTAGTGTAGCTCTAGTTGTAATTTAAATTTTTTGTGACCTAAGATCCATTTTAGACCACTAGGTTTGAAGTTTGATAGTAAAAAACATTTGCTAACAAAGAGGCATACATAAGAGAGTTTTTGATTTTGAGGAACACTTATGTCATATATATATTTGCAATTTAAAAAATAAACGAGAAAATAATCAATTCCAAATTAAATCAGGTTTGATGATTTGGAAGAATGTAAAATTAAAATACTTTCCAGATTTTCATAGAGATAATAATGATCCAAATTATTACCTTTCTACTTTGGTTACTTGACATCAAGCAATCTGATGACCCATTCAATTACACATGCCTCTTCTTCCACCACTATAAATAAAATGCACTTATTTGTTTCATGAATAAATAGAATTCATACTAAGCCCACGTTATATATTACTTTCATTTTGCTACTGGTTGTTTAATCAGAGTTCCAATGTCAGTAATATGTTGCCCTGACTCTTTCATGTTGAGCTGTTATTATACCTCTCCTATCTTTTCTTCTGCCCACAAAGCCTGTCAAAATGCAAATTACTTTCTCTGACCGAAAATACAGCAGGAGCACAGCCTGGCTCCTTTTCATACAAAACCACAGACAGATTTGTTAACAGCTGTTCTCGGGGTCTGTGCACGTAATGGAAACTTCAGAACCTCACAGGGCCCACAGCTTCCCTGTCTGTAGCATGGGACTCATTTCACAGTAGGGGATATTTTGGGCAGTGTATAATTAAAGGGCTGCTTTAGTAAAATTACACCCTGTGTAACAGATAGTGAAAGGGAAAGGGGAAAGGTAGCAGGCGTCAGCGCTCAATTTAGACTGAGCAGAGAATGAGCAGAGTGGGAGCTGCTGATTTGGCTGTGGCTCAGGAGGTCACATTAAATAAAAATCTCCGTGTTTCCACAGGACTCAAGCGGCAAAACGGGCAATAAGATAATTAAAAATATCTGTCCTTCCTTATTTCTCCAATTGATACTAGAGAAGAATACAAACAGGTCTGCAATATGGTAACCTAGAAGTTATTATTGATTTGGTTGCCAACATCACCTTTCTAAGGTTGACAGTGGTTTACAGGAAGCTTAAAGATGGAGAAGTAAGTGAGTGAGACAGGCTTGTTTGGGTTCATGAATACGATGAGATTTTAGCCCTGGTTAGCTTTTCATTGCAGGGCTTACCCACTGGACTTTATTTCACAAAGAGCTCTTTTCATTTTTACTTTTGAATTATTTTATTTTAGAATATAATTACATTTCTCATTCTCTTTACACCCTGCTACCCTGACCACATACCTCTCCTGCCTCTCTTTCAATTCCGTGGCTTCTTTTCTCATTATTTATTATTACAACACACACACACACACACACACACACACACACACACACACACGTATCAACACAGCCTAAATATAGTATTGCTGTACATCCTGTTCAGTCTGTCAAACATTACTTAAGAAATGATACTTGCGTATGTTTGAAAACTGACCATTTTATATTGGATAACAGTTTGGTAAGTTCTTCCCTGAGGAAGGCTATTTCTCCCACTCTCAGCATCTCTTAGTAGAATGCATTCTTTGTGTAAGGTTTCATTTTTCCCTTTCTTGAAAATATATTTTTTTCTCACACAATATATACTCATTACGAATTTCCTCTCTCTCTATGCCTACCAAATCTTACCCAACTACCATTGCATCCAGATCGACCCCGTTTCTGTTTCTCATTAGTTCAAAAACAGGCCTCTTTGGGATAATAATAAAATAAAATGAAATCCAATAAGAGAAAACAAAAACTAACCTTTTGGGGTTAGCTTAAACAAACAACAGAAGGAAAAGAGATCAAGAAGAGGCACAAGAAAAGGAGATCCACTCATTCCCAAACTTAAGAATACCATAAAAGGAAAAAAAAAAAAAACAACAACAACTAAGCAGAAGACCAATAAATATATGTAACAAACCTGTAAAGTAAAAAGAGAGAAAATATGTACATAATTTTATCACATTCATATATAAATATAATTAGAAGATAAAATTTAAAAATTCCAAAGAATAAATTTAGAAAGGGAAGAGCCCTGACATGGCATTATGAGTCAAAGAACCTCTAAAATGCTCATGAGGTCATTTTCATTGGCCATCTACTCCAGTGAGACTCCCTTGGAGAAAACTACATTTTCATTTGTGTAGCTATCAATTGTAGATTGTTTCTGGGTTAGGGAAGTGGACAAGTATCCACTTCTGTCAGCTCTAAGACCCTAACTAGTCCTGAACCATGCAAGGCCTGTTCATTCCTCCTCGGTCTCTGTGAGGCCATGTATACATCAATTATGTAGATGTAGAAACCCTTGTTGCCTTGTTATCCTTCAATCTCTCAGGCTCTTAAACTCTTTCTGCTTCCTCTTTCTGAAGGTTTGCTGAACCATGAAGGGAGGGATTTAATTGAGACAGCCTGTACCAAAGTCTCACACTCTTTGCATAATGTCTGGCTGTGGGTCTCTGTGTTTGTTCCCATCTGCTGTAGGAGGAAGCTTTTCTGAAGACAGCTGAGCAAGGAACTGATCTATGAGTATAGCAGAATGTCAGTAGGAGTCAATTTATTGCTGGTTTTATTTTTTGTTTGTTTATTTTTAGAACAGTAGTATTTGGCTTTACCCTAGGTCCCTGGCCTATCTAGTATTAGGATCTCAATCACCCAAGCAGTGTCCAGGATGATGTCCATCTCATGAAGCAGGCTTTAAGACACAAGGCCATAAACCCAAGGTCATATTGATTGGTTATTGCCCACAAGCTTTGTGCCACCATTGCCTTAGCTTTTCATGTTGGCAGGATATTTTTGTAGATCAAAGGATTGCTGGCTCATTTGAAGTTTCATTTCTTCTTTGGTAGCATGCAGAGTACCTTCTTACACCAAAAATGTGAGGTGTAAATCACCATGTAATAGTGAGCAAATGTAAGCAACAATTTGATTTCTCCATGTTCAATGAGTTGTGTAGGAGTTATCTTAAGCAATAAGGCCTTGCTATCAGTTTGTGGAGAGTAATGTATTGTCTTGGCAACAGCTGGGGTTGTTTAAGGGTTCCCATGTGATGCCTTTGGCCAACAATTAAATAGGATGCAACCCTATACTGGAAGCTTCATTTGATGACAAATTCCAATTGGGGTTCTGTCTCCCTGATTATTTGGTGATTGCATATATATTGACTTCATTTATGTATGTATTTTAGGAAGCTTCTTCTCTAATAGATTTCCACATTATCCCTCAAATGACCCTTGATTTTAGTATCTCTTTCCTTGTTCCCTCTCCTGTGCCTCTTTTCCTTTCCCTTCTCCACTAGATCATCCCATTCCCATTTTCCTGCAATTCATCCATAACTATCTATTTCCCTTCTCTGGGGAGGTCTATCTGACATGCCCCACTTAGTTTTTCTTTTTTGTTGTTGTTGTTTTTCTAGTTCCATCCATTTACCTGAGAATTTCATGATTTCTTTAACAGCTGAGTAAGACTGTGATATAAATGTACCACATTTTCTTTATTCATTCTTCTGTTGAGGGACATCTAGGTTGTTTCCAACTTCTGGCTATAACAAATAGAGCAGCAGTGAACATGGTTGAGCAAGTGTCCCAGTGGTAGCATGAAACAACTTTTGCCCTAGAATGGTGAATCTGGATTTTGAGGTAGATCAATTCCCAACTTCCTGAGAAAGTGTCATGCTGATTTCCATATGGCTGTACAACTTTTCACTCCCACCAGCAATGGAAGAGTGCTTCCCCATTCCACACCCTCACCAGCATGAGCTGTCATTGTTTTACTGCTCTTAGCCATTCTGACAGGTGTAAGATGAAATTACAAAGTAGTTTTGATTTGCATTTCTATGATGACTAAGGATGATGAGCATTTCTTTAAATGTTTCTCAGCCATTTGAGGTTCCTCTTTGGATAATTCTGTGTTTAGATCAGTTAACCCATTTTTAATTGGGTTCTTTCTTTTGTTGATATCTAGTTATTTTAAGTTCTGTATGTTTGGGATATTAGCCTTCTATCAGATGTGTAGTAGGTGAAGACTCCTTTCCCATTCCGTGTCTGCTGCTTTGTTTGAATGATTGTTTCCTTTGCAGTGCAGATGCTTCTCAGTTTCATTAGGTCTCATTTATTAATTATTGATCATAGAGTATACGCTAAATGTTTTCTGTTCAGAAAGTCTTCTCCTATGCCAAGGAGTTCAAGGCTATTCTCCACTTTCTTTCTTGTCAGTTCACTGTATATAGATTCATGTGGAGGATTTTGATTATTTAGAATTGAGATTTATGCAGTGTAATAGGGTGGACTTTTTTAAAGATTCTTTTACAGACATACCTCCAGTTTGTCCAGTATCATTTGTTGAAGATGCTGTCTTTTTTTCCAGTGAGTATATCTTGCTTCTTTATTAAATTAAGTCTAGCTGAGTGTATTTATGTCAGTGGCCTCAATGCAATTTCATTGATTGATGTATCTACTTTTGTACTTATACTATGCTTTTTTTATTATTATAAATTTGTAGTAGTATTTGAAATTGAGAATGGTGAGACCTTGAGCAGTTCTTTTATTGTTTGGGATTATTTTAGCTATGTTGTCTGTTTGTTTTTTCTTTTGTTTTGTTTTTGAATGTATGTGTGTATGTTTGTTTGTGTGTTTTGTGTGTGTTTTTTTCTTTATGAAGCTGGAAATTGACTTTTCAGGATCTGTGAAAAAATTGTGTTGGAATTTTTATGAGGATTTCACTGAATCTATAGATTGATTGTGAAAGGATGGCCATTTCACTATATCAATCCTACAGATCCATGAGCTTGGAAGATCTTTCCAGCCTCCGATATCAACTCCAGTTTTTTTCTTCAATGTCTAAAAGATTTTTTTCATCATAAAAGTCTTTCACTTACTTATAGTTACCCTAACATATTTTCTATTATTTAAGGTAATTGTGAAAGGTGCTATTACACCTTCCTCAGTCCATTTGTCATTTGTATGTAAGAGAGCCTCTGATTTTTGTGAGTTAATTTTGCATCCAGCTACTGTGTTGTGTTTACCAGCTATTGGAGTGTCCTGGGGGAAGTTTTTAGGGTCATTTATGTATATTATCATATTGTCTGCAAATAAAGGGACTGAGTACTTCCTTTTCAATTTGTATCTTTTAAGCTTCTGTTGTCTTATTGCTCTAGCTAAGACTTCAAGTACTATATATTGAATATGTTTGGATAGAGTGGATGACTGTCTTGTTTCTGATTTTAGTGGAATTGCTTTGAGTTTCTCTCCATTTAATTTGATGTTGACTATAAACTTGCTGTAAACTGCCTTAATTATGTTTAGGTACACCTCTTGTATCCCTAATCTCTCCAGGATATTTTATCATGGAGTGTTATAATTTTTAAAAGCATTTTCTGCATCTAATGAATAAGATAGTCATGTTGTTTTTGTCTGTTTGTTTATATGGTGGATTACTCTTATTGATTTATGTATGTTGAACCGTCTTTGCATCCCTGCAGTGAAGATGATCTCTTAGATGTGTTTTTTTTAATTAAAAATAGTCTCTTCTCTCATACAATACATCCCAATCACATTTTTCTCTCTCTCCACTCCTGTTAGCTACCACAACCCACTTTCTCCTTCAAATCCATATATCAAATGGATGTTCCATCCTTCTAGAAGGACACTTGATCACCTGTGTTCATTGTGGCTTTTATTAATACTATTCAGAAATTGGAAGCAACCTAATTGTCCCTCAGCTGAAGAATGAATAAAGAAAATGTGGGACTTTACACAGTGGACTATTATTCCATGGTTAAAAAAAAAAAGACATTGGGAAATTTGTAGGCAAATATAAGCAACTAGAAAAAAATTCTCCTAAGTTAGCTAACCAGACCCAGAAAGAAAAACACATATTCACTTATAAGTGGATATTAGCCATTTTAGATGTGTTCTGGGATTTAGCTTGAAAGTATTTTATTGGTATTTTTTTCCATCTATGTTGATAATGGAAATTAATCTGTAATTCTTAGTTGGGTCTTTACTTGGCTTGGTTATCAGAGTAACTGTGGTCTCATAAAATGAATGGGGACATATTCATTCTTGTGTGTGTGTGTGTGTGTGTGTGTGTGTGTGTGTGTGTGTAATAACTTGAGGAGTATTGGCATTAACTCTTCTTAGGAGTTTTGTAGAATTCTGCAATAAAACTGTCCTTATGCTTGTTTTTGGGTGGGAGACTTAGTGACTACTTCTATTTCAATAGGTCTGTTTAAATTGTTTATTTGATCTTGATTTAATATTGTTAAGTGGCATGTATTGAGAAAATTAGCCATTTTTTTTAGATGTTCCAATTTGTTAGAGAATAGCTTTTAAAAAGGTATATTTTTATGATTCCCTGGATTTCCTTTATGTCTTGTGTGTGTGTGTGTGTGTGTGTGTGTGTGTGTGTGTGTTTTCACACGCTCGCGTGAGCTGTGGGATGCTCTGTATGCTGTGAATATGTGCTGCTCTGATTGATTGATAAATAGAATGCTGATTGGCCAGTAACCAGGCAGGAAGTATAGGTGGGATAAGCAGACAAGGAGAATTCTGGGAAGAGGAAGGCTGAATCAGGAGACACCAGCCCGCCATCCAGGGAGCAGCATGTAATGGCACACAGGTAAAGCCAGGGAATACGTGGCAACATACAGATGAACAGAAATGGACTGAGTTTACGTGTAAGAGCTAATAAGTAGTTAATCTGAGCTAATGACTGAGCAGTTTTAATTAATAAAAGTCACTGTGTATTTACTTGGGTCTAAGTGACTGCAGACCAGGTGGGACACAGGAAACTTCTGACTACAGTTTTGCCCCTCTTTGCATTTCCAATTTTGTTAATTTGGATATTATCTCTCTGCCTGTTAGTTAATTTGAATCAGTGATTGTTAATTTTATTGATTTCTCAAAGAACCAATCCTTTGTTTCATTGCTTCTTCTTATTGTTGTTGTTTTTATTTTATTGATTTCAGTACTGAGTTTGACTTCTTGCTATTTATTCCTTTTGTGTGTCATTCTTTTATACTAAAGCTTTCATGTGCTATTATTGGTGTGAGATAGCAGCATTATTTTGTTTTTAATGTTGGCCCCTAACCTGCCTTTTAGAACAACTTTCACTGTGCCCCATAAGTTTGAGTATGTGGTATTTGTTTCATTTTCACTCAATTCTAGGAAGTCTTTTATTTTCTTTCTTAATTTTAGTCCTAATTAGTTTTTCATTCAATAGTGACTTTGTTCAGTTTCCATGAGTTTGTAAGTTTTCTTTTTTCTGTTGTTATTGATTTACAGCTTTAATCCATAGTAGTCAATTGGGATTCCCAGTATTATAATTTTCTTGTATCTCTTGAGAATTGATTTGTGCCCAAATATGTGGTTGGTTTTTGATAAAGTTCCATGAAGTTCTGAGAGAGATGAAGAAACTCTTTTGTGTTTGGGTAAAATGTTCTGTAAATATCTGTTAGGTTCATGTGGTTTATAACCTCAGTTAGTACTACCATGTATCTCTTTAATTAGGTTGAATGATCTGTCAGTTGGTGAGAATGGGGTATTAAAATCTCCCACTATCAGTGTGTGACGGTCAAGTGTTATTTGAGCTACACTAGTGTGTCTATCTAGAACTTAAGTGCCTTTGTGTTTGTTGTACAGATGTTAATAATTGTAATAGTCTCTTGGTATATTTTTCCTTTTTTGAGTATGTAGTGTCCCTTCTATCTCTTCTGTAGTTTTGATTGGAAGTCTATTGTTTCAGATATTAAAATGGCTTCATCATCTAGCTTCTTAGGTTCACTTGCTTAGAATATTTTTCTTCCATTATTTTACCATGAAATGTCTATTGTAGCTGAAGTTTTCCTGGTCCTGCCTGGCTCCCGAGGCCACACTCTGCAGCTGCTCAGACCCAAATGAACACACAGAAGATTATATTAATTATGAACTGCATGGCCTAATGGCTCAGGCTTCTTGCTAGCTAGTTCTTACATCTTAAATTAACCCATTTCTATAAATCTATACTTTGCCACATAGCTTGTGGCTTACTGGTATCTTTACATTATGCTTCTCTTGGCAAGGGCTAGCAGTGTCTCCTCTGCTCTGTCTTTCTCCTTCCTCTCTCTCTAGTTAGAATGCCCTGCCTAACCTTATTCTGCCTCAACATTGGCCAAAGAGCTTTATCTATCAACCTATCAGAGCACCACATATTCACAGCATACAGAACAACATCACCCATCAGTCTATCTTCCATATTAAGATGTGTTTCTTAAATGCAGAAGGATTCTGTCTTCAAGTCCATTCTGTTAGTCTGTGTCTTTTTATTGTGGAATTGAGACCATTGATATGGAGATGCATGAGTAAGTACTTTGTATTGATTCATGTTATTATGTTGTTGTTCGTGGTGGTGGTTTCCTGTGTGTTTTCTCTCTTTTGTACACTGCTCTGCCATTATTCGTTGTGTTTTCTTAGGTGTGACTAATTTATTTAGTTTTAAGTTTTTCTTCTAGCATCTTATGTAGAGGTGGATTTGTTGATACATATTGCTTAAATTTGTTTATATCATGGAAGGTCCTATATTTTCCATTGATTGTGATTGAACTTTTTGCTACGTATGGTCATCTGCTGTGATTTCTGTGATCTTTTAGAGTTTATAGAGCATCTGTTCAGGCCCTTCTGGATTTCAAAGTCCCCACTGAGAAATTAGGTGTTATTCAAATATGTTTATATTGGAACATATAGGTTTATAGGTTACTTGGTCTTTTTCCCTCATAGTTTTTAATATTCTTTCTTTATTTTGTACATCTAGTGTTTTATTATTTAGCAGGAAATTTCTTTTGTGGTCCAGTCTATTTGATGTTCTTAATGCTTCCTGTATCTTTATAGATATCATCTTTTAGGTCAGGAAAATTTTCTTCTATGATTTTGTTGAAAATACTTTCTACATCTTTGACCTGGGTTTCATCTCTTCCTATTGTTCTTGGATTTGGTCTTTTCACAGTGTCTGAGACTTTCTAAATGCTTTGTGCAAGGACATGTTTTAGATTTAATATTTTCTTTGTCCAAGGCATCCATTTCTTCTACCCTGTCTTCATTGCCTGAGATTCTCTTCTATCTTTTTGTATTCTGTGGCTGAAAACTTACTGCTGAAGTTCCTGCTAGAATTCCTAAAATTCCGAAGTTTTTTCATTTCCAGATTCCCCTCTGTCTTGGTGTTCTTTATTCATCTTGCATACACTTTCAGGTTTTGAATTGTTTTATTCATTTTCTTCCCCTCTTTATTTGTATTTTCATAAATTTCCTTAAAATATTTATTCATTTCCTCCTTAAGGATCGCTATCATATTCATACAGTATGTTTAAAGGTTTCTTATGCTTCAGTTATGTTAGGATATTCAGGGCCTGCTGTAGTAGGGTTGCTTAGACGTATTCTCTTGGTCATAACTGATTGTTTTATGCTGATGTCTATCTATATTTGAGAAGACTGTAATTCTAGGTGCTGAAATCTGGTTTTGTCTTTGTTGGGTGGTAGTTTGTATTTCTTGTTTTCTATTACCGTCCCTGGTTTTTCGTAGAATGTGGTGTATGTGTGTTGCCTGACAGGAATTCTTTTGCAATCCTGGTGGGTATGTCCACTGGTGGTTCCAGGTAAAACACTTATTTAGGAATTGAGAGCTGACACTTAGGGGTGGATATGGGCTAGAGAAGTGGGCTGAGGGTATCAGGATCTGTATAGTGTCCAGGGAATGTGAGTAGAGTGTGAGGTGAAGACACAGCAATGTAGTGACAAGATAGGGGGATTGGTTTTGGAGAAGCTGAAGCATAGGTGTGTATCTGCTATTAGACTATCTTCTTCCCTCTATTTTAAAGGTATTTTTAACATCTTACAACTCTTAACTAAGGTTTGGGAAGTAGAACAGAAATTTAAGAAGCTAACAAAGTGAACTTTGCCTAAGATGAGGTACAAGAGGTCATGTGTGTTGTAGTTATACACATGTCAGTATAATTTGTTCAATTAGCATCTTGGCATGGATATAAATGTGTTCTATGAGTTCTGACATGCAGATTGCATGTAAAAATGTGGGCATAAGTAGTACTTGTCTATACCCTGAGTGTTGGTGGGAAAAAGAGAGGCAGATACCTAGATATCCTTAGCCAGCCAGCCTACCTAATTGTTGTGCCCTAGTTTCACTTAGAGATGCTATCTCAAAAGATAATGTATAAAACAACTGATACCTATGTTCTACATATGTCTGTGCATGGATACCCACAAAGATATACACGAAGCATTTATTTTATTTTTGTATTATTAATAAAAACTCAGGAATCAAATACTGGGGTATAAACCTGATAGATCAAGAAAGCAGTGGAGAAAAAAAAAAAACTAGCTGACCCTATCTCTCTACCTTCTTAGATCAAAAAAGCCACAAATCTCTCAAAGCTCCTCCCTATCTCTTCCTGTACCTGTCTAATTATTTCTGTACTTATCTATCTGGGCCCTCTAAAATCTCTATGACTAATTCTCATCAGTTAATCATGGACTCTTCCTGTTGATTCAAGGTTTAACTTTATTAACTGTCTCTGAGTGTCCTTGTACAGTCAAATATCCTATAACATATACATATTTCACATGCTTCACATTTCTATATCTCATGCATATACATACAAAATGTCCTGCGCCTAGATGAAAAGCTAAAGGCGGTCAATGGCTACTGAGTGATGGGTAATTTAATTTCTCCAGGGAAAAATCTTCAATCCCAAGACACATGTACATGTGAGCACTGTAAGATGTGTGTGTGTGTGTGTGTGTGTGTGTGTGTGTGTATGCACATAATTTAAAAGTGATTCAAGAAGAAGTCATGAATTTATTTGGGAGGAGACATGGAAGGAATTTCAGGGTAGGAGGGATGGGTGATATAAGTATAATTCTCATGAATGACATTATCAATAAAATAATATATAACATTTAAATAGTAAATTAGGGTTTTTAAAGTAGCTAATATTTAGAAAAACATTTGTAAATCCTGAATGTAATATGAATCTTAAAATGTCTTATTAAAAACAAACAAACAAACAAACAAACAAACAAAAAACCAGAGTCAGATATTGGAATGAAAGATCAGAGAAACAGAACAGCCAGCCATATTCTTACTTCTATGAAATCTTCAGTGTAAAGAGTGAGTTCCTGTTTCCTCATGTCTTATATACCTTTCTGTGTCCTGCCACATTATTTCTTGGCATTGAATGGGTGTGTTCTTCCCAAGCAAAGACGTGAGATCTCAAGTCCTGGGATTGAAGGTGTGTGCCACCACAGCCTGGCTCAGTTTCCAGTATGGCCTTGAACTCACAGAGATTCAGACAGATCTCTGCCTCCAGAGTGATAGGATTAAAGGTGTGTGCCACCACTATCTGGCCGCTATGTCTAAAGTAGTGGTTGGCTCTGTCCTCTGATTCCTAGACAACTTTATTAGGGTGTATAATATATTGGGGTACACAATATATCACCACTTGTACTCTGTGTGCTGAAATGCTGTATTCATCTTTTTATTTAATTATTTTGAAATAGGAAGGTTAGGACACCCATTTTATGTGAGAAAGTTGAGTCTACAGTGTGAAAGCAAACTCTTCTATAGATATGAAGCTAAAAGATAGAGCAGATGGAATTTTGGTTCAAGTCCATTTGTCTCAGGGAAACAGGAGTTACACCTCAGATCAGTTTTTACTTTACAAGGACACTACTTATTTTTCTCACAGTATAAATGCTTATTTTATAAACATACAATTTACACCTACTTTTCAAAGTATTATTTGTACAGTCAACAGTCTTTAGTAATATTGGCTTCCAAATATAGAATGTAGAGTTGCTTATAAATCATAGAGGTGGTTGACCATAAGGAACTGGAAATTATTAGTTTAAATGCTCAGAAATTATGTTTGATTTTATATTACCCATATGTTGAGATTTCAGACCAAATCTTGGTACCCAAGGTTAAATTACCATGACAAATTTAATACTTTGTCATTTAATTAATACACTCAAAGGGTTACATTTTCCTCCTCTTTTTTTAAATTATGAACTTATTTTTATTTAGGTAAAAGGGAAAGCTAAACCTCTGTCAGGTGTAGACTTTATATAAATAAAATACAGCACAGTATTGTACTTTTTAAACCTTTTATAAAGTATGACATTATAAATACAACATTTTTCCAGTGCCTTTTTACATATTTTTTTATTAAGAGATTTTTTTATTCATTTTACATAACAACCACAGATTCCCCTGTCCTCCCTCCTCCTGCCCCCAAGCACTCCCCTATTTATCCCTTTCCTTTCCTCCCTATAAACTACCCATATACCCTACCTTGTTCTCTTTCAAATTCAGGGTCTCTATTTTAACTAATTGTTACTGCCTGCATATCTGAATGTGCACATACATATGGATTCCTAAATATAATATACTCAGTCTATATAACGTTATTTAAATGCATGCTTAAAGGGCTGATTATTTGGTATGGAATAACCAATTAGTGATTTCTTCCCTGACACATAATTATGCTTTATATTGTCATTCGTTTATTTTCTACCATTTTAGTTTTTACTTCCTTACAGTTTACAATTCTTTTTTTTTTTTTGTATGTATGCTTTGGAATATAGTGGGACTCCAGTTATTTAAGGGATTGGCCTTGGAAATTCATAATCTGAAATATGAACATCAAGATTACATGTGCTCTTCTGGAAATCAGTATGGCAGTTCTCAGAAAATTGGAAATAAGTCTTCCTCAGGACCCAGCTATACCATTCTTGGGCATATACCCCAAAATGCTCAATCTTACCACAAGGATACATGCTCAACTATGTTCATATCAGCATTATTCATAATAGCAAGAACCTGGAAACAACCTAGATGCCCCTCAACTGAAGAATGGATAAAGAAAATGTGGCACAACATACATAATGGAGTACTACTCAACAGTAAAAAAACAATAATATCATGACATTTGCAGGCAAATGGATGGAACTAGAAAATATCATCTTGAGTGAGGTAACCCAGATTCTGAAAGACAAACATAGTATGTGCTCATTGATAAGTGTGTACTGGATGTGAGAGAAAAGGATGGCCAGACTGCAGCCCACAGCTCCAGAGAGGCTAGCTAACAGGGAAAGACCCTAGGAGGGACACATGGATGGCCCTGCGAAGGAGAGGTGGATGAGATCTATATGAGCAGATGAGGGGGGGTAGCAGAAGGTAAGGAGTAGGGCATGAGAACATAGGAAAATGGGAGGGTCAGACTGGAACAGGGACATAGTGTGTGTTGGGGGGAGCAGGAAGCAAGATACCATGATGGATGAGGACATTGTGGGAATAGGAAGAGGTAGGGTGCTGAAGAGGCACTCAGGAATCCACAGGGATAACCCCACCTTGTTTCTGTTGCCTTTGGTCCAGAGGGTGCCTGGACTGGTCTACTCTGGTGACTGGTCTAGCAAATAACCTACTTGTCATCATAAAGCCTTTGTCCAGTTACTGATGGGGACAGATGCAGAGATCCATGGCCAGATGCCAGGCTGAGCTCCAGGAATCCAATTGATGAGGGAGAGGAGGGATTCTGCAGGTGGGGGACATCAAGATCATGATGGGAGGATGTGCAGAGATGACCAGCCACACTGGTGGAAGCCAGAGAACTGTGGACTGGTGGCTGTGAGGCAGGCCCTCACGGGATTGGACTAGGCCCTCTGGATACAGAAGACGGTTGTTTGGCTCAAACTGTTTGGGGGCACCCAGGTGGGGGATCAGGATCTGTGCCTGGTGCATGGGCAGGCTTCTGGGAATCTGGTGCCTGTGGAGTGATGCCTTGCACAGCCTTGGTGCAGTGGGAAGGGGCTTAGACCTGCTTAGGCTCAGTGTGCCTGACTCTGCTGATTCTCCATGGGAAACCTCGATTTGGGGGATGTGGGGATGTGGGGTGGCTTGTGAGGGAGAGCTGGGGGATAGGAGGAGGGAGGAGGAGGGATCTGTGGGTGGTGTATGGAGTGAGTAGAAAATTTCTTAATAAAGAAAAATGAAAAAAAAATTACATGTGCTCTCCTTTTGTTACTACTAACCCAAGACTACTTAGAATTGGATTTTTCCTTGTTGATTTCAGAATTTTTTTATGTTAAGATATAAGGACCTATGAACAGAAATTAAATCTTTGGTCACAACTGCCCTTCAAGATTTCTCTGATAATGATTTACAATCAGGTTTATCAGGTGGTAGTTTGTGGAAAACATTCATGTGAGAAAGAATGAGTTGGCTAGTTACAACAGAGGGCCTCAATCATTCCTTCCAATAGTTCTGGAGGAGGATGTTCATATTTCAAACATATAGTGGTTTACACCAGTACCCTTATGGTTTTAAAAGGACCCTGTATTCAGTATTTGCCACAAAAGCATGAATATTCAAGTTCAGTTCCTAGAACACAAGTAAAGAGCTGGCTGGTATTACAGGACTGTATTTCTGGTGCATGAACAGTGAAACTGGTGGATCCCTGGGAGCTTGTATAGCTTAATTTGCCAGAACCAGACCAATGAAAGAGCCATTCTCAAAATAGAAAATAAATAGCAATTTCTCACTTAACCTCCATTACACCCCCACACATTAAAATTTTAATGGAATTTTAGATATAACCTCAGATAATAAATCAATAGCAATAGGTAATGAGAAACTGTAAGTAAACTTTCTCTAATACATCTCCAATTTTTAATCACATATAAAGAAAAGGCAATTTAATGTACCTTTATCATCAAAAATAATGATTCAATGACATTCAATTATTTACCTTTGTAAACTTTTAAAAGACACCCTGTATTTGATTAAAATTATAAGATATTATTTTGATGACACAAACCAACTTTCAGTTCCTTGTATGATCCATCAAGTCATATGCTATATGATATGTGGAGAAAGAGAAAAGAGCAGAATAAAGAAGCAACGTGAACTTTAAGACTGCCTCAGCTGCTAGCATGCACTGAATGCTGTTTTTGAGACTATGTTGTATACTTAATACATCTTACCTTATTTGGTTCTCAGTGCAGTACTCCAAAGCACCCTGACAGCCATGGGTTTATTTCATATGTGAAGCTGTAGCATCAGAGAGTTTAATTAAACTACTCAAAGCCACAAAGATAGTAAGTGATGAAATGGATAAATAATTCTTTATTTGGTCCAGGACAGTCTTACTGTACAGCAATTAAATTTAAAGTGTACAATATAATCACTTTTGCAGCAATTAAATTTAAAGCAGTAATAGAATTATATACATGTCTACCATTTCAATAAGGAATGGATACATTCCACTATGTATTTTTCATACAAACAGGAATTTATTTCAGTATTTTCTTGTAGTTATGATTCCATTAAAAAGTTGTTCATGGAGTTGTGTGAAGTCTTTCATGCCTACTAAATCACTTACGTTGCTTTTCTGAGTTATCTAAAAATTACTGTTAGAACAGCTTATGTTTTTAAAATACTAAAAGAAAAAGCCAACAAAAAGTTTAAAGACACTTACCAAGACAAATTAAATTTTCTTCATCAATATTTCTCAAATCACTTAATATTTATTCTTTGGTACCTAATTAATTTACATGTTCTGCCTTCTACTTTAAGCCATTACAGCTCCAGCTAAGCACCCAGACATACATACAGATTCAAAAAAATAGCACATGCATTCTTGCAGATATTAACAAACACATTTACTTTGTTTACAAATTCTGCAATCTGGGGTCCAGGGAATTAGGTAACTGGAGAAAGCACTTGCTGCCCAAGCATGGAAACTGCAATTTTAATCTCCAGAACCCATGTCAAATCTAGGCCAATGCCATGGCCATCTGCACTACCAATGAGGCAGAGATAGGAGATCCCTGAAATAAAATGACTAGCTAGACTATTCAGAATTGCTGAGCTTCATTTGCAGCAGGAGACTCTGCCTCAGTAAATGAAAGTGGAGAACAATGTGTGAGAAAGACATCCATCAGCTTCAGACTAGAGGAATATGATTATGTCTGTGCCAAGAGTTTACAAATACAGACAATCTCTTTGGCACATAAAGTTAAAGAACATCAGTGGTAGGGTGGTGGATGTAAACCTGTAGGACTGTAATGATATAGAGGTAGGATAGGTGCTCTCAGTGTCCACGCTTTCTATTGTTATCATGCCAATGATAACAGTAACTCAGTTATTGAGTTCAGCCTCAGGATACAAATGGATTCACAGAGAGCACTGATCAGGAGATTGATCATAGTAATCATGCCACAAGCTCAGCAAATCACAGTCAGTGCTAACAGAAAGAAATATATGTGGAGAATTGTACCTGAAAATGTTCCAGAAACAACTGGAGAAAAGAGCTGCTTTGAAATAGGTTGGCCTTAGAAATTCGTAACCCAAAATATGAGCATCAAGATTACATGTGCTCTCATTCTGTTACCACTATCCCAAGACTACTGCAGAAATGAAGTTTTCCTTGTTGATTTCAGCACTTCTTATGTTAAGAGCTTCTATATTACAAGACCTTGCTAAGATTTACCTAAAAATTTAGAATCTATTGTTATTGAATAATTCTGCTAGATTCATTCAGCCTTGAAAATTCTGAGGAAATGAATCAATAAAATTTCGTTGAAATATTTGGTGATGTAAGTGGGGGAGAGTCACATGAGACTGTACCACCAGTTTCAAAGATTGTTTTCTTAGTACTCTATTGTGTTTATAAAAATTGCCAAAATTGTCTATTGGCTACTGTTGATATTGTTTTCTCTAGAAAGTAATAAGGCTTTGTCCTGTCCTTTTTGGTTCTCAGAGATTTTTTTTCACTTCTCAATTAAGAACTCCAATCACAACAATTGCTGTAGTTTATGTAAAAATACTGTAGACGGTGCAGTTGTAAATTTCATGTAAGATTTAACCATACTATTACACCCACAAAGTAACTGAAAATAAGAAATCCATTTCCAGGCATGTCTGGACTGACACACTGAATTATATACATAGGCTATAAAAAATAACATGGTTCTATCCTTCCTCTTTAAGCAGGTATAACTTAATTATAACTTTGACTTATCCTCTGTCATATAGAGGTAGTCATGGCTTAGAATGGAAGCATCTACTCCATAATTACAACTGATGTATTTGAAGTCACACAACCATAACAAAGAACATCATTCTATAGTGCCTCTGAAGAGTATAGGTTATCACTGGCCCTGTTGGTTTACCTCCCCCTCACCACACTGAACCCTGAACAGCTAAAAATGATCCTCTAATATCTGGCTTCTCTAGCAACTTGGAGACAAAGATATTTTTGACTCAAATTTGAGAAGTTGCCAGAAATTGTTTTCAAAAGAACATTCTAATTACTGCTTGTAAGGAGCAACTGTCTACATTTTTTCAATGTCCACCTTACTGCTATATTTTTAATGTGCTTAAATATTCCCCCTTTTGTGTATACATATATCTCTTACACTCATGTTATATAACTTCCTCAATTTTTCTGCCTTTCACCTAGCAATGCAGAATTTTTATGCCGTGATTACCTCTTCTCTTCTAAGATATCAAAGTTAATATATTGTCGCAAAGTACCTGGAATTTAATGAATTAGCAACTATAACTACTTGCTATTCTTTAGTTTATAGCTGGGCTGTTGTTGAAAATCAATTGGTCTGTACCATTTATTATACTTTATAGAAATTTATTCCTTATTATATTAATTTGAGGTTTGCAAGGCAATGTGAATTTGTAATTGCAGGGAAATGTCTCACTGATCCCTAAGAATTATATGAAGCATTTCCTAAGTACTTGTATACTGGGAACAACATTGAGAGTATTGGTGTTACAATATCATTATATGTGTAATAAAGAGGAATATGAGAGATATACAGTATTTCCACATTCATCCAGAGAAATCAGCTATCATTTTTAATTACATTCTTCCCAAGTAAAGAAAAATAACTAAACTATTCAGATATTCCATCAGCATTATTATTACCTTGAGAACTAATATCATAGTTAAGTATCTACTTTTAATACATATTTCACAGCAAATATAAAAGTGTTATGAGTCCTAACTCGCACAAAGCAAGCAAGCTTTTGTTGAACATGAGAGGTGTGAAAGGCCCCTGATTGTCTTACTCAAACATACTTCTGTTTCCTCACTAATATCACTGAAATGCACTCTTCTCATTACAATTGCTGTCTGTGATATGGTCAAGATGAGGTCCTGTCATATCTCCTTATATTTCTGGATGTATTTACATTGTTCTAGAATGCTCTTTGCCAGATTCATCCTGTTGCTATGCCTTCATCATTACTAGTTGGGCGGTGGTGGCACACGCTTTTAATCCCAGCACTCAGGAGGCAGAGGCAGGTGGATCTCTGTGAGTTTGAGGCCAGCCTGGTCTCCAAAGCGAGTTCCAGGAAAGGCTCAAAGCTACACAGAGAAACCCTGTCTTGAAAAATCAAAAAAAAAAAAAAAAAAAAACAAAAAACAAACAAAAAAAAAAAATCATCATTCCTAGCATTGCTTTATTTCTACACATTTGTGCATAATAGTCATTGGGCTCATTCCCTCTCATTTTATTTCCTACTAATTGTCAGCATTAGAATCTGCCACAGCATTTCTGACACTTCATGGTAATTCTTTTCTTAAACTATTTGTCTTAAAAATTTAAAGAAACTTTGCTGCAATGCAAGGTCTTATTGCCACATGAATTTCCAATGATCCTTGTATTTGTATATATGGTAGACAATTAATTAATTCATTATTGATAAACAGAATTGTACTATTCTATCATAAAGCTTCACATGACTTGCACAATTTTTTGGGTTTTTTTAAATAATTTAATTTAATTTTACACATCAGCCATGGGTTCCCCTGTTCTGCCCTCTCCCGCCTCTGTCCCTGCCTTCCCATCTCCTCCAGGGCAAAGACTCCCCTGGGGATTCAGCTCAACTTGGTAGATTCAGTCCAGGCAGGTCCGGTCCCCTCCTTCCAGGCTGAGAAAAGTGTCCTTGCATGAGCCCCAGGTTCCAAACAGCCAGCTCATGCACTAAGGACAGGTCTTAGTCCCACTGCCCGGGTGCCATTTTTAAAATTTAGGATAATTTTTTATCAAAATTGGAGTTTATAATATAGGGCAAGCAGTTCAAGGTTTTGTTCCCATATAAATTGTAAATGATCTGAAGAATTATGTAGTTACTATGATTTAAAAATACTACTGAGATATGATCTTCTAAGATGCTTTTATTATATGTGTATGGTTATGTGCACCTTGGAGACCAGAAGAAGGCACTGGATGTCCTGAAATTTGAGATACAGGCAGATATGTGTTGCCCAATGTGTGTACTGGGAACTAAACTCTGGTTCTATGTAAGAACAGCAAATACTGTTAACCATTGAGTAATCTTTCTAGGTCCTGATCTAAGAATTTAATACTAGATTTTTAGAAGGTTCACTTTAACCTGTGAATAAGAAAACAACACTAAGCAACTCTGTGAGATAAAAGAAGTAGAAGTGTTATACACTTTACAGTAGCACTATACTAGGTAAAATCCTTCTGTCAAAGAATCCATCACAAGAGATGATTTCCATTTTCTGATTCAGAAGAAGCTTAAGGATTCCTGGAGAATATCTGTTCTGTTAGGAACCAGATATATGTCTTGGCTTTGAAGCTTACATTTTTAGGACTTCAAATGTGAATTATAATATAATATCTAAAAAAACCGTTTCTTTGGATAATGAATCCCAAATGTAAAATGTAACTAGAATATCTAGGTGGTGGGGAAGAAATAATGTCAAATGGAATCAAGAACTTTAAATATATCAGGCAGTGGTGTCACACGCCTTTAATCCCAGCACTCTGGGGGTAGAGGAGGCTGATCTCTGAGAGTTTGAGGCCAGCCTGGTCTACAAAGTGAGTTCCAGGACAGCTAGGACTGTTATACAGAGAAATCTTGTCTTGAAAAAACAAAAACAAAAAATCTTTAAACATTTGTCTCTTATTCCAGAACGTAAGAGATACATATAGAAGCTGAAATATCATTTTAAATGATTTTGGCATATTTCATTGTCATAAAAATCATGATTTCCAGAATTAAATATGTGAATGTTTGTAATTTTGTGTTCAAGAATTCATTCATAAAATAGTTTCCAAAAATAAAGATTAATTTAGAGTATGCCTCAGTAAAAGTCAGTAGCAAATATAACTGGGAAATAAGAAATAAATTGGGGGTATAAATTAGTCAATATCTATATTAATCAAGAATAAATATTTAAGCCAAGACTATATTTAGATCTCAGTAGTTGAGAGTGCTTGCTTTTCTCCCAGAGAACCCAAGGTTTTCTCTCAGCACCCATCTAAGGCAGCTTACAACTGCTTATAATTTCAGTTCCAGGAAATCCTCCTCTAGCCTCCATGGTACCTGTGTACATATGTCACATATGTCAATATCATTTTTAAAAAGATGGAATAGAAGGTTATAAAACAAAGTTGTATAAAAAGTAAACAACAAAAGAACAATTTAATATACTCCCAATTTTGTGAACATTAAAACAGATACACTTGTTTTTAATATAATTATGAATTCCTTCTGTTTATGAAGTTGCAGAAACTGGAACAAAGCATTGGAGAAAAATCAATGTATTTTCCTCTTGAAGAACTTAAAAACAGTTTTTGTGCTTATGAAAGATATGATTAATGCCAATCACAGAATAATTAAATGAGATTAACTCAAGATCATTAAGCCTTCTCTCAGATAGAAAGACCATCTGTCCTCAAAATAAAGGAGAAACTGTTAAACGAAATAATTGCCTTGTGTCAAAATTAGAAAACCCATGAGAATGATCCAGTACAGAATCCTTGGTGCTGGGCAACTTAACACTAACCTGAAATCTAAGTTTAAGAAATCCCACAGCACCAGGGAGTGGACAGAGTAGAGGTGTAAAATGTTGCAGAAAAACATCTGAGACCGAGATCAGAGAACTGCAAAAAGAAAAGAGCACAAGGGAAATTTGCATGACAGAAATAGCCATATCTCTGCATTCCATGACTAAGCCCCGAGACATCGAGAAAAGATGGAGAGGAAAACAGTAGCAGAAGTCCCGGTGACTGGAAAGTTACAGGCCACAGGGACCTCCCTTTTCAACTCCGCATGCAGAGTATGAGAAAGCCTGCCTGCAGTTGACTGACTACCCAAATAAAGGAAGGATGCAAAGGAGCCTTGGGCTTTTATTCTTTGGTGTCACTGTAGTAAAAACTTCAGGCTGCACAGGGACAAATCACATACATACAACTCTGGAAAAGTGTAAATGGATTAATCAAATTTTAGGAATAGAAGTTAGGGCAATGGCACTCTTCAGAATATTACACCTTTATAAAGCAACGTATTGTCATTTAAGAAAAGCCACAGTGAGCAACTGCACTATAAGAATTGTGACATACCCGAAGTATGCAATGTTTCTTTGTCAATTATTTTTAACTCAGAAATAGTAACACATAGATGTGTCCTAGTTCTTACCCCATTTCTTCTGTCTGTGAGAAATTAACTTCAATGTCCTACCAAACAACTTTGTGTAAAAATTTAGTGAAAAAAAATCAAGTTCTCAGTATCTAGATGTCAGTACTCTGCCTTGTTCCAGAAGCAGTATACATGCACTTGAACCTGTGGCCCACAACTCCTTTGAAACTGTTCTCCCAAAGTGACGTGTGTCAGTACAGACAAGATAAGTATTAGATTTTAGAAGCATGCAGCCAGGTGTCTCTTTTCTATTCACAGTGCCTTCTTTATTTCACACAAGGAGTTTTTCCTTTCAATTTTTCTGCCTGCTTTTGAGTCTAAGAATCCTTGCCCACTGGGGTCAATAGCTGACCTTCTCTCCTCCTGTACTCTGCTTTGCTTCCTGTGAGCCACATTTTCTGACTATTTAAACATTTAGGAATCCATTTGACATTTATTTCAAAATAAAAATATTTTAACTTTAGAAGAACTAGATAACCATATAAATGGCATAGAGCAAAATTGTGTTTATTCTTTAATAATTTAATGCATGTATATACTATATGCTGATCCTATTCACCCCCATTGTCTTCTGTTATCCCACTCCCATTCCCACTTAACTCATTCTTCTTCCTAGAAAGTTCCCTTTCTACTTTTGTATCATTTTCGTTAGTCACCAAGTCTAATTAGGCTTCCTTACATGAGCATGGACATTGTTAATGGGTGCATGGACAGCTTATCAACAACAACAGGACTGAAGAAAATCACTCTCCTCTTTCAGCAATTATTTTCTACCAATAGCTTCTCACAGAAGAATGAACCTTCTTCTTGAGAACATAATTTTAAAGCATAATTTTGAAGCGCCTGATCTTGTGCAAGTTCTATGCTTTCAAGGCAACCATAGCTGTTATGATTAGCAGTTGCATGATTCATATCATCACCAGAAGACAGTGATCCGTCATACTTCTCAGCCTCCAGCCCTCCCAAATCCTCATTAACCACCCAACTTCTCTCTCTCTCTCTCTCTCTCTCTCTCTCTCTCTCTCTCTCTCTCTCTCTCACCCCTCCCATTTCTTCAATGTTTAAGTCATATAGAGGTAAATAGATGTCTCATTTTGGGCTGGGTACTAAAAAGTCATTTATTCTCATTTTGACCAGTGATATATGTCTGTGTTGCCTTTCCAGCCCCCACAAACAGAAGCTTCTCAGACTAAGAATGAGAGAGCTGTACTCTGATCATCATGTTCAAGGTGTATTTGAGATAGTTGACATCCCATCCATTTAAGGAAATGACACTGTAGGTTTCCCCAACATGGACCTGTGAGATTCCCTAGTCATGGGCTTTTGATCCCTAGAAAGGCCTGTTACCATAGCAGCCATTATCAAATCTTGTCTGGTAGTATTGTAACTCTCAGATTCACTGCTTGATAGGGTCAGTAAAGATTATTTTCCCCTAGCATCATGACTACTGCCTTTCAGACAATAGTCATGACTTCTAGCTGTTGGAGAGGATGCTCCTGGTTCTGAATTAGCCTGGTTTCTCTCTCTTAAAACAAAATTATCTTTGACAATGGGTCCTTGTTACCTGGTTTTGGTGGATAACCAAGAGCAAAAGCAACAGCTTATGTTATTTTTCATTTTCAAATTTCAAATAGTCTATTCTATTAGTACTATTGTAATATTTTGACTTTAGTAAATCATTGATATATTAGAATAGTTAATAAAATATATTAGAAAAGTTTTAGTTACAGAAGCTAAAAACCAAACAAACCTCAACACCAACACTTGTTATGAAAGTAATTAAAGAAGAAACAAGTCAATAATAGTTATTCCCTCATATTTTGGACTTCTAACACATCATTTGACTAAATATAAAACATGTTGATGATATTATTCTGAAATGTTGCCTTTGTATTTCAAAACATTACTTTGACCCAAAATTATTTTGCACATCTTATTACCTATTTTGACAATCTAATTTTGTGTGGTAGTAAACTGAGAGTTATATAATGGGATTATACTGTGAAGTGATTATGGCAATATTTTCCATATGATTAAGTAGTCTTGATTTAAAAGTGATTTTCTTTTATATTATAATGACAGAAATTAAGAACTCTTTCACAATTTTCCTTATTATTTGAGATCAAAGTTAAAACTGTTTCTTATGCATAAATTTAACTTATTCTTGGATATAAAGTTAAAAAAATGATTGAGTGATGTTTTATTTTCAGCATAGTCTGCCAATGTGATCAATATTATATAGACACCTATATTAAATTAATTTAATAATAACGTAAAAATTACAAGAGTATGAGTCTACTTTATTTTGTGTTGTTAGTCAGGCATTGGTACCTACAAATTATTTTAGTATATTAATGAATATGTTGGCAAGAATTTGATAAATATTTTCATAAGAGTTCTGTTAAATTCATTTGTAGTATATTATGGCAATACTTTTTGAATAACCTAAATACACCCGAAGTGTTTGTGGATACCAAAAGAGTGAAAGGGGACCACAGCAGAAAAGTGCAAACAGGAAACCTGAAGATGAAATTAATAGGACACAGCAGTTATAAAGAGGAAAATGCGGGAAAAAAAAGTGGGAATATTTTCCTGAGAAGGAGGGAAGAGTGCAATACACAGAGAAAAAAGTAGGAGGGATGAATAACAATAAGGATGTTTGAAAAGGCATAAGAAAGCATATTATTTTATGTTTACTTAAAATTACATAATATGTCATTTAATGTTTAGATATAGAGTTATATATGTACACACACACAGTTTAACTGACAATGCACCACTTGGGGTTTCAATGTTCCCTTCAAAAATCATAACAAACCCAAATCCATGCCAGGCATGGGGAAATTCCTTTTTAGTTATTGGTAAGGGAAGTCCAAGAATCCCCCAGAACCAAGCAGGCTTTTGACTTTGCCCTTTGTGTCATCTAGTTAATAAGGTCATACCCTACTGCAGAAGACAGCACATACTTCAGGCATAGGTCCTGGAACTAAATGGAATTTGACATAGAAGCATCCTCATTGAGGTCTGGCTGTCATAATATCCAAAGCTGCTATGCAAGATTGCAAGTGAGAAAAACAACCAATAGTCTGATACAGCCATATAACCTATGAACCATAGCAGTAACTGGTATGGTAAGCATTTCTGAAAGGTGAAATAATACCATATATATCCTGAAGCAAATAATCAGACAGATAATTGGACTTAAGGCTTGCTGAATAGGAAGGTGTTCCTGCCTGGCACTTTAAACCCACCCAATTTTTCATGCCTGATGGGGCCATGGATGGAACTTACAGGACAACTTACTACATTGCTAAACTAGAATGATTTCTTTCTAACTTCACTTCAGATACCATTATATTCAGAGGTATTTGTAGCTCTCACTTCTCAACAAAGAATCTTTTGTTTTGTTTGTTTGTTTGTTTGTAGGAGTTGGAGATCATCAGAGAAAGACAAAACTAGATGCCCTCCCCAAAATTATATATTTGCATCAGAAAAAAAATATATATGACTAAGGCTCAGGGAACATTGAAGAAGAGAAGTGAAAGATTGTCAGAACCAGAGTAGGGAACATGCTGCATGATAGTCTTCTCATAGAGAAAGAAAATGAGAGACAGAAAGATAGAAAGACAGAGAAAAATGAAGACACAGATTGCAAGGTTTGGAGGATGAGGGATGGAATGGAGCTGGGGAGAGTAGAAGATGATTTGTTCAGGTTATGTTATATGATATTCTCAAGGATTTAATAAAAATCATATTATTAAAATTAATTAATAATATAATACAACATTGTTTTATTAAATAAATCAATGAAGTAATTTATTTTATCTTCAAATTTTATTTTCAAATTTTGTAATATCTACTACCTGTTGGGAAATTTTTAATGTAAATTTACTAAAAGAAGATTAATATTTATTCATATGTAAATGACACACAACCTGTTAAGTACTTATTAAAATGATGCCAAATGTCTACTAACATTGATTTAGTGGTTAGTGAGTGAAACACAGTTAAATGCTCTGAGATGTAATAAATGTTATTATATTACTAAATAAGATGGTTTAGTTTTAAGGATCAAATTAATGTTTCAAATATGTGTCTTACAGATAACTGAGTTGCAAATAACTTTTATACAACAATAGGGATACATGAAATTCAATAGAAAAGCAAAAATAATAAGAATATAATTCAAATTAACACATTCAGTCACACGGCAAGTGTTGCTTTGATAAATCTGAACTGCTGTGCTCCACAATTATTAGAGTGTCTACTCTGAGAACTGGGCTTTGGAGTTTGCACTTACACCAGCACATGATGTGTAAAAATTCAATTTTCCTTCTACATTGAACTACCCAGGGGTTGTGGACTCAATTATAGAAACAAGGCAAGAAGAGTCAGAATTTCAACGTATAAAGGAAGAAATACGCTTTTTACAAGGAAAGTGGAAGGAAGGACCATAATACCACACTGAGGTTTGATTCCAATCATTGAATAGACTTGCTTATTAAGACTTACACTAAGATATATGAATTGCAAATTCTTTAGGATGAATAACAACAAATGTTATCACTCATTAAGAATATATATAAAGCAATAAGTCAATTTGCAAACAGACAAACTATATCTACTCTACAGTTCCTTTGATCATTTTCTAATATTAAAAAAATAATAATAATTAAAGTTCAAAATCACTATCCTATAGCATCTAAAGCTGAAATGCAACTATTGCCTAAGATTCCTAAACTGGAAAATGAAAATACTGGCATATCAACTCACATGGACCTTAGCACATGAATTTATTTCAGTATCTAGTCTTAATAATACATGAAAATTTTAGCAATGTTTTCATTAATAAGTAGTGAATTGAGAAGGAAAGTGCAGGACACAAAACTAAAGCAGATGTAAGCCATCATCCAATCATGTTTGCTATGGGAATGCTTCACCAGTCAAACACTTAACTTCTGCAAACCAGTTCATAGCATGACTACCCCACAAACTGGAAGATGCACTCTATGACCAGATAGAGTCTGGATATGCAAATTGACTGAGTTTATCTTCTGTTTTTTTTTTTTTTATTTGTTTGTTTGTTTTTGTTTTATCAATAGTTGAGATTTGGTAGAAAGAAGGAAAGAAAGAAAGAAGGAAGGAAGGAAGGAAGGAAGGAAGGAAGGAAGGAAAGGAAGGAGGGAGGGAAGGAAGGAAGGAAAGACAGAGAGAAAGAGAGAGGGAGGGAGACAGGAAGGAAGAAAGGGAGGGAGGGAGGGAGGGAGGGAGGGAGGGAGGGAGGGAGGGAGGAAGGTAATCTGAATGAGTCAAGGAGTAGAATTCCATCATTTTTCAGCATCTTCTTGTTTGGGCTATTCTTCTTTTTAATAAAAAATGTTTTGTTTGGGTTTTTTCTTTAAAGTTTTACTTATTTAGTATACAGTGCTCTGCCTAGATGTAGGCCTGCAGGCCAGAAGAGGGCAACAGATCTCATAGATGGTTGTGAGCCACCATATGGTTGCTGGGAATTGAACTCAGTACCTAAGGAAGAGGAGCCAGTGCTCCTAACTATTGGTGAAATTATTAAGGCCACTCCACATAGGTAAAAGGGAGGTTTATTTTGTGGGGTAGCTTACAAATGAAGGGATAGGTTGTAGGGTCTGGCAAAGGTATGGCGCAGTCTGGCAGTGTTCTCTGGAGAACTCTGCTTGGTCTACCTCCTGCGTCCAGCATTCCAGAACTAAGAGAGAGAGACCTCCTCACAATCCTGGGTCTTCTGCTTCCTCCTCTGCCCTACCTTGTAGGCATGACCATTATTGAAGCCTCAATGGGCTTTGGAACTTCCAGGCAAATGCTGGGATGGCTATCCACTACATCTCCCCCTTTTGTCTAAATAAGAAAGTTCTAACCTAATACAAGACTATATACAAAGAGATGGTTATCAAATATTTTCCAGGAGTAATGAGGGGTAATGACCTAGATAAGTTGGAATTACAATAAGTGCAAACAATATCAAGCAAAAAACACATAGTAAAATCCAGGGAAGTCTAGAGTATGGGTAGGTGGCAAGTTACGAAGATCATTCCAAAAGGTGTCCTATCCTAAAGAATCTGAGTCTAATATTTAATATATTATATCTAAGATATTATATATGTATATATACTAAGTTGTAACTATAACTGCTAATCTTCAACCTCATCAAAGACCCAAGAAGGAATATAATAATACCTGAGAAATGGGAGAAGGACGCAAGCAACTTTTGGGAGTCTTGCAAGAGTAGACAGAGACAGCTGGCAGCTTGGACAGTTACCTAAGGTTTCTCAGCATCATTGGTGCATTCAAATTGGCTGCAGGCCTAGAATATCTGACAGACCATTTTCAGAAGCAGGAATTCTGAAAGACCATCTTACCCTGTCTTGGCAAAGTATAGTGGTCGCTTTCCTTGTGTCCCGCTTGTCCAGAAAGGACAGCATTTGTACTGTCAGCAGTTGAGGCAAGGGCAGTTCTTTGCCCAGTACGCCATTTTATGCCAAGAAGACAAACTTCCAAATGGAAATGTCTTAGAAACCCAACATTCTCTCGGGATCAAATTGGTGCTGCCAGGAGCAATTGTGTCTCACGTCAACAGAATTCTAAGTTACTTATAGGTCCATGAAGTGTTTGAAGATTACCTGTCCATCTGACCTATGTATTTAGAAATCTGGATAACCTAACTAACATAATTATAGAGATGACAAGCATAGGTGACAATAACTCTATAAGTCTTATCTACCTAAACAAACTAAGGACTAAGGCTTCCTATAAATAAGGTAAACAGTCTGTAAGCCAATGTACAGTAAAAGGACAATGACTTTAAATTGTGACAATACACAAAATATCTTTAACTGAGGTAGGAATGTATAGTGCAATATGCAATATGATAATAATCCTAAATATATATCAGTATACAGAATATCTCAAACAGAAGTAGAACATACCTACAGTATGACAGATATAAATTCACATTTGTATCAATATACAAATATTTCAAATAAGAGTAAAAATATGTGTACAATATAACAAACATAGTTCTGTATTTGTATCAATATACAAATTATCTTAAATAGGAATATAAAAAGTTTATGTTTGTAACGACATATAAGAATTCATAACAATGCAAAGGCTGCTATATTACTAAATTTGTTTACTAATGTATATGATAGTCTACCATAATATCTTATACCTATCCATTCCATTTCTTCTTTTCCCTTTTTTTTTTGAGACATATTTTCTTTCCTTAAGGAGAGTACTGAGTTTAACAGCTTCTTCCACCCCCAACCCTAGAACCATTATCCATAACACTGAGAAATATGAAACCTTAGGGATAAGGGGCGTCGTTTTCTTAGAATTGCTTCCTGCTGTTTAGGGGGCGATGGTATCTCTTGGGTATTGTGAGAAAGCTCAGATAGTTAAATCTCAGTTAGACTAACTGTAGATTCTGCAGCAACTCTCAGAGTAATAGGTGAGATTGTCTGAAATTCTGGAAAGAAGTGTAGTATGATGATGAATACCATGGCATCATTCTGGTGGGTAGAGTTGTTATTGTTGGGGCCCCATCTTCCTTCGGGAGACTTCAGAGATTGCTATTGGAAAAAACTTATTTTTTTATCAGAATGGAAGGTTTGGATTTAAAGAAGTCATGACATGTAAGAAAGGATTCCAAGAAATCAAGAGTAAGCATGGAGAGAATTAGAATCTTGAAGATAATGGTCCCTTATAATTGGTTTCCTTCTGTCTCACACCAGAGGGCTCTTCTGATATGGGACTGAAGAATCTCTCAACCTTTTATTTTATCAATATGCTTGGGTTTAGAGAAGGAGTGAGCCAATTCCATCTCCAAAGACAGCTTGGTTTATAATTAAATTGGAACCAGAACTATTCTAGATTGATAGAGATATAGATGTTAGACAGTGATATCTTACCCTGTGTAGATTGCTACCAATAGCTTCTTTCTTTCTGCTGTAAACATCTGGATATCCAAGGCCTTATGATTTCTGGAAGATGGGTATTTCCATTATCCTGGAAAGACAAAAACAGAACCCTACCCCAACCTTTGATTGTTAAATTTTTCCTACAACCTGAAAAGATGTCACATTGGTGGATGATCTTTTACTTCTCCTCATCAAGGGGTTTCTCCTGTTTGTATCAAATTTTTATTAATTTTGTTGGTATCCATAGCTTTTCTTCTCCTGTGGAAACAAAAGCAAAATCACTTCCCCAACGTAGGACATATCCAGGTTTCCATTCTGAGGTCAGCACATCTTTGAAATAAACCGGTTGGTTTAGCTCAGGAGTTTTGTCTGTCGTCTCTCCGCAGCTGTTGTTCCTTTCTCATCAGCATTGAGAAAATTCAAGGTTAATAAAACACTATGCAATCTATTTCTAGGAGTCATTGTTACCTGTTGCTGTTTATTTAGCATATCCTTTAAAGTTCGATTGGATCTTTCTATGACTGCTTGGCCTGTGGGATTGTGTGATATACCTGTAACATGCTTTATATTGTAATAAGCAAAGAACTATCTCATTTTATTGGAGACACATGCTGGGGCATTATCTGTCTTAATTTGTACAGGTATTCCCATGATGGCCATAACTTCTAATAGGTGTGTGATCACAGAATCAGCCTTTTCAGAACTCATAGGAGTTGCCCACTGAAATCCTCATAGGAGTTTCAATATGTAAAACAACTCTCTGCATATTGAGAGTCAGTGACTATATTGAGGGGTTCTGTGAAGTCCATGAGTACCATAAGAACGGCATACAGTTCTGCCTTTTGTACAGAGCTGTATGGACTTTGTAACACTTTACTTAAGTCTCCTGATTTGTATCCTGTTTTCCCTGATTTATTTGCATCAGTATAGAATGTGAGGACTCCAGAAATTGGCATGTATTGTACAATGTGAGGAAGGACCCATTCAGTCTTCTTTATGAATTCTATCCCCTTGCTTTTGGGATAATGGTTGTTAATCTCTCCCAAAATGTTACTGCAAGCTCTCTGCCAGTATTCATTATCTTCCCACAGTGATGAAATTTCCTCATTAGTTAAAGGTACTACAATTTCTGCTGGGTCTGTTCCTGTCACCTGACGAAGTCTTAATTTATCTTTTTGAATCAAATCAGAGATCTTTTCTATGTAAGTCTTTAATTTCTTATTTGGTTTACATGGTAGGAATATCCATTCCAATATAATATCTTCCCTCTGCTTCAAAATACCTGTGGGGCAATGTCTGGAGGGGAATATGACAAGAATGCATTTAAGTTCCGGATCCACACAATCCACATGTGCTTCTCGAATTGTCTTTTCTACTAGAGCCAATTCCTTCTCAGCTTCGGCTGATAATTCTCTTGGACTATTTAATTCTTTGTCCCCTTCTAGAGTATTAGCCAAATTTTGTAGTCCATCTTTGGGTATTCCCATGATACCCAATAAGTTGGAAATGCTTCCTAACAACTTTTGAAAATCATTAAGAGTCTTTAATCGATCTCTCCTCAGTTATATCTTTTGGAGTCTGATTTTTTGTAACTCTACCTTATATCCTAAGTAATTAATGGAATCTCCTCTTTGTATTTTTTCAGGAGCAATTTGCAGTCCCCAGCAGGGCAAAACTTTTTTACTTCTTCAAACATGCTTTCTAATGTGTTTAACTTTGGGTCAACTAATAGTATATCATCCATATAGTGATAAATTATGGATTGTGGAAACTTTACATGAATTATCTCTAATGGTTTTTGCACAAAGTATTGGCATAAGGTAGGGCTGTTTAACATTCCCTGTGGGAGGACCTTCCATTGATATCTCTTGACTGGCTGAGAATTGTTACAATTAGGAACTGTGAAGGCAAATTTTTTCTCTATCATTTTCTTGTAATTGTATGGTAAAGAAACAGTCTTTTAAGTCAATAACTATTATAGGCCATTCTTTGGGTAGCAGAGAGGGCAAGGGCATCCCAGTCTGTAAGGAGCCCATTGGCTGAATTACTTTATTAATAGCTCTCAGATATGTCAGCATTCTCCAATTACCAGACTTTTTTAAAATAACAAATACAGGAGAATTCCAAGGGCTGGTAGATTCTTCAATGTGTTGAGCATTTAACTGCTCTTGAACCAGCTGTTCTAAAGCTTGTAGCTTCTCTTTTGTCAAAGGTCACTGTCCTATCCATACAGGTTTATTAGTTAGCCATTTTAAAGGTAAGGCAGTTGGTACTTCTGAGAGTTCAACAGTAGTTGTGCTCAGTTTGTGTACAGCCTGAATGATTGGTGACTATTTTTTATAGCATGTTATGATATTATTCCTAGAAACATGCATTGGCCTGTATTCCTTTTCTGAGAGTGTAGGAATTTTAATCTGGGTATTCCACTGTTGTAACAGATCTCGGCCCTATAGATTTACTGCTACATTTGCTACATATGGCTTCAGCCTTCCTCTCTGTCCTCTGGCCCTATGCATTCAACCCATCTCAAACTCTGTTTTATCTGAGATAGGGTGCCAATTCCTAAAAGTTGGACATCTACCTCTTGAAGAGGCCAATTTGGATGCCATGATTTTGGTGTAATTATAGTCACATCCGCACCTGTGTCTACCAGGCCCTCCAGAACCAAGCCATTAATTCAAATTCTAAGCTTTGGTCTTTGTTCATTTATGGAAGTCTGCCAAAATATTTGTTTTATTGTGTTATTTGTAAATTGTGATTCATCTATCAGAGCTGTTTATAATTCATTGCAATATTGGTTTCTACATTAGGCATTGGTTTATTCAGTTGTCCTGGAGAGGAATGTCTTCCACAGTGGCTGGGAATGTTCTTACCACATTTGATTTGGGGGCCTGCAAGAGGCCCCCTGAGGCGTTTCCCGCCAGTAAAGGGTTGCCTTGTATATCTATTTTTGATCTGCACTCACTAGTCCACTGTCGGCCTTTGCCACATCTACAAAATCCAGGAGGTGGTTGGGGTCTCCTTTTTAGGCTATTTCTAGAAGGAGCATTACTTTTAGGATTACCCCATGTACAGTTTTTACTTATATGACCTGGTGTACCACATTTAAAACATTTGGTACCATAGGGCCTTCTTTCACCTCTGGGATTTGTCTCTCCTATCCAAGCTTCATTACTGTAGTTAAGAGATTCAACACCATTGGTATAGTGAATCCATTCTTCCAAAGGAGCTGATCTGATCTTTAATAGTGAAAGTATTCTTTTGCATTCTGCATTAGAATTGTCAAATGCCAAGGACTCAGTTAATACTTTCCTTAATTCTTTATCTGATACAGCTTTTGTTATAGCTGTGTTCAGCCTTTGTAAAAAATCAGCGAAGGGTTCATGTGGTCCCTGAAATATCTTTGTGTATACCTCAGTTGCTTTTCCAGGTTCTGGAATTTTTTCCCAAGCATTTAGAGCTGTTGTACGGCATAGGGATATTGTATGCTCATCATAAATGGCTTGTACATTCCTGTCATTGAAACATCCCTCACCAAGTATTTGATCTTGGGAGATCTCAAAACCTCTGAGTTTACCTTGTTGTTCTAAATTTCTTGCCTCTTCTCTCAACCAGCTTTTCCACTGTAACTGCTGGCTATATTCTAGAACAGCTGAAATTAACTGATGCCAGTCATCTGGAATGATTCTTTGTGAGGTAGACCACGAATTTAATATCTGTTTTACATATGTGGAGTGTATCCCATATGTAACTACTGCTTCCTTTATATTTTTAAAGTCCCTTGTTGAAATTGGTTGTAATGTATATGTTGTATATGGCTCGGGGTGTGTGTCATCTGCTAGCTTCTCATGGATGATAACAGGATAAGCCATTGTATGAGAGCCATTTGGAGATGTTACAACCTTTATGGTCTTGTCCTTCTGCTTATTAGGTCCCTTGTCATATTTATTGAGAGTTTCCTCCAGGGCTTGTAAACGAGCACCTAGGGTCTGTTGCAGAGAGCAAACCTCCTCTCTTGTAAGGGATTCCATTTTCATGGAATCATGGAAGTTTTTATGTTCTTCTGAAACATGATTCCATGGACCTTATCTTATCAAGTAATGATAACTTTTCTTCCTTATATAGTGTCTGAGTAGCTACAACTTCACTCTAGAGAGTTAGTGTTCTATCCATTAAATACTCATATTTATTATCAATAAAAGCAATTTTGGGTACAAGCTGGTTATGTAAATTCTGGTTAGCAGATTCCAGAGAGAGAAACTTTTTATGTAAGTCCTGGTCAGCAGATTCCATAGAAAGAATCTTTTTCTGTAAGCCTTCATTGTTATCTTTTAAAGTCTGTATCAGTCCCAATAATGACTCATCTTTGTTCTTGTTATTAAACCAGTGTTTGAACATTGTGTGAATTATTACAATGAATGTCAAAATGGTACAGGCCAGATAAGTCTTGGGGAGGTCGTATATTTCCAGGAAAATGTCATTCCACACACAGGCAAAAAGGCTTTTAAATTCTTGTGAGGTAATGTTGCCAGCCTATTACAAGAATTATTCAAAATTTGTTAGTTTTAAGGTGTAAAATTATCAAGTACTTTTACTTGAAATAAGCTTACCTTTCCGTGATTTTGGTGGGGGGGGGGGGCGTGCAGTAGCACTTTTAAGCCAGCAGGAGGCGATGGTATAGCTCCAAAGCAGGGCCTGCTGGCGAGCTTGGCTGGTGGCAGCTGAAGGCAGGAGCCAAGATGGGGCGGGGGGAGCTGGCACTCAGGGAGGAGTGGGAATGCCTCACTCACAGTGGTTTTCACTGGTCTAGGGGCTAAGCTAGGGAACTGAGACCAGACTAGCTGTTCCCTTTTTCAGGAATGGAACCGTGTAGGCGTCCCCTGGTTAAATGGAACTTTGCAGGTGGGTTTAGGTACCTGCCAGCTGGGCAGGAGGCTGAGGGAGGGAGCCGCCCAGGTCTTTGGAATTTGCCCTACATAAGCGCCAGATATTGGTGAAATTATTAAGGCCACTGATAGAAAATTACAACATGTCCACATGGTTGGGCTTGCCCAGCGGACCGCCTAGTTATTTCCATTTCAAAATAGCCATTTCCAGGTCAGAACATCTCATGTGGCTAGGACTCCGTGGCTTTACATGGTTGTGTAAAGTGCGCATGCGGCCATGTAATCTACATGCATGTGTGGAGTAGCCACATGCGGTCCTGTATGCATGCACGGCTCACTCTTTAAAAAGTGTGTGCTTCACACAGGCCTGTCACTTCTATCCTCTATCCTCTTTAATAAAAACTCTTCAGTGGTCTTGTCGTGTTCAGGACATGTTCCTCGTGGGATAAGAGCACCAATAAATGTAGTTAAAAGGAAGGTTTATTTTGTGGGGTAACTTACAAATGAAGGGATATGTTGTAGGGTCTGGCAAAGGTATGGTGCAGTCTGGCAGTGTTCTCTGGAGAACTCTGGTCAGTCTACCTCCTGCGTCCAGCATCCCAGAACCAAGAGAGAGACCTCCTCTCGATCCTGGGTCTTCTGCTTCCTCCTCTGCCCCGCCTTATGGGTGTGACCATTACTGAAGCCTCAATGGGGGTTGGAACTTCCAGGCAAATGCTGGGATGGCTATCCACTACATCTAACCTCTGAGACATCTCTCCAGCCTCTTGTTTTGTTTTGTTTTGAGATAAGGTTTCTCTGTGTAGCTCTGGCTGTTCTGGAACTTACTCTGTAGACCAGAATGGCCTCAAACTCACAGAGATCTCCCTGTGTTGTGATTTAAGGCATGTGCCACCATAGCCAGGCTAGAACATATTTTATTTTATTTTCCCCTTTTATTGAAAAAAGATCCCTTTCTCATATAATACATCCTGATAACAGTTTCCCCTCCCTCTGCTCCTCCCAATTCTTGTCTACTTCCCTCCCATCCAGATCCACTCCCTCTCTGTCTCTCATTAGGAAAGAATAGGCTTCTAAGAGATAACACAAAGCACAGCAAAATAAAATATCACAAGATAAAACAAAATTGGACAATGTGAATCAACAGAAGGAAATGTACCCCAAGAGAAGGCACAAGATCAGAGAGTCATTCCTGCACACACCCAAGAGTCCCATAAAAATACTAAACTGAGAACTGTTTATATATGTCCAGAAAGACCCATTCATGCCTTGTGCTTGCTGCTTCAGATCCTTTGAGTGTTGCAGGAATCTTAGAAGGTCTTATTAATAAAATCAAACCTGAGGCCAGTTATTGGAGTGAATGCTGGAAAATCAGAGACACAGAACAAACCACAGCTTCCTCACCTCGCCTGGTCTTGTTTCCTCAGACTGCTAGCTTCTGAGTCCTCATCCAAATGGTTCTCAGCCAAACTGCTGCTTGAAAACCAGCCAAAATGCTTAACTAACTTAGTTCCTGGTCCTCACGCCTTATATACCTTTCTGCTTTCTGCTATCACTCCCTGGGATTAAAGGCATGTGTCACCATGCTTGGCTATTTCTAATGTGGCCTTGAACTCAGAGATCTGCCTGGCTTTGCCTCCCAAGTGCTGGAATTAAAGGCGTGTGCTTCCACTGCCTAACTTCTATGTTTAATATTGTGGCTGCCTTGTTCTCTGACCTAGATAAGTTTATTAGCGTGCACAATATTTTGGGGAACACAGTATTACCACATTTGAGGTCATAGGAGCTTTGCTCAGTTGATTAAGAAGGACTTGTTCTACTGGTGTCTTCCATCCCCTCTGACTTGTAATGTACTGAACACACACACACACACACACACACACACACACACACACAGACCACATCGCTTTCATGTAACAATAATCGCTTGGATTTGTACCCATACTCTATTACCTGTAGCTTTTATATATAGTGAGACAGTGCTCCCTTAGCACTTCTGAAGCAGAATTTTTGATTTTATAAATAGCTGCTATTAGCTGGGTGGTGGTGGCTCATGCCTTTAATCCCAGCACTTGGGAGGCAGAGCCAGGCAGATCTCTGTGAGTTTGAGGCCAGCCTGGCAGCCTGGTCTACAGAGCGAGATCCAGGACAGGCACCAAAACAACACAGAGAAACCCTGTCTCGAAAAATTAAAAAAAAAAAAAAAATAGCTGCTATTACTCCTAACATCTTAGACATGAAGATAACTCATAAAAATCAATGTCAGTTAAATTTATGCAAATTAAAGAAATCAAATGATACATTCAGATATTCTAGGACTAGTGTCTCATAGTGCATCAGAGTTCAAGTCCTCTGGTTTTCTTTTTTGAGCCTTAGAGCACCCTACTCCACACACAAAAAAATGTCTGCTTTTCACTGACTTTAATTAGTATACATTGACATGGCAGTATTTTCTCATCCTGAACTTTACATATTAATTCTTATCTTGCCTAGTATTTTTTACAATTGAGTATTCAACATTATTAAATGCTGTTATAAGCTAATTTGGCATGAGAGGAAAGACAGTATTTTTAATAATGTATATTAAAAGTACATTCAAATCAACTCACAGCAAAGCAGATCCTCACCTTTGTAGGTAAAGAGCATTAGCCAGTTACTTGTGTTTTTAAAAATTAAGTGGTAAGAGCTATTAGTCACTACTTTATGATGTCATTGAAAACATTAAAGACATATATGATAAACTTCAGTTCTAAAAATCTATGTTCAATAGAAAAGTAATTCTAAACTATAAATAAATTAAGTAGATATCTGTTTCTTTAAGAAATTCAAAGGGGACTGGTGAACATGTTAGTGTAAGCACTTGCTGCCAAGCTTCACAACCTGAGTTTGATCAACATTGCATTGTGGAAGGAGAGAAACACTCCCACAAGTCATCCTTTAATTTGCATGTGCATACCATAGCACATATGAAAAAGTACGTTTTTAAAGAGTTATTCAATGCACAGGGAATTAAAACATAAACTATCAATCAAAAAATTGTATTCAAACTGTCATTTTTAAAATTAGACATCACAAAAATAGAGTAAAATATTTTAATTTTAAAATCACCAGTCACTGAGATGAAGTGACTATCTTTATGAGCCTGGATTACTTTACTCAGTATAATATTTTCTGGATTCATCCATTTTCTTATAAATTTCATTCTTCTTTACCATGAAAAATATTTGGTTGTTTTGGAATTGAATGAAAATGGCCCTTATAGGCTCTAGGGGTTGGCACTATGGCACTGTTAAGTTTGGCCTTGTTGGAGTAGGTGTGGTGTGGTGATATTTTAGTTGTGCTTTAATAAATAGAGCTTGTCTGGAGATCAGAGGAAAAACTAAGCCATTATAAGTAAACAAAGAAGTCAGGCAATGGTAGTATACATCTTTAATTCTATCAGGTGGCAGATCTGTCTGGATCTCTGTGAGTTCAAGACCACACTGGAAACAGAGCCAGGTATTGTGGCACATGCCTTAAAGTCCAACACAAGTTAACCATGGAGATCTGGAGGTCTGTACAGACAGACAGGAAGTAACAGAGCTGAACAAGAAGAGAAAGTTATGCAGCTGGATAGAGAGAGCAAATCAGATGGCAGAACAACATGGCATATAAGCGTGGGTAGACAGGAAATAACTTGCATTTGGAAGCTGCAGAGTTGGTGAGGTAAGATTAGCTGTGGCTTACCCTATTTCCTCTGATCGATCTCTTTCAGGCTTTAACCTCTACATCTGGCTCCATGTTTTTTATCTAATAAGACCATTTAGAAATCCACATACCCATTATGGGGCTCTCATATTTCCATAAGGCCTAAAAGAGTTTAAAAAGGGCTTCTAAACACACAAGAATGGAAACAAAAACAGCTTTCTACTTCATGTCTCATGTGGATTGAAATATACAGACAGCAAAAATAGACACTGTGGCATGACTTCAGCCACAGTATGGCAGGTTTGTGGCTTATGGGCTTGATTGCAGCATGACAGATTCCTGCCACTGTACACAGTGGCATCTGCAATCTGTGCAACATGATGTATGGTGGATATAGTTTTTGCTAGGATAGACCAAAAAGAGAGAGAGAGAGAGACAGAGAGAGAGAGAGAGAGAGAGAGAGAGAGAGAGAGAGAGAGAGAGAAAGAAAAGGCTTTTGGGCTATACACATAGATGAGCATGCATGGTTCCCCCAGAGGTAGAGATAAATGTACTTCTGCCATGTTGGAAAACTGATATGGGCAGAGCCAGCATTATTCAGTTTCCATTAGATTGTAGGCTTTCTGTCATTTTTGTTGTTATTGAAATCTAACTTTAAGCCATGGTGGTTATTCTAGGTTTTTTGTTTTGTTTTTAAGATTTACTTTGTGCTCCTTATCTCAGTTGGTGACTGGGTATAATATGTACTACTAAATGTGTATTTTGGGTTCTTAATCAGCTTAGTGTTTGACATGGATATTTCTGTCTATAGTACTTTGTTTATAAAGGATTATGGTTGTTAAGTGAATGTATAAACCAAAAATTAAGCTGTCATTTATTTTGCATGTTGATAATTTCTTTTATTCCTCTGTATTCTTTTAGAACTTTAAATTGCTTAACATATTTCACTTAAAACTCTGTGACATGACAGTGAGTAAAATTCCTCTGAATTTTGAAGTCATATAGGACTTTAGCATCACTATGATGTGTTTTTTTTATTCATAATCCATCTCAGAATGTCCTCAATATAAATATCAGTCTTGGGTAAATATTTACATGAAGCCCTTTATATTACAGAAGATGTGAATAAAATAATATGAATATATATCCTCATTTTTTAAATGGAAGGTGAAGAAGAACTGGAGACCAGGGAAAAAAACAGTCAATAATACCCATCCTCATTTTCAATGTTTAGATATAGATTTAATGGTTCACTTTGTTATAGATCAGACATTTTGCTTCACTCTCTTATTCTTTTATTAAGAAAATAAAACTGTTTTATTAGTATCTACCATGTATAGTCACAGTATTAGAAGTTGTAAATATATTATTATATAGAACTAGTAGACCTTATTGGTTTTTCTGGCATGAAAAAAATTCTCAGGAACAATATTAATTTTATTTGGTTATTTTACTCAAAGATTATATAGTTTGTGGCAGAAAATAGTAAGGCATATAGGATATCCATCAATTGTAAAAATTACAATGAAACATAAATATGGAGACACACATCAGAGTTTGTCATTTCTAAAATAGGATTCTTTGAGGTGATATTTGAATTGCGATCTAAATGACTCATAATTCTTATCTGAAATTGTGAAATTAACAGTTTTAAAGATGAAATATTTTTGTTACATGTATCAAGCATAAGAATTGTGATGCTTGAAATTGTGATGGGGAACCAGTTGAGGTCACTCATTATTGTAGCAGCTGAAATAACACTTTAATATTTTATCATAAGAAGGTGTTTGCAAGGAGGGTCAGGTCAAGAAGGAGTAGGCTGTGATGACCAATACTGAATGTTAACTTGAATGGATTGAAGAACACCTACCTAATTAAAACACATTTCTAGTTCTTTCTGGATTGAAATACACCTACATTATTAAAACACACTTCAAAGTGTGTCTATAAGGGAGTTTACAGAGAGAATTAAGTGAGATGGGAAAACTGGCCCTGAATGTGGGTTGCATAACTCAGCAGCATGAACACCTGGGTAGAATAAAAGAAGAAGGAAGAATCTAGATACATCATGCATTTTCTCTCTTTGCTTGCTTCATACCATCATGTGATCCACCCTGTTATAACTCCTTACTATGTTGGAATGGAATTTATTCAAGTATGCACCAATGATTTGTTCCTAAAGTTATTTATGTCATAGTAATTATTTTTATCATAGTAACAAAAAGTATGAATAATGCAATATATTATGGAAGTACAAAGGTAATAGAAGAAATATGATGGTGTATAATCAGATATTGGTATCAAAAAAGAAAATTTTAATATATTTAATAAAAATTCAAATAGTATTGCTAATTGATGGGAAATGGTAAGGACTGAAGTAAAAAATCATTTTAACTTATACATTCTAAAGGAGACATCAGGCAACATCTAATTTTTTTTCAGCTTTCTGTTCCCACCTGCTGCACAGATTTTCATTGTCTGGAGAATTAGCTGAAATACTTTCATGCAATATGGACTGTTATACTTTTACAAGTTATAATTTTGCATCAGTACGAATTCTGTGTTCTGAATATTTACTTACCTCACATTTCTTTTTTTTCCTTTTTTTACTTTATTTTTTTATTTTTTCATAGCATATTGACATATATATATTTTAAATTTTTAACAATTTTAATTTTATACATCAGCCATGGGTTCCCCTGTCCTCCCCCCTCCCACCCCCACCTTCCCCCCAGCCCCTCCCCTCCATTCCCATGTCCTCCAGGACCAAGACTCCCCTGGGGAATCATTTAAACCTGGTGGATTCAGTACAGGCAGGTCCTGTCCCCTCCTTCCAGGCTGAGCATGTGTCCCTGTGTAAGCCCAAGGTTCCAAACAGCCAGCTCTTGGACTAAGGAGGAATAACTCAATTTATGCAATTTTCTTCTTTCTCTGTTTTTGTCCATATAGATAGACTGGTGGCTGATTTAACAACAATAAAAGTAGGGAATATCATTTTAGGAAAGTGTTCTCCCACACACAACTAAATGAGAGGTCATACCATACTCATTAGTCTTAATCACAAGGCCAATGACCACAAATATCATTGAATGAAAGATTACCCATGGATTACAGTTCCTGTTGCTTTGATAAAATCCTCTTTTAAAAGTAACTTAAGTGAGAAAGGGTTATTTGACTCACAATTCCTGGTTACAACCCTACATATCCATTAAATCAAGGCAACAGGATCTTCTATAAACTAATCACATTTCATGCACATTCACGTACAGAGACCAATGAATTAGCACATTTATTCCTGTATTCAACTCACTCATTACACTCTTGCTGAGTTCAGGAGCCCCTGCCTAGGAAATGTTATATGTACATCTTCCCACTTCAATATATTCAAGACACTTAAAAAAATTCCTCACTGAAACTCTTGTCCCAGATGATTCAAGGTTGTATAAATTTGACAATCATTATGAAAAATATACCAAGTCACTCGCATGGAGAGTTCATCTGATTGTTCATACTGCCACACATACAGCACTACAATTTTCTCTGGTTTATTTGGATTAATTTCTTAGTATGTTTTTCCAACTCATTCTTGATGCTAACCTTATTTCTCTCCAAGGACCTCCATGTGTTCTGCTGAACTTAAGGTCTGAGACTTTCCCCCTATTATTTTGTGTTCTTGGCATTTCTTTTCACATTTTTTATCATATTGACATTTCTAGCCATTGTCCCTCTGTGTTCCTCATCCTGACATTTCTCTATTATCTGAAACACTAAGAACACGTGCTATGATTTATAATTTACTTTTTACTATTGAGAGTTTAATAAAACCATCATGAACACATATCCTAAATAACTCTCATCTCTGCCACTATATGATAAAGATTGTGCAGATGTGTTTAGACTAGAGGTAAGATTATCCTGGATTATCCAGGTTGGCTGAGTATAATCACAAGCATAAGGAGGCAGTCAGAGTAAATAGCAATCAGTGAGAATAAAAGGCTAAAGTGATATGAGGAATGGCTTTTGATTTCATTGTTAAATTTGTAAAAGGAGATCTTATCTTAATCTTATATTTATCATTTTGAAAATATTAAAGGCATACAGGTATGTTTAAGATCATATAATTATGTTAAATTATTAAAGCAGCAATAAAATACCACATACTTAGTGTAGATTGCCACTATTGGAATGTATACTTGAGGAGATAAGAAACTTTATCTTCTTTCATATTGCATGCTTACATGCATGCTTAAACTAGGTAATAGCAACCATTTTCAAAATTACGCTACAAATTAAAATCACATATATACTGAGTATTATACAATATATACAGAAATATATGCATATACATTATACCAGAAACATGTACACAAATATGTAAATATTTTACTTTAACATGCACCTATAGAGTTTGTTATTGTGGGGATCTGAAACATCCCCCACAGGTTCAAGCATTGGAACACTTGGTCCCCAATTGGTAACAATGTTTTTGGAGTTTGTGGAGCCTTGTTGAAGGAAATAAATCACTGTGAGTGGGAATTGTGAGTTAAGTGCCCCAGCTTCCTGCTCAGTATGTATGACTGCTGCTTGCTGCCTTGCCTTTACAGCATTATGGGTTCCTCTTCTGGAACCATAAGCCCAAATATACTAATTTTTTTCTTTAGATGGCTTTGGTCATAGTATTTTATCATAGCAACAGTAATAAGTAAGACACACATGCATACTTAATATAGAATTATTTCAATATATTTATAATAAATACTATTATTGGTGTAATTAAATATATTCTCACATGCATTTTAAAAACAGTGAATAAGACCTATTTTGTTACTCATGAATGTACAAAAGAATGCAGAAAAAGTAGGAAATGTTAATTTAGTATATATCGCTCTCCTGGAGCATTGTATGAACCATGTCAATAAAGAAAGTAAGTTTATACACCAGAATCAGTTGCCTTATGTTGCAATGGAGTTAAAATAAAACAAAGTGACTATTAGATAGAGCTTGCATTATTTCTTGAAACAAAAAAAGGAAAAGCTATTTATTTAAATCAGGTAGATTTTCAGCAGTTGGTGTTGCAGCAACAATGGTTGAGTCTTGGGAGGAAACAGTTAACAATCATAGCACAGTACTGGGCAGGAAGAGATACTATCATTCCATTACTGAATTAGTGAGTCTTCTGGATGAGCAGGATTTCTACTGTAACAAACCAGGAGCTTAACCAAGTACTGTAGGCTGCCCTGGTCAGCCACCTACAATGGTATCCTGGCAACCCTGAATGTTTCATCTATGCCAGATTCCTTATAATAGTCCTACTTTGGATTAAAGAGTGAGATCGTGATGCAGGATTTATTTGGAATTGAAATTAAAACACCATTATCTAATGTAATTCAGGAGCTAATATCACTAAGTGGTTTTATCTTGCTAGTTACACACTGTAGTTCCCTTTGTGCATTTGCTACATAAAGAGGATAATCTTCAGAGTCTCTCCTTGCCAAATGAATTCCTTACCTACACTGGTGATGCGGTAGATGTAGTCCTCCAATGTATTCAGCTATTAAAATAGAATAGCAAATGTTGGAAATTTACATAGAATCCAATCAGCAGTGTTCATTTTTAGAAAACTTGGATTCCCAGAAGAGATGCTGGGGAGTTGCAATATGCCATTTTTGTGTTTGAATAAAAGACCCACTCACTCTACCAGTAGAGAGGAGAAATCACAGACCTTTTGTGTTCTTTACATTTCTTGGTCAATAAAAACATTTCATATCTGCTTTAATTTATGGTTAAAAGACACCTAAGTACTTAAAATATCTATGCTATTTATTCAATCATAACATTTTAAGCAAAGAAGGTCCAGATATGACAACACATTTAGTTTGAAGATGTAAATGTTATCAAACTAAAATTTATATGGATAACATTTATCAAGAAATAATAACAAGATTATAGTTAATAAGCATTTAGGGAAATATAGCAACTAGAGCATTGAGTTAGTATTTATAGTGTCCTAGAATATTTCCAACATTATTCAAAGTTACTACTAAAAAAGGAAATTTTTCTCAACTCAGAAACTCCATGGAACAATCCGTGCAATAATTAAACTATGTACAACTGTAGCAACCAGTTTTATATTTAATTCAATTTCTTACATAGTAAATGTTCTTCAAGATTTAATTTAGATACACATTTAAAATTGGACCTCTTTTCTGTTGTGTTTTCCTGATTCATTTTTTCAGGAAGCATTAGGTGCTCATAAATTAATTAGTTAATTAAGCATTTAGCTTTTAACAAAGATTTGAAGACATTGAATATAGTCTTTTCAATGTTTTCCAAGATGAATGGGCAGGGGCTAGCTTTTCTGTGTCTGACAGCATTTAGTTCACTTAACATGCGTTGGAGGCAGACTCAGGCATTAGTTACTGTTATTGGTTGTATTGCACTTTAACCTAAGCATTTTAACATCAGTGCTTGAAAAGCCTGTTTTTGGTTGAATAGAAACCCTAGATTATTTTGTTTTAATCTCTAAAAGTGGATTTTATCTGGGACACAATATTTTGATACTTGCAGTTGAAGAGAACTGTGTCATACTTTTAATTACATCCTCGCAAATGAAGAGGAGCGAAAACTGTGGCAATGAAGAAAGTGGTTGGGGCTCAGGGGATGCTTCTGAAGTACTCGTTTAAATTCTCATAACACGGATGTATTTCCAGGAGTTGAGACAAGAGAAAAACATCACGATAGGTATCTGGTGCTCTGCATCAGAAGTGGGCCTCTGACGGTTAAAATAACTGCTGCAAAGGATCTTTGAATAAATATTATCACAAACAGCGCTGTTATTTCTACCAAAAGAAACTCATGAATTCATACCTGGAGGATGACAATAATGATAACTTGTGATTAAGTAGATATCAATTTGGTGTCTTTAGCTGGGAATCCTGGAGCCATCGAAGGCTTGTAGAGAGTTCAGACAACTAATGGGTGTAGAAAAACGTTTAATAAAGGCTTGGACATTTTCTTTTTCAGTTTTCTGTATTAAGAAAATTCCTACTCACTCCACATGCTATCCACAGATACCCCCTCCTCCCTCCTCCCACCCTCCAGCCCTCTTTCCCAAGCTACCCCCACATCCCCACATCCCCCAAATCGCGGTCTCCCATGGGGAGTCAGCACAGCCCAGCACACTGAGCCTAGGCAGGTCCAAGGCTTGGACATTTTTAAGCATGCAGTTTGCCCAGTTAAACAGGATGTCAAAAACCTTAACACATCATCTTATTTCTCACTTTATGTGTATGTTTCCTGAATTGTAATAGGGTTTCATGACCATTTTACTTATAGATCAGAGCATGGCACAAATATTTGTCAAAAATTTAAGTGTGACTGGAAAGTTTCCTTTCAGCTCAGGTCACCTGTGTTTCAATTTTTAGAAACAGCTAGAGCTAGCTACTTTCCATGTTAAATTAAAATGCATTTACATTGATGTTTAAATCATCAATATGGCAATTCAAATATTTTATTTATAATACTGGCTTGTGTGAGATAAATGTTAAGCTATTATGCTTATAATATACTCATAAAAAAGAACAAAATATTTATAACTTTTTGTAAAGTTATGGCTCAAATCTACAAAGCAATGCAATGTACATTTAAAAAAGAAATTGGTGGAGATGATACAAGCTACTGGAACATTGAGCTCATCAACATCACCTGTTTTTATTTGAAAGAAAACAAGTTTAATCACTCAAACCCCAGGAATAAACTCACTAAAGAGAGAACTCCATGTAATGAGGAAAGGCTTGCAGACTGCCAGCACCCCATTCTAAAGCATGTACTTCAGACAGAGTCTCATGGAGGAGAAGGAACTAAAAGCTCACAAACCCTTATGGTCACTACATAAAAACCCATGCTGATCACCATTGCAGGAAATATGTCTGCAATTAATGTCAAAAGCAAGTCACACAGTCTCACTCTGAGACACTTTGACCCATATGAGCTTGTTTTAATGATGAAAATTTTTAAAAGGGAAATATTGTTGTGACCTGAAATGTCAAAATATTATAACTACCTGATGATTTTATTAGGTTAAATAATTAAATATTTAAATAATAATGATAATAATAATAATTATTATCATTATTATTATGGTTTTTCAAGACAGGATTTCTGTATATTAAATTATTAAGCAACTGTTCTTTATGGATGACTCCTACTATACTTCTCATATTTTTATATGCTTACCAAAAAACAGCAGGAAAGGTAGTCTTTGCTTTATTTTCTTGCTTTAGAAGTATTAAAAACAAGCCTTAAGTAAGGAGACACCAAAGACTAGGTTTGAAAGACTGGGTTTGGGATTTAGAAAGCGAAATTCTAGACCTACAGTATGCTCAAGACCTAGCTTGTCCTTTATGGGCCATTGGCAGTGGCCTTTCATAGTGTTGAAGGTAGTTAAATGAAATGTTCATCTGACCTCTTTGTTCTTTAGTCATCCCAGCTTTGTGTTCTTTTTATAATGCGTGTTTCCCTTTCATCCTCTTCACATCTTTGTCAAGATTTTATTAAATTAAACATTAAAATTTCATTAAAATAGACATTCTATTGTAGTGGAGAGAAAAAGAAGAGAAGATGAATTTTCATATCTATTAAGCCATAGTTGCCAACAATAGATGTAAATCCTCTTCTTGGTTGAGTAACTAATGTTCACTCTTGGCATCATGGAAGAGTGGACACATTTATTGACTGTCAAATGCTAAAATAGCAAATACTATCTACTTGAATTTTAGGCCTATTTAATCACAGAGCAGATGGTCAAATGTTCCCTCATTCTCTCCCACCCACACTTGCCATCTTCATAGATAACTGACATTTGAAATAGCATCCAATGTGGCAATCTCTGGTCACAGTGAAGTGGCAGACAGCTCAGCTCCTAATTTAGTTACGGGGATCTCAGAAAACTCTATTTTGTTTGTTTGTTTTTGCTCCTCTATAAAACATGAGAGAGTTGTGCAATCCCCTCCTTCCATTTGGGCCTTTTTCTCCAAAAAAAGAAAAAAAAATGACTTGATCTTGTGTTCAGAAGAGCCAAGAGTGTCCAGAGCATGCTATAATCATTGAACCAGTAAAACAACACCTGGCCTAGGCTTAGCAGTCCACTGCCTATCCTCCACCTCAATTCCATTCAGATTTGCATCCGAACATCCCCTGGATGTGTCTGTCTGCTTACACACCCTCTTTCTAAGTCATCATTTATTTTTCACTTTGTCATCAATGTTATCTTACACATAACTAGCTTTTGACTTTTGTTCTTGAATTTGCTGTTAACAGTTTTTCTAATGTGAACAAGTAAACTTTTTGATGCCCAAAGTAAAGTTTGATAATTCATTTTCTGTCAACATTTGCTTTTACAAACAATTATATTAATATATACAAAAGTGGTATGTATCTGTATATAGATTGAATTTATAAGGTATTACCAAAATGTAGATATCTGTTCTGACAGCTCATCATAAATTGCAAAAGAAAACTTTACTGTATCTCATAAGTAGCATTCATTTATAGCTGCACAGTGAAATCTTAATTTTTAGGTTTTATTACAGTTATTGATGAGGTAAAATTCTCAGAAATGGTTTTCTCCATAATGTGCTGTTATATTTTGTTCCTCAGTTCAACCAGACAATATTCTCTAATTCACTAATTCATTCAAAGCACAATTCTTTGTCACATAATGTATACCAGACATTGTGCTTGGCCAAGGATAATTTTAATTATATATATATATATATATATATATATATATATATATATATATATGCATTATGTACATGAGATTCAATATATTTCTGGACACTGAAAATTTAGCATACACATTTATATAAGCAAGTTATTAAAATGCTGATGTAGGATAAGACCAGGTTGAAAGCTCTCATAAGTATGTAATTTTGAATATACAATGCTGAATATCACTGCCACATATATTTCCTCATATGGAATGATGTCCATAACTTTTTGTTCAGAGAAAAATGAAAGTTGGAAGATAACAAATAAAGAAGAAAATTGAGAAATGGGGAGATTGTTTTGTAACTTTAGTTTCATTGGGAATGATAAAAATGTTGGAGGTGAACATACAAATGCATGAATGTGATGAATGTCTCTGAAATATGCACTTAAATATAGGCAAACAGTACATATACATCATGAAGAGCATACCAAGGCAAGAATAAAATATAAAAAATTGTTTTAATATGAGCCGGCAGTGTGTAGGAATACAATATCTATCATCTCTCTGTCTATCTCTATCTTCTATAATATAAAATAATATATCTATCTTATCATAAGAATGATTTCCCTACAAAGTTTCACACGATAAAAAATTGAAATTGTAAAGCAAAAAACTAAATATTTGATTACAACTGATATCATTATACAGATGACATATAATAGGTTGCTAATTCTCACAAAATTATAGACTCTGCACACAAATTGTGCTATTTATAGGTGTATACACATTCCATTCACTCTTAACATAAGAAAATGTTTTTAATGTCATAGATTATTTTACTGCATAAAATAAACCTCTGAAGAAAAGAATGGTTTCACCAAACCTAGGTAAAAGAGAATAGTACAGGGAGTACACAACTCAGTAATTTAAAAAGTTGTAATGTTTAGTGTAACTACTTTAAAAACAATTTATAGGAAATAGAAAATTAGGTACTATGGTAGACACATAGGGAGAGAGGTATAAAGTAATACTGAAATATTTGTTCTCAGTTTCTTTTAAAACCTTTGGTTTTTACCCCTTTTCCTTTTAATAGTCTATATCATTTCAATTTTGGAACGCTTAAAGCCTTAATCAAAGTTATTCCTCTGAATTGAAAGTCATTTGCAATTGAAAACAGAAATGAAGTATAATTTTTGCATGGTCTTCTTGTTTCAATTCTCTGAGTTTTAACATACAGGGGTCTTCTTGACAATCTCATCACGGACAATTAGAAACACATTATCTTTTATTATGTACAGAACTATTAGTTAATAAATTTAAAAGATCATGATAATTTTACATGTCAAACTCATTCAAAATGTGTATTTTATTTTTTCTTTTTGCAAAACCACAATCCTAGGGTTGAAAGAAAAACTATCAAAATAAAAAGGAACAACTTGAAAAACTGTATGCTCCCATAAAGGGTGGAGTTCAGCCTCAGTACACAAATGTGTTCTCAGTTCATATTGAGAAAACAGAAAGTACCCTTGAAGTGAAGAAGCAAGCCACAAAGAGCCAGGCAAACTGTATATAGGTAGCTGGCTATGTCTGCATAGTAGGAGCTCTCAGGAAGGTCGTCTAAGAAAATAGCTACTGAGTTACCTTATATTTCAGATGCATGACTGAGGCAAATCATGGGTCAGTTTTAAGCTTTCATGACAGGAAAACCCCTTCTCATACTTTCTCCTGAGAAAAGTTGATTACATTACACAGAAGAAATGCCATTAGCAAATTTTACACCATGTGCTGATTATTTTTGTCAAATACACATAAGATAGAGCCATCTAGGAAAAGGAAACCTCACCTGAAAAAATTCTTCTATCAGACTTGTCTGTAGGGGGCATTTTCTTGACTAATACTTGATATGAGATAGCTCTGCCCACTATTCACAGTGCCAATCCAGGGCACGGGGCCCTGGGTTGTGTAAGAATCCAGGCTAAACAAGCCATGGAGAGCAAGCTAGTAAGCAGGATTTCTCAATGGTTTCTGCTTCAGATTTTGCTTCTTGGTTGTGCCCAGATTTGCCTTGATGATGGAAAGTAGCCTATGACATGTAATAAACCCTTTCCTCTCCAAGTTGCTTTTGATTATGACATATATCACAAAATAGAGAGCACAGTAATGTATGCCCAATAGTAGCAAACAGACAATGAAGAATGACTTAGGATTTCAGAGGAAATATAGTAATAATTAGATCAGTTATTTTTCTTAAATATTTTAATATTGACCTTATTGATCCACCTGGTAGACTAAACCATTTCTGCATAAAACTGAAAGATCTTAGATTCAAGAGTAGTAGTAACTGTCACAACAGTTCTGGCTCTGTACCACAAAAGAATGTAGATATCCAATAGAAACTTCTCATCTTCTCCCCAACCTATATCATGTACTAATATTTAGCTTTAATTTATTCTGGCATATAAAGGGAAATGAAGGGAAAAATCAACTGATGATGTTCTCATATAAATTGTTCTCTGTAATTTCAGTTGAATTAGTTTTATTCATTCAGGAATAGTCAATACTGATCAGAAATGGTTATGTGTGGTCTAATGATCAGAAACCATTAGTTTGGAAGTTCCTGTATTTTTGACATGGTTGACAAATATGCTGTGGAACAGGAGTATACACTTATAATTTAGTACATTTTGTTTTCAATCATTTTGGATATATACACAGAAGTGGAATTGCTATAGCACATGGCCATTTCTTTTTAATTTTTTCAGGAGTTCTCATGCTATTCTCTATAATACCATTCTACCTGTCTGCCAATAGTAAACAATGCTCAATTTCTCTGCACATTTCTTATTTTCTGAGATTGGATAGCAGTTCTGTTACATGTGAGGTGGTATATCATTGTACTTTTAAACACATTCTTCTTATGTTTAATCATGTTGATCATATTTCCTGTGCAAATTAATATCTCATATATCTTTGAAGAAAGGGCAATTCAAAGGACCAAGGAAGCATGGCCATTTAGATAAATAATTAGGAAATGGGAACTCATGAAATTAAAAACTTCTGTATAGCAAAGTACACCATCATTTGTGTAAAGGGGCAGTCCACAGAATAAGAAAATTGTTTACCAGTTGTACATCTAACAGAGAGTGTCTAGAATTATTTAGAATATACAAAGAATTCAAAAACTTAAAAATTAAGAAAATAGCCCAATTTTTTAAATGGAACATAGAGCTAAATATAATATGCAAAAGAGAAAGAAGAGAGACAGGGAGAGAGGGAGAGAGAGAGACAATGAAAGGGAAAGAATATGGTGGCATGGACATGGGGAAGGAGGAACACTTATTCACTGTTGATGGAAAACTGATACAGGCATTATGGAAATCAGTATGTGTGTAGAGTTTCCTTAAAAGCTAGAAATAGATTTATCACATGAACAATCGACACCATGGACCATGTGCTTAAAGGACTGTACAGACTACTCCAGAGATACTAGCTTATCCATCTTCACTGCTGTTTATTCACATTAACTAGGAAATGGAAAGTAGCCTTGATGTCTATCAACTGATGAAGTTTATTCACATTGACTAGGAAAGAGAAAATAGATTTGATGTCTATCAACTGATAAATGGATAATGAAAATGTGGTACATTTACACACAAAAAATTATTCAGCTTTTAAGAAAAATGAAATTCACAGGTAAATGGATGGCTCTGGAAACATTCTGAGTTGGGTATCTCAGACTGAGGAATACAACCATAAGTATTCTCTCATTAGTGACTATTAGTCTTGAGTTCCCACATATGTAGGTTCAATTTGAAATAAACATAGGAGACAAGGAATGAATGAAGGACTGTGATGAGCTATTTCAAGCCAAAAAAAAAGTTAGAACCAGGTTATATAAAGAGCTAAAAGGGGGATAATGGTTCAAAAAGCATTAAATGGGATGAGGGACAGTAGAATACATAAGCATTTAGAAAAGAGGGTAACTGCCGGGCAATGGTGGCACACACCTTTAATCCCAGCACTGGGGAGGCAAAGCCAGGCGGATCTCTGTGGATCTCTGTGAGTTTGAGGCCAGCTTGGGCTACCAAGTGAGTTCCAGGAAAGACACAAAGCTACACAGAAAAACCCTGTCTTGAAAAACCGAAAAATAAAAAATTTTTAAAAAAGAAGAAAGAAAGAAAGAAAGAAAGAAAGAAAAAGAAAAGAGGGTGACTAACACTAAAGACATTTTTAAAAACTCATATGGAAATGTGCTACTGTTGAAACTTGCACATATATATGGAACATATAAACCTGATATTAACCTGGAAGCTTCATGCCTCTTTCATAGTGTTCAAAGGTTCTATGAAGTCCACACGAGGAGAAAAAGGATCACCAGTCTTACCTAACTGGGAACTCTGTGAGCTACAACAGTGACTACATAAGATGTAGTCATAAATGTCATGAGATGCCTACCCATGAAATAGAAGTTTGAACGCTATGGGAGTAACCAACCACTTTCTGGTCTACTCCCTAAAATAAAACTAATTCCTGGCATGGTTATCTTTAGCTCATAGGCCCTAGGAGATAACCTGCTAAAATTACTCTGATAGTAATAAACTCCATTTTAATGGTATTAAACTAAGTCCTAATGACTATTGTTATAACCAAGGGTGCAATCCTCATTAGAGGTACTTCAATTTGAGATGAATGGTGATTAACACACAAAGATTCACAATAGATACAAGTGTAGAGAATATGAAACTGTGGAATGATCAACCATAAACAGAACATTTATATCATGCTTTCTCCTTTCAAGGCATAGGGATCATTGTAGAAGAGAGAGGAAAAGGAGGTGGTAGTGTATGACGAAGAAGCAGTATTTTCTGCTCCTAGGAGAGCAGTAGCACGATATAAATGCACAGCAGTTGAGACTGCATGACTAATATCTGTGCGACATCAGGACAGGCAAAGTTCCATCATGCAGAGAGGAGGTGGGCATAAAGTCTCACTCCTTGCTAAGGAGCTATTAGCAATGAATAGCTGCTGGATGAGGGTGAGTCAGCTTATTTTGAAACATGCAACCCTGTTATGTAGATCAACCTCTAGGAAAGGCCAAACATGTAAGAGTATATGAGCACCTCCTCCAACTGCTCTGGATGGGAAAAATACGAAGGAAGGGCACATTGGGTGAGCATGGAAAGGGGTACTTCCAGGAGGAGTGTGAGGAAGGCGTGAGTATGATCAAAATGCATCAAAGGGAATCTTCCAAGAACTAACAAAAATGAAAGACAGAAAGAATATGCCTGTTCAGACCATTTGCCTTTTTTGTGTGTGCATTATCGTTTTTCAGTTTAACTGATAATTGTCGTCACTCCTTTCCACAACCACCATATGCCCTCTGCCTTTCTGTGTTCACTCCTTCCTCTTCTAACAGAAAAAAAAAAAAAAAAAAAAAAAAAAAGCACCAGCTTTGGGAAATGTTTATTTTTACATATTACCTTGACCCAACCTCGAGAAGCATAGAGTTAGGATTTTTCCTTTTATGTGGAATGTTTGTCACAGCAGTACACTACGTGGGAGCAGAGATTGAATCTCCTTTTCACTTGGCCCCTGCCATTGACCTATCAGTGAGGATAGAGTGTTAGTGAAAGAGAAGAGCAGAAAAACAGGCAATGGAAGAAGAAAGTAGCCAAAAAAGCTAGCAAAGGTGAGCAATGCAGAAAATATCTTAGTTTTCTTACCTGTTTATTAGAGAACAAAACCATTTTAACTATGTAGGGTGATTTCCTTTACCAATGTGCTAAAATACAAAAATTATTGTTATATTTTAAAACTTCACCTTTGCACATACATACCAGCTTAGTTCTTTAAAACATTATTTGTAGAAATTTAAAAGGAACAGGAAGATTAGACAAAAGCTATAGCAGGACTGTGTCAGCCAAAGGAATTTAAGAGGAAGATACAATGCCTCTTTCCTATTCTAGGGAGGTGGCATAGCTGGGACACTAGTAACTGACATTGTTTACTCCAATTGAATTCTCCACAGAATTAGAGCATAACACAAAACCAGGTAATTTTAGCCTTGGTTAGAAAATGATTTTATTGCAATGACATGTTCCATTTATTTTTATGCTCTAAAAATAACCTGAACTCTAATTTAAAGCAAATTGCATGAAATAATTATGAAACACTTTTACTATAAGTAATTAAAAACATAAAATTCTGTGAAGCTTTTAAAATAAACACCAATTATTACGCATTCTTCGATAATAAGCTTTTAGGCATTTTGAATTATTTTTTACATAATACATTCTCTTATATTTGTGAATATAACTTTGATGTCAAGTAGTACAACACAAATATTGAATCTATATCTTATTTTCACTAACTTTACCATAAATTCAAATATTTAAACATTATTGCCTTAATAAATATGAAAAGAAACAGTGGCAAATTAAGGTTTCTACCGCCTTTATATTTATAGTGCACCTTTATGTACTTTAGAATTATATTTCACATATATTCACATAATTAGCTTTTAATATTTTCTATGATTGAGAATTTTCAAAAGTATTCATGACTATTACTTCATTTCTTAAAAAATACAATCTAGGGCTTGAGTGATGGCTAAGTAACAGTCATCAGTAAGAGTGCTTGCTAACCAGGATCTGAATTTGAATCTTAAGACCCCACACCAAAAATAAAACTATAAAGGACATGGCCATGCACACTTACAACAGACACAGTTTTAGATTCTAAGACAAGTAGATTCCAAGAGCTCTCACACACATATGTACAATACAATTTTACTTCCCCACATTGCATTTACCAAAATGAAGATGAATTGATGATATTCTACAAAATCTCCCAGCTCTTAACCTTAACCCACCAACCAGAATTCAGACTGTATTAAGCCTGTGCAGAAACTGCCATTGCTTTGAAGAGTGTAGCCCATCATGCTCCTATGCTCCCCAAGCAGTCATTTCATCTTTCTAACTCCTATGAGAACAATATAAAATTTCTACTCATATTCTATATTTAAAGAATAACCAGAAAAGAGCTTATATAATTTCTATATTTCTGAATACCAATAAGGATATTTATTTCAAATTAACACAATTTTTATTATTTGTTGAGATGCTTTGAAGGAAGAATAACCTTTATAGCAGATTATTATATTAAAAAATAAACTACTGTATTTAACCATATACTAAAATATATAATGATGTTTTACTTTTGTAACTCTAGCACCTGGAAGGTAGAGGCAGGAAATCAGAACATTAGATAGTAATCACTATCATAACAATATTTTGGTCAGTGATAGTATGTATATTGGTCCCATAAAATTATAATGGAGCTGAAAAATACTTGCTCAGTGACGCCATAAATGTTGTAGCATCATAAGATAATGTGTCATGATGTGTTAATGATGTTGATTTCAACAAACCTACTGGGCTAACAGTTTTGCACTATACCAATATAATTATGTATAGTATATAGTGTCTGATATTAATAGTAAATGACTATGCCATGGCATATAGATTTTCTATATCATATTTTTATTACTTTAATATGCATTCCAGTTTATATAAATGTTTATCATAAACAGTATGCATTTTTCTCCTGGTGGAATCATATATATCCACAGTTGTATCAACAGGTCATGTTGAATGACTACATCATGTAAGAGCAGTTTACAATATTGAATTATGACCAAATCATGTAACATCACATTTCTGAGAATTTCTAGTGACATGCTTTTATTAGCTTCTTTTTCTTAGTGTTGTTACTTTTTAAATTGTGATTTTAATTAAAATAGTTACATCGTTCTTCTTTCCCTTTTTTCCCTCTTATATCTCTAATATCCCCTTCCTCCAGCTCCTCATATTTCTCCCCTTTACTCTCTCTCAAATTAACCACCTCTTTATCTCTGATTATTATTGTTTTACACACACACACACACACACACACACACACACACACACACACAACCAACTTAGTCCATTGCATTTGTGTATATGATTTGGGGGCTGACCATTGGCATTAAATAACCAATTAGGGGACTCAAATGTCTAAAGACTAATTATCTGACTCTCAGCAGTAATTAATTTCCTGCAGTTGTTTGTCTAGGGTTATGGCCCTGTAAGATTCTCTCCTTCCACATTACCATGTCTATTGGTGTTATAATTCTCCAGATCTTGTTTAGAAAGCCATATTGTTGAGGTATCCTGGATGCATCTTACCTCTCAGTTCTAGATCTCACAGCAGACTTCTAGGCTCCAAAGCTCTTACAATCTTTCCACTTTCCTATGAAGTTAGCTGAGTCTTAGGAACAAGGATTGTATCATAGATGTGTCTCTTAAAGTTAGGAACCTCAGAATCAGTTATTTCTGCATTTTGACATGTTTTCTGTCATGGTATTTTTGTGTTGTTTTTCCTGCTACAATGTGGAGCTTCTTTGATGAGGGATGAGAGTTACAATTATTTATGGGTATAAGAATCGGATTTAGAATGTAGTTAGTAATGATGTTGGTCTAGTAAAGTGATATTATTAAGTTCTTCTCTTAGGTCCATGTCTTCATTAGCATCAGGTACTTGGATAGGTTTCTAGTACCAGATAAAAATTTCTCTGTTCACTATTGAGTGAACCTTAATTTCTGATTATTGTGTATTTTATTGCAGGCTTGCAGCTCACAAATTTGTAAAGATATTGTCTAATTTTCTTTAAATAACTAAAAACCATATACATTGCAGTATTTTTATTAGAAGCAATTGGAACGTTCAGGGGACATTGGCCATGCTAGATGACATGCTTTCGTTACTGTGGAGGGTGCTATTGGTATTAATGGGTAGTATCAAGGACTAACTTAGTAGCTGTACATTAATTTTTTTCACTTGGAAAAATTACATTCAGATACAGTAAATTTGCAATATCCCCAAATAGGTAATTTATAGTATAAGTTTTGGATGTACAGTTTTCTGAAATACATCATACAACATAGAAAAGATGTTAGAAAAGAACAGCCTTTTGTAGTTGGATTTTTCTTTAGGCTGCCAGCTCACAAATAAGGACACAGAGAATTACATTAATTATGAAAACTTTGTTTTAGCGTAGGCTTGTTTTTAACTAGCACCTATAACTTAACCCATTTCTACTAATCTATATTCTGTCACATACTGCTCATCCTGCTTCTTCTGTGTTTCCTGGTCTCTCTGCCTTTCTTCTTCTTCAAGTCCTCTCTGTTCCTGGAAATTCCACCTAACGTCTTCCTAGCTATTGGCCATTCAGCATTTTATTACATCAATCACAGCAACACATTTTCATGCAGTATGCAAATATCCCACAACAGCCTTTCTCTGGTTAAGAAAATAAATGAAATCTTCAAAGTGAATGAAGATTTTATAAATTCATAAGTGTAGTAGGAAATAGCATCAATATCATCCTAAACCTGGAGTGCCTGAGACATGCGGCATAGATTGAACCACACTGGGCAAATGCATCAGGCAGCTTATATTAAGAAAAAAAAATGTACACAGTTATCAGACAATAGCATGCAGCATATATTGAATCAAACCAAATAATATCAGAAAATGCATGCAGCATAGATTGAACCAAACTGAATAATGGTATCAGAAAATGGCAGAAACTCAATATCAAGAGAACACAGAGTATTATTTAAAACATTCTGAATTTTTAGGAAGCCATAGTAATATCTTCTGTCTTAAAATAAAAAGGCACAATGGTATACTTAGTATTCAAGACAAAACATCATCTATCCTAAATCCTTGTTTGCTTTTCTATACTACAGTGACTACAAAGCAAAGGAACTGATTCTCTGAGCTTTTCCCAACCAAGATTCTATGTATGATTTAGGATTAAGGTTTCTATAAGAGATGTATCAACCTGAGAGTTGGATTGAAAACTGAATTACAGTGAGAGAAGGATGGAGGGAGAAAAAAAAGGAAAAGCAGAAAGAAAGGGGCATGAGAAGAGATAGATGAAGAGAAGGAGGAGGAAGGGGACGAATATAGTCTCAGAGAGAGGAGGATAAAGAAGAAAAAAGCACTGAAGAATAGGAATAACAGGACAAGAAAATAGAGTGAAGAGCAGAGGAGACAGGGAGAACCAAGTTTCAAGTCATTCACTTTTCTATAAAGTATGTAGTGACTCCAAAGGCAAATGTTCTCATGGTTCCTTCTTGGTGTTCAGGATGAAATATGTAGTGCCAGGATGGGACACTGAGGTGCCTACTGGGACTCAATTTTCTGAACCTCAATTTTGTGCAGATCAAATGGAGTATACATAGATTATAGAGCACATTTTATAATGGTAGACAAAATGTGAAAACAATCTCAATGCACCTTGTTGAGTCATTGGTTAAAAGGATCCCATCCATACCCCCAAACATCACAGGCTATTGAAAAGACTATTGGTTATTCTCCATAAATTGATGGTAAGGCCCTATTGTTAAAAACACTACTTGTGCAATTGAAAAGGTAGATATCAAGTTGGTGGCCAACTTTAAGCAGTACCTCTACATTTCATACTGCTAAAACATACTAAAAAACTACACATTTTGTATACTAAAATAATAATGACTAAAATGAAAACTGATATCAGTGAATTATTTTTTCTGAAAATAGCCTTCAGGCTGTGAATGTCAGAACTATCATAAGTAAGAAGGTTGACTATGTAAATTCTGAATATGTAAAGACAGGAAAAATTCCTAGAAGTCACTAGTTTTTAGTTTTTGGCTATGAAGGTAATCTAGGAAAACAAAAGATCACATAAGAAAGATTCAGATGCAGGAACATTTTTGGCCAAAATTCTCTCATTTCAGAGTTACACAAGGTAAAAACAAGAAATATTTGAAAATGTGTGAAGAACAGACTAGTTGGCAAGGAAAGGAAGAACATATAAACTACTATATTGAGAATGAGCCACAAACTCATACAGAGAAAACATTTAGGGGAAAAAACAAGGAACAGGGATAACAAGAAGAATATCTAAACTACAGACAAAACCCTAAAGCTAGGATATAGAGGTAGGAAGAATATACCTCAGGATTATGAATGAAAAATTCTGATTTTAAGGAATTTTTCCTATAGAACACAGAAGAAGCTCTCCAGGCAGTATTTGAGAAAGCAAATTTATCAAAATACCTCTCAACCAAAGGGCAAATAAATCTAAAAGATATGTGTATAAAATTTTCTGCACTTGAAGATGTAAAGTATATTTAAGCCACTGTAATAAATGAATACTTTGGAACAAATCAATGAGTCTAGAGTTATGAGGACTCTATCCAACACTCACTATAAAACAGCAGACAAAAAAGCCTCGTGTTTCTCAAGATTGGCCTGTGGATGATACATAAGGATTTTAAAGACTGAGACTCACTCAATGAAAGATAGTCATCAACTTAGAAGCCTGAACCTTCAAAGGATTTTGTTTTGTAGACTTCAGAAATTAGCTAAAACTGATAGGTTTTTTTTTTTTCTTTTTACTTTGGGTTATAACAACCCTAAGAAAAGTCAAAGATTGGTTTGTGTAAATACTGGACACAGAAAGCTTTGGAGAACTCTGTAGGAAACTCCCAGGTTTGGGTTTGGGTTTAGTTTGTTTTGTTTCCTCTTTTAGGGAGAGGAGATTTTTCAATGATGTGAGAAAGAGACAACAAGTCAAAAGATCAGAAGCCACAGCTTGAAATCCTCTTTCTCTGTCTTTTGTTCTCTCCTCTATTTGCAAGAATGGGCTTTGTATTCTTTGCATGTCATCCATTCCCTGTCTTCTGTTGACTATCCATGATTCTATTTAGTTCTTTCTTTTTTTGTTATCCATTTAAAGAAATTCAAAATGAGATATCTCTTGGCTTTGAACAGATATTCAGGAAAACTTTTTTTTTTAAAGTTGAGTAATTAAGAATAATAAACAACAGTTACTATTGTATTCTATACACTTCTGTGCTTTATAGGTAAAAGTTAATAGATTATGCTGAGTGATTGATTTTTACCAGTTTTATGAGTCTTAGAAAAAAATTAATTTTTCTTCTTAAAATGAAGTTTCAGCATTGTGACCTGCTTGTGAATTTCCTTAATCCATAATACTCTGTTTCATCTTGATACTGACAAGACCACCTTTATTTCTATTTTAAGTTTTAGTGTTTATTTAAGAAATGTATTTCTACTAATATAAGTATAATATTATTTTATTATTTTTATTTTATTGTTTCTTTTAACAATAAGACTATTATATGACTTCATAATTAGCAATAGAAATAAAAAGAATCAGTCAAATACAATTGTTGGTTGTGAAATGCCATTCTTTCAGTAATAATCATTTTTTAAGAATTCGAAACATGTAAGAAATGGTGCTGGTGCTAATTAGCTAACCCTCACACTACACATCATAAGTGCATAACTTGCTTAATTTCATACTATAGGAAATTATGTTCCAGAGAGTGTCAATACCTTGTCCAGCACATAGGAGAGTACAGACTCCTAAGTTTTACATATGTGCCTTTCATTTAGAATACATACAGAGCTTAGGTAACTTGTAAGGTACCATGGGAGAAGGAGGTATCTTTCAAGGAAAGGTAAACAGAGAATACTGTCATAAAGGAGGAAAAGGAAAATTGAACTGGGGTATTAAATAGGGTGACAGATAGAGGGCAAAATAGAAGAGGAAGTATGGCGAGGGATAAAACACTAAATGACCTTTGAAAAAGCCATATAGATGCATACAACTATAGAAGCTTCCAAAATTATATACATTCATAAAAGAAGTTGAAATAAGTTGAAAAGAAGTTAGCTAATAATAGGAATTCATATCAAATAACACCCCTAGTATTAGGACTGGGTTACTTCATTTTGAGTTATTAGCAATGGGGTCTCATAGAACCCCAAACATTATATCTATTTTGGCAATGATGTTAGTGATCTTCTAAAACTTGAAAGTAAGACTTTTTGCTGAAGACACTACATACTTGAATCATAGAAAATTAAGAAGCGTAGATGGCATTCAACTGGTAGCTTCATCCCTCCTGGCTAGCATTCAGAATGCAACAGGTGCTATGCATGTCACTGGAAGAGAAAATTTAGTAATCACTAGTCTGACCCAGCTTGAAGCCTATTTACTACCATAATAACTTATCTGGCAAGATATATATCCACTGATGCAATATGGCACAAATGTGGAAGTAAGAAACTACTTTCTTCTTGGATGTATGTCCAGTTCCATAAAATGGAACACATACCTGACACTGTCAATGGACGCAAAATCTATTACTGAATAGGTCTTGGCCCCTACAGGAAAACCTGCTACTATTTTACTAAGTAAATATACTATTAAAGCAACTCCTCATGACTTATTGCTATACTCATAGATATGTGCTTATTTCAGTCTTCATCAGAGAAGTTTCTTCTTTCACAAGATGGCAACAAGCACAGAGACTCAGAGTTGGCCAATGTGCAGAGAAAAACAGAATGTCAAGTTCTCAGTGATACATAGAATTTTTCTAACACAACACCTCTGCCAAGGTTCAGGGATCTACACAGAAGAGGGTGCAGGGAGAATCTAAGAGCCAAAGGCAGTGGAGTACTCTGAGGTAATAATGTTTTCTAAACACAGTAGAGCAGTAGCAGATACAAACATACATATTGTGACAACATGCCTAAGAAATGCATAAACTCAAAGCAGGCAAAATCCCAGCATGGAGGAGGGGAGATAGCCATAAAATCCCACCCCTAGCCAAAGAGATATGGACATTTGATTCCTACTGGGGTAGAGAAAGTGAATTTTCTTCAACAGGGTGGCATCTTTTACATCGACAGCTGTAGGCCACACAAAAAAAGTCAACAGAAACTGTATGAGGAGAGAGAGAGAGAGAGAGAGAGAGAGAGAGAGAGAGAGAGAACATTAAATTGGGTGGGTAGGTAGGTGGTGAAGGATCTATGAGGAGTTGGTGAAAGGGATTAATAATACCAAACATATATTATGTGAAATTCTCAATTAATATATAGAAACAGTATTTCTAAAGTGTTTTACAGAGCCAATTATCTATATCTGAAATATTCCTTTTTTTTACCTATTAATTTTTGTTTAACTTTATCCTTAAAATTATCTTCAATACTATTTCTTGTAAAAGGCATGTCAGTAAGGTCTTATCTTTCAGCAGGTTTCCATTTAGAATTTACTTTATCTTCTTATAGGATGATAAGGTACTATAAGCACAACATGTACATTTCTACATGCTTTGAAATGCCTAAATTTAGCTGTGGATGTGACTATCTAGTGTGTATAAGTAGCTATGTTAAATACTTACCTCTGAAGCAAAATAAAAACCATTTTGGATTTAGTAGATTCAGTTCATGATGATTTTAAATTGGCAGAGGAGTTCTTTTGCTTGTCATCCACAAAGTCATATAAACATATATATCCTATCCTGCTTTGTTCAGTCTTATTTCTTTAGTCCAAAGAGAAGCATCCTTGCTTTGGCATCTGTATTTTGCTACAATGTCAACAAAATGATTAGTAAATAAGATGCATATTATAGTAACCTGGAAAGATGTAATATAACACTATCAAGTTCCTGATGTCCTGTCTTTCAGCATTAAAACATGTTAGAGGTTGGAGACATGGCTCAGAAGTTAATAGAACTTACTGATTTTGCAGAGGACCCAAGTTCAGTGAACAGCCCCCAAATGGTCGCTCACAAAAGTCCATTACTTCACTCTCAGGGGATCCAATGCCCCTTTCTGGTATCTGTGGGCACTCTGTACACATGATGCACAAATATTCATGAAGACAAAACACTTACAAAATGAAAAGATGTAAATATTTTAAAGGGAATAATATTGTCTGCCCTTTGTTAATGTCTCAGTAATCTTGCTTCTAATTTCTGTGAAGTCCTTGTGAAGTCCTATCCTTTGATGGAAAGTTAATGATTGAGAGTTATTGTCCTATTAGCTAAGTGATTGATGCTAGGTAATTGCACTGTGAAAGACAGAAATAAAAGCCATTCTATTCTCACCATCTTAGCACTCTTCTCTAATAAAGTGCTAGAGAATGTTGCTTCTCAAGTGTTACTCACACTTCATTTGATTACCAAAACACCATATAAAATAGAAAAAAAGATGATGGCAAGATATGGAGAATGTTTGTATTAAGCATAATATGGCTGTGTTTCCCAGATTTTGGAATAACCTTGAATGCTGTGGGTTTCTGAAGCAAGGGCAGATAAATAAGCTTAAAACATAATATACAGAGAAGAATAATTACTGTGAACAGCAAAATAAGCAAGAATATGCTTGTCAATATGATGAATAAAGAAGTATCTGTGTTTTAGAACTACTTAAGAATCAAGTATCATTGTGGAGTCCATGAACTTTCCCAAATGAAGACTCAAGATGAAATACAGGAAGAACCTGAGAAGCATGAGGCAAATTGACAGCAAAGATGCCTATAGTGATATTTTATTTGTATTGAAATGTGATTTTATTTATATGTTAATAAAGTTGCCTTGAGGTCTGAGCAAGCCAGGTGGTAGTGGTGCACGCCTTTAATCCCAGCACTTGGGAGGCAGAGCTAGGTAGTAGATCCCTGCGTGTTCAAGGACACAGCCAGCATGGCAGACACACGCCTTTAATCTCAATACCAACCATAGAAGACCTGGAGGTCTGTACAAACAGGCAGTGACGAGGAGGTCATGTGGCTGGGTTTACAACCAATGAGAAAACAGAACAGAAAGTCTATAAAAAAGATAGGACACACAGAAGTAGGTCTCTTGCAGAGAGGAAGGACAGCAGAAGCAGTGAAGGGTAAGGTTGACCTCGTGGTTTTTAACTCTGCAACTGGCTCTGTGTTTCTTATTTAACAAGACAGTTACATCTACAGATGCCTAGCATAATGTCAAGACTTAAATAAACATGCAAAGTCAGTTTAAAAGTCTGTGAGGCCATGATAACATCCATGTGCTCACTAAGCACAGTGTGTATCTCTATGAGCTAACACCATTTTTGAGTTGTAGACAAGTTAATTGAAACCCAGAAACTAAATGCATTACTGCAGGGCACAAAAAAAAAAAAAAATCAAATTTACAAACCACAGCTTCTCTATTTCTCTGACACAACTTTAAAAATGGGTAGATTAAATAAATCTGTACATAGCCATAAAAATATCCATAGTACTTGTTTGAATATATGGTCATTTTTAGTACTCTTAACTACTTTAATTCTCTCCTTTACTTGCAGATCTATTTTTCTATCTATAGCATTAGTATATTCCTAAAACTAGGAGAAATCACCATCTTCTCTTTCATACAATATGTATTTGAAATGGAAACTTTACTTATTTCTGACATAATCAGAGTGCGACCTCTGATTTGTTCTCTTTTCTCACTCAGTTTCTACTGACTCTATATAGTTTCTTGTCCAACTTAAACACAACTGTTGAGAAACAGCTGGAAAGTCAAAATAAATCTTTCATATAGTCTGGTAACAAAATGTGACTTTTATTCTAAAATAAACAAATCTACAACTCCCCTTGCTCTTGTCGTCAAACAATGATTTCTATTTTCCTTGAGATAAGTTTTATGTGTCCCAAGTTGGTCTCAGTGTAGTGACTTCTGGTCATCCCATCTGATGCTCAAACAACAAAGATCGTTTATATTATGGACACTGAAACTTAAAACAGGGGGATCTAGAGACAGTTTCACAGCTAAGAGAACTGGTTGCTCTTCTAGAGGACACAGGTCCAGTTTCCAGTCCCCATGTCAAGTAGCTCACAACCATCTTCAAAGCTACATGCAAACCTCCATGTAGAATTCACACACATACTCAATAATAATAATAATGATAATAATTAATAATAATGAAATCTAAACTATATATTTCAAAATACATCATTTCCAACATATTCTTATCTCCTGATTAAAGTTTGGGGAAACATATATGCATCAATCAGTCTTTTAGTAACAATTTACATCATCAGCATGATCTCAATAAATTACTATTATTAGCATCAATAACCGAAAGCTAGCATTTTTTGACTCTCCACTAGTGTGGACAGTGTTCTATGTGCCTTGAATACATTGTGATATTTTACAAATAATGGCATCACTGTTCCTCCTGATTTGCAGCTGGACACCCAGAGGTAGCACACAAATACCAACACTCACACATATGTGTCATACTCATGCAAAAGATGACACTCATGATTTTTAAAATCAATTTTAATTGAATCAGAAATTAACGATTACATTATATTAAACTACTTTTTCTGTCAAATTTCCCATACTAAATTTATACCTACTAATAGAAAAAATTAGAATTGAATTTTGATTAATTATATAGTTGCTTACATATTATATATATATATATATATATATATATATATGAAAAACACAATGTAAATGAATAATAGAATATATGAAGTATAAGAATACATACTGATATTTGGATGATACAAGTATAATCATGATTATTTTTAATAAATCCTATGTCTCCTTTATTCAAACATTGTATTCTATTGTCTCCTTTATTCAAACAGTCCTTAAAATGATAGTAGAGTTTATGTAGGTTAAAACATATAATTAAGGTATCAAATCATAAAATGTTAAAGGAGTAGATTCAAAATTTTAAGAATTTGGACATCAGAGGATTAGATTATTAGGAATATGATAAAGTGTTGAGAAAGAGTACTTGTGTTATGCCCAGATTTCAGGGACCCCCAAAACACCATCACAGAGACTGAATCCCATATGTAAAAGCAAAGAGCCTTTATTTTCAAGCTCTGAGTTTGGTCTCTCTGTCTGTCTGATACAGCAGTGAGAGTGGAGAGCCCAGAGTCCCAGGCAGCATGGGGTTTTTATCATAGCAGAGGTTGGGGTGAGAGGATTTCTAGGGTTCAGGACCTTGATGGTCCTGACATTTGTCTAGGACCATCTGTAAAACAAAAATAGGTGTGACTAGACTCAGGGACATCAGGCCACCTTATCTAACGGTTAGAATGTTTGGAATGTCAGGTACTTCACTTTAGTTGTAGGCCCTCTCTGCAGGTGTGGGGTGGGGGTGGTGGGGGTGGTGGGGTGTCAGCTTATGGCTTTTCCTAGATCTGGGTATTGCCTGACAGTAAGCTTGTCACAGAAGCTGTGTCTGGGCCTCTAAGCCTATCATGGCAGCTATGTGGTCAAGCTGTTTTGGGGACCCGCCACACTAGATACTAGTAAAGGTATGTCACAGCTCACAAAAGTTCTTTGAACAGACCAGAAACAACATGAGCAGTAGGAGTCAGTGAAGACTGAGACACTCCTGGCCATTTTAAAACCCCTAATTTGTGGTAGAACTTATTAGTAACAATTTCTAAAAGAAATAGTAATATATAGAATGTTGTTGGGAGAAATAAGACAAAAAATATAATCATACCAAAATAACAAATTATAAAAATAATCTGAGTTAGTGAAAATATGAAATGTTGTCATATATAAAGCAATCTGGGGGATGACATGTGGTGAACAACATCAAAAGTGGGGTTCTGAAGCATTCTACTATATAAATGAAAATAGTATTTATGATGCAATGTTTTAAATAGATACAAGAAAAATACTTGATATTAATTCAGTTTAAACAATAATGAATTCTTCAGATTCAAAAATACAGCTATGAAATGCATAAAGCATAAAAATGTTAAGGCAAGAAAAATTTAAAATACTGTATTCATCCAGATAGACTTCCACAGATCTCTCTCAAAAAAATGACAAAGCAAGAATTCAACAAATAAGAAAAACAATAAATATTCACAACAAAACCTTTCTCTCAACTTCACATATTTGGCAACAGATGACTTTTACAAATGTCAGAATTTAGTATACATTTCCAAAAATATTTATCACAAATCCACAATAAAAAATACAAAAGTGATCTTTAAATACATTTCTATACATGTTCACTTCTAACCAAAAATTTTAAATTAAGATGACAATTAAGATAATTTGGAACTCAAAAATACTTATAACTTTGTTACCATATCATATAAAACAGTTCTGAAATAAGGATAATAGATGTTATGAAAATTAATAAAGCTTCTGAAAGCATAGGTCTCCTCAAGTAATTAATAATCAATGGTTCTTAAATTAAAAGATGAATGAAGATACTATGTTAAGAAAGAAATATGAACTGCATGGTCTCATTGGTTTGTGGAGTCTAAACCAGTCAGACATAGAAGTTGAGGAAAGAGGCTACCTGAGGCACATGTGAAAAATGTTGCTGTCTTATACCCACCATGTCCTTATGTGTAGTCTAGAAACCTTTCAATTCACAGAACAGTTCAATTTTATTTGTCACTTAATGTTTTCCTACATCAAACACTTTCTTCATATTGTCCCTAAATTTCCCATGTAAAACTGAGGAAATGTAGATGATTTAAGATTTTCTGAACTAACATGAAGATGCTACTAGAGATTATATTTTATTAAAATAAAATATCAAGCTATTACCTTCCCTTGACCCAGACAGTGCTGTAGAATAATCTTCATGTACACTGTAAAGATTTGTCACTCAAATTGGTTTAATAAAATGCTGATTGGTCAGTAGCCAGGCAGGAAGTATAGGCAGGGCGACAAAACTAAGAATGTGGGAAAGAGGAAGGGTGGAGTTGGGAGTTGCCAGCCAGATGCAGAGGAGGTAAGATGAGAACGTCATGCTGAGAAAAGACACCAAGCCACATGGCTAATCAAAGGTAAGACTTATAAATTAATTTAAGTGTAAGAGCTAGTTAGTAATAAGCCTGCACTACCAACTGAACATTTATAATTAATATAAGCCTCTGTGTGATAATCTGGGAAACAGCTGCTGGGTATTTGAGAGTTGCTGGTCAGACAGAAACTTCCACTTTCAAAACAGCAATGTTTCTATTAGCTTTATTCTGCTACCCACTCCTTACTGAGGGTCTGTTATGCACATACTAGAATACCAAACTAAGATTCTCTGCCAAAACCCATGATTGACTTCCATGTGGTTGAAATCATAAGCTAAAAGAAACACTTCACTGATTTTAACATGCGCTAATAAATCCCTAGATTTCATTGCCTCGTGATCTCTTCATAAGTTGCTAATGCTGCCAGATATTTTGACGGTCCTCTCAGACAAAAGAGTAAGTAAATGAACCATTCATGACTTCTGCCTAACCATGCATTCAAGGTGTTAAAACATAATTGCACTTTTTAAAGATGAGGAATGAGCATTATTGACCACAATTTCAAATTTTTCAGTCTCTACAAATTCTAATTATGCAAATATCCTAAAACATATTAAAAAATTTCTGGTTTTCTGAACAAGACAAAAATAAACCAATGGCAAAACATGGAGAATGAAAAGTGAGAAGTAATGGACTGAGAGGAATATAATAGTGCACCTCCCACTCATGGCTTAAGTTAAGTGTGGAGTTTGCTACTTTTCATTCACCAGATATCTGTCTACCTGCCTAAATAGATCTAGTAGAAAGGCCCAGGGAAAAGAACAGAAAACTGAAAGACACAACACAAATATTTTTGAGAACAGTCTGTAAAAAATATTCCATTTTTATATAACATTTGGTAGATAATCACAAACCTGTATATTTATAATGAAATTCAAGTTAAAAGGTAAAAGAATTGTTAACCTGTTGTATGCTCTTATATGAGCAATATATATTTCTGCAGGCCACAGAAATTTGTAGTAGGAATTTAGCTAACTATGACAAAAGATATTATCTGGAATGTCAAAGACTTTCCAGAGGAAGCCAAGGCTCAAGGAGTATTGGTGTTCTTTGGCTTTTTTAATATATCAGCTGTTTTCTGTTATGAATTTCACGTGTACTATCATAGCTTGCCCAATTGATTCTTTTTCCTAAAAACTTCTAAACAGTGTAGCTTGATCATTCCTTGGATATAATTAAGGTATTTGGATACAGTCACACAGGCAAGGCTTCTTGCTTCCAGGCTTTCTGCTTCTTTTTACAATTAGATCAAATTTCTGTCTTCTGTAATTATCTCCTTTAGCAAGCATCCAAAGCCAGGGTAGCTCTGGACAAAAGCATCCAAGGACAAACAGCTGACAGAAGAGGCTTTCCAGACTACCTGCTAGTCTCCTGAATTAAAGTAAATATTCATATGAAGACACTGCCTAGGCCAGGCAGAGTTAGTTACATTGCTTTGCTTCTTATACAAATTAAGCCCAGAACCCCCTTTCTCTCACAGCCTAAGTGGCACCTCTAGACTTCCCACTGAGCAACTTACTTAGAACAAAAGGGTTTTCTTCATACCAGGTGCATTGAAGCTATGGGGCAGGTTTCCTAGCCCAGGAGCAGACTTACCCTGCTGGGCCAGAAAACAGCATGGCCAAAGTATTACTGATTGTAGGTATTTGGAGTCTGGTCACCGAGGGAGGGGAAAGGAAGGAATGAGGATGGAGAGAGGAACAAAGACAAAGACGAGAATGAGATGGAAAGAACTTATAACTGTGAGAGGTCAGTGTTAGTTATTCAGTGGCACTCTTACCCTCTGAGAAAACATCCTGAACACGACAAGACCACAGAAGAGTTTTTATTAAAGAGGACAGAGAATGTGACAGGCCTGTGTGAAGCACACACACGAGTGAGGAGACAAGAGAGATCATACAAGATGGATGGGTCGTGCATGCGTACAGGAACTCGTGTGGCTACTCCACGCATGCACGTAGATGACACGGCCACGCAACCATGTAAGGCCACAGAGTCCCAGTCCCGCTCGAGATGTCTGACCCGGAAATGGCTATTTTGAACCGGAAATGATTAGGCAGTCCGCTGGGCAAGCCCAACCATGTGGACATGTTGTGATTTCCTATCAGACAGGAGGAGACGGGTCAGGGAGGAGCTAAGTGTGAGGATGGCATTGAAGCTGTGTAGACAGAATTTTGTCTTAGATGAATACAGTGACTGGACTGATGAGTTTCGTGTAAGTAGATTCATTTGCTATCCCTCAGATGAGTACCCATGCCACTCATAGCGTCTTCTCCAGGACTCTGGGAGAAATCTCCTCAGGGCAGGCACCTGAGGGGCTTTTGATAAGATATTACATGTGTTAGTATAATTACTGAAGTCTTATTTACTAGAAATCTTGGATTCAAAGTATTGTTCAGCATTTTCGAAAATCTATGAATATTCTGCGTAATAAAAATTTCATGAAATATATATTAAAAAACAAACAGCCAGCTCATGCACTAAGGACAGGTCCGGGTCCCACTGCCTGGCTGCCTCCCAAACAGTTCAAGCTATTTATTGTCTCACTTATCCAGAGGGCCTGATCCAGATGGGGGCTCCACAACAGCCTTCAGTTCATAATTCATGTGCTTCCATTCTTTTGGCTATTTGTCCCTGTGCTTTTCCAATCTTGGTCTCAACAATTCACACCTTACAGTCCCTCCTCTTTCTCAACAATTGGACTCCTGGAGCTCCACCTGGGGCCTGGCTGAGGATCTCTGCATCCACTTCCATCAGTTATTGGATGAGAGTTCCAGCACTACCATTAGGATGTTTGGCCATCTGATCACCAGACTAGGTCATTTAGTGCATGAGCTGGCTGTTTGAAACCTTGGGCTTACACAGGGACACTTTGCTCAGCCTGGAAGGAGGGGACTGGACCTGCCTGTACTGAATCTACCAGGTTTAAATGAACCCCCAGGGGAGTCTTGGCCCTGGAGGAGATGGGAATGGAGGGGATGGGACTGGGGGGAAGGTGAGGACAGGGGAACCCATAGCTGATGTGTAAAATTAAAACACAAATATAATAAATAACAAAAAAACTCCTCAAAAAAAGGGGGGCCAGGCACTGTTGGTGCATGTCTTTAATCCAAGTACTTAAAAGGCAGCAGCAGCGTTACCTTTGTGCATCCACAGTCACCATGGTCTAACAAGTGAGTTCCAGGACAGCCAGAGCTACAGAGAGAAACCTTCTCTCAAAAGAAAACAAAAGAAAGAAAGAAGAAAAGAAAAAGAAAAACAAAGAGCAAGACAAAGTTCAATAGTTCCCTTTTTATATTTCTCTAGTAGACAGAGAAACCAATGTTCACCAATATAATTCTGTTATACTCTATCATTGCTTTATGGACTACAATAGTTAGCAATGTATACAATTGTTCAGATTTATTTATCAATTAATAAGTTCTTTGATTCATCAATTAATCTATTTTAGATGGTAACAGAAAAAAATAACTTACTGTTTAGTACATACAGGTACAATAAAAAAGATTATTGAGAAGTCCATTACATTTTATGCACTAAATTAGAAACTAAATATTGAAGTATAAAATTAAGTCAGAAATCCCTCTGGTCCAAAGTTGTAAACAATTTAGAAGTAGATAAAACCAAAGAGGTGGATCAAAACCAACAGACTGTTAACAGCTAAGTTAGATGAAACAGAGAGTCTCTGGAGTGATGAATCTGGGGGATTCAATGCAGTTTCCCATAGTTAGTAAGTGTGGGCAGAAGCAAAGTAGAAAGGAGATAGTAGAAAAGGTTTCATAAAAGACTGGTTCAACACAAGGCAGATTTCTGTGCTTCTCTGTCCTTACTACCTCAACTAAAAACAACTCTATAATTTTCTGTCCTCAGTATATCACACAACTTTAAAAGAAAAATGTAACATTATAACTAAGTGGACGCTTTTCTCAGGTGATTGCAGGGGCTTCTGATCTTTTTCCTCTATGGGAAGCTTTTTACAGCATTTCTTTCCATTTCTGATTAGCAATTCCTAGAAGGCCAGAGCAGCCATGTGGCACCTGTCTCTAAGGGAACGATGTGGTGCCACACAGTAGCAGCCTCACCACAGCAACCCAAATAACCCTTGTAAAACGTAATCCAGTCTTCTGTCCGGTGCTAATGGACCCCAGGGTCTTGTGTAACCAAAGCCGGCATTCTTCCACTTACCTATACCCTGAGATGAGATTTAACTGACATTTCTGTTTATTGACTTTACAATTCCAGTATAAAGAGAACCTACTGAGTGAGTCATTTTATGTTTTGTTTTTTTTTTTTTCAAAACTTGCATTCTCTGTTAAAGTAAATAAGACTGTTATAAATACTAGGTCAGGTGCTACCATTTATATAGGGTAAGTCAGTACCCTAAGGAATAAGAACCCTGCAACACGGAGAAGTAAATCACATGATGCAACTTGGAGTTTCTGTCTTTTCTTTCTACCAAAATTAGTAAAACTTCTCTTTAAGTGAAATAGTTCTTGAAATTTTAAGTTCAGACAGAGTTCTCTTTTCGTTTCTGCAGTAATGCCTGATCTCTGTCCCCACTGCAGTGCAGTGCCCTCCTTTTATTCAGTGAACAGTTCTCTGTTGCCCGAGTAGTAGATGTTTCTTGTATGCCCTCTACTGGCTTCTAAATGTTTTCAGAATGAAACCATAGTTTCTATGTTTGTTTTATCAGTCTACAAAGAAGCAAATAATTTAAGTACAGCATTGGAAAATATCATAAAGATATATTAGTTAAGAAATCTCTCTGCTTCGTATCAGAATCAATTCTATGTTAAAATGTGTTAAAACTATGTTTCTAAAACCTCTGAATGAGAAAGGCATTTAATATTCTGTGTTTATTTAGGGAGTTTGTGATTTAAAATACACACTGAAAAACGGAAATGTGAAACTGCACAGGGCAGCAACAGTGCTGCTTCAGGACAGGGAATGGCAGAGGGGCTGGACAGATCAAGAAGTGTGGGGTGTGGAAAAAGAAATGGGGGAGAGTGAGACAGAGCAGGATTTGTTTTTAAACTTTACATGTGCATCCAGGGAGAAAACCTAGAATTAGTGGAAGATATATAATACTGGTATCAAATCAATCCTCCATTTCAGTAGTAAGAAGACACTGCCTATTATGGGAGAGTCCTTTTGCAGCCAAAGCAAATAAATAAATAAATAAGCAAACAAACAAACACTTTTTGGAATGTCCCTCTAAACAGTGCAGTAGCAAAAGCAGGAAACTGAGCTGGGTGGTTTCCAGGATGGTTTTTAAAGTGTGAAGCTGACAAATACACATATCTAGCATTATTCCAAATGTCCAGGGTACTTTTAAGATTTTCTTATTTTCACTAGAAAGAATATGTATATGATTACAGTTACATGGTTAATGTTCATCCTAAGTGACAATTTCAAATATACACTTTACTTATTTATTTATTTAGAGTTAGGATCTCCCAAGGCAGTCCTGGCTGCCTTAAAACTCCCTATGTTGATCAAGCTGAACTCTGCCTTCCAAGTGCTGGGGTTAGAGTACTATGCCACCATTTCTGTCTTTCAATGTACACTATTGAAGCATATATTTTCATAAGTAAAAATACCTTTATTGCATTCATAAAGTAACTGTAGAGAGCTGCGTGCAGCTGCACCTTAAAGATGGCACTGGCTTCCGCCCTCCACCCTCCTGACGGCGAGTGCTCGAAGTGGTAAACAAATCCTTATTTGGCTTGTGTTTGCATGGACCAATGGACAGCACCCACGTGGCTGCTCAGGGTTGGCAGCCCATGCCTACTTAAAGGCTGAGAGAGGCTCGCCTGGGGAGAGACATTGCTTGAAACAAGGTCCTGAATAAACTGCTTAAAGAAGAGCTCCAGTGTTGTCATCCTTGCTGGTCGAGGCGGGCGCGACAAGTAACATTATTTAAATCTATTGAGGACCTACAAAGTATTTAAAAAATTATGTGATCGGTCATAATTGAGGATCTACTTTGATTTCACGTAAAATTTTCTTTCTTAATGTAAGTGTAGTAAACACGTTAAAAAGAAGAAAGCTATATCCAGCGTCAAATACTGACTATGCTTGAGATGTTTCATTACCTTTTGATTATTTTCCCTTAGCTATATATTTACCATGTTTATATAATTTCAGATCTACAATATTTACTATTAGGACTGTAAAGCTAAACTCTTACTTTTGAGACGTATGATACTACTGTGTTTGGTAGGAAAAAATGCATAGAAATCTTTAAAGGGGAAACAAAAATTGGACAATCAGAACAGCAGCCTAATAAAGGCACCTGTGAAAAGAATATAAAACTGACAGTCGTTCCACAAGAGGAGGGGTACTTTAAGTGCATATGTTAATTTTCCAGAGCCATGTGATCACCTTAGGCACACAGTTTCTTATGTTAAGTATTTTGATAACTTAAAAAGTCTTCTCAACTATAACTGTGTAGTTATTATATGCTATTATATAATTTAATAAAATTCAATTTGAATTCACCATCACATGAAACCCATCTCAAATGTGGTTTCTCCTAATGAAAGATGTAGCTGATAATGCTGCACAGTATCTGTTAACTCCCAGGTAGCCAGCTTTGGTTTGATCCATTTTAGTTACCTCTGGTCTTTCCACTGCCCACTCCAATTACTTCCCTGGTTATTACGACCAAGAAGGCTCTTAAAATATGAGTATGAAATAGATTAAAATATGGTATTGGAAGTAACCATACACAAAGTCTTCTTCTCTGCAATTCAGATAAATAAGAATTAGCTATTAAGACTGTAGACTTCCTTAGTGAGAATTTCTTTTTTCACACATGAAATATTTAAAACACTCTGAAATATAAAGATAATTATGTAAATATTGAAATGATAGGCCCCTAGATTCTTTCCTGTGAGGGACATTAGCATTGGTTCTTAAACAAGATTATGCATTTAAATATTGATCATAATTGAATTTTTAAGTCTTGAATAAAATAATCAAAGATCAAACCCAGTGTAAGAAAACTATTTCTACTTGACGAGAGAACACATAATATATACAAACAGGTTACCTTACCAAAAAAAAAAAAAAGCAGAAACAATAGATAGAGATGTATGCAGTTACCAGTGAACCCTATTATTATGTATAATGCACATATATTTTGATATAGTGCTAACACATAAAATATACTAGCCTGATTTATAAGCTTCTACATGAAGGAGGTTGTAGTATAATTTTGATGTTGTTCTCTCTCTCTCTCTCTCTCTCTCTCTCTCTCTCTCTCTCTCTCTGTGTGTGTGTGTGTGTGTGTGTGTGTGTGCATGCACATGCATGCATAGGAGGGGAGTTTTGCATGTTGCGGTGCACTTATAGATGTCAGAGAACAAATGGGAAGAATATCTTCTCTCTTGGTTTTCAGGAATTAGGCTCAGGTTGTCAGTCATAGAAGCAAACACCTTTGCCTGCTGAGTTATCTTATGGTCCCAAATTTTGCTATTTATAAAATACAAATTGGAAGCCAGGCAGTGGTGGTAAAGGCCTTTAATCCCAGCACTCGGGAGGCAGAGGCAGGTGGATCTCTGTGAGTTTAAGGCCAGCCTGGGCTACAGAGTGAGTTCCAGGAAAGATGCCACAGCTACACAGAGAAACCCTGTCTTGGAAAAAAATATATACAAATTGGATTGGCAAAATATTTAATGTTCATGAAAATTAAACAGCTTTAAACTGATACTTCTCAAATAATCATAAGCACAACTATTAACTTTTAAATTGATGATCTTAAAAATCTTTAATAATCTTTGTATGAAACCAGGAGCACCTGAGTGTGTATATGTGTCAAAAACACTTCCCTGAGTTTGAGCCTTGCTGTACAATGGTAGCATTAAGGAATTTCTAAGCCTCCCAGGTCTGTTTGCTCTGCTTCTATTTAGATAAGAATTTTTTTTTCAGCATGAATGGAATTAAATTTGACAGATGCTTTTTGTGTATTGTGGTACATTTCATTTTCCAAGAAGAGTTCAAAAGATACTTCACATCCAACTGTTTTCTCTGATGACAAATTCCCTTAATTGCTGTTGATCTGAAACTTGCACTTAGGAAGCCAAATTTTATTTAGTAAGACCAAGTTCTGAGCTTATCATTTGAGTTGCTGGTAGTGGGGAATGGTTGATTATTTTGCTTTACCATTTTAACTGTGTTGCTCTATTGCATCTTCTGAGATTTGTGATTTCTGATGAAGACAAATCCTTAGTTGTTTTGGTCATTAAACATCTAGTTAATATCTTTTTCCTAGCCAGGAGGTAGCACATACCACATGCCGTTAATCCCAGCACTTGGGAGACAGAGGCAGTCAGATCTCTGTGACTTTGAGGGCAGTCTGGGCAACAGAGTGAGTTGCAGAAACGGCTCCAAAGCTACACAGAGAAACCCTTTAGCAATAAATAAATAAATAAATAAATAAATAAATAAACAAATACTCTTTTTCCTTTATTTTAAAGAATTCCCTTTGGTTTCAGGAATTTGACTGCAATATGATTTTGTGTACAATTACACTTATTCATTAATTAATTTTACTAAATGTATTGCATATATAAGTTGCTACTTTATCACAAATGTGACTTTGGGAGTATTTTTCCTATAACTATTTATTTCCAAAATCAAATTTTCTTTGAAAGAGTCTTCACACCAGTCATTCAGGTTTTCTCTTTATTTAAGCTGAGTGATTGAAACTTAATGGGTTCACATTTACAAAATGCTCTCCTACCATGTTCCATCTTAGTTTTCATCTAGTCATATTCCCATTTTATTTCTGTTACATTCCAGATCTAGAATTTTATTTTACATGTTTCCATTCTCTTGTTGAAATCAGCTGTTAGTGCAATAAGGGCATTTTTCTTTAGTTTTCTAGACCCCTTTAAACTTATTCATGTGGATTTTTATTTAATTATTTGTCTGTGTAATTGATGTGGTGAGTGCAGGTGCCCACAAAGGTCAAAAGAGGACTTTAGATGCCCTAGCGCCGGAGATACATGTGGTTGTGATCTGCCTGAGGTGGGTGCTGGGAACTGAGCTGGTGCTTCTGCAACAGCAGACCATCCTTACAACTGATGAACTGTCTCTCTGGCCCTCATAAAAGGCTTCTATGGAGACTTCTTTTATATCCAATATAGACAATATCATTTTGATTATCTATGTGTATTAATTGTTTAACTTTATTATGCATCATTTTTTTCCTTGTTCTGTATTTTATCTCATAGTTTTTAACAAAATAATAGACATGTAAATACATTGTAGAGTCTCTGAGTTATGGTAGTTATGTTCTTATTTTATCAAGGAATTCAACACACACACACACACACACACACATCACCAAGATGCTGTTAGGGATTAGTTCTTGTGTAGGTCTGCAGAAAGGGAAGGTTTGGAAGGATCCAAACTATACTTTTTATTCCTTTTGGAACTTTGTTTGATGCTGTGTTGGGGAAAATCCTCAGATTGCTTCCTCTTCAACACATGGTATTTGTTGTGTATTATCCTGTGATGTAATTAGAAGTCACTGTTAATGTCATTTGACTCTGACATGATCAGAGCTTCTGCACTCTCTGCAGTTCCCAGGAAGTTTCCTGATCTTCCCTTAAGTTTTGACAGACATTTCAATTATCCTTATTCCAAGTGTTGTTACCTGATTTCGGCAGGAACATTTGTCTCCCTGTGAGCTACAGCTTTCTTTCTCGTGGTTGGCAAAGTGTGCATTGTTCAAGAACTAATTGATTATGTAGATTATCACAAATTCATTTCTCAAGGGTTACTGAGGTGTTTCCTACTTTTTGATTGCCTGAAAATCTATTTCTTTATATATTATTCTTCTGTATCCAAACATATTGGTGGGTAGTATAAATTTCTTTATATGCTCAGAATAGGAAATCCATGAATCTTCCTACCCAACAGCTTCAGATGCTCTCCTATTAGCTCAAATGTAATTGCAAACATTTCACAAATACTGTTACAGGAATTCTGTGATGGGTCTGCTAACAAATTGAGAGGAGCATTTTTTGGTCTAAGAGGCAGGGTGTTTTCTTGGGAATGGATGTGACAGAGGAAAAGGAGGTCTTTTCAAGTAGTGGCAGTTGTAAGTGGCAGCTTATGACTGGGTTCAGCTTCCCCATTTGTCCTTTAATATTTATGCACGTATTTTTTGATAATAAATGGTAAAGAAATCTTTTATCATTTAGCACCCAACGTGACCTTGCTAGAAATCACTACAGTCTGTCCTTCCCACATAGCTGCTATGCAGTCTGGTGGAGAGTAAACACTCCATCCTGTCTTCCCACTTCCTACTTTCCTAGGCACCTTTTTGCTCTCTTCTTCAGTAAATATTTCTAGAACCTTTCTCTTGTGAGTCAAATTGTATTATTCTCCTTAGTAATTATTTGTAAGGCTTACATATTATCAGTAGTAGCCCTTCCTGAGGCTTGTATCCTTTGAGTAGTAAGTTTTTCTAAGGTTTGCATATTACCTTATTGCTCTTTATCAGTAAATATTTCTAAAGCCTTTACCTTAATACAATTTTGATTAAAAAATTGGCAAACTTCCACAAATGATGAAAGCCCAAAGTTAACAATACATATAAATGACATTTAAATTAATGGTCTTGTAGACACAGGGACAGAAGTGACTGTAATTGCACCAAAATCTTGGCATCCAAATTGGTCTCTTCAGGAGGTCAATGGTCAGCTTCTAGGGATTGTAATTTTATCTCAGGCAAAACAAAGTGCAAGATGGGTCAAATACATAGTGCCTGAAGGACAGAGAGCAAAATTCAGACCATGTATACCCAAAGTGTACTCAAAGAAATAAAATTTGAAAAGTGGATGTGTTTCATTTTATAGAGTTTGAAAAATTAAAATATGTACACCATATCATAGATGCATATTCAGGATTTCAATGAGCAACTGCTTTGAGTTCTGAAAAGGCTGATTCTGTAGTTATACATTTATTAGAAGTTATTGTACATCATGGGAATAACTATACAAATTAAGATTGACAATGCTCCTACATATGTGTCTAATAAAATGAAACAGTTTTTTAAATATTATAACATAATACATGTTACAGGTATATCATACAATCCTACAAAAAAAAAATAGTTGTAGAGAGATCTAATCACACTTTAAAAGAAATTCTTAATAAACAAAAGGGGGTAATAATTACCCTTAGATATAGATTGCACAATAATTTAATGACTTTAAAATTTTTAAATGCTAATGAAAAAGGAACAACCGCTGTAGAGAGACATTAAATAACAGAAAAAAATCCACTGAACAAAATCAGTTGGTATACTTTAAGGATGTGTAGACCACAAAATAGAAACCAAAATATGTGTTACATTGGGGAAGAGATTTTGTTTTATTTCCACAGGAAAACAAAAAGCTATGGATACCATCAAAATTGACATAGATTCTATTTGAACAGGAGACCTCTTGATTATAAGACGTGATAATTCTTCAACTGATGCAGTTACTCAACCTAACAAAAGGGAAAACTCACTGAATGAGGGTCAGGGCAGGGTTTTGTTTTTGTCTTTCCAAGAGAATGAAAATATCCAGCTGAGGAATCTAAAGACCTTTGAACAAATGAAACATTGAAAAAGAAAGTGGGGGAGAATCATCTGGAAAAAATTACCAAGCAAAGGAGTAATCTGGCCTAATGGTATAGAATACTTCCTAAAAGGTAAAATTTCATAAACCTTTCTAAATGTCTATGTTTGCTGGTCTTTACAAAACAGATGGTTGTTAAGTAGTCCTGACTTAATTAAAAACTAAAGCTAACTTTGGAGTTGGAGTGTGGCTTTTTCCTTCTCTAAACTCAAGCATGTTTGTTAAAAGAAAATTCAAAGTCTTTGTCTCATATCAGAAAAGCCACCTGATATAGGACAGAAGAAAACCAAATTCTTGTGACTGTTATATTGTCGCTAATCTCATGTCCCTCAAATTTATTTTGACTCTTAAAAACTTTTTTTATGTATAAGTACTATCTCAAAATTTAAATTTCTGTTTTGATACTAATGATATTATAAAGTACTATCAAATTCTAACCTTAGGTTTCATGTAGCTTCCTGTATATGATTTCAGGCTTGAGGTTTAAACAGATATTTAGGAATTAAGCCTAGATATCCTAGATGTATTTAATAAAACATGGTCCTTTTTCCTCCCTAAGGTTTGCAGCATATGACACTTGATATTTTTAAGTTTTCTTCAGTGAATGACAAATATTCCTAATAGTGATCTCTGAAGTCTCCAAAAGTATGATGGAGCTCTAGCAAGATCAGTGACTCCTAGTAATGAACACTTGCAAGTAGAGATGAATGGACTAAAGGGTAAACCGTGTGACTCAACAGGCCACACCACAGCTCCTTGACAAGATTCTTCTCCTTTGTCTTGTTTTTTGTTTTGTTTGTTTGTTTGTTTGTTATTTTGTTTCTTTATTTTGTTTAGTTTTGGAGTTTCTTTTAAATTTGGTTTTGTTTTAGGGGGTAGGTTACAAGGGCAGAGAGCAGATATGAGGGGGACAGATAAGTGGGATTCTGAATGCATGATCTGAAATTCACAAAGAATAAATAAAAGTTTTTTTAAAAAAGATGGGCCTTTTTCTAGAAATATTTGTGTATCTGCATTTTCAGATACTTATTAGACTAAGGCGTTGAATTCTGTCTGATGAATTTACTCTGTACCTACTCCCTTTCTGAGTGAGAGTTGGGACACAAGGATCAAGAAGGATGAGAAGCTGGCATGTATGCTATAGTGCAAAAGGAAAGATTGGCTGGAAACAAAAGATCACAGAGAAAAATAAATCAGTCCAAGGCAGCATAGAGGCATTCAACAACAGGCTAGTGGATATAAGCGCTAAAGAAAAGCACAGAATGGAAAACTCCCCTGAGACCACCTTACATGTTGTGAATTGTAGAAAGCCTTTAACAAAATGCCAGTGAGAGAGCACTTGATCAAAAAGCCAGTTGTGAAGGTCCCTGAGCTGGATGGAAAGTCAAACATGGGCCAGTCCTAGGGAAAAAAGTGTACTAATTAAAAGTACAACATCTTTGGGAATGTTTCACTCAGTTCTTAACAAGAGACAATTGAAAGAACAGGACACAGCTGCAAACTCAAACTGTGGGTCTAGAAAGAATGAAAAAATGAAAGATTTTGAGGGAACCATTGTACTTTGAACAGACAATTTAGAGAGAATGACTTGCCTGTTAGTAATCAATTAGACTAGAATTGATGATGAAAGCATGTGGCAGAAATGCATTCTTAAATGCCAACACTGAGCCTGAAGCAGGGAGACTGCATGCTCCAGGCTAGCCTGTGCTGGATCTGGGGATGGGTGGAGGAAAGCACCAACAGTATACTTAAATTATATTTACCTTTTTGAATGATGTATTGTATGTATTTAGCCTAACAGAAGAGGTTTATTTGCTTCTGGTTTTGAAATTTCTGTCAAAATTTACATACTCATCCCATATCTGCACTGCCTCATGATTTTTAACTTAGCTAACTAATGAAGGGACTTTTTAGTTTCTTTGCTCCTGAGGATTATGTCAATGTAGACTTCTAACGTGATATGTACATTAATTTCAGCAGCTACTTCCATCATGATAATTCCCCATTTCCTTCCATAATTGTTCCATCTCCCAGTCCATCTGCACAAGCCTACTCTCTCCCATAGAGTATTCATGATCATGTTTTTCTCAGTCACTCATCTTCCCAAAAATCAAAGCTTGAGAGACTGTATTGCTTTGTTAGACTGTTTCATGAGATGAGATGATTGTTTACGTTAAGAATAATTACACTGACCATCTGTAGCTGGAAAGCTTCTCTCCAGGTGCCACCAAGCCACCCACATATAAATAAAATAATCATTCAGACGCTTATATTACTTATAAACTGTATGGCCGTTAGCTCAGGCCTACCATTGTCTAGCTCTTACTCTTATATTTAGCCCACTTCTATTAATTTATACTTTGCCAAGTGGCTCGTGGCTTACCAGAACCTTACATCTTTCTTGTCATGGCGGCAGCTGGCAGTGTCTCCTTCCCCAGCCTTCATTTCCCAGCATTCTCCTCCTCCATGTCCCGCCTACCCTATCCTTCCTGCCTGGCTCCTGGCCAATCAGCATTTTATTTATTTTAACCAATCAGAACAACACATTTGACATACAGAACATCCCACAGCAACCATCCTGAGTCAAAGATGAATATAAAAAAGGAGAGAAAAATAAGAAAAAATATATAAGTATTTCAATAAGTTCTCCTTCCTTTATATTTGTTCTAACAGCTGAAAGTACAGCTATTATTTCTCTCAGTCAACAGAAGAAGAGGCACTGGGTGATGTAGGTACCAGGAGAATTCAGTTCAGTTCCTTGGTGGGCATTGATTAGGTGTCTGATGACTTGTCAGTCCTGACATTAACCCAGTGCTTAACACAGGCCCTGCCATTGAAGATGATGGTCACCATATATAACCAAAGGGCAGTGCAAACCCAAATTTGCATATATACATCTGACCCACTGGCTATAAACTAGAAGTCTGATACCTCTCTCCTCAATCAGGCTCTATCCATAAGAACACAGGACTAAAGTGAAGGCAATATATTACTTACTGGTATTACTTATTCAGCATAAGAGGATAAAACTCCAAAGCAGCCAAATGGGAGAAAATCATAAAGAACTGTGGAGAAGGAGAGTCCATCTTCCCTGCCTCCTTTTAGCACTGTAGCTCCCAGGGACCTTCTCATGTTTACCACCTAGATGCTTTACAAACTTCATGCTTAAGAGTTTCCACAAGGTGTCACTAAGCTTGAGGATTGAACAACTTATTGATGGTGATTAAGTCAATGAGGTGGAGTGAAGAAAGATGATCCAGAAATAAGACTGTGCATACAGTTTCATCTGGCAGCCCACTCCCCATCTATTTCATACTTACAAAAACAAGTTTTTAATCTAAGTGTTGGGAGGGCTAGGAGGATTTTGTTATGAAGATTACATTTGCTGTCTGAAAAATCTTTCAGGTTAATGAAGTTTATTCAAAGCATGGAGAAAGGTACCCAATACAGATTTTCTCACAAACTAAGTAGCATAGTCTCACTTAGAGGAGGAAGACACTTTGACTCAAAACAGACAAAGCTTTGCCTCACATCTTGTAGGTTCGGCAGATATGAGAAGCTAGGTCTTTCTTTATTTCTAATTTTATTTTTTATATTTCTCTAAGAAATATCAGATATGACTTTTCTTCAAGATATTTCTTTTTGTTTTGCATACTATACATGCATAAGATCAAGGGTAATTCACCCTCAGTCCCTGTTCATTAGATCTTGTTTACCCTTTGCTTTTCCTTCTCAAGGGGACTCCTCCAGCAAATAGTGCTTCACTGGTTACCTTTTTTTTCTATTCCTTAAGTGAGTTTTTTAGTTTACTATCATTTTTTCTTTAAAAAAAAAAAATCAAGCCCCATCAGAATTATTTTGGAATTCATTAACATTTTAAACTTTATTGTAATTGAAGACCTTTCCCTTTCTTTAAAGAGTTAATATTTAAGTGTTAATCTTTATGTAAACACCATCTTCAGGGTAGCTTTTATGCCTGGTATTTTCCCTTTTGCTTAGTTCTTCATAAGGAAGGAAAGGGTTCTACTGAGTGAATTCTGGCATTGGTAATTGGGCACTATGGTTTCTGTGAAGTACAGAACAATGGAAAGAGAATCCAGCAGAAAAGAGTGTGCAGAGAGAAGGAGCAGGCATTGCTCTGGGGATTTGGTGTGGTAGCTGGGACTTAGCTTTGGAGCAAAGCTCCCTTCACATCCCATTGCTACTGAACTAGTGTGAACTTTGTCCCAGCAGGAAAGTGTTCTGCAGCTGTGCCTGCCTCTGAGGAGGTTTGATGAGAACACAGTGCAGGCTCCTCTAGTATTGAAACACTCGCTATCCATATTCTGAGAGCTGTGCTTGAACCTTTGTTGCCTGACCTTGTCCTGGCTAAGGCTTATTTCTACTGCCTGGTGCTCTTACTTGGAATGTGTGAATATTCTATTTAAACTGATTTGCAGGTGAACTTTCTGCTAACTCCTTATCACTCAGACTTGCTGTTATTTCCCTACATCCAATCACCTTTTTATTGTATTTTGCAGAATTGCTTCATCAATTTTGTCAATTGAGTGAGAAGTTTAGCGACAAACCAATCAAATATTCAGGTTTAAGTCATCATCTTGAAGTATTTCTTTATTCCAGCAGTCATATCAATCAGCCTTGGGGGAAGAAAGTTGTAGTTGAATTTCTTCATTGTGTTTTTCTCAGGAGTGAAAAGTTTGCTGGGCTAAGATTTTTTTTTTTTTTATATTCAAAAATCTCACATGAATACAAATACCAAGCATACAAATTGAAATCTGCTTTTGCCTAGTAGCCATAATGATTTGTAGCTATCAATGTATGTAATTAAGTACAAAAACATAAGAAAGAATAATTAAGTAATGGCAAGATTTTTCTCTAACTTACATCTTTTACATGTTCAAGAATGTAAAGGGAAAGCATATTTAAATTATCCATATGATATTTACATTGATCAAATCCAGTTCTATATATTAGACCACTTAAATTTAAAATGTTGATTTATGTTCTCACAAAATAATTATCAATTAGAATTAATTTAAAGCTTCACATTTTCAGCAGACTTATTGGGAAGAAAATAACTATATAAACATTTACATACTTGAATGTCTCCTTAATTTATCAGTTGGGTTTAATTACATAATAGCATTTTGTTGTCTGTTGCATATATATATATATATATATATATATATATATATATATATATATATAATGCAATCAATGAAAAAACAGGCCATGAATTTGAAATCAAGCAAGGAGTATGTAAGAAAAGAAAGACAGAAATTATGTAATTATAGTCTCGAAAATAAAAGAAAAAGTTCATTTTGTTCTTCATTTTGTTCTTGTTCTATAAAGTTATACTGTGCAGTTTTAGTAAATACTAGCAATAAGCTATAACTGTAACCTGTTACAATATGTTTCATACATGGTAAATGACAAAAAATATATCAAAAGGTCAAAGGTACAGCAAGAGTTTGATATTCAGATGTAATCACAGTTGTCTTTCAGGTTTAGTAAAGTTCAAATTACCACAAAGGAATAAGGGACAAATGTTAGCATAAAGAATCATCAACTAGAAGAAACAATGTCAGAAGGAATCACAGAATGAGGTTTCACCCAGATAGAAGAATCTGTGGAAATAAATAAATAAAAGACTACAATAACTTGATTGAAAGTAAGATTCACTTATTTTAATATTTGATTATTATATGTTTATTGTATGTAATATTATTCTATTCAAATATACCTTGTATATTGAAAAACAGCATTTCAGTTTATCTTATGTTTTACCCACTGAATGGTTTTGATGTGATTTGAGGAAGATTGATATATGATCTGCAAAAAAGAAGTAAAAGTAGATCCAGCCCATAGTGCTGATGTACAAGCAAGAATGGAAACTAAAGGAGACTAGACCATCCACAAATTGCTCCCGATTTATATAGGAGTTCAAAATGCGGGGTGTTATCTCAACTATGCCTAACAATTTTGTATGAATGGTATTAAGATAGATGATAGGCATTTAGAAAAAACTACATTTGCAATCATACCATAATAATAGTAAATTCCAAATGGTTCATAGATTAAATGAAAAATAATATAGACCCACAAATGTAGCAGAAAAATGAATGAATACTTACATAACCTGGATATAGTAAAGAATTTTCTAATAATGATACAATGCCAAAATTCAACAAAAACTAACATTATTCTTGCTGTAAGTAGTATTGAATACCCTTCAGATGACAAAACATTCCATGATCAATAGAAAAAAAAATATGTTCTAGGATGAAGGATGTACCACATGTATCAATAAAAACTAGATATAGTTAAAAGAATTCTTAATTGAATAGTAGAAAGACCATTGGTGTACTAGAAGAATATGAAAAAGATATAAAAAGGCAAATTTTGAAATGATAGAAAGTGACAAGGGCTTCATAAATGGTAAGAAAGAAAGCAGAACAAACTACAAAGAGATATAATTCCTCCTGTCTGATTGGTAAAAAGTAAGCAAATGGAAGAGGGCTTCCAGTGACAATGGGTCCACGTTTCCAGTGTAACATGTTAAAAGACCATGTGGGCACAGGGCATTTTAACAAGTCAGTGCATTCAGTGACTCATCAAGCTGGCAGACCAGAGTGGAAGCAGTTCATCCCCTATGGATTGAGGATAAAGATAAATCTCTAAAAGGGATTTCGTAACATTAAGGCAGGGAGAATGTATTTTACTAAGTAGACATTTCCTGGTAAGAATTAATTTGGTGGTTTCTTTTAGGTAAGTCTCACATTTTTTTTTCACTATGTTGAGTTAGGCTTCAGTTGTTTTAGACAGGAACCCATAGCCCAACAATTTTCCAATTGGTTTTTAATGGGATTCTTACCTAAACTTTGATCTAATTAGCCATCAGCTTGGGTATTCTTTTGTCTTGGTTTAGAACTTCTAAATTGTGACATCAGGTACAGAGAAAAAATTTCCATTCTCCTCTTTATGTTTGGCATGCAAGTAGATGACCTAGCCTGGTAATGATAGCTGCAAATTTGAAGAAAAACCTCAAAGAAAAAGCAATACACCAGGTAGATTCTAATAGTGATAACTTGGCCTCCATTCCAAACCAACTAACATTTCTATGGAAACAAACTTCAAAAGTTAATTGCTAATATATAAATTTGGATTTTGAATCCAGAGAACTAATAGTCACTGATACTGATAAGTCTGATTTCAAATTTCATTTTCTGGTGTGAAATTTTAATACTCAGTAAGGCATTGAGCATTGATATATCTGTTGAACAACCCTAGAAAGTATGACACTCAGTGGAATATATATATTCCAAACATGCCCCCAGGCTTTTCATCATATGAAGATGCCTAGAAGCCATCCAAGAAGACAGGAGCCTCAGCTATACCAAATCATCTGGTGATGGATGTGCTTCCCGGCCTCCAGAAATATGACAAATGAATGGTCGTTTTTGTAACTGTAGCACTGTATTAAAGTATTAAATACTCTTCAAATAGTCCAAATCAATGAAGGCAGTTTGAACTAGAAACTGAAGTATTTCTAAAATTGAAATGGATTCAGACAACTAGACTATTTCAAAGAAGTTTTCAATTGAGTGTTACAAATAAAAGACGATATCAGAGCTAAGAAGACACTTTTCAAAAATGTCAGATTTTCACATAATGTCACTTCAAGTAATTGCTTTTATATTGAGTTTTCAGTGCCCAAATTCCTAGGAAAACTGTTTAGACATAAGGACTTCCATGACTTTATGTCCTTTAGAAATTTTCTGAGGAGTTTGAACTCATAGATTTGCTTTGGAAGATTTTTTTTGTTAAAACTGTGTAACACAAACACACACCAAAAAACAAAACAAAACAAAAAAACCTCTTATAATTTGAAGATGATGAGTATGACAGAAAGAAACTGTTTAATGCCTGAAGCTTAGATAGTCCTGATTTCAAAACTGTCTTTCAGAAATTTGTAGTTTACTTACCTGGGTTATGAGAAAACAATGAACTCATAGACTTAAAAGTATTATATGATTTCTGTTGTCAGAAAAAACTTAGTATGTGAGGTTTGACTCATTACATCAATTGTAAAATCATCAAGACAAGTTTCTAATATTGTATTTTATTGACTTAGAAAACAAAGCAATAGTTACAGACTCAGGAATGTACTATCATCATGGGCCACAATTAAAGGGGTAAAAAGCACACATCTGAGTTAGCATTTTTCTGGCAACACTACCATGTCTTACTGTCTTTTAAAAACTTCTTTGTAAATGAGAAATAAGCTCAGCATGAGGGTTTATATTTGAAACTTTACCATTCATGGGACAGAGGCAGAACACTATGGCCAGGTAAAGTCCCATGAGGCCTATAGTATGTTCTAGGCCAGGCAGATCTACACATTCAGACTTTGTCAAAACCAGACAATATTATAAGAACTTAGCCAAAAGTGCCATTTTAGGTGACTGTCAAGCATCCTGATATATAATATGTTCTTGGTAGTTGATTTTAGGTAATCATCAAACTTTTTGATATGTAACAAGTTCTTTGTACATTTTAAATTCTAAACATTTCAGTTTAATTCATGAATAGTTAGGGAGTGTACTTTTTCTGAACATGTTATTTTTCTAGTTGTTAATTCCTGATTTAATTGTATTGTTGTTAGAATAACTTCATGTGTGTGATGCAATTTAAGAACCCTTTTGAATCCATATTTTCCACATACTCTCTTTAAAACATTGTGTAGTTTCTTTAGAATTCTTTTTAAATATGCTATACATTTTTGTATTTACAAATGCTGATTTTATGTTTTAAACTGACATTTATAAGTATTCTTGATTATTGGGTAGAAAGTTTTCTTAGACTAGACTTTATAATTAGTTTTGTTTAAATTCCTACAGAGCCAGATGGCACACACGTGTAATCTCAGCATTGGAGATGGCTATGTGGAAAGGTCATAAGTTTACGACTAGCCTGGGCTACCTGGTGAAAACCTTAAAACAGATTTTATAGCCTTAGATGCTTTATTCTTCTCAATACATCAGTTTTTAATAGGGGTCTCCTAAATCTTCCTTCCTTTTTTTCCTCATCCTACTGAACTTTATTATGTAGATTTTTGAAGTGTATGATTATATTATTATTTATTATTCTTTAATTAAATATACTAATTCATAATTTCACACTGTTGTCATCATTAACTAATAAAGTTCATACACTTACCTCTGTACAAACTGTATCTCATGTCCATTTATAAAGAGAATATGAAGTAGTCACCAGCAGCTGCCAAGCAGGTGACAGATGGACCTCCAGGCTGCACCACCACCACCCACTGGATTCTGTTCCTCCAAGACCCACTGTCCAACCCCATGCACCTGACCATCCTCCCTATGGCCAGCCCTCCTCCAGAACCCCAGCAGACTACACAGGCACAGGCACAACTCATAGCAGCTAGAAGAACAGGTGAGTGGCTGGCCTCCCAGCTTAACTGCCCCAATGAGCAGACCCTAAACCCCAGGGCACACTCTGTGCACCTCCCCCTCCCATCTCAGCACCAGCAAGGCAGCTGGGCCCCCTGCCCCATCTCTGGTGGAGGTCCACTACTCCAGTGCAGTCCTCAGCAGACAGCAAGCAGGTGGGAGACCAGGCAACACACCACCACCACTGCCTCTGCACTTTTGCCATAATGATTTCTTGACATCAAAACCAAGAAATAACTAAATATAGTGAATGGTGGAGCTGTGTGAAAAAGACCATGGCTACAGCTTTAGTTACGATTTTCATGTGGTCAATGAGACATTGACCATTCTTCTTTACGAGGGTCTCATCTGTGCCCCAGAGTATAAATTTGATGGTCCTGAATAATGAGATTGTGTAGTGCTTAAGAAGTTAAAGACCTCAGTAACACTATAATGACTTTCCAGTGTTTCTCCCTATTGTAATAACAGAAGTAAAAAAATCACATTCCTCTCCACCCTTATTTTCAACAGAATCACAGAGATCACTGAAATTTCAAAAGAACTGTACAAAAAAGGGAGAAAAATCACTAAATCTGGCATCTAAATTAGGTTGTTGCTGTCCAGTCCTAATCACTCTAAGATTCTGTGGCTTAGATAAGCAATAAGAAAGATTGCAAAATCAAATTAAGACACCTGGATGTGAATCTAAGTTCATTTGACATTATTTCTGTAAACACTGTGGACAGTTTAATTCCACTTGTATACATACATACTTTAATTTGTTTAAGTTAGACCATTGGATACACTGGCTACACTAGAGGCCCTCCAAAGTGTGTCTCATGAGAAGGGTTGGGCATGATTTCAATAGAAATCTTATGACCACAGATAATAAAAAAATAAAAAATTTGAAAAGTTGGTTCTCTTCCATAATAGCATATTCACAAAAGGGATAGGAGAACAACAGATTACAACACAGTAATCTTTAAGACAAAATGTAACCTTGAAATATGAAGAAATAAACTCATTATCTTTCATGAAGTCAAAACAAACACACAAAAAGAAACAATTTTGCTCTCCTAATAGCTATGTAGCAAATTGCTGGGTTTTATTTCTTTGGCACAAAATAGCCCAGGTCACCAAAGAATCTAACAGCTACCACATGGTGAAAGGAAGAAAGTCTAATCCATTCTGTGGTGTTGCAGAAATCAACAGATAAGAATTGATCTATATAAAAAATAAGCAAACACTAACACAATCAATAAAAGGCTTGTAGACATCCCACAGTCATTAATGGCCTTTGTTCCACATTCAGGAGAACTGGAAGTAGAATTCCAGCACCGACATAATAAGCCAAACAAACAAACAAATGAATGAATGAATAAATAAATAAATAAATAAATAACAAAGAAACTCCCTCAAACACCTGCAACTCTAGCTCTAAGGGAAAGCAAGCAAATGTAGGAAGGTTGTTGGCTTCCAGCCTAGCCAAGGAAATGGAAGACTGCCTCTAAAGGAGTATGCAGAGTTACAGAGTCACTTGACATGCCGTTCTGGCCTCTGCAAACATGCATGAACCACCACCCCCACAAATGCAAAGAAATATACACAGGTGCATTCATACAATTTTGTTTTTGAGTGAAAGATATGCTTGCTCCCACTGTAAAAATTTCCCTAAAAACATCAAGATAACAGCCATAACATACACAGAGGACCTGGTGCAGACCAGGTAGGCCGCCCTTCTTGCTGTTTCAGTCTCTCTGACCCAGGTGAGCAAAATTAGTTGATTTGAAGGGCCATGTTTTCTTGGTATCCTCCATCCCTACCTTTTGGAGTCAAGGAACGCCACAGAAGGACACAAATTATTTAAAATAAATGATGAAAAGAAAGCTATAAGTTAAAATTCAAACAGAATTAAATATAATCAAATAGCATGGAGTAAGAAAATTGATTAACCTATGGAAAGAAATGGAAAAAATAAACAAAATTATAAAATGCAGAATGATTTTTAAATGACCCCAGGGAAAGTACATGCAAACTAAATGTAATAAAGAGCATCAACGTAAAGCAGAAGAAAAACAACCAAGAGGATTATAAGATAAACATGTAAAAATAGCTCCCTAACAAAACATGTCAGATAAAGCTTTGTTCTCTCCTTTGGTGGAATATGAAAGATTTAGCATAGGATTTTGGCCAGAAGCCAAACTTATGTGCAACCCTGAAGTTTATGAAACAAAAGGTACCAGGAAGCATAAGGAGACATACATATAAATACTAACACAATGATATGCAAAATAAGCAAACACTAACACAATAACAGGAGATTTTAAATATTGTGTTATCTAAAAACTCATTAGGAAAAAATATGAAAATGATATAAAGAGGCAGCATATTTATTAAAGCATATAAAAGGCTGCATAGTCTCCCTCAGATAATGTTTGTGTGTGTGTTTTATGCTTCTAGGGATTGAAGTGAGGGCAATGCACATAATAGCCAAATAACCACTAAGCTGTATTCCAAGATCAGAAATGCATGTTCAAATAGTTAACACTTTTCTCTTTTATCAGGCTGGCATAAATTTAAAAGTATGCATATATTCTATTAGCAAATCTACGTAGGAAAGACCTGATCCTACACTATTATATAAAATGCAAACCATAAGAACTTACAAGAGAGTTTGGTGACATCTAACATAAGTAAGTTCACTCACAATTTGAATGAGTAATCATACTGCTAATAAACAGTCTTAGTCATATGTCTTCACCCATATATATCTCATAGGTTTTTTCTTTTCATTCCTGATAGCTGCAAACACTTGAACATAATGTAATTGGTGATATCTAGAGGAAAGTTTCCATAAACCATAGAATGGCCAAACACTCTAGTCCTGACAAATAGAAAAAAAAAAAAAAAAAAAAAAGAGCATTTCTATAAAATGACTTAGAGTTACTTCCAGGATATAGGGCTGGAAAAAAAGACAATTCTATTCTGTAGAATAATCCTCTTGTACAATGTGAAGATTTGTCCCTCAAATCAGGAAGTATAGGTGGGGCCACCAAACTAAGGATGATTGGAAGGAGAAGGGTAGAGTCAGTTGTCAGTCAGATACAAAGGGATAAGGAGATAAATGTGCTATGCTAATAATAAAGGTGCCACCAAGTGGTAGAGTGTAAATAAGGAATGTGGGTTAACTTAAAATGTAAGAGCTAGTTAATAATAAGCCTGAGCTATTGAGTGAGCATTTATAATTAATATAAGCCTCTGAATGATTATTTCAAAGCAGGTACAGGGGAGTGGGCAACTGGGACAAGAAATGTCAGAAATGTCTGTTACATATGGTGTTCCAACATGTAGCAGTTTCCACATAAAACCTGACAAAGCTTGAAAAAAAGGATTCTAGGCACATAAGAATGGAGTTAATAGCAGCTTCTTGGTAACCATCTTTTCTCCTGTAGGTTCTGTTTGCTGGTGGTAAACACAGAAACATTCCTTAAAAAGCAACTTCCTGGTTCGTGTCAAGGACAACTCTTTTGGGAGGTCTTGCTACAGAGCACGTGAATGGGGTGGTGGGCTGCACATTATTTTGTGGCAGTGTGAATCCAAAAACTTCCCAGAGTTGGGTTGGTAAACATGGTTCTCAGAGCTGGTGGTAAACATACCTCTGCCATAATACTAGCCTCTCAGGGAACCAAGGAATGAAGCAGAGCAAGCCACCAAAGCTGCCAGTTTAATCCTAGCCACACCTGCTTAGCAGTTTAAAGACTCATGTCATTACCAAAATATAGACATATGCGTTAAAGACAGATTTAGACAAAAACAAACAAACAAACAAAAAAAACAAAATAAAACCTCTAAACATTACACTGTGCTTAAAAATATATGTAGGCTTGGGAAAGGAAAGAAAAATGGTAAAGACAATCCTTAAAGAAGAAATGGAGTAAGAAAAAAATGTCATAAAAATACATAAAGAAGGAAAATATGTAGAGAGCCTAGATACTGTATGTTATGGTGTTGTCTTTAAATTTTTTGATGGTTGATGAACAAATAATAACTACTGAGAGACATTTGATTATGAAAGCTTATAGATTAAACCAACCTATACATTTTAAAAATACCTTGACTTCAAAATTTAAGTCAAAAGATATAGTAGGACAGGCCCATAGGGTAGAGGAAATTGGCTCAAACCAGTTGCCAAGGAATGCAAATAACGTACTTCCTTATGAGTCAACCTGGAATCTGTCTGTGGGCCTAGCAACAGGCACTGTCAGAGTTTCTGATCGCTATAAGAGTTCCCAATCATACCCATATACTTATATTTGCAAATTTGTTCAAGAAGGTTAAACCAGAAACAAAAGAGAAAGTGGTGGAAAGAAAGAAACTAAATTTTAGAGAGAAGAAGGGAGCACTACACTGAATATACTTTGTGTATCTATAGCTCTTGAAAATATAACCTCCTGTTTAGTTATTAAAATCATGGCTGGAGAGACAGCTCAGTGGTTAAAAGCACTTGCTGTTTCTGCAGGGGACCAAATGACAGGAATGCAGTTATAAACGCTCAGTACTTCCTGTATTCCTAATCTAGGGGATCCAGTGTCCTCTCCTAGCTTCTGGGGGATATCCATGTGCATCAGAGGTAACTAAAAATCAGACCCTCAAACAAATATAAATAAAAATAAATAATCATCAATGAAAATAAGACAGGATATGGTAAGAATCTAAAAGGAAACACAAGTAAAAACAAAGGAAGTCATGTTAAAAGTGAATTATATTACCATTCTGAAGGAAGCAAGGAGTATTTGACTTTATAAAATTTATATCAACATTTGACTCTAAAGGACTGATAGATTCATAAAATTAGCAGTAGTAGTTAACTGTTTCAATTAAATCCCTAATTAGGTCTCTCCTTTTCTAAACAGCATTAGGCTATATTTGTTATAGAGGATATACTTAACAAATGCATCAATAAATAACTGATAAATGATTAATTAAAATGCAGTTTGAATTATTAAATCTTCACATTAGAAATTTTCAAATGGGTATATATATATATATATATATATATATATATATATATATATATATTTTTTTTTTTTTTTTTTTTTTTTTGGAGCTGAGGAGCGATCCCAGGGCCTTGCACTTGCTAGGCAAGCACTATACCACTGAGCTAAATCCCCAACCCCAAACTGGGTATAATTTTGCTACGAAGATTATTCTTCTTCTAACATCCCATAACATTCCATGTAGTCCTCATTAGCCAAGAACTATGCACTCCCAAATGAAGAGAAGATTATTGCTGAGAATATATGATTTAGATCAAGCACACTTATCTGTCTAGTGATAAACTGCTCTGTAACATATGTATATAAAGTGTGGTATAAATGAATATTAATTATATTCTGCTAATAAATATGAACAGACACAAGTGTAATCTCAAAATCATTCATATAATAGCTAAGACAACAATTAAAATTGAACTTATCTTAGATATTGTCTAAAAACCAGCCCTTCTCTATTGTTTCATTGTTAGGGACAACTATAGCTAACCAGGCTTGTTTGCCTACCATCGACCTGGAAAATTACACATTCTCATTTCAGAAGTGACAATATCTGAAAAAGTCATCATATCCTCTGATCTTTGTTCTATGTCAGACTGTATACAGCTCCTGTGGAAGGCAAAGATACTGCTGCTCTTCCACTCAGTGGGGGATTTTGTTAAAAGCAAATATAAAACTCAGTGCATGATTCACTGCATGTTCTTATGCTGATTTTAACTCCTAGATTATAGATTTGTATAAAGCACAGGCTAAGAAATGAACTTGGAATATTGCATTTCAATCAATCCAAGGAATGCGTTATAATTTCAGTGAAGAGTTATCATGTCTTTTAGAATCTATTTTTACATAATTATGCTATTAAGTATACCACTCAAGTAGAATTTCTGGAAATTCTGAAAACATTAAATACAGAAAGTATTACATACCACCGCACTTAAAAATCTCTTCCAATTCCAGGAAGGCTAAATTCCTTTCCAAGCAGAATAATTATATTTCTTTTACCATTTGATCATTCTTGTCAGCCATAGGAATGTAGTGAATTACTGAATGCTCTTAATAGTTCAGAAGTTTGCTCCATTATCGTTGCTCAGGGTTATCATTAATTAGCTTTTACAACTTAAATTAAACTATTTCTATTAATCTATGTATTGCCACGTGGCTTGTGGCTTTACCTGTCCTCCAGCATGTCTTGCTCTCTCTGTGTCTCCTAGCAACTCCACTGACTCTGTCCTTCCTCCCAGGATTCTCAGTTTGGAGGTCCCATCTATACTTCCTGCCTGACTACTGTCCGTTCAGTTCTTTATTAACCAGTGAGAGTAATATATATTCACAATGTACAGAAGGATTATTCCACAGCAATGAATAAAACAGTTTCATTCATGAAACAGATTAGAAAAAAGTTAAAGACTTCTTAAAATATGTTTACATTTTTACTTACCACATTATTCATGAATATAAAATTATTTATTGAAATAATATAATGAAACAAAAACACACTTGATAAAATAAATAATATAATGGAATTAAAGCTCCAAAATAAAACTACAATTTATAATATGAAGATATACAGCTAATACAGAGCATATGAAAAGAAGTCTAGTAGATACTATGCCATCTCACTTCTCAATAATACAAAATTATTTTATTTTTCTTATTAATTTTTAAGCATGAAATGACATGAGTTTTCCAGCTCTTGTATAGTTTGGTGATGAGACATGGTGTAGTTTCTAAGAGGATCAACAAGGAAATACAAGTAATTGGACTAAAGTGTTTTATTTATTCACAACCATAATCTTGTCAAGGGATACAAGGAGTTTTCCAAAAGGCAATATTCAAGAAAACTTTTAATTAATAACATATGTAAACACCATCCAAGGAACAACATATGTAATCTCAGATTATGCCTTATACTACTTTACAGATTATAGAAAAGCTTGGAAAAGAATATAGCTATATATGAGACCAATTATTGGTGAAATTATTAAGGTCACTCCATGTACTTAAAAGGGAGGTTTATTTTGTAGGGTAACTTACAAATGAAGGGATAGGTTGCAGGGTCTGGGAAAGGTATGGCGCAGTCTGGCGGTGTTCTCTGGAGAACTCTGCTTGGTCTACCTCCAGCGTCCAGGGTCCCAGAACCAAGAGAGCCTCTCCTCTCCATCCTGGGTCTTCAGCATCCTCCCTCAGCCCCACCTTGTGGGCGTGACCACTACCACTGAAACCTCAATGGAAGTTGGATCTTCCAGGCCAAGGCTGGGATGGCTACCCACTACAACCAATAATAAAAAAAAAAAAAGAAAGAAAATTCCATTGAACTAATCCCTTTGCTGCCACCTGTACTCAGAACTTAACAGATATGGGATCTCACTCATATATATCACAGTTACATGAAGTAAATTTGAATTATTCTATTTTATGTGAGAAATGTGGCTGACACAGCCAAATAAATAAATTTAACTAGCTTATGTTAAATTTCTCCATGCAATCCTTTATAGCTAAGTTGTGATACTTGTAAACAAAGCAATATTGAATAATGCTTTTCCATATCTATTGAGGCCAGTGTGGGTTACAGAGTGAATTCCAGGAAAGGTGCAAAGCTACACAGAAACTCTTTCTCAAAAAAAATTAAAATTTGAAAATTCTTGTAAGTGTGTATATGTTAATTCACATTTTAGTTTCTCCTGATGCAAAGTTTTCATATTTTTTTCTTTTTATTCATGACTTCTATTATTACAATTTTGATATTTACAGCAAAATTTAATATAATATGAACATCTAGGCAATATTAAGATTTGAATTTAAGTAATACTGAATAATGTAGTAGTGATTTTCATGGCTTAAATGTAACAAATCCAGTGGACAAATCACCTAAGTTTTCTATAATATAATGTGTGTGTGTGTGTGTGTGTGTGTGTGTCTTAGATTTTGTGCTTATATTTTATCCATAGGCAACAAGTAATCTCTTTACATATAAAAGTCATAAGAATATAAATAGTATGCAGAATAATAAGTACCAAACTAACTGAAAATATTCACTGTTTACTCCCCTTCAAAATAAAATAAACAAAAACAAAAGTTAGGGGTCTAAGTTACAGGTTAAGTTCACAAAGCTAGTATCATACATATTAGACATGAACTTAAGGCACTAAACCTAATTCTACACGCAAGTGTACCATGAAATATCGTATATACTGTTAAGATCACTTACTCACACCTCAAGCAATCATTACAGAGGACACATGATCACATAGCATGTATTTTGAGACTTTTGTCTCTTCTTGATTATAAATTCCTGTCTGATTTTAGGGTTTATTGTTATTTAACTATCTGTGTTGGTTTCCATGAAGGCCAGAAGAGTGACTGGGATGCCCCAAAGCTGGAGTAATAGGAGATTGTGAATGGTGTTATGAACCAAACTTGGTCTTCTGCTAGAGCTGCAAATTCTCTTAACCACTGGTACATCTCTTCATACCCTTGACTGTATACTCGTTATGACTTTTAGTGACTTTTTCAGGATATCTACATTCTAAGAAGTTCTCCTCAGTTGTATTTTCTCTATACATTTTCATTTCATATTCATGCTAGTCTTTACACTTTATGCAGTGTTTTATTTATTGAAATTCTACTCATTTTAAGCAATATTAGTATTTATAATTTTGTGTGACCATTCTATATAATTATCTGACCAATGGATAAAGAAATTTTATAGCTTATAATACTTAACTCTCTTTCTTCTTAAGATTCATTGAGTGTGTTATATTTTGTTGTATTATGAATTTAATACTTAATAGCTGAAAGATATTTGAAAACAATTCTGCTCAAATACCATCTACAATTCATTGTTGACAGACAAGTCCATAGTTAGCACAGACTCTGCAAGTTAAGAACTCAGTCACTGGTATGACTGTTCTCACTACAGAAGTAGCCTGGGTTCCTGTGCTGATGGGTTGATGGTTTTACTCATTGGGTCACACTGCAGCTTCCATAGCAAGACTTTTCATTTGTCCCTTTTTATATTTTTTTCCTTTGTTCCCTTAAATTTTGTTTTAATTGGGGGTGGGGTGCGGGGGTTGAAGGCAGATGCAAAGGAATGGAAAAGTGAATGGGATCAAGATATATGATATAAAAGACACATAAATGAATGAATACATAAATAAATGGATGGATGAATAAATAAATAAATAACAAAGAAAGAAAGAAATAGACAAGTAAAATATATGAAAGAAAGAGAGAGAGAAAGAAGGAAGAAAGGGAAGAAAGAAAAAAGAAAGGAAGGAAGGAAAGAGAAAGAGAGAGAGGGAGAGAGAAAGGAGGCTGAGCAAGCCATAGGGAAGAAGCATGTGAGCAGCACTCCTCTATGGCCTCTGCTTCAGCTCCTTCCTCCAGGTTCCTGCCTTGACTTCCTTTGTAGATGGACTATGATGTGGAAGTGTAAGTAAAATAAATCCTTTCCTCCTGGGGAAAAAAAAAACAAAAGAAGTCCACATGTTTTTCTGAAATTCATTATCAGGTTTAATACCTCTCTTTCTACATCCAATTTTGTTAATTTGAATTTTTTCTATCCCTTTAGGTTAATTCAGTTAAGGATTTGTCAATGTTATTTATCTTTTCAGAACACTAACTCTTCATTATTAATTTATTACAGTTTTTATTTTATGCAATTAATTTCTTTCCCATTTGAATTATTTATTGCCATGTACTGTTTGGGTTTTGTTTTTGTCATTAGTTTCCTGAGACATTCATGTGCAGCACTTTATTTGAACTTTCTCTGATATTTTTCAGTTTTGAGACAGCTTTAAGTAATTATTGCTCTGAATTTTCTGCTTTGGACTGGTGTTGTTGTGTTCTATAGACTTGGATATTTTGTGTGTGTGTCTTCATTTCTATGTGATTTTTGTTTCCTTCTTGAATTCTTCATAGAACAAAACCATCATTAAATACTGACTTTTTAAAATTTTTATTTTGTGTTTCGATATTTTTATGCTTTTGTTTGGTTGAATCAAAATAACTTTTTATATTTTAAATTCCTCAGTTTGGAACAACTTTTTTTCTGCTGGGGTGTTTCTGCAAAAATCTTCTTTTTGGCTGGGCAATGGTGGTGCACGCCTTTAGTCCCAGCACTTGGGAGGCAGAGGCAGGCATATCTTTTTGAGTTCAAGGCCAACCTGGGCTACAGAGTGAGTTCCAGGAAAGGTACAAAGCTACACAGAGAAACCCTGTATCAAAAAACTAAAAAACTAAAAATAAAATCTTCTTTTCGTGTTTTTACATTTATTTCATTTTGAGAATTTCATAAGTATTATATTTACAACATCCCCATCCATTCTCTTCCTTTCCAACTCTGCCTTATCCCCTGAAACACATACAGCCTCTAAGTTCATTACTTCTACCTTATGATTGCTACATAACAATAATTATAATATATGTAATGTTATACATACATTTGTTTTATATATATATCTATCCTGTCCATTATATGTTGTTTAATATCTGTGAATTTGTATACTTTCAGTAGTTTACATTGCTGTTGATATCTAGTTTAACTCCATTTTGGCAGATGAAGTACAGGATGGTGTTTCAGCATTTCTATATTTGCTAAGACTTGCCTTCTGTTCTAATATGCAATCCATTTTAAAGAAGGGCTTTTTCCCCCCTTGGTACCCTCAATGTTCTATAGATGTCTGTTGGGTCCATAGAATTTATGGTGTCATTTAATTCTGATGGTTCTCTCTTTGGGTTATTAGTGGTAGTGGGGTGCTGAAGTTTTGCACTGTCCCTGTACTGGGATGCATCTTTGGCTTTATAGCTGTAATATTTTTAATAAAACTGAGTGCACTAGTTTTGGGTTTATATTAGTTTAGAACTATAATATAGTTTTCATAAATGGATATAAAGTTACTTTCTTTGTCTCTTCTGACTGGATTTGGTTTAAAGTTTATTTTGTCAGATATCAAAATAGATGTGCCTACTTGTTTCTTAATTCCATTCAGTGTCTATCTCTGTTAACGATGTGGTTTTCTTGGAGGTAGCAAAAAGATCGATTCTATTTTTTAATTCATTGTGATAATATATAGTTTTGACTGGGAAATTGAGACCATTATTATTCAGAGCTATTGTTAAAAGACATTCATTAATTGCATTCATGTTGTTGAATTTGTGGTGTTTTCTTTGACCTTGATGGCTACTGACCTTACTTATCCTCTGAGACTTTGTTGGTGTGTATCACTTTCTTTGCTATGTGAAGTATTGCTTTCAGTATCATTTATAGAGCTAGATTAGTGACCTATTAATTCCTTCAGTTTTTTTTAACCATACTTTTTTAAAAATTACTTCTAGAATTAAATTAAATTAAATTAAATTAAATTAAATTACTATACTAGAATTATATTGGATAGTTTTGATGGGTGTATTTATCTGACGTGGTGACTGTCTTCTTCCAGAATCAGGAATATATCTCTCTAAACTTTTCTAGCTTAAGAAGTTTCTACCACATATCAATTGATCAACCTGGCTTTTTAAGTGATTTTATTCTTCTGCCTTGTGTTTGCTTTTTGGGGGTTTTGTTTTGTTTTGTTTTTCCAGTTATTTTTTTTTTCTACTTTTTCTTTATTCTTGTTTTTTGGGTTTTGTTTTTGTTTTTGTTTTTTTTTGTTTTTGTGTTTGTGTGTGTGTGTGTGTGTGTGTGTGTGTGTGTGTTTTGCATCTTTTGTTGGTTGTGGATTTTGGGTTTTGGTTGCCTGGTTTTTTGTTATTGTTGTTGTTATTGTTATTTGTTTTTGTTTTGTTTTGTTTTGAGACAGAGCCTCATGGTATAGCCTTGACTGACCTAGAAATAACTCCGTAGAGCAGCAGGCTGGCCTCACACTCACAGAATTCTCTATTACCTCTACCTTCAAGTGTGGAAATGAAGGTATGCACTACCATGGCCAGATCAATACCTTTTCTTGGTTCTGTGTTTTTACCATTTCAACTATTCTGTGTCAGGGGAGTTTCTGTTTTTCCTTTCTATTTGATGTTCTATAGGCTGCCTGTATCTGGGTCACCACTCCTTTCCATAGCTTTGGGGGGAAATTTTTCTATTATCAACTGAAAACTTTTTAAATGAATTATTTCTCTTTTTTCCATGCTCAAAACTCAATTACTGATCTTTTTGAAGTTCCAGATCTCCCATGTTCTGTTTATATTTTTCTTAATTAATTTCTGACCTTTGCTCAACTCCTCAATCCCATCTTCAATCCTTGATAATCTCTTTTCTACTTTCCACAGAGTTTTATGTGGCTTACTGAATTATTCACTTCCAACATAATTTCAACTTGAGTTTCCTTCCACAATCCTGTGTCTTTATTGAACTGTAGCTTTATAACTTGATCTGACTTTGCTTTAAGATGGGATCTTTCTATTACATAGCTCTAATCATCCTGGAACTCAGTTTGTCAACTAGGCTGGTCTTAAGCACACAGAGACCTACCTGCCTCTGCCTCCCTAGTGCTGCAATTACAGGCATGCATCACCATGCCTCAATTTGATATGACTTTCTGAATACATTAAGGTTTTTGTGTGCTTTCAAGTACACTCATGTCTTCTTTGAGTTATTGGAACTTACACACATTACTTTTTTGAATTTTGTCTGGAAGCCTTTTTAAGTCAACCTGATTGAGAGCCATTACTACAGCATTAGTTTTTGTTTTGTTTTTTGTTTTTATGGAAGAGATGTGCTTTGCTTTTTCATTTTTTTTCTGTGCTCTGAAATTTGTATTTATAGTATGCTCAGTCAGCTTTTCTCTCTATTTTAAATAAAGTCATCACTCTCCTTTTAGTGGAGGTGATTAAATGTTCAAGAGATGGGGCTGGAGAGATGCTCAGTAGTTAAGAGGACACAGTTTATTCCCAGAATCCACATCAGTTGGCTCACAATATCATATAACTCAGACTTCAGGAATATCTGACACCTCTCTAGCTTATGTGGACACCAGTACTCATATGCACATAACCTCAAACAGACATATACTTATAATTTAAGTGATTTTAATTTAAAAATAATTGATTTAATCAAATTTAATTTAATGGTGATTTACTTAAAATCTTTAAAAATGATTTAATTGGGAGATCCTATTTAAAAATTCTCAGGAGAGGACTAAATTTTTCTGTAGTTAAGATATCTTTTTCCTGTGTAGGACTTCTACTCAAGGTCACAGGCTCTCTATGAGGTCACAGGTCTCTATGAGGTCACTTCTACTCAAGGTCACAGAATTCTCTACATGTATATATCTTACTGTATGTGAACTACAATCACCTTCATGGATTTGCAGCTTCTTCTATAAATGATGGAATTCTTATTTTTCTTTTATTGTTGAAAGTAGAAGTTCTCTGATTCTTGTTCTTATAAGTGGTCTTGGGACCTGTTTTTAAATATTTAACTAAATGTCTATTATTGGTAAAATTATTAAGGCCACTCCACGTAGTTAAAAGGGAGGTTTATTTTGTGGGGTAACTTACAAATGAAGGGATAGGTTGTAGGGTCTGGCAAAGGTATGGCGCAGTCCGGTGGTGTTCTCTGGAGAACTCTGCTCAGTCTACCTCCAGCGTCCAGGGTCCTGGAACCAAGAGAGACCTCTCTTCTTGATCCTGGATCTTCTGCTTCCTCCCTCAGCCTGCCTTGTGGGCATGACCATTACCAAAGCCTCAATGGGGGTTGGAACTTCCAGGCTAATGCTGGGATGGCTACCCACTACAGTCTATGAATTGTTGTTTTTAGTTTATTTTTGTAATGAAAATGAATCTCATAGCACTTTCAAGCTCATGAAACAAAACCCTAATTAAAAAGTTGAGATCAAACACTTTTCATTTCATTTGTCATCACTGCTTGGTAGCATTTTGTTTGTGAGGCAAGCTTTTTTTCTTAGTCATTGATAAATTTTAGTTTGCATGCTGTATGCCTTTCTTACTCTCTTTTTATACTTTTAACTCAATTCTATTTTAATACCTGATGAACTATGTCTAAAAATAATACATGTATTCACAAACTTATAGTCACTATCTTATTTCTTAGAAAATGTTGGCTACCTGTTTCCTACTATTGGTAATGAACTTTACTTCTTCCCTTTGTTAATGCTGAACTTGGCCATCTGCTTACTTGATACTAGAAGGTAATGTTATTGGAGTAGACAGAGCCTATCTTGGTTTGTGTTTTGTGACATGAGAGGACACATTATTGTTGGCCTGGACATTATGATGGAACTTGTAAAAGACACAAAATGTCCTGTAGTTGCTGGATGAAGGATGCTGAAATAAATAAAAAGCCACCTTAGTTGACACCTCAAACTCATGGCCTAGAGGCCAGTCTCTGGAGACCTACATCAAACCAAGGACTTTTTATATTTAGTCAACCACACATTCATAAGCATGTGCATAAATCATGATTATTTCATCTTAAAATCATGTGTTTCTTAAGATCCAGGAATAGAAAAGTACTTGCTACTCACCAAAAATTTCTTTCCCCAAAATAAAACACACAGTAGAGTCCTAGTAATACAAATCATTTGTCTTCCATTTTGGTATATTTTTTACTTTTCCCCCCATAGGAAGCTGATAGATGAAGAATCACTTCTGTCAGTGTCTGAATTCAAGGGAACTGGATTTATTTGGAAGTAAAAATAGTCCAGAAAACTAAGGGCTATGTTGTTCTTCACCAGAGAACTTTAGATTACATGTCCTAATATTTAAGAATATTCAGGGCTATTTATGAATAACTGGATTAGGAAAATATAACAATTTATGAATGGGGACCAACAAAATTAAAAAAAATAAGTCTGTAATTAAAGTGCAGGTGAGTAAAGTTCATCATCTTTTTCTGCAGTTTTGTTTCTTCAGTTGCAGTTCTTATACATATTGACTATGAGGGGAGTAGAAAATAGAATCTCGTGTAAGAAAAAGTGTACTTTCTTCCTAATTTATACATTTCTAGGTAAAATATGAAGAAGAGAAAGGTTGCATGGGTATCTTCTAATCAAATCCAATGAGACTTGCTTGTCTTTCACACATTGCCTTGTATTTTGAGTTACATCCTATAATTAAATCCAGAGGGAATGGATTGTAATTCTTCCTGATAACCCATCTTTCAGTGTTTCCACATACATTTTGGGGATGTCTTCGTTTAACAAAACTAATTGGTCTCTGTGGGAAATACAAAAGTGTTTTTTTGAGAGGTTTGCTCTTGGTATACTAGGAAGTTTCTTGTATATTATTAATATGTGAAATGAATGCATATTAAGCATATGTAAAATCATTCCTGCAATTCATATAATAAAATGTGTTACATGAGGCTTTTTGAAGTCTATTTTGTAAACACATATTTTTTTCAGAAAACTAACAGTATCTCTAAAGATTATAATTTCATACAATAATTTAAAAAAATAACTCTCTGAATTTGTAAAATAATTTAAATCCTCATTAGAATAATGCAGAGCATATTTGTTAAGTGGATAAAGCTATCTGCCTAAATGACTCATAAAATTTTCATTCACTCAGAATGTATGTTCATTTCCAAAGAGTTAATTTTCTGTGTTCTAATAACTTCATAGAGATAAGAATTTCATTTGAGAGAAGATAAACAGTGGCATTTCATAAACATGCTATTGGGTTTCTAAAAGGTAAAAATGCTGGAGGAAGTAGAGGATCCATAGTGTGGTTATACTCATGGTGGAGACATGAGGGTAATGGCCTGAATGCCCCTGTATATGGCAAAATTTGTCAAGGGGATTGACAGTGAAAATAACATATAATATTCAAAAGTGTTGTAGATAGATTGTTTGAAACTGGGCAGCACAACTCTTCATTTTGATGAGTTGTTCCCTGTAATTGTGTATCACCATTGCAAAGAGACATTTTCTTTTTTGTTTGTTTGTTTGTTTGTTTGTTTTGTTCTTTATTTTTTTATTATATTTGTGTTTTAATTTTACACAGCAGCCATGGGTTTCCCTGTCCTCCCCACTCCCGCCCCCGACCCCACCTTCCCCCCAGCCCCTCCCCTCCATTACCATCTCCTCCAGGGCCAAGACTACACCCTAACAGTCATGTTGGAACTCTCATCCAATAACTGATGGAAGTGGATGCAGAGATCCTCAGCCAGGCCCCAGGTGGAGCTCCAGGAGTCCAACTGTCGAGAAAGAGGAGGGGCTGCAAGAGTGTGAATTGTTGAGACCTAGATTGGAGAGGCACAGGGACAAATAGCTAAACCAATGGAAACACATGAATTATGAACCAAAGGCTGTGGAGCCCCCAGCTGGATCAGGCCCTCTGGATAAGTGAGATAATTGAAAATAGCTTGAGCTGTTTGGGAGGTATCCAGGCTGTGGGACCCAGACCTGTCCTTAGTGCATGAGCTGGCTGTTTGGAACCTTGGGCTTACACAGAGACATTTTCTTGATGAGGAGTGAGGACTACACTTATCAGTGGGTATAAGGATAAATATTATATTGTAGTTAGGGGTTATTTATTTTGGTAAATTGGTAGTTGTAGGTTCTCCTCCAAGATCCATGACATCCTGAGCCCAGGCTAAATGCCTAGGTTCCCAGTACTAGGCATGGCCTCCCTCTTGTCAAACAGGCTCAAATTCAACTAGAGAATCTATCACAGTATATGTATAAGACTACAGTACCCTTAGAGTTGTCCTATGATGCTGTTCATTATCATGGTTAATAGGCATCATAGTTGGGTAGCATTGTTAGTTCTTTCCCTCCTTTGCTTGCTTGCATGGTGCCTTCTGGTAAAAGCTAGTCCTCAGGGAGAAGACTTAGATCAGTGCCAGCACAGTGGCCTCTGAACCCTGTGTTCAAAGTGCATTGTCAGTACTGAAACATCTACAACACACTTTCTGCACCTAAGTCTCAGAGACCATAGCAGAAGGAACAGAATAATTGTAAAACCCAGAGAAATTAGGAGTTTTCTGTGAGAGTGTGTCTCCTATAAATGTCATAATCTTAACCCATGAAGTCTCACCAATGTGGCCACCTAAACAAAGATGACACCAATATATATGCTACCTTGGACAGTGGAACACTCAATCCTAGATAAAGAAATATAGGAAAGTAAAGAATAATGAAAGCTGGAGAAATAATCTTACCCAGGGAGAAACACCAATTGGCTATCCAATACTAAGAGGTCAGCCTTGAAAACACACATATAAGTAACATTACAACTGAGCATGTTGTAGTTATATATTTAAGAACACACACATGTCTATATGTAACAACCATTAAAAAAAGTGGGCCATGAATTTGAAAGCAATCAAGGGATGAGGGTTCAGTGAAGGGGTTGGAAGGAGAACAAGGAAGCATGAAATGACATAATCATATAATCTTAAAATGCATATTAAAAAGGTAAAAAAATGTATGTACCACACATTTTAGTGAAAAATAAATGCTTGTTTTATTGAGGAAGAAACAGAGATAGGTTTTCTTATAGGTTTTCAGTACCACCATCTTTCCCCTTTTTTGTCTAAAATTTTTAAAAAGCTTAAAACTAATATAAGAAAAACTATGCAATAAGTATATACAATATATACAGTCAAGAATTACAGATGTAACTGTTGCCTTGCTTGCTGACCTTGACCTTGATATCCTCCCTATGCTAATTCCCTGTGAGATTCCACCCTCCTAAATGCTTAAGGGAAGTTCCTTGTCTGTTTATCCTGCATATTGGGCATGAACAGCTTAGATGCAAGATTGTAAAACATTGGAAGCAAACTTCTGCCCTCCAGGGTTCTCCCATTGTGTGGTAAGCCTATATTTAAGACCTCCTCCCTCCTTCAATAAATGGCATTCAGCATTTAAAAAAAAAAAAGGAAAGAAAGAAATTGAAGACAGAGATATTCTAAAACAGGAAGTGATGATGGTGTCATGGGCTTATGAGGATGCTGGACTAAAGTCTATCAAATTTTGCAAACAGGAAAATTGTATACTATGTGAATTATCTATCAGTAAAGATCTTATAAAAAAAGAAACAGAGATGGTTAATGATAAAAAGAATATTTTAAAAAGTATATTATGGTAGCAGGCTAAGATCCAAATAATAAAACTGGTCAGTCTGCAATGGTTTCAAAATGGGACTCAAGATGAAACAAAATCATTGAAAACCAGAGAATAAATGACAAATTAGAAGACCAAATGAGTCAGATAATGACAAATATGCATCATCAATGGGCCCAGAATGAGCATTGACTGAAAGTGCACTATCTAAATAACTGAAGAGAAAAAGGGAAATAATTTTGCTTTTACATGTGAGCTAGTATACCATTATCTGTTGTCAAATGGATAGTTGTCTGTGAAATTAGTACAATGAATTATATTTCAGGAATAGATTTTAAAACTTAATTTCTAATGCTCAGTGCAGTGTTCAAATGTAATATTTATGTGAAGAAACCAAGCTATTACACATAAATGTTAAATGAAAATGAATTCATATTTTGGGATAAAAAACATGTTGTTGATCATCCAATGAGAGAATCAAGAAGTACTGAGCATGGAAAGACCAAAGTATTCTTACATAATGATTTTATATATATGATTATATACATAATCAATTATACTACTTTTGTGAGCCATCCAGTCACTCTAATTGAGACATACATCAGAGTTGGTCAGACATTTACTCAGGAAGCATTTTTAGCTAAAGGGACAGTTGGGAGAAAAATCAGAGCTGAGGAGACTTATACCTCTTTGGGGTTTCAAGTGCCATATGGGAGGGGCTCAGCTAAGTTTTCACATCCTAGTTTCCACCTAAGGCCTTGGTAAAAACTTTCAGGGTCACAATGGCATTAGCAGCCTAAGAGTCTGACTTAGTGTGTCTTTTGTTCCCCATTTTCAACAGACAGGCAAGACCAGGGCCCTCATAAATCCTCAACAGCTGAATGACTGGAAAGGATATTGGCACAGATTTGAGAGAACAAACACAGGAAAAAGCCAGAAAACCCAGATGTGCTTTTGAAATATAACTGAGAGCTCCCTGCTACTGCCATAACTGGAGATGGGCTCTGCAGCTTTATTAGGGCGCACAAGTAGGCAAAGAGCCGGGTTGCACAGCAACAGTCCCTCGGTGCAGTCATAGTCCTGACACTTTCTGGTAAGGATGAGAAGAGAACTAATTCCTGTTTTTCCTAGCCCTTAAGGAGACTATCTTGATTTGTATCACACTAGAGAAAAAGACTCATTCGTGAAAACTTTTAATTATTCTGGAGTATTATTTCATCAGTTTTAATTTCATTGAGGACGTGTAATTTAATACTTTAAACACTGATTTACTATACTTCACTTAACTTGATTATAAAATGAGACATTCAGAATCAATTGTAAGGTCCTCTGCAATTTCTGTTTTATAGTAATTTAAAACCCAAAAGAGGATGCCCAAATAATCCAAGTTTATTTTAATTACAACTATTATTTGAAGAAGGAAGGAACAATTTAGAAAACTCATGAGTGTGTTTACTAGGGCTGCCAGAGAAAAACCACACAAGTGATGTGGACTCATGAGCTTTCTTGGTTTTTTGATAGTTTTACAGGACAGGAGACTCATGCCAAAGTGTGAGCACACAAACACAACCTGGCTTCTCTTCAGCATCGGCAGTCCCTACCTTCCTTGGCATTTCTGTTCACTGCTGGCAATCTCTGACACTCCCTGATGTGTCTGTTGCTGTGCACTTCATCTCTGCCCTCATCTGTAACCTCGTAGCCACTAGAAAATTTTATTCATATGGCCATTGTTTTGCAATAATGAATTCACACATACTAGATAAGGGATCTAAATAATTGCCTCTGTAAGGAACAAATAAGTTATATTCAAAAGTGGTAGGAAATGAAGGCTTTAAGTTTAAGAGATAGCAAAGGTAGTAGAACATGGGAGGGGCAGGAGGGAGAAAGGGAAGGGGAGAAATTATGTAACTGTATTTTAGCATAATTTCTTAAAAGTATATTTATACATATATACAACTGTAAATATGTATATATAATTCTAAATGTATAAATATAACCTTCTTAGTCTGTATTTTGTTATTTATAGTTATATATTTGGAGCTCACCAGTTACTATTGGATAATTAATGGGGGACTTTTCCTTAGGAAAGACTATTTCTCCTGCTCTAAGCACCTGTAGTTCACTGTCTATAGATGGGTCTCATAAGCTTCCCCCCTCCTATGTTAATTTGTTTATTGGTGTTCTTATTGTTCAGGTGTTATTTAGACAGAAGTTTTGGTGCCTAATTTAGGCAGAATGTATGGATGTAACTCCTCTGACATTTCTAGGAGACACAATCTCATAGCAAATTTCCTGTTCCTCTTGTTCTTAAAATCTTAATGCCATTCTTTCCCAAGGATCCCTCGCTCTTAGGTATAGCAATTGCCTTTTGTTTGCATAATTTAGGACTTGTCACCACATTGTCTCTTTTGTCTGCATTTTTATCAGTTGTGCTTTTCTGTAATGGTCTATGGCTGTTGCAAAGAGAAATTTTCTAAATGAGAAATGAGGAGTACACTTATCTGTTAGTGTGAAGACAAGTATAATGCAGTTAGGGATTATGTGGGCTTAGTAAAGTTGGGCAATGCATGTTCTCCTCTGGGATGCATGATTTCTCTAGTTTCAGGTACCTAGCTAAGTTTCCAGTACTGATAATTGGAAGGAAATCAATTTAAGACATATATAGGAAACTTACTAAATTAAAAAAAATGGGGTTAGTGTCTTACTTAGGGTTTGTGGTTGTTTGAATGTGACTATCCTCCATAGGCTCATATGTTTATATGCTTAGTTCTTAGTTGATGAGCTTTTGGGGAGGAATAAGAGAGATGGCCTTGTTGGAGGATGTATGTAACTGGGGGTGGATAAGATACTGGCCTTAGAAAAGGTAGTAAATACTGATAATATGCAAGCCCTACAACTAATTACTAAAGAAAATATTTCAATTTATACTGATAAGTTACAAGCCTTAGAAAAACTTATTAAAACAGGTAATAGAGATATTCAGACACAGACAAGGGAATTTTAAGAAGAACCAACCTCACCATTACATTATGAAATTGGAGATGAACCGCCAAAGGTTATCAAAAAACAAACCTTAATTTATCCAGTCACCATACAGGAACCAAATGACAGGTATCCCCAAGGATTCCAATGGAAATGTTAGATTTGAAGATATTCAAGGAAGTGATAGTCTCATAGAGTATGCATTCACCTTTTATGAGGCAGATGTTAAATTCATGGGAAACCAGTAACAGAATTATCCCACAAGACTGGGAAGACTTGGTTACAGCAGTATTGGAACCTGGTCCTCAATAATTGTGGAGACGTGGTGGAAAGTTGAGACTAGAAACAATGAAGTAGGGCTAGAGGTTTTAAAATTTTCCATCACCAGGTTCTTGGATAGAACAATTATGTTGATATATAAAGACAGTCTAAAAATGATAAACACACCTTGACTTTATGCCATACAGCAATTTTGAATGCTTGCGAGAGAGTTGAGGAAGACAGAAGAAGAAATGAGTCACTCACTAAAGTTATACAGGGCCCAAAAGGAACCTTCATGATTTCTTTCAAAGACTGACTTCAGCTGTAAATAGAATGATACCAAATTCAGCAGCTTAACAAATACTAATTGATTTTTTGACTTTTGAAAATGCTAATTCACAATACAAACACATAATTAGGCCTTTAAAGTCAAGATCATCACCCACAGAGGAATGGATCTGAGATACAGTCAATATTGAATCTTATAACTATCATGACACTTGGATAGGAGAGGTGATTTCCAAAGGCTTGAAGAAACATTAAAATGTCAGATGTTTTAATTGTGGTAAATAAAAGCATCTAAAAAGGACACTCCTAGAAAAAAATTTTTTTTTTCTGTGTAATAATCCAAACAGAAGGCCCCTGCCTTCTGCAGTATTCAAAAGGTTTGGCAAAGGCCCACATTGGACCAATAAATGCAGATAAACAAAGGGACAGACAATGGGAAACCTTTGCCATGGGGAAACACTTTAGGGAGCTTCTCACATGCTCCCATATCAAATTTGATTCAATCATCCCCTGTCACCATGGGAGAAACTCCTCCACAGAGCAGTTAAAGGGTCTAATGCTTACTGTAAAATTCCATAATTCTCTGAATTATAGAACAGCTTTAGAAGACAAAACAAAAATTTTAGAAGCAACATAAAGCAAATATTTTGGAAAACCTCTATAAATGACCAAAGACCAGAGTTAAAATTACAAGTAAATGAGATTGTAATTAAGGATTTGTAGACATAGGAGCAGATGTAACAATAATTGCTCCAGAATCTTAGCATCCAAATGGCCTCTTCAGGAGATAAATATTCAGCTTTTAGGAATTGGAACTTTATCTCAGGTAAAACAAAGCATGAGATGGGTTGAATGTATAGGGCAAGAAGGACAGAAAAAAATTAAAGCTGTATATGGATGACATAGCAATGAACTTATGGGGATGTGATTTATTATAGCAATGGAATGCCCAGATTAACATTCCTCCAATCTCAGGAACAATGTATGTTTCTGAGAAAAATATTAAATAATAATAAAAATATTAAAAAATAATAAAGAACAGTTGCCAACAATTCAGGTTGTAAAAGAACAGGTCACAACAGCTGCTTATCTTTAAGATACCAACAGCCCCACCTTTAAAATGATTAACTGACCAGCTTGTCTGGGTGGAACATAGCCTTTGACAACAGAAAAATACAGGCCTTAGAACAGCTGGTACAGGCCCAGCCAAGTGCTCAACATATTGAAGAATTGACAAGTCCTTAGCATTCTCCTGTATTAAAAAGAAATCTGGAAAATAGAGAATGGTAATGTATCTAAGAGCTATTAATAAGGTGACATAGTCAATGGGCTTCTTATAGCCTTATAAGGAATTCCCTTACCTTCTCTATTATAGTGGTCTAGTATAATGATTGATTTAAGAGACTGCTTTTTTTTTTTTTTTTACTATACCTTTACAGAACAGGATAGAGAAAAAATTTGTCTTCTCAGTGCCTACTTATAATAATTCCCAGCCTGTTAAAAGATGTCAATAGAAAGCTTTCCCACAAGGGATGTTAAACAGATCCACCCTATGCTAATATCTGTTTCCTCCATCTATAATTTACCATTATATGGACAAAATCTTACTAGCTGATTCAAATGTGCATGCTTTAAAGAAAATATTTGAAGAAGTAAAGAAAATATTGTCTTTTGGGGTATTACAAATTGCTCCTGAAAAATGCAAAGAGGAAATTATATTAATTACTCAGGATATAATATTGGTTTACAAACTACAGAAAGAACAAATCAGGAGAGATCAATTACAAGACTCTTACTGATTTTCAAAAATTACTGGGAGACATTGACTGCATATATCCCACAACTGGATTAACAATTCAAAGAGTAACTAATTTATTTCAAAACTTACAAGGTGACAAGAACACAAATAGTCCAAGAAAATGATCAGTTGAGACTGAGAGAGAATTGACTTTGGTAAAAAAAGAAATTATAGGGTGCACATGTGGATCATTTGGATGCAGAGCATGATTGTATTCTGGTTATTTTACCTTCTATGCATTCCCCTTCAGGAATTCTAATGCAGAAAGAAGATAATATCTTAGAATGGATGTTTTTAACACAAAAATTGAGTAAAAAATAAATAAAGACCTATATAGAAAAGGTTTCTGAGTTAATTCTGAAAATAAAATTAAGACTTCACCAATTAGCAGGAATATATCTCCAAAAACTGTGGTACCTTGTGCTAATACTGAAATGTTATCATTATGGGCAGAAAATGAACATTTGCAAAGACCTTACAGTAATTTGGGGGGGGGGGATTAACAACAACTATCCCCAAAGTAAGAGAATTCAATTTATAAAAAGAACTAACAGAATTCTTCCTCACATTGTATGGGGAACACCAATTTCTGGAGCCCCTAAATTCTATAATGGTGCAAACAAATCAGTAAAGGCAGGTTATATATCAGGAAATTTATGTAAAATGGCTCAAAGCCCTTAAGTAGCTGTTCAAAAGTCAGAATTACATGCTATTCTCATGGTATTATTAGATTTTCCAGAACCTCCAAAAATAGTTACTGACTCTCAATATGCAGAAACAGTTGTTTTATAATTTGAAGCTGCTGGATTTATGATTCAGAATTGACTTTGTTATTTATTCAATTACAAGAAATAATCAAAAATAGAAATCACCCCTTATATATAACACATATCATATACCATGCATGTCAACCAGATTCTCTAGCACAAGGTAATGATGAAATTGATCAAGTATTGGAAGGACATGTGATAGAAGTCTTAGAATTTCTTAAGAAATACAATGTAAATAGCAAGGATTTGAAAAAATGATTTCTCCATCACTTGGCAAAATCTAAGGAAATTACAATGAATTGTCCTACTTGTTCTTTGTATAACCAAACTTGATGGCCTGTGGAAAGTAACCCAAAGGGCAGTTAAAGAAATGAAATTTGGCAAATGGGTGTGTTTCATTTTGAAAGAGTTTGGAAAATTAAAATATGTACACCATACCATAAATATATATTCAGGATTTCAATGAGCAACTGCTTTGAGTTCTGAAAAGGCTAATTCTGTAATTACAGACTTATTAGAAGTTATGGCTATCATGAGGCTACCTGTACAAATTAATACTGACAATACTGGCATATGTATCAAGTAAAATGAAACAGGATTTTTGCATATTACAACATATAGCATATTGCAGATATTCCACACAATCCTACAGGGCAAGAAGTTATAGAAAGCTCTAATTGAACTCTGAAATATATGCTCAATAAACAGAAAGGGGTAATAAAGATCTCTATAGATAGATTACACAATGCTTATTGACTTTAAATTTTCTAAATGCTAATGAGAAAGGAATGACAGATACAGATATAGAAAATAACTGCTAAATTAAACCACCATGAATCCTATAAACATGTGTTGACCTCAGAATGGAACCCAGGATACGTGTTATGTTGAGGAAAAGGTTCCGCTTTTGTTTCCATAAGAGAAGAAAAGCTATAGATACTATTAAAATTGATAAAGATTATATTCGAACAAAAGAATTCTCTTAATTATAAGAGGCAATAATTCATCGAACAGTGTGACTATTCAATCTAAACTAACTTATAAATGCTTTTTATTTGATCAGATAAAGCTTGTCAAAAGCAAAACTCCTCAAAATTAAGTTTGGGGCAGATTTTTGTTTTTGTATTTCAGAGAAAATGAAGGCATCCAACTAAAGAATTTGAAGACCACTGGACAAATGAGACATCTGAAGAAAAAGGACTAATTATCCAGAGAAAATGTCCCAAGAAAAAGAGTAAATTGGTCTATTGTTATAGCACGTTTCCAGCAGGATAAAATTTCATAAATCTTCCCAAAAGTTTGTTTCTGCTGGTTTCTATGGATATGTAATGCAAATAATCTCATAGTCCCAGTTCAATTAAAAATTAAAGCTGGCTTTGGAATTGGAGTGTGTCTCTTTCCTTCTTTAAATCCAAGCATGCTTGTTAAAAGAAAATCAAAATCTCTGTCTCATGTGTGGAGGCTCAAATTACTCAAGGTCAGAGGAGCTGAGCTTGCTTTACCCAGCAGGATTGTATAGGAGACTATTTGACTATGAGCATGGTTACCTGGTGTTTAGAAGGGTCTATACTTAGCTGTATGGTGTGCTTTGATCTTGTAAGGGGGAGGTCTTTTGCCCCTCCCCTTGGAAAGTTATAAAAAGCCTTTTGAATAAACCTTTGAGACTGTTGGGTATTGATCCAGGCCCTCTCAAAGCTATCATGTGTTTCTGTTTGCCTTCTCCTCAATTACTTCTCTCTTTCTATATGATATTTTCTTATCTCTCTCTCCTCCTCCAAAGAACCATAGGAAATGTAGGAAAGGTAGGAGCTGGACTCCCACAGTCTCCCACACTCATATGAAAAGATCATGTGATATGGGACAGATGATAACCCAAATTTAGGAACTATTCTCTTGTCACTAATCTCATAATTCTTTGGTTACATTGTCATTCTTAAAACTTTTCTTAAGGTATAAATATTACCTCAAAATTTATAAAATTAGTATATATATATATATATATATATATATATATATATATATATATGTATATACACACATATGTACATATATATATATAAAATCTTTTTTCACAATAGTAATGGTCACATAGAGTATGGACAAATTCTAGAAAAAGGCTTCATCTAGCTTCCTGTATATGAATTTGGGTTTGAGTCTCTAACAGGTAACTAGAAAGTATGTTTTGTACTCTGGATATACATAACAAATTATGGTCCTTTTTGAGATATATTGCACATCACATTAAAAATGTTTAAATATTTTTTCAGTGGCCCATGACAATGCCTAGCAGCAACCTTTCAATTCTTAAAAAGGAGTACTGGACCACACAATGATGATTTCAACCAGGATTTTGGTAATGTCATTGAGCTGACAAACACCACCCAAAGATAGGCTTTGTACTATAAACTGCTCAAGACAATTTCAAAGGGCTAGCTGAGATTGTCTAGCCTGACAGAGTACTCTAACCATGACTTTAGATAAGCCATGCACTTTCCCATTGTACAGAGACTGGACAAGAAATGACACAACTAGTTCTCCCAGGACTTGACAATTAGGGTCCCCTAAAATATGTTGTTGCTCCCCAGACAACAGGAAGCAATCCAGAGAACTCAATGTTGACATTCCAAAGAAGGGGGAGGGCAGTTTTCGGTCATTCAGTGGATTATGAATATTTGTCATCATTTAGGGGGTGGGTTACAAGTTGTTATTGGTAATGGCAAAAAAAAAAAAAAAAAAAACTAAACTAAGAATGTTAGATTCAGAAATCTCCTTTTGAAAAAAAGAAGGGGGATATAGAAAAGATAGAATAAAAAAGTAAATTATTGAATCTACTTTTAAAACAAACAAGCAACCTCTAGTCTTAAATATTTTATATTGGTATTGATTTTGTATATTGATATAAATTTGATGCTATTTTTATTATACTGTATATATGTTTCTACTGCTTAAGATATTTTGTATATTGCTACAAATTTATGGTTATTTTTATTAAAACCTGCTATACATATATTTCCAATTTTGTTCAAAGTATTACACATATACAGCTCATTTAACAATGTAATGTAAATTTCTAGTCCTTGAAAGTTATTATTACAAGCTATTTAGATAATAAAAATGCAGGTTAATAATTAGTTACTATTACAATCAAACTTGTAGTCATGTTAGGTGAGTTTTCAGGGTCAAATAGAGATATCAGTTAGATAGACATGTGGTCTTTACACTTCAGAGATCTACAGAAAAGCATTTAAGATGTTTTAATCCAATCCATTTCAGAGATGATGATGGGCATCAAGGAATCTCCATATGGGGTTTACTTTCTTTGTATCAAAAGTTAGCTACTGGGCAAGAAACTGACCTTGCCACAACTGCTGACAGTATACTGTCCAAACTGGACAAGCAGGACATAAAAGAAAATGGCTGCTGAACTTTGCTAATATAAGAATAGACAGTAATTCAAAAATCCGGCTTCACAGAAAAGTTTGTCAGATATTCTAAGTCTGCAGGACGAAGATGGATGCCCCAACTTTACAGAGGAACCTTAAGTGACTTTCCAGGCAGCCAGTTGTTTCTGTCATTTCTTAAATTTGTAAGTTGCTTGCTCTGTACTTCCTGTTTACTAACATAATATTATATCTTTTTCAGGTCTCTTATGGTGTTGAAGACAAGATATTTATAGTTATAGTACTCTTTGTTACAAAACTCAGAAAAGAAACTCACAAAAGAGGTATATAGTATATAAGATTAAGAGGCACAAAAAGATAGTTATGGGTTGCTAATACAAATTAGGATAGAAAGTGAATTAGGTACAACATTTTGGACTCACCAAAATAGATAGATAATGAAGTATTTTCTCTGAAATTGTCAAATGCAAATGAACTGTACATTGTTAATGTAATTCTTACCTATATATTTGTACATAGTTATTGTACTTATTTAACTAACAGTTTTACATTGTTAGTTAAATTCTTTTTTTAAGACCAAAAGGAGAAAATGTTGTATGATATTTTGATTGTGTTCTGACAAATAAAGCTTGCTTGGAGCTAGAGGGCAGGGCTAGTCACAAACTGACCAAAATTAACCAGAGAGGTTTGGAGGACTGTAGACAAAGAGGAGACAGGCAGTATTAAGGCAGGACTGAAAGAGTATCTTGTCCAGGAGGAAGAAATGGAAGAGGTAGGAGGCAACTGGTGGCTGCTCTCCTGCTTCTCTGATCTTTCAGACTCTTACTCCTAACATCTGACTTCTGATTTTTATTGGTAAAGATAATTAGATAATTAGATAAGGCTTCAATATAATACAAAGCTATGAAAAGAGAATTCTAGTATTCATGTAGAAAGTTATGTGCAGTAGCATGTGCCTATACTCCTAGTTCTGATGATGAGTTAGTTGGATATATATCCTTGAATGTCATTAGCCAGACTGTCTAGCCAAACTGGGGAGCTCCAGATTCAATGAGAGATAATGTCACACAAAATAAAAATAAGCTTAAGAAAAATAGAATAAGCTCTTCTACCCACTGCATCCCCAGTGACCAGGCAGAACCATCCCCCCCTCCCCACTGGCTGACCCCCTACTCCCACCCTACATCATTGGCAACTACTAGAGACACAGGCATTATCTGCACTAATTGGATGAGGAGGTGAGGGTCTGAGCTCCTAGTTGGGCAGCCATGCTCTCTAGGCTCTAGCCCATGGGGGCACATCCCATGCCCCTCCCTCACCTGCTGCAGCCCCAGCAACTGGGCAACCATCCCCCAAGGCCTTAGTGACCCCTGGAGCTACAGGCCTTACCTGAACCAATTGGAAGAAGAGGAACCTCTCAAAGGCATAGGCTCCAGCTGCACCAATTGGAGGAAGAGATAGGTAGACTGCAGTGTAAGAATACATTCAACAACATAAAGAGCAACATGGCACCACCATAAACTAGTGGTTCTACAACAGCAAGACTTGAATATCCCAATGCAGATGAAGTAGAAGAAAACTACTTTAAAAATAACTTTATCAAGATAATAGAGGCACTTGAAGAAGAAATATAAAATTCCCTTAAGGAAATGGAAGGAAAGACAAAAAAAAAAAAAAAAAAATGGAAGTAATCAATAAATCCCATTAAAAAAGCAAAGAAAGCCAAGAAAAAACAATCAAACCAGTGAAGGAAACAGTTCAAGACTTGAAAATTAAAATAGAGACAATAAAGAAGACACAAATCAAGGGAATTCTGGAAATGGAAAATCTGGGCAAACAAACAGGAACTATAGATATAAGTATAACCAACAAAATATAAGTGATGGAAGAGAGAATCTCAGGCATTGAAGATACAATAGAGGACATTAATTCATCAGTAAAATAAAATGTTAAATCTTACAAATTCTTAATACAAAACATCTAAGAAATCTGGGAAACCATTAAAATACCAAACCTGAGAATATTGGGGATAGAAGAAATAGAAGAATTCCAGCTCAAAGGTACAGAAAATATATTTAACAAAATCATAGAAGAAAACTTCCCCAAACTAAAGAAGGACATGCCTATGTAGGTACAAGAAGCTTACAAGACACTAAATAGAATGAATCCAAAAAAATTCCTCTTGCCACATAATAATCAAAACACTAAAAATGCAGAATAAAGAAAAATATTAAAAAAAGAGCTGTGAAGGGAAAAGGCCAAGTAACACATAAAGGCATACCTATCAGAATTATACCCAACTTCTCAAAGGAGACTCTAAAAGTGAGAAGGTTCTGAACAGATGTTATGCAGACACTAAGAGACCACAGATGCCAGCCCAGACCATGATACACAGCAAAATTTTCAATCACCATAGTTAGACAAAAAAAGATATTCTATGACAATCAGATTTAAACAATACCTATCCACAAATCCAGTCCTACAGAAAGTACTAAAAGGAAAACTTCAAACCAAGGAAGTTAGCTGTGCCCACAAAAACAGAGGCAATAGATAACCTTACATAGGCAAATCTCAAAGAAGGGAAACACACTTACCTGTTACCAACAACAACAATAAAACCAAAAATAACAGCAATTAACAATCACTGGTCATTAATATCTCTTAATATCACTGGACTCAATTCACCTATAAAAAGACAAAGGGTAACAGGACCCATCCTACTGCATACAAGAAACACACCTCAACCTAATGACAAACATTAACTCAGAGAAAAGTGTTGGGAAAAGATTTTTCCAATCAAATGGACCTAAGACACAAGTTGGTGTAGATATACTAATATCTAAAAAATATATACTCCAAAGTAAAATTAATCAAAAGGGCTGGAGAGAGACACTTCATATTCATTAAAAGAAAATTCCATCAAGATGAAATCTCAATTCTGAACATCTATGCCCCAAATACAAGTGCACCCACATATGTAAAAGAAACATTATTTAAGCTTAAATCACATATCAAACCCCACACAGTAATAGTGGAAGACTCAACAGCCCATTCTCACCACTGGACAGGTCTACCAGACTGAAACTTAACAGAGACATAAAGGAATTAACAGATGGGAACTAACTAAAATAAGGGAACTAACTCAGATGGACTTAACAGACATCTATAAGACATTTCACCCAAACACAAAAGAATACACCTTCTTCTCAGCACCTCATGGAACCTTCTCTAAAATTGACCACATACTTGGTAAAAAATCAAATCTCAACAGACACAAAACAATTGCAATAACCCCTGTATCTTATCAAATCACCATGGCTTAAAGTTAGAATTTAACAACACAAATTACAAGAAACCTATAAACTCATGGAAATTGAATAATACCCAACTGAATCACCACTGGGTTAAGGAAGAAACAAAGAAAGAAATTAATGATATCCTAGAGTTTAATGAAAATGTATGCTCAACATACACAAACTTATGGGACACTATGAAAGCAGTGCTAGGAGGAAAGTTTGTAGCACTAAGTGCCTACATAAAGAAGTTGGAGAAATCTCACACTAGTGACTTAACAGCACACCTGAAAGCTCTAGAACAAAAAAAGAAAACTCACCCAGGAAGAGTGTTCAGCAGAAAATAATTAAACTGAGGGCTGAAATCAATAAAATAGAAACAAAGAGAACAATACAAAGAATCAGTGAAATAAAGAGTCAGTTCAACAAGCTAGACAAACCATTATCCAAACTAACCAAAAAGCAGAGAGAGAATATTCAAATTAAAAGGATCAGAAATGAAAATGGAGACATAACAACAGACACTGAGGAAATCCAGAGAATTATCAGGGCATACTTTGAAAACATGTACTCAACAAAACTGGGAAATGTAAAAGTAATGGACAATTTTCTCGATAGGTACCATATACCAAAATTAAATCAAGACCAGATAAACAATTTAAATAGTCCTATAACCCCTAAGAAAATAGAAGCAGTGATGAAAAGTCTCCCAACTAAAAAGATCCCAGGGCTAGATGGTTTCTGCACAAAATTCTACTAGAATTTCAAAGAAGAGCTAATACCAATACTCCTCAAACTGTTCCACACAGTAGAAACAGAAGGAACATTGCCAAACTCTTTTTGATGAGGCTACAGTTACCCTGATAACCAAAGACACAACTAAGAGAATTATAAATCTATCTCCCTCACAAACACTAATGCAAAAGTACTCAATAAAACAAAAACACTGGCAAACCAAATCCAAGAACATACTAAAAAATCATCCACCATGATCAAGTAGGCTTTATACCAGAGATGCAAGAATGGTTCAACATATAAAAATCTGTCAATGTAATTCACCATACAAACAAACTGGAAAAAAAAAAATACATGATCATCTCACTACATGCAGAAAAAGCCTTTCACAATATTAATCACCCCTTCATGATAAAGGTCTTGGAAAGATAAGGAGAAAATACCTAAACATAATAAAGGCAATATACAGCAAGCAAACAGCCAACAGCAAACTAAGTGGAGAGAAACTCAATTCAACTCCACTAAAATCAGGAACAAGACAAGGTTGTCCACTCTCTCCATATCTATTTAATACAGTATTTGAAGTTCTAGCTAGACCAATAAGACAACAAAAGGAGATCAAAAGGATATAAATTGGAAAGGAAGAAGTCAAACTTTTGCTATTTGCTGATGATATAACAATATACATAAGTGACCCCAAAAATTCTACCAGGGAACCCCTACAGCTAATAAATACCTTCAGTAATGTGGCTGGATATACAAGATTAACTTGAAAAAAAAAATAGTAGCCCTCCTATATATAAACGATAAATGTGCTGAGAAAGAAATCAGAGAAATAACACTCTTTATAATAGCCACAAATAACATAACATATCTTGGGGTAACTCTAACCAGACAAGTAATAGACCTATATGACAACAACATTAAGTCTCTGAAGAAATTGACTAAGATATCAGAAAATGCTCTTAGATAGGTAGGAACAACATAGTAAAAACAGCAATCTTACCAAAAGCAATCAAGAGATTCAATGCAATCCCCATCAAAATCCCAAAATAATTCTTCATAGACCTCAAAAATATACTCAACTTCACATGGAAAAAAACAAAAAAACCAGGATAGCCAAAACAGTGCTGTATAATAAACTAACGTCTGGAGGTATCACTATCTCTGACTTCAAGCTCTACTCTAGAGCTATAATAATAAAAACAGCATGGTATTGGCAAAAAAAAAAAAACAAAAACAAAAAAAAAAACAAAAAAAAAAACCCACAGGTGAATCAAATCAAAGATGATGACATAAGTCCAAACACCTATAAATGTCTGATTTTTTACAAAGAAGGCAAATTATACAATCTGGAAAAAAAGAAAGTATCCTTCCACAGATGGTACTGGCATAACTGGATATCAACATGTAGAAGATTGCAAATAGATCCATATCTATTGCCATGTACAAAACTCAAGTCCAAATGGGTCAAAGAACTCAAAATAAATCCAGTTTCACTGAACCTGATAGAAGAGAAATTGGGAAGTAGCCTTAAACACATTATAAGAAACCACTTCATAAATGTAACATCAGTAGCATAGACACTGAGAGCAACAATTAATAAATGGGACCTCCTGAAACTGAGAAGCTTCTATAAGGCAAAGGACATGGCCAATAAGTCAAAACAGCAGTCTACAGAATGGGAAAAGATCTTCACCAACCCCACATCAGACAGTGGGCTGATCTCCAAACTACATTAAAACTCAAGAAACTAGACATCAAAATAACAAATAATCCAATTAAAAATGGGGTACAGATCTAAGCAAAGAATTCTCAACAGAAGAATTTCAAATGGCAAAAAGACATTTAAGGAATTTTCAAATTTCAAAAGGGAAATGCAAGTCAAAAGACTCTGAGATACTGTCTTACACATGTCAGGATGAATGGCTAAGATCAAAACCACTGATGACAACTTATGTTGGAGTGGATGTGGAGTAAGAGGAACACTTCTCCACTGATGGTTGGAGTGCAAACTTGTACAGCCACTTTGGAAATCAGTTTGGTGGCTTCTCAGAAAACTGAGAATCAACCTACCTCAAGACCAAGCAATACCACTCTTGGGCATATATCCAAAAGATGTTCAATCATACCACAAGGACACATACTCAGGTATGTTCATAGCAGCATTATTCATTGTAGGCAAAATGTGGAAACAACCTGAATACCCCTCAACTGAAGAATGGATAAAGAAAATGTGGTACATTTACACAATGAAGTATTGGTCAGTTGTAAAAAGCAATGACATCATGAAATTTGTAGGTAAATGGATGGAACTAGAAAAAATTTATCCTGAGAGAGTTAACCCAGACTCAGAAAGATAAACATGGTATGTACTCACTTATAAGTTGATATTAGCTGCAAAGAAAAGGATAACCAGGCTACAATCCACAACCCCAGAGAAACTAGGTAAGAAGAAGACCCTCTGAGGTGCATGCATGGAGCATCCCAGGAAGGGGAAATAGTAAATGTCTCCTGGGTTGCTGTGGGATGTCTTTCTGTATGCTGTGAATATGTGCTGCTCTGATTGGGTGATAAATAAAATGCTGATTGGCCAGTAGTCAGGCAGGAAGTGGGGCAAGCAGATGAGGAGAGTTCTGGGAAGAGAAAGGGCAGAGTGAGGAGTTGCCAGCCAGACACAGAGGAAGCAAGATGACAAGGCAGAATGGTGAAAAAGTACCAAGCCATGTGGCTAAACATAGATAAGAATTATGGGTTAATTTAAGTATAAGAGCTAGTCAGTAATAAGCCTGAGCTAATGGCCAAGCAGTTATAATTAATATAAGCCTATGTGTTTTTTGGGGGCTCGAGTGGGAAAGACTTGATCCAACCACCTGCGGGTGGGGCACAGGAAAACTTCAGCGACATTTGGTGTTCACCATTGGGCATTGATACACATAGACCTAAGAAAGCTTAAAGATTATGAATGCAGAGAAATGAAGCCACACTGGGCTTCTTAGTCCCACAGTCTCATGCCAGCAGCAGTGTAGAGATTCATCTCCCAACAGCTGCCTGTGAAATGGAGCTGGCCACCAGCCGCCATAAGCTAAGCAGCATGGCAGATTCCCACCACTCTACACAGTGGTATCTCCTAGCCATGCAGTGCACTGTGTGGTGGATTTAGCTTTTGCTAGTATAGATAAAGGAGGAGGAGGAGGAGGAGGAGGAGGAGGAGGAGGAGGAGGAGGAGAAGAAGAAGAAGAAGAAGAAGAAGAAGAAGAAGAAGAAGAAGAAGAAGAAGAAGAAGAAGAAGAAGAAGAGAAAGAAGAGGAAGAAGAAGGTTGGTTTTGGGGCTACAAATTTCTGGATGGAGGCATTGACCCACTGCCTCCCAGAGTGAGCAGAGAGCATGGTACCTAGAGCTGGCAATGAATTACCTCCACCATATTCAGAAGCTGAGGTGGGCAGATTCAGCAGCTGGGGCTACTGCTTCAGTACTAGCCACTGCAGTTTTTTTGTTTGTTTGTTTGTTTTGTTTTGGTTTGGTTTTTTGAGACAAGGTTTCTCCGTGTAGCTTTGCGCCTTTTCTGGAGCTCGCTTTGTAGATCAGGCTGGCCTTGAACTCACAGAGATCAGCCCGCCTCTGACTCCTGAGTGCTGGGATTAAAGGCGTGGCCACCACCACTGCCAGGCAGCCACTGCAGTTTAAAGCAATAGCTTCACAATAAGTCAAAATCAGATGGAATAAACCTCTAAACAGTTTACAGTGTGGTAAAATGTACATAGGCTTGGAAAAAAGAAGAAAATGACTATAGATAGTTATATAAATAAATAGTTTTTAAAAATAAAGCCTTTAAAGAGATAGTAAAGGTAATATAAAAAAAAAAATAAGCCACAAAAAGATGAATGCTACACAGAGAATAGGATTGTGTTGTCTTTGGGATTTTTAATTGCAGAAAGACATTTGACTGTAAAGGCTGCTTAGTTAAAACAATATGTATATTTTAAAGGTTTCTTTACTTCAAAATTTATGCTTAAGGATATGTTGCTTTGGAAAAGAGGTTCTTCCTTTGTTTCCACAGAATATGAGAACCTATGGATTTCTTACAAGCTAATAATTTTTAATCAAGGAAGACCCCCTGAGAGTTCTTCATATGTTCCAACATCTGGATCAGCTTCAAGGCAACTGGCTCAGACAATGCAGCCTCACAGACTACTCTAGTTAGGACTTGACAATAATTCTTAATTTTCTTACTATTCCCATAAGATTACCAACACCCCTCTTAGCAAGAAATAGTAGGAGAAGCTATACCCAAATTCCCAAAATATTGTTTATAAATGTTTATTTTTATTTAAAAGGAGATGACTATAAATATAATCTCTTTCTGAAAACAAAGAGTATAATATAGATATGACAAGATAAAGGGGTAGATTATTGAATCTACTTTCAAAGAGCAACAATTTGTGTAAAATATTTTACATTGCATAGATTTTAGTTTATTACAAATTTAAAGTTAGCTTTGTTATACTGTATGTATATTTCTACTCTTGTATAAGGTATTACGTTTGTACAGCTCACTTGAAATTATAATGCATAATTAAGAAAAACAGATTAATAATTAGTTATCTATGATAATCACACTTATAGTCATGTTAGTTAAATTTTCTAGTTAAGTTAGTTCATACATAGATATATTTCAATTAGGTAGATGATCTTCAAACACTTCAAAAACCTACAGAATATGGCATTTAAAATGTTTTAGAAACTTAGGTTTTTCTGGAGAGTGAGATAAGTCTGCTCCTGGAAGCACTGATTTACTTCAAAGAGAAAGATAGGCAAAGAAGTCACTCTATATGGAGTTTATGTTCTTCTTGACACAAAATGGCTATTTGGGCAAGAAATTGTTATTGCCTGGACTGCTTGGTAGGATTTTATATAAACTGGACATGCAGGACTCTTAGGAAGGTGACCATTGAATTTGCCAAAACAAGGTGAATTGCTCCTTCAGGTTCCTGCTTTGCAGAGGAAACTGCCAAACATTCTACAGGACACAGGAAAAAGTGACTGAGAGACTAGGCCTATGGGCTGAAGACAGATTCCCCAAGGTTGCAGAGGAACTTTGGATGACTGTTCAGGAAGGCAGCTGTCTCTGTCATTTTCATAATTTTGGAAGTTGCTTACAATGCATTTCCTGTTTACTTAGGTAATATTATATCCTCCTGAGGTCTTTGATGTAGTTAAAGACTAGATAGTTATAATTTTCCTTGGTTATGATAAAATATAAATTAGATATGAAACATTAGACTCACAAATATAGGATAGATAGAATATTTTCTATAATTTTGCCAAATACAAATAGACTAGATATTGTAACTGTAATTTTTGCTTGATAACTGTTCTATTATATGTAATTTTACTATGTTAAAGTTGAAACCTTCTGCTTTGAGTAGATAGAAAAGAGGAAGTGCTGTGTGATGTTGTTTTGTATGCTGTGAATAGGTATTGCTCTGATTGGCTGATAAATAAAATCCTAATTGGGCAGTAGCCACACAGAAAGTATAGGCAAGGTAAGCAGATGAGAATTCTGGGAAGAAGAACAGCTGGTTCAGGAGTCACCAGCCAAACACAGAGGAAGTTAGATGACAAGGCAGAACTGAGGAAATGTACTAAGCCATGTAGCTAAACATAGATAAGAATTATGGGTTAATTTAAGTGTAAGAGCTAGTCAGTAATAAGCCTGAGCTAATGGCCAAGCAGTTACAATTAATTTAAGCCTCTGTGTGTTTACTTGGGGGATGCAAGTGGGAAAGACTTGTCCTGACAACTGGCTGGGTGGGACCCAGGAAAATTTCCAACTACACTGAGTACACTGAGACAGGGTAGAAGTCAGGGGATGGGGGTGGGAACATGAGGGATTGAGATGGCTGAGTTGGGGGAGGGACAGAGAGGGAGAGTAACAAAAGGGATATCTTGATAGACTGAGACATTATGGGTTTAGGGAGAGACTTGGTGCTAAGGAACGTCCCAGGAATCCACAAGGATGGCCCCAGCTGAAACTCCTAGCAATAGTGGAGAGGGTGCCCGAACTGCCCTCTCACTGAAATCAGACTAGTGACTATCCTAACTGTCATCATGGAACCTACATCAAGTAACTGATGGAAGCAGATACAGAGGTTCACAGCCAAGCACTGGGCTGAGCTCCTGGAGTTCAGTTGAAGAGAGAGAAGAGGGATCATATGAGCAAGGGACATCATGGTCATGATGTGAAAAACCACAGAGACAGCTGACTTGAGCTAGTAGGAATTTAGGGACTCTGGACTACCATCTGGGGAATCTGCATGGGACCAAACTTGGTCCTCTGAATGTGGGTGACAATTGTTTGGCTTAATCTGTTTGTAGAACCACTGGAAGTGGTACCAAGACTTATCCTTGGTGCATTAACTGGCTTTTGGAGATTATTCCCTATGGTGGGACACCTTTCTCAGCCTTAATGAAGGGGTAAAGGGCTTTGTCTTGCCTGTACTTGGTATGCAAAATTTTGGTGATTCCCCAAGGAAGCCCTTACCCTCTCTGAGGAGTGGATGGTTGGAGGGAGGAGAGGAGCAGGAGAAGGGGAGGGAGAGGAAACTATGTTTGTATGTAAAATGAAAAAATTAAATAAATAAAAATGAAGACTAAGACACCTGATATCAACCTCTGACTTTGACACAAAAGCACACAGACAAATATGTACATATCACAAGCATATAATACAAAATTGCACACTGCAGACACACAAAAATGAAAGAAAAGAAGGAAGGCATATAAAAATAACGATTAAAAATGCTCTGCAAGGTATTTTAAGAAACTGACAAAAAAAATTGAAGAAGATACTAGATGATGAAACAAACTTCCATGCTCCTGGGATATCAGAATCAATATTGTGGAAAAATTACCAGAATTATTGTATATATTGAAAACAGTTCTCATCAAATGTCCAATAGAATGCTTTGTAGAAATAGAAAAGAATACTACACATCATATGAAACCAAAAAAAAAAAAAAAAACATGGATAACAAAAGCAATCCTAAGCAAATACATGAGATGATGATAATCAATAGATAGATAGATGATAGATAGATGCATACATGCATATGTACACACATACAAATCTATAGATATCACAAGTGACCTCAAATTATAGTACAGAACCATAATGACAAAGAACACATAGTACTGAAAAAGAGAGAGCAGGTAAACTAATGGAATAGAACATACAGCTATGGCCACCAAATATTTGATCAGGGTGTCAAAAATATATACTGAAAGATTTCATCCAACTACCACATTCCCATACTTTCAGACCAGCCTAGCTTAGGAGGCACAGCTAACCCATTGGCTTTCTTTGGTGATTCTCCCTCTGTTCTCACTATTCACTAAGACCTATCTCCAGGAGTGTTGCTTGCCCTCTAAGTCCTCCCGTGATATCCCAAAATTCCCAGTTCTGTTTCAGGACACATAGTTCACCCACTAGCAGTGAGGTGTTCCCCCCACCAATCTCTGCCATACCAAACTCCCAGGACTAGCTCCAGATGTGCAACTCATGCTCTGACTTTCACTTGTAAATCAGACTAGGACCAAGCCTTCCTTCACCATATTCATACCATCAAGGCTAGCTCTGGTCAGTCAGCTCCTATACATTCCCAGGCTGAGACAGGCTAGAATCCCATATCAGACACACAACCAAGGAAAGAACTTCACATATCCAAGTCACATCACAGAAAATAGAAACATTATGAAAGGCAAACACATTTCACAGCCCCCAACAAAATCACGAGTCTTATATAAATGTGTTCCAGTAAGAATTACCTAAATAAACCCCAGGTACTGCAGGACGCAGAAATATGAAGTAGGAATTTGACTGGCTATGACTAAGCTATACCTGGAAGAAGCCAAGAGCATCTCCAGAAGATAAAGCCAAGGCTTAAGGAGTCTTGGTGATATTGGCTTTTGAATATTAGCCATTTTCTTGTTATGAATTTCTCATGTGCTACTGTAGCTTTTCCCTTCCTAAGAACAGTATGTTTGATCATTCATTGGGCACATTTTCCCCTATACAATTAAAGTATTTGTATACCTTTCTCCAACTGTGCTATCAACAGACACAGTTAAGGTCCCCAATTTCAGGCCTTTCTGTAGTTATCATCATTAACAACATTCAGCCAGGACCTTCTCTGGATGAAACTATCTTATCTGAGATACCTTCCAGATATTCTAACAACAGACTTAAGCATCCAGAATATCTGTTTGAGAAGGCCTGATGGGTATGCTAATTAAGCTTAACATCCTTTCTTCCAAATGCTATCTCTGCTATAGATCAATTAACTCAGAACTAAAGGGTTTTTACTTACCAGATAGCTCAAGCTGTGACTCAGGTTGTCTAGCCACCAAGTGCACTCCTGTGCCCTGCCAGAAAATGGCAGCAGCTGAGATAGCTTGGACAGATAAGGGGCCAAAGGAAAATAAGGCAGTTTTATTTTTACTCATCACTGATAGACTCCTAACACTTTACCTAAGCACTTCTGAAAATATAGTTTGAGCACATAATATCCCCTTTGCTTAGATATTAACCAAATTTGAACCTCAGTTGATTCTATTCCCCATTTGTCACTTACCTTTTGGGTTGCAAATGATAACTGACAATTACTGCTCTTCGTGAGTTTATCGCTACTCCCTTTGACCCAGAAGGAATTCAAGCTTGTTGACCTTGCCTTAGCCAGAGCATTACTATTGCATGGGTATATGACTGTAAACCTCAGAGACTTGATAAGGACTAGAATGAGAACTAGAAGAATGAGATGGAAGATGGGGATAAACTAGAGAAGGAAGAACCAGTTGGAGGAGGTCTAGACGGGAAAGAATAAGATAGGAAGAACTAAGGAGATGGGAAAGAACTAGATGGGGAAGAATGAGAGAGAGAGAACTTAGAAGAATAAAGAGAGGAACTAAGGACAAAGTGGAACAAAGATGGGGAAGAACTAGATGGATGAGGACCAAGATGGGGTGGAACTAGATGAAGGAATACACATAGCACTTACAGGGAACAGGAAAAAAATGTAGAGAAAATTAGGCAAGAAAGGAACTAAGCATGAGAGCAAAAAGGAAGCTGTTTAGAGAGAGAAGTGACTCAGAAGAATAAAGTGAATGGAATAAAGAGTTTCATCTACGTAGATTCATTTGATATCATTAAGGTTAGATTATCAGCTGGTTGTAGATTTTTCCATGGACCCTTGGAAAAGGCTATTGGCAGACTGGACCCCAATAACCTTTGTTAGCCAGGAAACAGAATTTAAAAGAATGAACATAAACTTCATCAAAGAACTCAAGGAATTTGGGGAAAGTATGAAAAAATAGCTCAACGAACTGAAAGAGGATTACAATAAACCCTGGAGTGAAGGCTTAAAATGGCAAACACTACCTAGGTTTTGATAACTAAATTCAGTAATGAGAGGAATATCTAAGAGAATTAAGCTGAAATAAATATGGAATTGGAAAACTCAATAATCCATTTAGGAAACTCATGGGAAATGGTTACAAGGGCAAAGAATTGAGTGGGAGACAGAGTATAGGGACTTGATAAAGTAGGTGAAATGGACAACTCCAAAAAAGAATATGAAAAAATTTAAAAGCTCATGTGTCCTAGTTAGAATTATATTGCTGTGATAAAGACTATAGACAAAAGCACCTTAGGAAGAAAGGGTTCATTTCACCTTACAGCTTATATATAGTCAAACATGAAGGGAAATCAGAGCAGGAACTCAATGCAGAAACCTGAAGGCAGGAACCAAAGCAGAGGATGGAGAATAACACTATTGACTAGCTTCCTCACCATGTCTTGCTCAGCCTACTTTCTTATGCTACCCAGGATCATCAGCCCATGGGTTGCATAGACCCCAGTTTACTGGGAACTCCCAACTCAATCATTATTCAAGAAAATGATCTACAGATACCTTCTAACAATGTGATGGAGGCATTTTCTCAGTTAAGTTTCTTCTTACCAAATAACTCTAGCTTGAGTCAAGTTGACAAAAACTAACCAACAGTCATTTAACTGAACTAAGTTCCACTCTACAGGAGGGAATTCATGCTTGGTACTGTAAACCTAGCCATATACATGTGGTTGGTAAGGTAATAAACCCTACAAGAGGGATATATTATTTCTAATTTTCTAAACCAGTAAAATTCCATACTGCATTCCAACTGCATTCCATATATATATATATATATATATATATATATATATATATATATATATATATATATTCTTATATCCACAGATACATGCAGTTTTCACATCTCATCAAAGTTTGTATTTGCAGTAGAGAACATAACAGAACTCCACATACACCTAAGTCTCAAGGGGCCAATTGTGAAAGATGAGTCATATATATTATAAGAACCAAAACTCAGGATATTTACAACAGCTGCATCCATGAAAACTGAGCAATATTGTTGTAGTGATATTGTGTTCTCCAAAATGTGGTGATATTATGTTCCCCAATATATTGTGTACCCTAATAAACTTATCTGGGGGTCGAAGACGGAACAGCCACTATATTAAACATAGGGTTAGATAGTGGTAGCACACGCCTTTAAGCCTAGCATTACAGAGCCACAAATCTGTCTGGATCTCTGTGAGTTCAAAGCCGCACTGGAAACAGTCAGGCATGGTGATCCATGCCTCATTCCAGGAAGTGATGGCAAGAAGCAGAAAGGAATATAAGGCATGAGAACCAGGAACTAGAGCCTTTGGTAAGCCTTTAGGCTTTTAGCAGCAGTTCATCTGAGATCCATTTGGATGAGGACTCAGAGGCTTCCAGTTTGAGGAAACAGGATAGGCTGAGAAGTTGGCGAGGTGAGGTTAGCTGTGGCCTGTTCTATCTCTCTGATCTTTTAGCATTCACCCCAATTTCTCTGGGTTTGTTTTTATTAATATGACCTTTTAAGATTTGTTCTACATATTGTCACATATGCAAGAACTGAAAAACAACAATGCCAGTTAACCTGCCATTGAGAAGGAAGGAAATAAGAAAAGGTTACAATGCAAGTATTGCCACAAGCAATTAATGGCTACTAAGAGTGAAAGAATCAGTGTTCTCCAGGGAATAGGCCCATGATAGTTTATCCAAATCCAAGTGGTCAGTCCTAAATGCATAGACATATGAACACACTAAATGAATTCAGCACGTTATATTTTTTTATACATTATTTATATATGTGTGTGTGTGTGTGTGTGTGTGTGTGTGTGTGTGTGTGTAACAATAAAACTAAAGGAGAAGAGGTCATTAATTTGAAAAGGGGACACAAGTATTGGATGAGAAAGGTGTGAGATGGAAATGATACAAATAAAGTAATCATCTACAAAGTTCTCAAATAAAATGAATGTTAAAGGGATATATGTATAGACAAGAACATTTTAATAGAATGTCAAAAGAACAGTAAATAAAATTAGTGTTGACAAATGGAATTACATTAAACTAAAGAGCTTCTGTGCAACAACAACAAAAAAAACTATCAAAAGAATGAACATATAGCCTAGAGAATGGTACAAATATTTGCTAACCATACTTCATACAAGATATAAATATATAGAATTTATAAAGAGCTACAGACTTTAAACACACAGACAGACATAGACACACACACACACACACACACACACACACACACACACACACACACACACACACACACACACACACACATGATGGGCCAGAAAGGTAGATCGGTGATAAAAGCACTTGCCATGCAAATTTGATCACCTTAATTTGATCCTTATACTCCATAGTATAAGGAAAGAACCAACTCCTGAAGTTGTCCTCTAACCTCCACATAGATATATGATACTATACTCAATCACAGATATCGTCCACACACAAACAAGCAGAAAAATAAGAATTATAAAACAAAATTTCAAAACTAAGCTCAGGCCAACAACTGAACAAACAATTCTCAAAAGGAGAAGTAAAAGTGGACAATAAAAACCTTTTAAAAGTTCAACATTTTAATTTAATTAAAATATAGTTATATCATTCCCCCCTCCTTCTTCCTGCAGTCCTTCCCAGGTATACCCCAATTGCTCCCAAATTCACAGCCTCCCATTCTTTACCCACAGTGATATATACACATGTAAATGAATTAGTGTGTAAATACAGCCCACAGTCTGTGCAGTGTCCTCTGTGTTTTCAGAGCTTGCTACATGGTCTTGGATAAGCAATCAGGGGCTTGTCCTGCAGTCCCTCCCTCAGCAATTGTCACTTCCTTATACCTCTTGATCTACAGGTGAGGCCCCAGGTCATTTATCTCATCTATATTGGGATGTTAACTGCTGGTGGAATTATTTGGATCTTATTTAGTTAGCCATATTGTTGAGATTTCATGGGAGTAGTTTCTCTGTCATAGCTACAAGGTGTAATCTCACAGCTGTCTTCTTGTTTTTCCTCCTGAGGGAGGTGTTCATTTTTTTTTATTAAGAAAATTTTTTTCATTTATTTTATACATCAATCAAAGGTCCCCCTCTTCCCTCCTCCCACCTCCCAACCTCCCCCTCCAATCCACCCCCTCACTCTCCCCCACAAGAAGGCGGGGCCTCCCATGGGGAGGCACATCTAGTAGAGGCAAGTCCAAGCCCTTCCCTCTGGCTCAAGGCTGCACAAGGTGTCCCATCCTAGGTAGTGGGCTCCAAAAGCCCTCTCATGCACCACGAATGGATTCTGATCCTACTGCCAGGGGGTTCTCCAAGCATATCAAGCTATGCAAAGATGACCAAACCAAACTAGCGAGAACTCATGAAAGTTGGATCAATGGCTGTAGAGCCTGCATGGAACTGGACTAGGTCCTCAGAATGGTGAGACAGCTGACATCTTGAGCCTTTGCCCTTTGTAACCTTTCTGGCCCCTCTTCTGAAATATTCCCTAAGCTTTAGGTGCAGGACCTGTGCTGTAGACGTATTAGGTACAGTGTGGTAACCCATGGTCAGTTGTTCTCTGCATTTTGACATTCTGTTACAGTCTCATATCCTAATGCAACCCAAAGCTTTTTAATGAGGGGTGAGATCTACACCTACCTGTGTGTATAAGGGTAACTATTTATGTGCAGTTAGAAGATTATACTGGCTTATAAAAGTGGCACTAGTACATTCTCCTCCTAGGCATAGACCTCTGTAGCCACAGGCAGCTGTCTAGGTTTGTGGTACTAAGAATGATTTCCCTTCTGTTGAAAAGGCCTGAAATCCAACTAGACAACTGTTGATAACTCCCGAGATAAAAATGGAGATGTTTCTGGTCCAGTCATTGTTCTGATCATATGTTTTATGGATGAACAGGACTGTCAAATGTTCTTCTCCCTTGGCAGCTTGCATAGCACCTTCAGATACTCTGAGAACTCATCCTCAGGGTTGAAGCTTCTGGATCAGTTCCAGCTCTATTTTTATCTAACAGAGTAAATTTTGAGATTCTATCTCACCCTAGTCAGAATGTTCACCAACCACCACCACCACCACCACCACCACCCAAAGAGTGACAGTAAATTTTGTCAAGAATAAGAGAAATGAGAAACCATATTCATTGTTTATTGGGAGTGTAAACTACTATGAAAATCAGTATGGAATTCATTCAAAAATAAAATAGGACTACTATATGACACAGACATAATACTCATCACACCCTACTACAAAGATATATATATATATATTCTCTACTGTCTTCATTATAGAAGGAAATATAATCAGCCTAGATGTCTATATAAATATAAGTAGATAATGAAAATGTGACACATATACAAAATGAAATTTTATTCAGATATAAGAAAAAAATATATTATTAGTTTCTCAAATAACTGGTTGGATCTGAAAAGTGTGAAACCAAAATAAGACCAAAATGCTTTCACCCTAAAACTAACACCTAAGATTTCTCCTTTTAGGTACAGGCCATGAGTTACTGAAATAGGCCATGAGTTACTAAAACCAGTCAGTCCAGATTCCAGAAACCAGGAAGTGTAAAAGTACAGAGTCACAAGGTAGTCATGAGGTAATGACTGCCTTACTATGGAATGTCCTCTCCTTGGCTCCCTAGGTAACTGTTTGATCAAAGAATGTTCCAACCCTGGTTTTCAGGGTAACTGACCATAGAATTGTCCCCACCTGAGAGCAGCCAATGAGAGATGGTGGTGGGTAACCACTCCCTTAGAAGTAAGATTAAGCCATGATTTCTAGAAAGTCCCAGAAGCAAGCCAATCAGAATTGTACCTGTACTAGCACCCCTAAATGATGTAACCTTGTGGGTTTTGCCTTTAAAAACTGAGTTTGCAGAGAGGTGGGCACTTCTTCCAGCCTCCACTGTGTTGAATCTGTTGGACGAAGTCCCTGCCTAGGTTTGTATTGCTTTTGGATATCCCAAATTAAACCTTGCTTTTGCATTCCGGCATGCTTGTCTTTGGTGGGGGTCACAATCTGGGCATATTTTACAAGTAAAGTTACCCAATCATAAATAAAAATAGCCATGTTATTCTTATATGTAATTCCTAAGTATAGTTTTTATGTTAATATATGTGGCAGTGAATGTGTTTCTAGCTCATGTAACAAGAAAGAGGACCATGAGAGAGGAAAAAGAATATTTCAGGAATGGGAAATGGTTATAGAAAGTATGTGTCATGGAATCAGATAGAGGCTACTGACAGCCTAAGGGGACAAACAGCCAAAGGAATGTGGAGAGGTGGGAAGCAAGAAGAACAACAAACACAAATTATAAATGGAAGTTCCTTAATTAAAACTAGAAATAAAAGCTGATTAAAACATCTCAGAGCTGTGATTGCTTAATCTCATGACTTTGTAAATTTGCCAGTCTCTCCAGGCATGTGTATCAAGATTTTAATAGAAGCATAAGTTGGCTGGGAAGCTATAAAAATAACTCTGGAGGAAATTTCAGATATGCTAAAAAATATTCATCCTTTCCTCTAAATTAGAAAAAGTGTACTTTAACAAAAACAGAAAAAAAAAATTTAAGCATCTAACATGAATCCAAATTGGTCTTAATAAAAAACGTGGAGTCAGATATGTGGTAAATGCTAAAAGATTAGAAAAGTGAAGAAGCCAGCTACTAGAGAGACTTCTTACCTCTGCCAAACCCTCAAACCAAAAGGGCCTAGCTTCTGTCTCCACCCCACCTTATCACTTCCTCTCTTCACCCAGCCATATTGCTATGCTCAGGTTGCAGGGACCCCCCAAAAGACCACCACAGAGACTGAATCCCATATGTAAAAGTTACAAGCATTTAATTTCAAGCTCGGAGCTTGGGCTCTCTGTCCCATATAACAATGAGAGCAGAGAGCCCAGAGCCCAAGCAGGATGGGGTTTTTAATCATAGCAGAGGTTGGGGTGAGGGAATTTCCAGGGTTCAGGACCCTGGTTGGCTGATATTTGTCTAGGCATCTAGGCGGGTATAGGTAATGTTTGGAATGTCAGGTATTTCCTCTTAGATGCAGGCCCCACTGGATGGGGTCAGCTTATGGCTTTTCTTGGGCCCAGGTGTTGCTTGCCAAAAGCTGTGTCTGGGCCTCTAAGCCTGTCATGGTAACTGTGTGGTCAAGCTGTTTTGGAGCCCTCCACAATATCACTTCCTTTTTCCTCCTCCCAAGTGCTGGGATTAAAGGCAAGGGATCCCAAGAGCTGGGATTAAAGGTATGTACAACCACTGCCTGGCCTCTAGTGGCTAGCTCAGCACTCCAGGAAAAGCTTTATTTGTTAGAGCACAACCAAAATATCACCACAAAATCTAATCTAGCCAATATTGTATACCAATTAATACCTCCTTCAGGTTGCCAGTCTTAGGCAGAGCTGTGCAGTGATAGTTGATATTGGAATCATCCGGAGACACTCAAAGATCAAAAGTGCTCTCAGATACCCATGCAGTTGCTTGCTGCCTTAGAAGTTCCTGTGTTTTCCAGAGAATTTACCTGCCAAGCCCCAGGTTGTTGCCTTTATTGCTGATGCTTCAGATCCAGGAGTAGGTCAACAGGACATGTTTTGAATGGTATAGTTTAGTTTCTAATCAGAAATATCAAAATCTTTCCTAAGAGTCACACAGTTCAGCACCCATACACTGCTTCCAATAGTGTTGTGTTCCATGCCACTGCTGTTGCAGAGTATACCTGTACCTCTTTTACTCTTTTTAAATATTATTACAATAAATATTAATGTGCAATAAACATTACATTATTATTACAAATAAAAATGGGAAACTTTTAGCCCAACCTTTGGTAGAATACTGTATCATAAACTAGAAATTTCACTTCTGTGCCACATATCACTGCATGACTTTCCTGAATGTTATCAAAATTTAACAAGAATAATTTATCATTTGAATTTTACTGTAAAAACATTACAAACACTTAATCTTTGAATCATTGTTTGTCATAAAATGACTTGTAATCCTATGTTCACACCCACATAGAAACAATCTCTTACACACAGTTATTCCTACCTATAAGGTATCATTCCAAGTTAAATCTTATTCTGAGCTACTAAAATTACAAATAACATTTTTCTTGGTATTCCACAGATCTAGAATTCAAAATCTATGATAATGGGCAATCAGAAAACAAAATCCAGAGGTCAGAATTATGTTAATATCCAATTTATTATGCAATGAATGAAATATCTTAGACCTAAGACTTTTACAAAGTAAGATAAACATTTTCTTCTCATATGGAAATCATGACCTAATGAACCTCAAACTAATGAGTTTGTCCATTTCCTTCCTTCTCTTTACAATACACAAAATTTCCCCCCTTTTTTTTAAGAAAACAATGATAACTAAATTTCTAGAATTTTTTGTGATGATTTCTAAAACTAAGAGTTCATCAAGGTGCAAACATTTAAAGACTACTTGTGGAATATTATAAAATAAGATATATTTCACCAAACTTTAAAAACTCAATTAGAGAAAAATGTAAGAAACAGGCAGAAGATGTTTACAAAGACAATGCTTTAGTACAGAAGTTTCATGAAAGAGAGAGAATGAGGGAAGGGAGAGAGAGAGAGAGAAAGAAAGAAAGAAAGAGAGAGAGAGGGGGGAAGGAAGGAAGGAAGGAAGGAAGGAAGGAAGGAAGGAAGGAAAAAAGAAAAGGAAGGAAGGAAGGAAAAAAGAAAAGAAAGGAAGGAAGGAAAAAAGAAAAGAAAGGAAGGAAGGAAGGAAGGAAGGAAGGAAGGAAGGAAGGAAGAAAGAAAGAAAGAAGAGAGATTGTATCCAGGTAACCAGAACAGCACCAGCCAATTACTGTTGAGTCACTTAAGTAAACAGAGGACAGTTTTACCTTTCCAAAACAAAGATTTGGGACAAAATGACCTTTGAGACAACTTCCTGATTAATCACTCATAATTAAATGATTCTCTGAGTTGCACTTCCCTTCCTTAAGGAGGATAAAGTTTGGTTCCAGCTGGAAAAATCTATTTAAAGCAAAGCTAAACTCATAATTCAATACTTCTCAATGATTACCCAATTCCTTTCCAAGGCAGTGATTTAAAAAAAAAAAATTCTTTTTCATTCTTCAAAAACAGAAATTGCATGTCATGTATTTTCATGAATTTACATTTTCCTGTAGAATTCCCTTGATTCAGACAGATCCACAGTAAACTTGGAAATAAATCCCTTTAATAACTCATCTATTTTATCATACACTTCTCAACAGCATCGATGTAAAGATAAAAATAGAGTACAAGAAACTCTCTGCTCTCTAAACTCGCCTATGGTAAGCTGCCAGCCTTCATTTGCCTTAACAGTATTTTGTCTTAATCAATGTGAAACTCAGGGCAGAGCAGTGGCTATGAGACAGAAAACAGGGGAAAAGTGCGTGTGGGGGGGAGGTAGGGAATCAAAAATAACATCTATAAAAACATAATATAATTGAAAAATTATACTACCTTATGATAATGTGGCTTACCTAATATGATTATCAAATCACATATTACATTTCTTTTTAGATTTTATGTAAATATTTTCCTCAAATATGTTTTTAGAAGGGAAATTGTTAATTTATGGACCTATGGATATTTGAAGTTTTGTGCTGCCAAACCAATCTCCTGAGGAAAAAAAGGTAATGAAATGTTGATTGATTGCTATTGTATAAGTGGGAAATCCAAAGCCATTGTGGACAAAAGTCAGCTTGCAAAGAGGGAATCCACAATTGGGATCACTCTTAGCTGCTTTTCCTATTGGAATAATACCTTGAGAAAAGGGCAGCTTAAAGAGAAAGGGTATGTTCTGGTTCATAGCTGAAGGGTCAGAATGGGGAAGTCAAAATGGCAGGAGTCTGAAGCAGCTGATCGCATCATATCCACAATCAGGAAGCAGAATATTGGATGTTTATGCTCAGCTCACTTTCTTTCTTTTATTCAGGAGGATCCCATCACAGGAAATGGTTATGCCCACAATGGACAGTTCTTCCCATCTCAATTAACCCAATAAAGATAATTCTCAACAGGCATTTCCAGAAACGTATCTCCTAGCTGATTCCATATCCCATAAAGTTTACAATTGAGATTGGTCATTATAGGATTCACTTATAGTCCCCAACTCTGCCAGCTTGTCTCTTATTTCTTCCACGTCTGTGATGTGCTAACTCAAGAACACAAATGACTATCTGGTGCAGTATTTCATCATTGTTAGAAGAGATTAATAATTAAGCTTATTGATCATCATTTGCCTAGACAGGATATACTAAAGATTCCCTATTATTAGAACCAAAACATTTACTGACTGAAAAACTGTCATCTTACCAAGACCTGTAGTACACTAGCCACCTCTGTCTCAATCTGTCTAAGCAGCATTGTGCTGCCAATATGATATTTGTGTGGTGGTAAGACATTTCATACCACTTTTTAGACAACATTTATAGGTTGCCTAAAATTTATAGGCAAAAAATCCTGTAAATTAATGGTTTTTTTTCTATTTCATGTGAGTATAAACAGTTTGTGATCCCTTTTATGTTTCAGACAGAAAACACTTAATTCACCAAAGAAAGGTCAAATTACATGTCATGAAGTGGAGAACACACTGGTCTTTTTGAGCAGCGATATCACAACTGGTATCAGATTGGAATTGGGTAAACTATTTATTATGTCTGTGATATACTATGATTGTTATATAAGAACCAGCTCCTTTATTTCTTCAGGGATTGTACATAATTGTTGAGAGATGTGTTGATGGGAGCATTCAAAATAATTCTTACACTGTAGGCTATATAACTTACTAATGTTCATGCTCTTGTTAACATTATTTACTATTTACCCAAAAATTACATTATGGATTATAAGACTCCCCCAACAGTTTTACAGCTCACAGAAAAAGCAATATGGAGAGGATTGGGGCTACAAAAAAAGATATTCTAGAATCTTTCTTGGGTAGTTAAGCCATCCATCAGACGGATTTTGGAGCCAGTGTGGCAGTAGCTAATAGGTGTTTCTTTTATTTATATTTTTAACCATGTTCATAATTAGTCTTTAGCTCTGTTCACTGACCTGTTTCTGGTTATGTCATCTTGGGCCCTAATACAGCTAATTAACCATTCCTGACAATGTTCTGAGCCTTGCCTAAATTGTACTGACATCTAACTCAAGCTATTGCTTTGAGTAATTCAAGCATTTCATTTTGAATATTTTGCCTGAAATGAAGTCTTCCCTTAGCCTGCAGGAAATAGGTCTTATATCATCACAATGGAAGCTGGGAGCAAGTCAGTTTTCACAGGGATGGATAACATTTACAGATTTGCAAACCATGGAGTCTTTTTTACAAGTATTCAACTCAGCCAGTGAAGAGTGCAAGAAGCTATGAAAACTGGGTTCTTAGTAAGTTTTCTATTCCTAAGAAGAGAGAAGATGAGCAAGTCAACTCTAATAAATGAAAGCATTTGATTGGGGGCTTGCACATAGTTTTAGAGGGTTTGTCCATAACCAGTAGGTGAGAAACAGGCAGGCATTGTGCTGGAGGAGTAGCTGAGAACTTTACAGTCTCTGAAGGCATCAGGCAGAAAGAGAGGCACTTTGCTTGACTTTTTAAATCTCAATGCCCACTCTCAGTGACACAACTCTCACAAAGCCACACCTCCTCCAGGAAGGACACACCCCCTGTCCCCTAATTCTTCTAAAATAGTTCTACTGACTGGAGAGCAAGTATTCAGGCAGATAAGCCCAGGGGAGCCACTTTCATTCAAACCTCCACACCATAATAATGGATAGTAACTGATGAATTTCCATAAATCTTTAATAATTTACAAAGCAAGTTCTAGATAAAATTTGATTCATGGTCTTAACTGTTTCTGACTTCTGTATGTGATTCTTGTCAGAACTTTGGATTAAAATACTTTTGTAGTATAATTAAAATTTGGACTGTATTCTATTATAAATAATAAATGCTAGAGAGGAAACTCTCCAATAGATGGACATTCCTGAAAGCTGTGTAAGGGTCTCTGGAGACGCAGCTTTTGCAACTCACTCCTCATGCTAGACTAAGTCTGTTTTTAATGATACAACAGCCTTTGTGTCACCCAGGATCCTGTATACAACCTCTCATCTATGCTCCCATACTGAACCTCAGAAAACTCAGGGGTTCACTAAGCTAGATTTGAGTGTCATTGTTACTTGGTTGTATCATTTGTTCCTCATCTGGAGTTCTATCTGTCACATCTGCATAGGAAAGATTAACTGGTACCATATTACCTCTGGAACTTTACAGTGATTTTTTTTTAGGGTTTGTACTCTGTTCTGGAAATACTGAATTATGCCAGGAAGGTTCTTGCCATATGAATAAAGACTGGCTCAACTCTAAATTTTCTCACTCATTCCCTCTTATTTTGTAGACAATTCTGTACCAGGCTCTCAGAACTTAATAGACCTCTGGACCTTAGTACAGTGGACTCAATGATGGAAGTATCATTCAGGAATAAAACTCAGTGTGTAGACAGCACAATGAGCCAAAACAAAAACATAGACCTAATCCATCACAGTTCATTCTTTGAGGAAATTCTTAAATGTACTAATCCAGCTTTTTGGCTTCTATAGTTCTGTTTCTGGCTGACTGTTCTGATTGGCTGAGCTTTGTCAACCTAGGATGTGATTTTTGTGTTTAAAGTTTACCCTGATAAAGGCTTGGGGCTACATTGGGATCTCAAACAACCAGTGCAGTTGCTAATTGGTTGGTAAAAACTTAAACCCATATCTGAGTAGTCTTCTATGGAGGATACCTCACAATATTTCTTTTTAATGTGTTAATTCTATTTGAGGAAAGATGGGGGAGGCTAGTAAGATAGAAATGTAAGGAATTATAACAAACCTTGCAAAATTCAGGGAAGCCCGAAAAGGAACAAAACTCATGAGGCTTCTGCTTGGGTTGTAAAACAATAAACAATTTCTGGGTAAGAAGAGCAGGAAACTCCAAGGGGAAGGATTGTGAGTCATTCCTCATCTCGGGTGCATTTTTCAGTGATGCAGCTGCCTTTGATCTATTCATGCTTCTGTGAGTAACCTTTCATCAGTGGTCCTGAAAGAGACCCTTCATCAATTGTCCTGTAACTAACCCTCCTACACTAATTGGTTCACCCAGGTAAACCTCAGTACAGTTCTTTCTTTGATCTGTCATTGTTATCCTAATTAGGATGAATAGACATTTGTTTGTGTCTACAAGGAAAAGTCAAGCAACACTTTCCACAGTGTTACACATATGTAATTTATTAAAGAGGTGATCACAAAATAAATGTGTACAGGGAATAAATGAGAAAGAGAAGATAGATTTTAGAAAAGAGAATATTAGTGATGAATGTGTGCTTAGTACAGCTCCATTTAAACAGGCGCTTCTGAGCCAGTAAATAGAATGCCTTCAGACTAAGAAATGGGGTGAAAAGCTTGAATAGTCAACTACCAAGTCAAATCTCTGTCTCTCAGTGGTGGAAGGTTATTTCAAAATATTCATAGCTCCTTCCACAAGCCTGCTTCCACCCCCCAAAACCTTTAGAACTGACTGGTATCCCTTAATGGGAAGAACAACTTCAAACAAGGTGAGGCCAAGTGCTATCTTACTATGTGAAAACTATCTGCTGGTAACTGGTAAAGCTAATGTGACTGATGAACAGGATCTCTCATAGACATTTTAAATTGCATGGTTTAGGGAAATCGTGGATCTAGATATACTGGCATTCTAGGCAAGATACCAATTCTTTCTAAAAACTCTCAGGAATGCACAACACACAGCTGAGAGTGTTAAGTTTGCTGGTAATTACAACAATAGAAAGTTGGATTAATGCACCAAATATGACCCATAACAGGAAGGTACCATAAAGAACTTATGATAGGGTTTGAATGTGGAGTGAAATTAAAAACAAAACAAGCCAAAGAAATAAACAAACAACAAACAAAAAAACCTGCAGCTCTGAGTGAAATGCTAATAAAAAGTAAGAGAAGTACTATGGCTAAATATCTTAAGAAATCATGTCCAGAAGGTAGAATATTTGGCATAGGCTATAATTATAATTTTGTAGAGAAATATCAATCATATATACTAGCTGATAGAGGCAAGTGTTTGACATTTTGTGGATGAAACAATGTTCAGGTAATAATATGTGTTCAAATTTGATTATGAAGTGTTGTTGGTTTTTTTATCTCTCTCTCTTTTTTTTTTTTTTATTAATTCTTTGGGTCCAGGGTGGGTTTATCTGATCCTGGTGTTATTTGAAATCCTTTGTCTTTAATAGAAAACAAACACTTATCTCTAAACATCAGGGCAGCTCACACTGACACAAAGGACCAGATCACGTTAAGATGGAAGATTCCTGAAAATCAAAGGATGCATGTCTGTCTCTTCCTTGAAATCATAAACACAGTAGGCTACAAAATACAAAATACTAGGTGCAAATGATACCATTGAATTTCATATTGCTTCAAAACAAGAGCCACTCATAAATGTTCATTAAAAGTAATTGTCAATACCATACATGAAAATTGGTACATAATATCATGTTTACATTCCTCAAGAATTTGAATTTGAGATATGATTATTTTATTTTTAAAAAAGAATATCTCAGTAAATAAAATTGCTATGTTTACTTAATGAATTTTAGTTCATTAATATATTCATAATATCTAGATATGTTTCTAAGATACTTTTTAAAGCTTTTATTCACTATCATCTATATATCTACTTATTAGTGAACCAGAAATATGCTGATTATAAGAAAAATACTTACTCAAAATTTTTCAGGAATAAGACCTGCTATATAAACACTTTTATCAACTAAAGATGAAAAGGCACTTCAGAATTTTAATTTTATTTTTAAATTTCACTTGTGTTCAGAAAACATTAAGCATATTCCCTCCCATGTTGTGAAATGTTCACAAGTGATACTCTTGAGATGTCTGTTAGGTCCATTTGACCTCAGAAACTCAGTTTCTATGTTTTTGTTTTGTCTGTATGACTTTTACATTAGTCAGAATTGGTTATTTAAATTACCCACTTTAATTGTGGTAGGGTTCTTTGACTTCATGCCTAATGGCATTTGATTGATAAAATAGAGTACACTTATGGTCATTGTACATAAATTTAACTTTGTGAGGTATTCTCCATGAATTAGTATGTTAACTACTTTGAAGTGACTTACCTCTTCTGGCAAGTTTTGTGTTGAAGTCTATTTTGTCAGATATATGATACTGGCAACTGCTTATTTATAATTACATTTGCTTAGAAGGTTTGCTTCCTTTCACACTATTGTGTTATCTCTCTTGATGGTAATGTGATTTATCAAAGACAAAGCAGAAAAAAAGATAGACCAGATTATTTTTAATCACTTGCTGGTTATGCCTTCTGATTGGGAATTTGAGACTATAAATTTTCAACATTATTTCTCAAAGGTGTTGTTCTAGTTTCATTTTCTGTTGCTGTTGTAAGAAATGGACTAGAAGAAACAAGAGAGGAAAATATAGAATTGTCTTACACTTCCAGGTTGCAATCTACAACTGAGCAGAAGCCAGGGTAGAAACACAAGCAAGAATGGAAGCAGAAGCCATGGAGAAATGCAGTTTACTGGCTCCTTGGCTTATGCTCAGTTGTCTTTCTTAAACCAATCAGAACCACCTGTTAGGGAGGGAGGATATTGTGCACAGTCAGATGAACCTTGTACAACAATTAACAACTAATACTAGAGTCCACACAAGTGCCCAGAGGTCAATGTGATGGAGGCAATTCTTCAATTGTTTTTTCTTCCTGGGTGATACCACTGTTGTGTCAAGTTGACAGTAAAAGTTAACCTGGACAAATACATATTGATTTATGTCATGTCATTGATTTTGTAGTGTTTGGTGTTCTTCTAGTTCTCATCGGTTGACTATTGATTCAGGGAGTTTATTCTTTTCTGCTGCTTCATATGTGTGAGATTCATAAGAATGGTGTGCCCCAACCAGCAGGGTCTTCAACAGAGACCTAAAGGGAGGGCCAGCGAATGAGAGGGACAAAAGACACAAAGAGTGAGAGCAAGACAGGACATCTGATCAAGCTCCAAAATTTTATTTTTCTCTCAAGGGATATATAGGTAGGCAAAGGGGGGTTGCAAGCAGGAAGGGACTTAATTATGGGATGTTTGACCAGCAGGAAATGTTGCTCTGAAGGTTATCTATCTACTCTTGCCTAACTGCCTAATTGCTTAACTGCAGCTCATTCACCTGATATCTGAGAAGAGGTTCTGGTATCTGTGAGAAGAGGTTCTGGTGCTATGGAGACTTAAGCAAGGAAAGAGGAGAGAAACCCAAATATGACAGCATGTGTGTCTAGGGTCACTTAGGTTTATGGCTCCCATCATCTCCTCCCTTTTAATTATTTATGTAGGTCCAAGGTGGTGGTACAAATTTGCCTGGTGGCGATGGGCGTTAACCAAGGAGGGGAAACATTGTCCTGATCCTCCCAGTTTATTATAAGTGTCTTTTGCTGGAGGAGGGGCCCTGGTTGTATTTTCATCCTTAGACACCAACCCCTATGCAATCAGGGATATTCCTTGGGGGACCCAGAGGCAGAAAGCTTGGTCCTCCCCCTGCAGTGCCATTGGCCTCACACCTTCCTTGGTACCCAAGCTCTTCCCATGTGGGGCAAGCTTGCATGTTTCTGGATTTTCATGCAGTTCCCGAAGGACAGTCATTGTCCAAAGGCTCTGTGTGGCCTTGATCAAGACAATAATGGACCTGTATCGGTTTGGATGCCAGGGAGTCTATTTTTTTGATGAATCAGGTTAGCCTGCCAATTACAAAGGGACCCAAAGTTACAAATAACAAAATGCTGACTAATGGTCTTGCAAGAGGAATCAAAAGGGAAAACATTGATGAGCTCCACCAGTCATCTGCTGCAGCAGAGAATTGTAGTTTGTGTAGCTCTAGGCTAAGTTTATGTAGCTTATTTATCTGGATTTCTACCATTCCAGACTCATTAATATAATAACAACATTCTTCCCTCAGAAAAAGGCTTTCTCACATGCTAGCTCAGTAACCCACCCTTTTCTGCTGTCAGCAGGTCCAAGGCCCATGGGTTTTGTAGGCCAACCTGTGCAAGAGAGGTTAGCTGCCTCTGAAGGGAAGACAAGGCCACTTCAGAAGCCTCAATTGCTATCTGAAGTTGTTTGGATAGGTGAGCCATTGTTATGAGGGAGTGACCCAGGGCTCCTCCAGCCAGGCCTACAGAGACCAGGGAGGTGGTGAGGGAAATTCTGGTCATAGGGGCAAGAAGACAGCTCTTTTTTGCTTGGGTCATTCATTCCATTCTCTCCTAATTAGCTGTCCCTTAGCAGGAGAAATGGCATCATGAATTTTGCAGTAAGAATAGGAGCATCCTACACTTTCCTCCCTCCAATAAATTTTGCAATTGTAGGCAGTCTGACCCCACCCCCAGAGAAGAAAAACAAAATCTGTAAGTGGGAGATATAAACTGCAGTCAGGTTGTATCCCTCCCAGTCCTTCTTGGCTTGTGGACATTGGCAAATTTTGATCTCCTGAATCTTACGAGAACCTTCTTAATAGACAAGATCTTAGACATGTTAGCAATATATCGGTAATGAACTTTATCAGAGCAAAATTATGAATCCTTGGAGCCTCAACAAAACATCAGGATAGCCAGAGAAGGAAATCTGAAATGTGTTATTTATGTATCTTTCAAGTCTCATATCTTTTGACAAAAATTAATAAAATATATTTAGAACAGAATTATTAGTTCTAATCATATTTCTATAAGTTTTGATATCATTGATGAACAGTTCTTTAAAAGGGTCTGGAATTGTATCAATTTATTCATATTCAAGGCTCAATATTTAAGAATCTAGAGGTAAATTACAGCCTGTATTTAGACAGGCAGCTTTGGAGCACCTTTGTCCTGCAGCTGCCTAGTATATGGTGTGACCAGGTGATCCAGGATTCATAAAGGCGGATCAATGTCCTATAAAGACATGTATCCTCCTCCTGACATTATGAAAACACCAGGACCTTTTTAAATACCAGTGAGGAGATCATAGAGGTTTAGGTGTAACTTTGTGGCTTGGCCTCGTGGTGATAAGAAATACCTGTAGTGGGAGATATGAAAAATTAAGCAGCAATTCTTAAGAGCTCTTGAAGTATCTATAAGGCTGTTGTCTATATAAGAGCTCAAGGCATCCCTAAAATTAAAAAGCGGTGAAAGAAATGGTGTATTACTTTTTATTTCATAACAACAAATCATAAGGATGTAAGCCTCGTGGGTGAGCTTCCATAGGGAGAGAATTTGTAATTGTTGGACAGATATGAAAAGGTGCCAGTATATCTTGTAGAGCTATTTGCCATCTTATTGACTCATAAGTTTCATAGTTTAATATAAATATTATATCATCTGTACAATAAATGCATTATAAGATATATGTATATACATATATACATACACATAGGTTGGGGGACTGTGAGGAAGCTATAGTTGACAGTTTGTTCTGATAGCTAATCTGTATATATAATGAAGAACTTTGTTCAATAAATGAGTCCTGGATAACTCAAATTTTCTGTTCTGTATGCCAGTTTTGGCTTCCATCATGGCAGGGTGAGTAGGCAAGTTAAAAGTGAAATGCTGACAATCTTTAGGTTAAGGAGGTGTGGCAAGAAGTAATCTTGTACATCTAGGATGATTTTTTTTTAATTAATATTTCTGGGGATGGCTATGGGAGATAGCAAGCCAGGCTGTGAGATTTCCCTTGGCTTTAATAAATTTTATTTAATTTCTTAAAGACCTGTAACAGTCGTTATGCCTGATTTTCATTAAACAAAATATTGGGGTGACTCAAGGGCTGGTGGGAAGCTTTATATGTCCTATTTTTAAGTTTCTCCTCCACCAGACAGGTTACAGTTACAGTTCTCTCAGTATTCAAAAGCCATTGTTTGATCAGATAGGAGCATTAGATTTTACTGACCTTCTGGCTATATTATTAGCTTGACCTAGGCCTGTAAGAGACAAGGGAGTAATAGTCATCTTAAGCAGTTGGCCAATCTTTTCCTGAAATGTAAGAAACATTCATGCTTATGTCTAGCAAGCCAATTATCTTCTTTCCCTGTATTTTAAGTGTTTAGTTAGTTTGGAATATTTAATTTCCTGAACCCAGAAGGCCATATCACTAGAATCCACACCAACAGCTCCCTTAGGCGCTGCCCTGTATGAATCTGAATTGTACAATGATCTTAATCTCTCCAGTAAATTCAGAATCGCACATCCCTGGGGCAACCTTGTACAGCTGAGGAGCTATGGCCTATAATTAGCCCCAGTGTTCCTTGTAGGGAGGTCCATAGACTCTTGTATTAAGAGATACATAAGTTTATTTTTAGAGCCTATATATCTATCTCAGACCTCAATAAAAGCTTTATCTATAGATCTAACTTAGGCATATATCCTCAATATCTTTAGGTTATTTATTGAGATTTATGTATCATTTATAACATATCTAGATATTTATGTTATTTTTTCTATCCCAATGACTTGCATTATATATGTAATAAATTATTTCTTAATGTTTTTAAACATTTTTTATATCTAATCCTTCATATCCTATAAAAACTTTATATCCAAAAGCATTTTTGTATTTAATTCATCAGGAGATATAGGTGATTGATTACTAAGACAGCCAATGTGGTGAATTCCTTTAAACAAAGGAATAGTCAAATATTATTTTGATATCTGTGTGGCAAGCTATCTTTTCTATGAATTTAGATAGCAAGGCAAATTATCTTTAGGCCTGGTAAATGGTGATATAATCTAAATGACCTTAAAGCATAGTTTGGACAAAACCCTGGCAATAAGGGGTATGACAGTTTTGTCCAAAGTTTAAACATTTTAAATTCTAGGGGGCTAAGTAATGAATTGATTGTATGAAATTTAACATACTTAGCAAGTATATAAATATGATTTTGCATACATTAGAGAATCTGATCATAAAATGATCAAGCTTCAATTTGTATCCTAATAATCATCTCTAATAGCTTATAGACTAAGTACAACTTATCCTTAAGAGTTTACAGTTTACGTTGGCCAATCAATCAATAAGTTTTATTTTTTAATTTTCTTTAACTAAAGTAAATTTATTTAACAATTTATAAGTTAGTTGTCTTTGTAAACTTAGAACTTAGGTTTCATACTTGTCAGGTTTAGCCTAAAAAATATCAAATTTGTACTGAAGTTATGTTAATATAGAAACAGGAACTCTTAATCGAAAATATAGAACATAAGGAGAGTAACAAGTTAATAAATCCTTTAAGGTGTATCATGAAATGAGATAAGCAAAGTAAAAAATTAAAACAGAAAAGGATTTTGTTTGTTTGTTTTATAGCAGCTGCAGCCAGTTTGTCCCGTCTGTATCAAGCCAGATAGCCACTGGGAATGAATGGCAAGGTGAGGAGAAGGGTGGAAGTGCGCTGAGATGCAGACAGCAGATAGTTAGGTTCTGAGAGAAGAGAGAAGAAGGCAGATGTTTAGGATTCCAACCCCCAAATGTCTTCAGGGGTCTGATCAATTCATACAGGTCATAGTAGAGCATCCCCTAACCAGGACTTGGTTTTTTAATGGGTTAACTGAAGTTCTTGTACTTGGCTAAGATTTTTGTAAATTACCAAGAACTTAAAAGTCAACCCAAAAGAAGAAAGAGAGAGAGAGAGGGACACTTTTTTAGGAGAGCTAGGAGTTGCCATTAGTTTTTAAACCGGCTCTGGCTGTGGCGCTTGCATTGTTATTTAAAGGAAGGCTGCAGGAGTGAGCTCCTAGTTAGCAATTTAGAAGTTTAGGCTCAAGTTAGCCCTTAGATTTCAATTAATTTTAGCAAGAAAGGATTTCTGTAGCAGGACACTGCTGCTACTATGGAGAACATAGTGAACTTCATTAGTTCTAGTTTACACTCTCAGGAGGTCTTGTAGTGTGACAGTATTGTGTTACCTCCTTGTAAGACCCTGAATGAAGTAACGGCAGGGAGGGGCTAGAATCTCTGCCGCTTATCACAGTCTGATGGCATATCAATTTCATAAGGTTGACCGCTTTTAGGGGTCTCCTAAATCTTTCCTTACTTTTTTTTTTTTTTTTTGAGGCATTATTAGATTAAGATAGACTGTTGATTCCTTATCTAAGCCTATAAACAAACTGGAGCTGACTGAAATGTCTTTTGTCTTAAGCCTGTGTCCTGTAACTTCTATCAGAAGCTGTTTCTCTTCAGACTCATTGTGACTATTTTTAGGGGTGAGGGGGTTTAGGGAGGGTGGCCAATCAGCATTATTATATCTTACCACCTCTTCCTCCAATGAGGCCTCTTTTTTAGGGGTGAGGCTAGCATCAATATTTTTTAGGGAGGAATAAATATGTTGGGGGCTTTTTGGGAGTTATAAGGTCCTTATTTCCTAAAGGTAGAGGGTCAGGTTCAGCTGTGTCAGGTATATTGATGGTAATGGAATGACAGACTGATGGTGGACAGCAGGCACATTTGAGAGCCTGTTTTTCCATTTCTATTAATTGCTATATATCTGGGGAAATATTATAAACCTGTAGGATATCATTTATCAAGTTCCAATAAGAAAAGGCCTGAACAGGCACCTTCTCAAGGCCAAAAGTTTGATAACAATCTCTTAAACAATCTCCTATTCCTTTCCATCTTTTTTCATCTATAGTTCCTTCTTGAGGAAACCAAGGACAAATGTCCCCAATATAGTCAATTTTTTTTTAAGATCCTTTTTCTTTACCCTAGTTCCTTGTGTCTTGAGAGATTCTTTCAAACCTGAAATAAACAGGTCCTATTTACTAAATGCTTATCCCATGGTGACTCACTCACCTTGCTTCCACACCAAATGTCTCTCCTCAGATCTGTCTTGTGGGGAGCATGATCCCCTGGCGATCTCCTCTCCAGACCTTCACTTACGACCAATGTGCTGCGGTCATCCAATGTCAGCCAACTTGCCTGGGGAGACGTTCACTGAGCCACTTGCAGCTTCAGCCCCACCGTTGGGTGCCAAGTGCCCCAGCCAGCGGGGACTTCAATGGGGACCTAAAGGGAGGGCCAGCGAATGAGACAGACAGGAGACACAAAGAGTGAGAGCAAGACAGGACATCTGATCAAGCTCCAAATTTTATTTTTCTCTCAAGGCATATATAGGTAGGCAAAGGGGGGTTGCAAGCAGGAACGGACTTAATTATGGGATGTTCAGCTAGCAGGAAATGTTGCTCTGAGGGTTATCTATCTACTCTTGTCTAACTGCCTAATTGCTTAACTGCAGCTCATTCACCTGATAGCTGAGAAGAGGTTCTGGTATCTGTGAGAAGAGGTTCTGGTGCTATGGAGACTTAAGCAAGGAAAGAGGAGAGAAACCCAAATATGGCAGCATGTGTGTCAAAGGTCACTTAGGCTTATGGCTCCTGTCAATGGTGTCATTGAAGAATAGACAGGACTCTGGAGAGGTCAACTGAATATAGCCTGTTAGAACTTAGGGAAACTGATTTTCAATACCTTGAACAGAGCTGGCTTGCCTTTGGTTTATAACTATACACAGACAGAAGAGTGTTGTAAGTAAAGTGAAAGGCTGTTGGTTAAGGCACCGGAGCTCCTGGCTGGCCCGCTCTTGTGGCAGCCGTGCTGGTGGAGGAGAGTGCTGGATGTACCATAATTACCTTTTAGAGCTTTATTGGGAGAGACGGAGAGAGGGAGAGAGAGGGAGAGAAAGAGAGAAAGGACTGTGTGGAGGGGGGGGGTGTGGAAAAGAGAAAGGGGTACACAGAGAGCACACTCATTTTTTAGGCTGGGCTGCCATTGCAGGCTGATGACATGGCTGATGACATAATTAAGGACATAGTCCTTACATCCCAGACTTTCACTTATTATTTAAAAAAAAGCAGGTAGATGGGAATAGGGGCATCTTTCCTCTCAAAAACTGCTTCCAGCTGATTTTTGGACGTCAGTTGGCTTGGGGGAATGGAGAAGGGGAGTCTTCCGAGGTAGACAGGCATTGTGGGATGCTGTCTGTCATCCATTTGCTCTGGAGATATGTATCCCTCTCGGCTGTGGCTGGGAATCTTCTGTCTGACAAGTTGGTGACATAGAAAAAAGCTTAAAGATAAAATAAGCATTATTATTTTATGTTGATAGATATGGCCTGTTCAGATGGATTTTGAAACATATTAAGAATTATCAGAGACAGATTGTATTAAAGCACCTGTTTCCTTTACTAGTTCGGCATTCAGGAGACAGGTGATCAATTGTTAAAAGCATCTCATAGTAATAGATGTTTACATTAAACTTTTTTTTTTGTAGCACCCAGATGCTTTTGGGTCTGGGGGTGTAAATAGCTTCTTTTAGCCATTACAGTTCCTTACTTGATGATCTCTGGACTCCAGTTCTGTTGTGGTCCTGTACCATTAGCTGAACAGTGAGTTAGAAAGGGGAACTGGGAAGAGAAAAGCTTGTGGTGTATGAGAATTTATTTTTTTAGGGTTGGGGATTTAGCTCAGTGGTAGAGCACTTGCCTAGCAAGTACAAGGCCCTGGGTTCGATCGTCAGCTCAAAAAAAAAAAAAAGAATTTATTTTTTTTGGAATTAGGGACAAGATCAGGACCCTGTCTATATGCACATGAGAAACACAGGCAGTAACTTTGAAGTGAGACAATGAGCCCTTATCTTAGTTGGAAATCTTTTTTCATTAAGTAACTCTGAAAGTGCAATTAAATCTGGTGAGGTAAGTAAGGCTGTCCTCTGTACCCAACAATAGAATGGAGAAGTGACATCCCAAAACTCCCAGGACTGAGTCAGTGACTTGGGTGCCCAGAAGGAAAGAAGTAGATTGCTTCCCTGCTGCATTCTGGGTTCCCTGCCATGTCTGTAGCCAAGCCTAGGTCTATTGGAGCTTGGTATACCTGTGTGTCTTGGTGCCTGGGGGCAGTCAGGTGACTGGTAATCTCTCTAGGTGGCACTTTTAACAAGGCTGTTGATGGCTTGGCAGAGCATTCATTAGCCCATGGCTTTTTTCTGACTTAAAACAGGGACCCAACAGCTTTTGGGAGTCAGTGAGTGCCAGCAATTGGCAATTTTGTTTGGGGGCTTTTATCTCTTCCCTGGTATATCATAAATGCCACAGATGACTCTTTTGCCCATGGGGTCAGGAGCCTTGCTCTGAAGATGCTTAAGTTTTAGTTGGGGAGGTCTGGGGAACAAGAGACGGTTTTACTCCATGTCCTGAAATTTTTTTTTCCTCATGATTGGTGGTTTAAGGATAGCTTTTGGAAGACCTGCCAGTAGGCTGACTATAAACTGATCCTTTTGGAAAACTTGTTTGACTCTATACGCTGATTTTTTTTTTGCCTTGGAGCCATCCTGACTTTTGTAAACTTATTTGTATGGATCTTAGCCGCTTCCAGACCCATCTCTGGTTCTCAAGGCATTTTAGAATGAGTGGGTGGAGTTAAGGTGAGTTAGGGCAAGATTCTTAGAAGCTGCCCAAGCCTGCCCATTTGAGTCTGGCCACTGCCGGTAGAAATCAGGCAGAAAAGGTTGCAGGTGGGAGACACAGAAATGGGAAAGGAGAAGGGTTTAGAGCGTTAGCAGAAAGCTTGGGGATAAAGTAACTCTTACTTGCCCATTCACTGGCAAAAGTTCCCACGATGCTGTTATGCATCCAGGTTTACGCTGATATGTGGCCAGGTTTTCTGGTGCTTGGCCCTATCCACCAGTGTAGGTGGTAAACGTATCTGCCCCTTTGTCCCATGGCTGTAGCTGAGAGAAAAATAAAAAATTAAAATAACAAACCAGGATCAGACTCCAGTCTCAAGCATTCCCAAGAGTGAAGTGGGATCTATGAATCAGCTCAGGTCATGGATCCTCTTCGTCAAGGGACTGTGACGGCTGCAGATGTGCTGTAGTTGGTCCACCGTTGGACCCTAGACAACATTTACCCCCTTATCAGGAGCAAAAATGTGCCTGCCATTGCCAGCACAGCCCAAGGACAAACCCTGGGGTGTCTGTCACAAAGAATATAGCTCAGACTACAGCTGCAAGAACAGCAGACTCACTGTGAAGAATCATGGCTGTAGCAGGGTAGCTGTATAGGGGTCCAGCAGAGGCGAGGGACGCGCATGTGCTCATGGTCTCACAGTCTAGCTGGACAGGGGAGGAGGCAGCAAGTGGCAGCAGTTAGCAGGTCCTCGGTTGGTATATCTGAGTCTGAACGGCACCAATGTTGGTTAAGGCGGCACTGGTGGTGCTGGTGTCTGGCTGGTGGTGCTGGTGGCTGGCCAGCACTCCTGGTGGCCCTGCTGGTGGAGGGGAGTGCTGGATGGAAGAGTCAGTGTACCATGGTTACCTTTTAGAGCTTTATTGGCAGAGAGGGAGAGAAAGAGAGATAGGACTGCATGGAGGGGGAGAGTGTGGAAAAGGGAAAGGGGCACACAGAGAGCACACTCGCTTTTTAGGCTGGGCTGTCATTGCAGGCTGATGACATAATTAATTAAGGACATAGTCCTTACAAAGGCCAGACTGGAATTCCCAGTATCTGTGATTGTTTGTGTGGCCTCATTCAGATTTCACACAACTCACTGTTCAAGAGGCTGATGGCCTAAAAGACCCAAAAATGATTAGGAATCAATTTTCTGATCAATTCCCATTTAAGTTGCGCAAAAATTAACACTCCATTTTCCTACCCAGGTATCAGAGATGTGCAAGAGGTGGTGATTGATAGTGATGACATTTTGTGGTGAGGGTCATTGCCTATGAAAAATCATTCTGGAATACATAGAAAATTGTGTCCATCAGCACCCACCCCTTCTCTTTTGCTGTAACCACAGCCTTTACATAAGTATGAAAGATAATTTGACAATAGCAGACCTGGTTCTGAAACTAAGGACTATTTGGTGGAATATCTACAGATTCTATTTTAAATCTCTTCCTGTACCAATACTGTGAAGTCTGAGAAAGCCAACAATATATATTTGTAAGGAACATGTAAGGCCTAGGGTGAACAACCATGGTCAGGAGTGATAAGCAATAGAATGACATAAGAAAACCACAAATGGAGTAGTGATAAGCTATAAGCTATGTGTGGAAGTAGGGATAAGACTAGAAACCTAGCCAGGATAGAATATAAAAGATGAAGCCCCAGACCCAACCAACAGAGCTCGTCAGGCCCTCGAGTGAGATGACTCTCCTCCACCAGAGACGTGAGATCCTGTCCCCAGTACAGATGTGGCTGATCAGGGGAAGGCTGACCCAAGATCCAGAGGAACAGATGTGGCAAGTCTGGACCAGTGCACCTGGAGAGGTACTCCTGCTTCCACTTGGAAGACAGGATAAATATTGCTTGTAATCTTACTGTGTGAATAAATGAGTGTTATACCAAGTCTGAATCAAGAGTATGTGCTCGCTACAACATTCATCTATACATTCAGTATTCATTCATCATCTGTCCAATATATAACATTTTAAAAAACTAATAAAAGTTTTCACAATAGCACTAAGCTGCTAAAATAACATTGTGTGTTCAATAAATGAGTAATGAATGTGAAGAGAAGTGGAGGTATAGAGTATGATTGCAGTCTGGCCTTGTGGTATGCCTGCTGACTCAAATGTCTTAGAATTCCAACCTGGGCTCTATGACACCTGTCACAATCCTAAAACTTCCTTTATAAGGCTGAGTTTCAGATGCTGGTAACATGCCTGGTTAGTCCTTTTGAGGTTGAGTTCTTAATTTTCTACTTGCCTCTTAGTTGGCAGATTAGGTTATATATGTTTGTCTGAGCAGTAAGTGGTTCTTGACATTGATTCAGGACCTTTTGAGATTGAGGGAACCTTTCTCTGGCCAGTTGTGCTTGACACAGAGTCCTAAGACACAAGACACTCAGCACTCACTAAAGATCAACTTGAGTCAGTAGCTAAAATTCATTATGTCATTTCAATGAAAATTAATGGTATGGACTCTCAGGGGATTATACAAAGCAGAAGTATTTTTTATTAAAAAGTAATGAAAAGTGAGAAATTGAGAAAAATAAAAGTACTGAGAGTAGAGGGGTTTCCAAGAAAAGAAATCTCATCAGACTCCTTTGTATGAGGCAATGGTTCTCAACCTTATTAATGCTGTGAGCCTTTAATACAATCTTCATAATGCTGTGGTGACCCATAAAATTATTTTGTTTCAACTTTATAACTTTAATTTTGCTACTATTATGAATTGTAATATAAATATCTGATATGCAAGATATCTCATTTGTGACCCAGAGGCTGAGAACAGCCAGTCTAGGGCATTGGATGGGACTGTTAAGAACTTTGACAAATGGTAAAGTAATCTGTGGTGAGCCACAAGAATATATTATCCAGATTTAGCTGTGTATTAAAGCTATACTTTGACTGGCCAAGGGTCTGTCAAAAGGCTAGCCATTTATTATGACTGTTTGGTGTTATCCAGCTTTTTTTGTTTGTTTGTTTGTTTGTTTGTTTGTTTTCGAGACAGGGTTTCTCTGTGTAGCTTTGCACCTTCCCTGAATCTTGCTTGGTAGACCAGGCTGGCCTCGAACTCACAAAGATCCACCTGCCTCTGCCTCCTGAGTGCTGGGATTAAAGGCGTGCACCACCACCGCCCAGCATGTTATCCAGCTTTTAATATTTCAGCTGTCTTCTGCTATGAAATTCTTGTGTGCCCAAATATTCTCAGACCATTTGGCAAACAGTTCAGCTCCTCAGACTTGCTGAACTTCTAGGTAACTAACTCTCCCACTGAGCCTAGGAGACAAGCTGACTGAAGACACATAGCTTTGTTTCTTGTGCAAATGAAGCTCAGACCATCCCCTTACCTTGGAGGCCTAGTGGCTCTCCAGAACAATTGACTGAGAACAAAAGAGGGTTTTACTTTTAAAGGTGGAAGGTAAGGTGGAGCAGCATTCCTGAGGAGACAGAGAACCCTGTAGCCAGGGAAAGAAGAAACAGGCATTTTCTGTAGACAGAGAGAAAGATATGACCAGGAAGAAGAGAAGGACACAGAGGTTTTGCAGATGGTAAAGCAGGACTCTTACAGAGTTCATCAGAGATAGGAGTAGAGAGCAAGTAGAGATAGAGGGCAAAGAAACAGAGGATGAAGATGAGGCTGGCAGCATAAGAGCTTAGTTGTTTGCAGGACTTTGAGAGGACAGTAAAAGAGAGGACAAAGAAGAACTGAGTGTCAGGATGGAACTGAAGCAATGTAGACAGGATTTCATCCCAGAGAAGTAAAGTAGACAGATAAAGAGCTTGGTGTATCTACATTTATTCTTGTCCTGAATACTTGATGGAGCTGAAACTGAATAGATGGAATTTTGTCTTAGATGAATAAAGTCAACAGACATAATAGCATAGTGTACGTAAATTTTTTTTTCCCCTCAGATAACCCATGATGGACATAGCATACCCAAGCTCTGGGTAATCCATAATAATCTATGTTTGGATTGCTTAATTCTCTGGACTATTGAGAGCCAAAGCACTGGAAAACCCACTACACACACACACACACACACACACACACACACACACACACAGACTCCAACTCTTCCCATGTTTCCTGAAATTGTTGACACATTCTCTCCAACTATTTTTTTTAATTTATATATACACATGCACACACACACACACACACACACACACACACACACACACACACATACATAACTGTTGGGTATCACCAAAGAAGTGGACATGGGTTCAAGTCAATAGAAAGTCATTATTGGCTGGTAGTGGCTACACTGGGTGTTTCAGACCTAAGAACAGTCTTGAGCATTTTTCAGGGTGAGATTCTAAACACAAAATCCACATCCTGTTGACTCATCTCAGCAAAAATTGTTAGCAAGAAGTTGACTACAGAAACCAAAATTCAAGATTAGTATATTCAAGGAGTTTCCCATAACTATGGACTTTGGTGGCTTAAGTCTTTGTTCTCATTTTGGCAGCTGTTGCTGCCTATGTGCTCGGTTCCAAGTCCTCAGTGGTACTTCCATCATGGTGTTGGTTGTGTTAGGGTCTGGGGGGCTATTACATTTCCCAGTGGTTCTATGGGCATGAATCAAATCATGGACTCATCTGTGGAGAGGGCATTATATTGTCTCCTTAGGATTAGTAGTTTAACATCATTTATTCTCTGTTTTCCACAGCTAACAAACACATAATCAAGCATGGACCTAAGTAAGAGCTAGGAGCAAAGGGATTAATGGTCTAGCCATGGCTGTAAGTAGAGTAGTAGCTAATCAGAGGAATCAGGAGAACAAAATTCTTAACAGTTGTAAGATTTTTGATGTTTCCTTTTTCATTTTTTAAGCTTATTTCTCACTATAACTCAACTTTCTCTAATTATCCTTAATTGGCATAAAAGCAACAAGTTTCTCCCGGCTGCATAAAGAGACCACCTTGACTCATAAGAATTGTCCCCATCGTCTTCAGTCCAAAGAACCATATTATCTACAGACTCTAACTGGGCTTCCACATGGGAAGTAGAATTTTCTAGATGGCCCAGGATGTCTCTGTCTACTTGAGCATTGAGTTTCTTAGTTTTTATCTCCCAAAATTTGGGATAAAATCCCAGCTGCAGTGAATCCCATAATGCTTTCTCCCAAAATTAGGGGAACAAGAATGTGAACAGTATGCCATACATGGGGAACCCCAAAACCTAGATTTAGCTGGGCCTTGCACTCCCTTCCATTATAGATGAACACCTGTGGTATAACATACATGAGTACACGAAAGACTCCTTCAATACGAACAGTTCAGAAGATGCAAACTTGGATGAGCCATTTGTGCATGTCAGGTAGTCTGTGGGGAAATACATTTGGCCCCCATTCTTGTAGTTAATCTGCTGTGTGTGGCTTTAGGAAACTGCATAAAGGGAAACTACCCGGGTAGTATCTTGATGACATTAAACAGACATTCCTTTCTTGGAGGTCCCGCAGGGTGAGCTTATGCTGTCCCATTAACAGCTGTTAATTTATTGTTTGATAAACCAAATCCAGCATAATATTGGGGCTTGGAGTCATGTCACAATCAGCAGTCCTGACCTAAGTTAAGAATTGTTAAGAAACTGAGACATTTTTTCCTAGCATCCTGAACACTAAAGGGCTGGCTTCTGCTGCCTCCTGGACCCTTAACTTTGAGGTTATCAAATGAAGTCCTGGAGAAATTAGAATGTTATGGCTTGCTATCTTAGAAGATGACTCATATTTGGAACTCTCTCTCTTCACCAGAAGGCCCACAGTTCCAGGGACATACTCCTACCCAGGAGTGTGAAAACCACCCCCTAGTAGCTTCTTACTGTAATATTTCATAGATATCTACTTGGGAGGTAGGTTGGGTCTCAGTGATAGATTAGCTATGACCTCCCAGGTTAAAGTCTTTTTTTTTCCCCAGGGCTGAGGACCGAACCCAGGGCCTTGTGCTTGCTAGGCAAGTGCTCTACCACTGAGCTAAATCCCCAACCCCTTCTTTTTTATTTTTGTACCCAATTTTCTGACTTATGATGTTTTGGGGTTCCCATAAAGACAAAGCAGAACAACAATAATTATAGAGCCTGTGTCTGTCTTACTTCTTTTGGAGGTTGGGGAACCTGGTAGCAATCCACTTATTATCTTTTATAGCCTCCTTTACTTGGATGTGATGGGTCCACAAGGTAATATCAGTAGCTTTCATTGCTTTAAGAGTGATAAGAACCACAGGTTATGGGTCATTCCATGTTGGCTCCAGGTTCCAGGTCCAGAACCTCTTTCCCCATACAAAATCTCCAAGCAGACTCAGACATGGGCAAGTGTGTAGCCTCTTAAACAATCAGATGACTATTCCTAACGGTCTCTTGCAGGGTCTGTAAGGACTTGAGGAGGGAATGGTTAGTAATTTCTGTCTTATGAAATTCTTGATATAGGGTGTATCTGGTCCTTAGAAGAGCAAAAAATAGGAGGTTGGCCTAATTTTCACTGGTCTCAAAGACAAATTTAGTTTACCTTTCATGAGCTTTGCAGCCTCTAGGCACAATGTTTCCAATTAACATTTAGGACCTTTGCCAATTTTAGTTGTAAAGGGTAGGCCTTTGTCAGACTCCTAGGAGAGAGACAACTGAAATCTATGAATTAAGTATTGGAGAAGGGTTTTAGTTGCTGTTGGTATTTTTCATCTGAGCATAATTTCCTTGAGAAGGATGGAATATATAGGCTTATTTTAGTTACCCACAGATGGGTGGCCTGGTAGAGTTTGGTGACCATCTGTCTTCTGATAATGTCAGGGAATACAGGTCTTTCATCTGACAAGAGTGACCAACCATTTACCATCTTTTTGTCATCCCTTTTTGCCTACATGGTTTCTGTGAGTACAGGTTGGGCTCTGGAGCAATTCAGGCAGGATAAACAAGATCTGGAGAGGCCCCACATGTTCTAAGGTCACATTCTGGTGGCCCAGTCTATTATCCTGTTTCCTTGGGCTTCTGGGGATTCCTCTTGTGGAGAATTATGTCTACCTTTCTTGATAGCCATATAGTCTGTAGTAGAACTAGGATTTTGTTTTTGCTTTCATTTTTTATTTCATTTCTGGATGAAGTGAGTAGCTCCTTCTCTATAGAGAGAGCCCCCATAGGCATGCACTGTGGCAAAGGCATACAAACTGTAGATGTGTAAAGTGATGGCTTTGTCCTTCCTCCAGTGAAATGCCTGGATTAAGATCAGGAGTTTAGCCTTTGTACTGAAGTCTCTCATCTGAGTAACTGGGCCAAGACTCTCCTGTCCCAGATGACAACTGTGGCCCCAGCATACCTGATTTTGTTTTAGCAAAACTGTTCCCATCAGTTTACAGTACCTCTTCTGCTTCTCTTAGCCAGACATCCATTAGGCCAGGTCTGATGGACTGGACTTCATTAGTCTTTTTCAGGCAAAGGGATGATACAGAATTGTGAACAATGCTCTCTTCCCCACTCCAAGGGAATCCAAGACCTCAATTTCTCAATGTCTAGGCTCTAGGGAATTTGCTTGGGCTCCAGAAATATTGTGAGGTATCTACCAGAGAAAACCACTCTGACCCAGATTCTAGCTCATAGAAAGTCTTTAGTAGCCACCTGAGATGACACTGTATTTTAAGACTTGAGTGCAGTTCTGAGACTTTCTATGGGTAAGCATTTAAGCACAAAATCCACATCCTAGGATGAGACAACTAAGTTAGCAAGAAAATATAGCCAGAAGTGGAACCACGGAAGCCAAAAAAGCAAAGTTAGTGCATTTAGAGACCTTCCCAGAACTATACATGGATAAACTGCCTTTGTTCTCATTTTGGCAGATGTTGCTGCCTATGTGTTGGGTTCCATGACCTGAATGGTACTTCCATCATAGTGTCGGTGAAGTTATAGGAGCCTACTAAGGTCAGTAACCTGCTACAAAGCCTTATAAGTCCATTTACTAGTGATCATATGTATATATGTTTATAGCTGATCTCTTTGGATTAGACAACCTATCACAAGGTTCCTACCTTAGTGAAGGTTCATTCTTCCTCTCTCAGAAGACAATAATTGCCAGTAGATCTTCATATATGGTTGAGATTTACAAGATTGTCCTCTCACCAACATTTCTATTTTTCATATTGTCTTTTTAAGGTGACCATATTTTTGAGATTTGCAGGGTATAGCTTTCCTGTCATATATAAAAGATGCTATCTAATGGAAGATGCCCTCTCTAGCTCTTACAATCATTCTTAAATAATATGTTAATAAATTATCAGAAAATTTTGTACAATTTCATATCTTGGCCATGACACTCCCCATTTTTGCCTGAAATACCTTCTTCCTTTTGTGTTCTTTTTCATTTGATTTTATTTTAGAAGAGGGATCTGTCTTAGACCTCTGATTATTATAACCTTCCTTCCCCTTCTTCCATAATGTTCCATGAGCCTTCAGTGTAGGGTTTGCATTATAAATGTATTAACTGGGGGTGGGTACACCAAAGTTAGATGAGTTCTGTATTTAGATTAGTTGTGACTTTTGTGATTATCTATGTGTGATGAAAAAAAGAAAAGAAAAGCTTTTTAATGGGATGGAAGCTACACTTATCTGTGGATATAAGGAAAAATAGAATGAAGTTAAAATTTGTTCCCCTCGAGAAAACTGAATAGTCGGTATTCCCATAAGTTCCATTGCCTCATAAGACACAGGTATTTGGCTAAATTTACAGTGATGAACATGAATTCCCTCTTACTAAGCAGGACTTAAGTCCAATTAGATTACTGCAGGTAATCTCCAAGATATAAGTGCTACTATATCTGGGTACTTTATTCCCTGAGGATTTCAGTAGACTGACTACATGACATCTACTGTTTTTCAAATAAAATGTGATTTCTATGTGTACTTTATAAACCATATTTAATTATTTTGTATTGAAAATATTTTAATTGACAAGTTAAATTATACACTACTGTTACAACCCACATTGAAATAAACACGCTGTCTTAGTTGGGGTTTCTGTTGCTGTGAAGAGACACCATGACCACAGCAATGCTTCTTAAGGAAAACATTTCATTGAGGTGGCAGCTTACAGTTTCAGAGATTCAGTCCACTATCATCATGGCAGGGAGCATGGTGGCATGCAGGCAGACATGATGGTGAAGTAGTAGCTGACAGTCCTGTATCTTGAAGACAACAGGAAGTCCACTGGGACACTGGTATCTTGAGCCTAGGAAATCTCAAAGCCTGCCCCCATAGTGACACACTTCCTCCAACAAAACCATACCTAACTCCCAAGCCATATCTCTTAGTACTACTCCCTATGAAATAACAGGGTTCAATTACATTCAAACTACTACACATACATCCTTGTGGAATGTCACAATTGAACTAATCAACATGCAATGCCAATATACATTTTGTGGTAAGATCACTTGAAAATCTACTCTCTTAATAATTTCCAAAGTCTAGTGCATTTTTACTAATCATTGGTGGCATATTGTCAGGCAGATATATTGAACATAAGCTTCTAATTTAGCTGAAATTTATATTTTTCCCCACATATCCCCATACTACACATTCTGTTATTTCTGGTAATCATCATTATCTTAGTGTCTATGAGTTCAATTTCTTTAGTTTTTCCATGTTTGTTAGGTCACATAATAGTTGTCATTCTGTGTCTGGCCCACTTCACTTAGTGTAATATCATTAAAATTCATCCATGGTATTGAAATTCAAAAAAATACCCCCCTCCTTTTTTTTTTTGAGAATACATACCACATTTTATTTATCCACTTGTACATTGATAGATATTTAGGATAATTCAGTGTTTGGTTTCTTGTGGATACTACTACAAGAAATATTGATTTTCTTATAGTTTAGATATAAATTCAGTAGTGGGAATTTTGGTAATATTGTAAATCTGGTTTAATATCTGAGGAACTTATACACTGTTTTATACAATGTCCATGCTAACTTACTATATTACTAACTTTTCTGTTATACTAAAATATCACAACAAAAACACTGCTTAAAGAAAAGAATTTACTTTGGCTTACAGTTCCGGAGGCAGAGTCCATGGTGGTGGAAAAATCACAGCACTCTGAAACAAGCTGATCACGTTTTCATTCACACACACAGGAAACAGAGAGAAGGAACAGGCAGTGGCCTCAGGTTATAAACTCTCAAAACCCAAAAACAATGACATACTTGCTTCAGAAAGTTGCCCCCACCCAAGGTTTCATAGCTTCTCAAATGGCATTAGCAGCTGGGGACCAAGTGGGCACCTCCAGAAGGCTATGGGGGCATTATTTTGGTCAATAGCTTCATGCACAGTTCACATTGAAGCTTTGGGCATTGAATACAAGGCCATTATACAATACTGGGTGTCAACTGCCTTCTGAAACCTAGGTACAAACATTCAAGACTGTATAACACTCGCATTTTACTTGGATAAAAACCAGCACAAGATCAACTATGTCAATTTCTACTTGGCATATCACATGGGAAGGAAAACTATCTCCCTGATGGTTTGCTATCAACCAAAAAAGGGGTCCATGCTTCTTAGTGACTGAGATCTGAAGAAAGGACTAAAGCAAAACAAAAAACAAAAACAAAAACTTAAGACACTAATTTTGAAATGTACATGTCACTTTTTCTTTACTTTATTTTCCAAAATAATTCATAAGACCAGTCACACATATTCTAATTGTTAAAAGAATTCTCAAAGCCAGCCAACACTCTGAAAGGGAAGTAGACTTCCTTTTAGAAGGAAGGAGCTGTAGAATCACAGTGCTTTTGAAATATTATGTGAAAAAATGAACTAATTTTATAAATATACTATTTATGTATTTTTTTATCATGGTGTGTCAACACAGAGATCCTACCAGAAACACAGAAGAACCTCAGATATTTGTTGCATAAGGGAATATGTTTATACCAGATTGTGAGGATTAATGTTTATATGGAAAATAAGACTGTTTCCCTTCCAGCCTCTGTCTTTTAAAAAATGCACAGGTTCAGAAGTTAAACCTCTTATTTCATATATTTTTAAAGTTTTTTCAATTAGGATTTTTTTTCAAAAGAAAAAACCATCAAAGAAAGTTGAGAGAAGAAACAAAGAGGCTTCAGGGATACCTACTTTGGAGCTAATAAGTGTTTTTGTCATCTGAGACACATTCAAAACTTCTGGTGTCTGGGACTGGATTGAGCAGCAGAAGTTGGCGTTGGCGTTCTACATCTTATCTCTGATTCATTTCCTTGCCACCTTTCAAGTAAAGGACTAAAAATAAATTTGAATGTTTGTTCTAATAAGTAACTCACATTTGTATTTTACATCTTTGGCCATTAAACATGCACTCTAGTTTTGTTCAGATTGTTTGTTTAAAAAAAATGAATCATCAGGAGAAGGTAGAAATTAATGAGCATGGATTAGTTCAACAAAACATTTGAAATATAACTTTAGAAGCAAAATGTCACCTAATTAGTCATATCAATTAAAAGAAAAATTCCCATGCACCTCAAGGAATAGTCACTCATCCACTACTGTGTCCAAGTTTTATGAAATGCTAATGACTACAAAAGTTAACAGCTTTATATTGTCAATAAGTACTTTCCATTTTGTTTCAGAGTATGAGTTTTTTATAACACTCATTTTTTATTTTTAATTTGCTTGTAAATTTCAAACTGTTAATTAATATTTTTCCAATCCAAATCTGCAAGGTTCCATAGAGGAGTAATTATGACCTCTATTATTGACACAGTGTAGGAACCATATAAGAAGCTTTCCCTCTAATCCCATCTCAAAACTATCATATAAATTTGACTCTATGATTGAGATTTATATGTGAAAACATATAATTTCTGAAAGGCTTGGCCTATCAAAAATATATATTTTGTGATTCTTCTAAAATTTACTTACAAAACAAGTTCTTAATTTTTCTAATTTTCACATTAATTATTTAATACTTCTTTGCCTACCAAATTTGAAAAAGCAAACTTGAATTTTACTACTAGAAATGATACACAGAATCTGATCTTTTAATTTTTGAAATAGGTAAGAGATACAATTCAGTTATTTTTCTCTAAAATTAATTTTAAGATAAAAATCAGATTTGATGATGGAATTATATCCTATTTGGCAGAGTGTCTGTCCTCCATGCATCATGAAGTCCTAGAGTTCAAGGCTGCTTGGAATAGGCTGCCTCAAACAAATGTGTTTTAAATTAATACTACATTTGAACAGTGATCTTTAACAGCCAAATGGCCAAGCAAAGATCTTCGTTTCCTATAATACCTATTTTCCTAGTCTGTTATGATTTTCACAAATGATAAAGTATATATGTACATACATGCATACACATAAACAGAAAAGGAATTTAAGGGAAATAAGTTCTGGGTGGGAGTGTTCTAAAGACATAAGATTTTACATTATGTCTTTGAAACATTGAAACAACTGTCTTTGAAAATTCACCAGGTGAAATTTGCCACTAAAATCTCACTCCAGGCTTTCCTTAGTGCTCTGGTTCTTGTAATCGTTAAAAGAACTTAGATATGGTTTAACCTCACAACATAGTGCAGAAGATAAGTAGGTTTTATATCAGAGTCTTGAGAATAGACACTGGCCAAAGAAACCATGGTCATAGAGCACACTCTTAAGTGGGTAAGATTGGGCACCAGCCAAAGACACTCCTGCTCTGGTCAAATTTTAGGTAGCCTTTGTACTACATTTTCTAAATTCTCTAGACCTGACTACTTTCTCTGCAGTAAATTTTCCTAAGTGATAAAAAGGCCCACTGGGATAACTCTTAATTTAGAAAACTGTGATATGCTTTTTTTTAAAAAACATGAAAGTCTCAGGCTAGAGAGGAATCTTTTGACTTTCAAAATAATTGACAATGTCATGTCTTCACCAAGGGCCAAAGTAATGACTCAGATCTCTCTCTTCCTGTAGTTTCAGTTCCTGGTGTTAGTGATCGTTATGGGGGAGTAGGTCATCTTCATGACACCCAAACTTGCTGATAGATAACTAGAAACTTATCAAAAGCTGCAAGGAAATTATTCATGAGAAAGGAATAGAATGTTTGCACTGTAGGGGTCAAGCTGCCCTAGGGACAGTTTTGCCATGATGCAGAATAACAATAATAAAAGAATAGCAATGATTAACAATAAAATATAACTTAGTCTAGTGTCACAAAATAATTTGTTAAGATAAATAGAATGAATATTTTAATAACAAATTGTACTATTTACAGATAAATTAGAGGCCTTTTTTAATTTATGCACATTTAAGGTTCTTTGTAAGTATTTTTTCCTTAAAGTCCAAATCCTTAAATATGTAAATATTATATGACAAGTAAACATCTATTTCCACTTTAGAATGCTCAAATCAATGGAAAAATTTGTGACATAAAAGCAAAACAATGACCGAATTTTAAGGCAGGCCAAATCTCTCACTTGTCCAAATTACAAATCTCAACTCTAAGGTAGTTTATTCAGTTTTTGTTGTTTTAATATCTTGATTATATGTGATAGCCCCCAAGTTTAATTTGCAACTGTTTTCTGAAATATGCATATGCATTTGAGACCAGCTGTCTAGAGGTGCACCCAAATTCCTGTAACTTTTAAGATCCTGAAGAGAGAACAGTCGTGAAAATACTGCAATTTAAGCACACCAACATTATCGAATTTTTTTCCAACTCATTTTAAAAGTCAGAGTAGCTCAAATAGGAGCAGTAAAGCTCCATAAAATAGAGGAAAATCTAGTGAAAGTAGAAATTTCTAATTCTGCCAACCTGTTATTAATCCTTCTCAAAGTCTCACCAACTACGGAGCCTAGCATGCCCTTACAAATGGTATACTCTAGGTTAGGGCTCCCTCCTGTGGCTCCACCTAGAAATTCGTATGGTCTCTATGAAGAAACACTCCTCAATTTCCCATTTTTACTATACAAATAAAGTAGGAAGACTTCAATAGTCTGAAAGGTATTGAAACATAGCTTCTAACATTGATTTTTGTATATCTGTCAAATGTAATGAATGAAGGTTTTTAAATTAGCAGGTCATGATCACAGATTTTACACCAGCAATATGAGAATAAAACTTTTTGTATTGTCTTGAGAAGAAAAATCATTTTGAGGAAGTAAATGAATATGTGAAAGGTAATATAAAATGTAATAACACACTAGCTTGTTTTCCTTGCCTGTATTGATAAGAACTGTGTGTTTAGGGGTGAGAGTTATCAGTACAATCCTTAACAATTTCCATTTATCTATCTATCTATCCATCTAATACCTGATATGTTTCTTCTCTTTTGGCTTAATGAAAGGCAGTGCTTGCTCCTGGTATTGTAACCATGATCCTTTGCTGAAGTCTGGATGATAAAAGCTGTCTTCTAACGGGACAGCTGTGTCTGTCCCCTCAGCTATCACAGTATCACATTGTTTTACTTACAGAACTGGCGTGTTTAATAGTCCTGATGGAGTTAATGGTGCCGATGAAGTCTGATGCTTGATGACCAACAACAAAAAGAATGGGAAGGTCTGTATGCTGCACCGAATAAATGAATGGAATTATAAATGCTGCTGGGCCCCAGAAGGATATAAATGCTTTATTCCACAGTCCAGGTTATCTCCTCAAATGGGGCATTTTAAAGGCCACTTTTCTTAGATTTAAAAAAGCAAAAGCAAAAACAAAAACTGTTTCAGAGATAACTTGAGGTCCATGTCTCCACCCTCCCTTAAAAAAAATGACTAATTAGCCTATCTTAAAATTGAATTTACAAACTAGCCTAATACACTAGCTGTTGTCCCATAGCTCTAAAACTGAAATATTTGATAGGCATGGAGGAGAGGTGCTAACTTTATTCCATCTACAGTTTATTTGTAAATAAACCAATTTTTATGTAACAATTTGTCTCTTTGTGTCATTAAAATTATAAGGAAACTTTGCAGTCAGTTTATGAATCTACATGACCACTACCAGAGTGTGGTGGTATTGTCTTCCCTGAAATATTGTGTGTTCCCCTAAATAAACTTATCTGGGGTCAGAGAGCAGGACGGCCACAAGATTAAACATAAGATTAGGCAGTGATAGCACACGCCTTTAATACTAGCATGTCAGAGACAGAAATACCTCTGGATCTCTGAGTTCAAGGCCACATTAGAAAGAGCCAGGCATGGTGACACATGCTTTTAATCCCAGAAACCCAGCCTTTAATCCCAGGGAGTGATGCAGAAAGTAGAAAGATATATAAGACATGAAAACCAGGCACCAGAGTTAGTTAAGCATTTAATTGTAGTTAGAGTTTTCCTGACTGGCCCACAGTCAGGACAAATCTCTCTTACCCACCAGTCCCACAGTTGCTCACACCCAACCAAGAAAGCACACAGAAACTTATATTGCTTATAAACTGTATGGCCATCCAGGCTTCTTGTTATCTACTTCTTCTATTTTAAATTAACCTCTTTCTGTTAGTCTATACTTTGCCACATGGCTTGTGGCTTACCAGTGTCTTTACATGTTGCTTCTCACAGCGGCTGGCAGTGTCTCTCCCAAGCCTTCCACTTCCCAGAATTCTCTCTTGTCCCCCCCCCCTATACTTCCTGCCTGGCCACTGGCCAATCAGATTTTTATTTACATAGAGTGATATCCACAGCATTTAATTAGTTAAGCCTTTGGCTGGTTAGTGTTCAGGCTTTGGAGCAGCACAGTTCAGCTGAGAGCCTTTGGAATGAGGACACAGAATCTTGCAGTCTGAGGAAACAAGACCAGCTGAGGGACTGGCGAGGTGAGAAAACTGTGGCTTGTTCTGCTTCTCTGATCTTCCAGCATTCACCCCAATAACTGGCCTCAGATTTGATTTTATTAATAAGAACCTTTAAGATTCATACTATACCAGAGAACATCAGTGTCTATGCCATCTTCACACAGAGAGGCTATGATGAACTATAGACTATTTTGTCCTGTGGTCACAGAAATAAAACCAAAAACCACAATGATTGCCAGGCCTATGGTAATGGTCTCATGGTTGTCTTTGTTTTTTGTATTTATAAACTTTAATCAATTAAGCAATTGGTTCATTTATTCAATGGCTATTTGCTGGGCCATCTGCCTGCATATCATATTACTATACAATGTGAGAAGTGTGGAAACAGACTCTATGAGCTAACTGAGGAAACACAATGCACACAAAGGCAAAATATAGATATTATCTTGTGAGAATACAAGAGGAAAGCTGATAATGCATGTGGAAGCTTTATTAAAATCAGTGATTTACAGGCAAGCTGTAAATTCTGGTATCTGCTGGGAGGACAAGAGTGGATTGGAGAGAGAGAAACACATCCCTTGAGTCAGGATCTAAGCAAAGAGGCAGGCTCTGCAATGAAGGGCTGGATACAAGGTCGTGTGGTTGTTAATACTCCCCGCCCAACCACTGAACGCCCTTTCAAGAAGGAATGGGGCAATGGCACTCTCAACTGAAATTCCAGCTATCACTCCATTGAGCTTAAGTTGTTACTTATGTATATAACTCCACATCACATAAAACACAGGTTTCTCACACTGTGTTTCTTGGAGAGACTTCATGTTGCAGATGGAAATTTTCTCTGGTTGGATCTTTTTCTTTGATATTTTATTTTGGGGCATTTTTTTTGTCTCTACATTTTCCCCTTGACATATCAATATCTTTCTGTTGGCCTTTCTTTAGGAATGAAGGGAACATAACAAGTTTGGGTTCCATGACCATACTGTCATTGTTGCACTTCCCTGGCTGTGAAGTGTGTTTCATGGTCAGACACAATACTGTGTAAAATATTATGACATTGGACAAGGCCTTTTGTAAGTCCACGGATGATGGTTTTTGTAAAAGCATTACATCCAGGAAAAGCAAATTCAGAACCAGAATAAGTTTCTACTCCAGTAATGAAAAAAAAGTATTGTCCCTTACACAGAAGAAGTGGTTCAATATAGTCAACCTGCCATGATATCACTGGCAGGTAACCCTGGGGAATGGTGCCGTATCTGGGGCTCTGATGTTGACATATCTGGCACTCAGCAGCAGCTGTAGCCAGGTCAGTCTTGGTGAGTGGCAGTCCATATTATCCATCCCATGCATAATCTCCATAACTACCATCATGGCCATTTTGTTCATGGGCCCACTGAGAAATTGAAAGGAATTTGGAGAAGGAGGCTGACTATCCACAGAATGAATCATTCTGTCTATTTGATTATTGAACTCCTCCTCAACTGAAGTCACCTTTTGATGAGCATTTACATGAGACACAAGTATCTTCACACACTTTGTACATTTGGAAAGATCTAGCCATATACTTCTTCCCCAGATGTCTTTTTCACCAATTTTCCAATCATGTTCTTTCCAAGTCCTTGACTATCCAGTCAATCCATTGGCTACATCATATGAATCATTTGAACAATCATACATCTAGCCACTTCTGTGTACAAACAAAATATATAACCATGTATACCACCCAAAGTTCTACCTACTGTTAATGTTTCCCTTCACCAATGTGTTTCAAGGTTGTTCCAGAAAGGGGTTGGAATACTATAGCTGTCAACTTCTGCTTGGTGTCAGCATAACATGTAAAATCATCAGTAAACCAGGCCTTAGTCCCCTCTCCCTCAATCATAGGGCATGCCATATGAGGCTATAGGCACATGCTTGGCAACTGATAAGATTGTAACATGTGTTCAGTCCTATGCAGGCCCAATCATGTATAGTTTGATTCCATTTGAAAATAGATTGCTACAGTTCACACCTACTTTTAAACTTGTTAGGTATATTAGTTGGGGTTCTCTGGAAAAATAGAACTTATAGAATGAATGTGGGAGTCCCTACAAGCATCACAGCCAACAAGGAGACAACCTGGGTGAGGAAAGAACAAAGCTCAGTACCACTAAACATACTTAGCCATCATTGTTTCAAATTCCTAGAGTCAGACACCAGGTCATTTATTTTAGCCATATTTAAGCATAGTACAATTTCCAAAGAAAAATTTTTGTCAATTTACTCAGTCCCACATGAACAACAAAGCTTAAGATTTGTTTGCATTGAAAGTCTTTACAAAGTGCATGGTTTCTTCCATAAAAAAGTACTGTTAACTTAGAAACAATGCTCTAGCCTCAGGAAGATGACTTTAGTGAACAAAAGCCTGTGGGAATCTGGCTCAGTCTGGACTAAGCTAACATAGAAGTCATTTGGGGTATTGTAGTAGAGTACAAGTAACATCTCTCATAAGGATGTGTTTAATAGATTTAAAAGCAATGCACAAGATATAAAGGGAAAGGGCCTGGGATAAACAAAACATAAGTTCTGGGGATATGAGCAAAGCCTGGCTCTACAAATAGCAGAGATCCACCAGGTTGTAAACCTTGTTTTTCCCCAGCATTCCAAGAGGAAGACAGGTAAACAGTTCCTTCCTTTGAAGAGATAAGCCTGCGTGTTTAACTTTTCCTGGCCTCTTTAGCACTTGTTCGTGTGCAAAAGGGTGCCCTGTCCTCTATGAAGGAAATATTTATTTTATATATATATATATATATATATATATATATATATTATATATAATTTTTATTAGAATAACTTGTAGGCTGTGATCCACTTAATCCAACAAAGTTCAAGAATCCAGTAGTTGCTTAGTACATGAGGCTCGGTGTCTCAGGCAACAGTACATGCTCTAATCATGAAGCAGGTTCTAATTCCTATGATGTAGTTAGAGTTTCCTGCCTGGCCCAGTCAGGACAAATCTCTCTCACCCACCAGTCCCACAGTCTCTCAGACCCAACCAAGAAAGCACACAGAGACTTATATTGCTTACAAACTGTATGGCTGTGGCAGGCTTCTTGTTATCTACTTCTTCTATCTTAAATTAACCCATTTCTGTTAGTCTATACTTTGCCACATGGCTTGTGGCTTACCAGTGTCTTTACATGTTGCTTCTCATGGCGGCAGCTGGCGGTGTCTCTCCAGCCTTCTACTTCCCAGAATTCTCTTCTCTCTTGTCCTGCCTATACTTCCTTGCCTGGCCACTGGCCAATCAGAACTTTATTTACATAGAGCAATATCCACAGCACTATGAAGGAATGGACTTGCTAGCAAGGAAAAGGCCAACAAAGAGCAAAAACATCTGTGTTCTTTTATAGGCTTCCAGAAGATGTTGTCCCAGATGAAAGACCAGTATTCTTGCTTCAAGATCTGGAACAAAGGTATGTGGCTTCCTACCTCAAAAGTCTGAACTAGAAGTGAATCCATTCACTTCAAACCAAGCAAAAAACTCATTCACAAATGTGCCCTCCAGTTAATTTCAGATGTGGTTAGGTTGACAACTGAGATTGGCCATCACAGTGTGTCAGATAATACCCAGCTCATGATGGGTAATTCAAGTCACATGAGAACTTAGTGACCCATTGTCAGGTGTTCAATTCCTACTAAGACCCAATAGCAGGCCAAGAGGTATCTTTCAAAGGGAGAATAGTTGTCTGTGGGTGATGATAAAGCCTTACTCCAAAGTCTCAAAGGCTGCTTTTGTGATTAACCTATAGGAGCCTACCAAAGACTCCAAACAGCACCCCTATCTGCCACTGATACCTCAAGTACCATCAGGTTTCTAGATCATATATTCCAAGTGGTGGAACATCTTGGATCTTTTGAAGGATCTTCTCCTGCATCAGGAGCCACAAAAACCTAGCAGCTTTCTGAGTCACTTGGTATAGGCCAGAGTAGGACTTCCAAGTGAGGAATGTGCTGTCTCCTGAATCCAAATAAGCCCACTAAATATTGTACTCCTTTCTTATCGGTGTGGAGAGCCAGGTGCAATAAATTTTCCTTCCCCTTGGAAGAAATGTTTCTATATTCCCCACACTGCTGGACTCCTTAGAATTTCATTGAAGTAGAGGGCCATTGAATTGGATTTATTTCCCATCTACTGATGGGCATATCTTTTACCAAGGATTTCAAAGTGATTGCTACCTCGTGCTCACTTGACCCAATCAGCATTATGTCATCAATATAGTGAACCAATGTGATATTTTGTGGATGAGACAGATGATCAAGAACCCTTTTAACTAAATTATGACACAAAACTGGAGAGTTAATATATCCCTGAGATAAAACTAAAGGTATATTGCTGGAATTACCAACTGAAAGTAAATTGCTTCTGATAATCCTTATGGACAAGTACCAAGGATTTGATAGATCAAAAGCTGTGTATCATTTCTCAAGAAATGTGTTAATCCACTCAAATCTGGAATGGCACAGCAGCTGAAATCAGATTCACTACTTGATTGAGTGTTTTGTTGTTGTTGTTGTATTTTTTTTTTTTTAATAAGGAACTGTCATTCACCATGATCCATTTGTATTCTGCACTGGCCATATAGGGGAGTTAAACAGAGATGAGATGGGAACCATCACCCCCGCATCTTTCAAGTCCTTGATAGTGGCACTAATTTCTTCATTTCCTCCAGGGATGTGATGCTGGTTTTTGAGTCACTATTTTCCTTGGCAGAAGCAGCCCTAAAGGGGTAGCTTTTCCAATATAATATCCATCTCTCCACAAGTCAGGACACCAATGTAAAAATTCTACTGACATTTAAGAACATCTATCCCATTTATACATTCTAAGACTAGTGAAATAAATACAGGGTGAGTTCAGAGACCCTCTGGACCCACTGTGAGTCAGATTTCAGCCATAAATTCCACTAATCATCTGACTCCCCCCATAAGTCCCTTCTTTAATTGGAGGGTCACAATGATTCTTGGGGTCTCCCAAAATCAGCATCAGTACAGAACCTGTTTTCAATAGACCCTGGAAAGTCTTTTCCTTGCTCCCTGGTGTAAAGTTGCCCTTGTATAAGGTAATAGAACTTCTGGGGAAGGATTGGAGAAAGACTAACAATAAAACTTTTAGGTTCAGGTATTTTCTCAAAGTCCTTCCTCAGGGCAAGCTGGCTGTCCCTTCATTCCCAGTGTCTGGGTATACAAACTAGCTCAAGTATGAAATTGAATCACATGCAAAGATTCCCTTCTGCCAGCATAAAGTGTGCTCCAAATTAAAGGTTGCTCTTCCTACCTCAGCAATTCAGTTTAGAAGTGTTTCTTCCCATTTCAGATGATTTAAAGAAAAATATTCCTCACAGGTGTGTACTGTCATTTGGGTTTTAGTTAATTTAGATGTAGTCAAGTTGACAACCAAGAATAGCCATCACAAATGATGAATCATACATCCTGACAGACTCAACTCTAGAAATGGCAGCTACCACCATATTGTCACCTTGCCTCCTTAGTTGATAGAGCTATATACAAGTGGTAGCCTGCCCCTTTAAGGCTTCCCTAGTGGTTGAATCATGAATACAAATTAATCAGTGGTCTTTTAGGAAGCTGGTATAGTTGGTAAGACTAGAAGAGTCACAGGGACTCCAGAAATCAAATCCTGTATATGTCTCACCTGGGAAGTATTCCTTTACAAAGAGACTAGTCAATGGTAAAATAATTGGGAGGGACTTGGCAAGCCAGGTTTTGAAAGACCAAGATTAAAGTGATGTCTCACCCACTTGCAGACAGACCTGTATTTGGTTAAATTTACTGGAATACCTGTGATTAAGGGTTTACTCTTAGTTTTATTTAAATATCAAAAGGAATGAGAGTGGAGTTTAGTTGTGTTGCTATCATTGTTATCCTACTTGAAAGAAGCAGTAAGAAAATTATAATCATCCTGGTCAACATATAACTACCATCCAGGGATATCAATATTATAATGCCATAAGAAAAAGATAATGTGGTTATATAAGGAGGTGTCTATAACACACACACATACACACACACACACACACACACACACACACACATACGCACACACACATGTATTTCCTTTACAAGACTGAAACAGAAGACAGTCTTTTTGATCAAAGCTTACTTACTATATTTGCTTTCTAATATTATAGATCATTGTCACTGGGGACTTATGTGCTAAGATCCTCCTTCTACTCCATCATGTCTTACTGTAGAATAGCTATCTAAAATTACATTGAATATTAGTCAGATCTATTAACCAGATCTTCTACAGTTGGAGAGTTGGCAGAGAGTTTCCTTGTCATTCAGTATTGAGTCTCTTTGTGGAGATATCCAACAGATAGATTACACAAATTGTTCATCTGTTAATATCAGGAATAAGTGGGTGATAATACTTTTAATATAAGGCAGGACTGTCAGGAGGCAACAGAACAGGGCAGTGATAACTTACCTCAAAGCAGGATTGTGTAAGTGTTACAGACTTTTACCTGAAAGGACAAAGTTGTTGCCTTTCTGTGGAGGGGTCAATTCCTAAATATAATGATATGTAAGGGGAAAAGACAGTAGGTAGGCCTTAAATACAACACTGTCACCATATTTTTGTATAGAAATAGAAAATGGAGATAACAACTCACAGTAAGTGATAGTCTCAGTCCAGGAATATATTAATACAGCTCCTTAAATTGATTGGCATAAAATAATTATTTAGTGAAGAAAAGGAGAGATATTGTAAAATTGCATGAAAGAACTCAAGTGAGCAATGATATTAGCTACTTAGGGGCATCTGGAGATGTCTGTGACTTGATTTTATTTGAATCTTGGCAGAAAAGGAAGTAAATACCCAAAAAGTTCTCTGGAATAATCACTTGAGTTTACTAGGGATAGAACAACTTCAACTCTAGTCAGATAAATCTATGGTGACAAGCCTTATAACTACATTGCATTTGTAAATACAAGGAATATGTGATAGAATCTATACCAGACAGTTTTGAGTGCCTTTTGTTTTATAGATTTTTTAAAAATAGACCTAAAATGATGATCAAAATGATCCCAAAAATGTCTTGAGTTGGGCTTATCCTAATAATTAGTGTCAACCTTGCATATTAAAGTCCTTAAACACAATTAAGGCAGATCTCACTGTTAACAACAGTCCTGAAATTTTATCATTGTATACTTCAGGAGAGAATCTTGCTGTAAGGATCTGTAACAAAGACTTCAAAGGATATTTTGGGACCACTGACCATCTTGAGCCACTGAGGAGGATGGGTCTTGTTGTTAGGAAAGATAAAATTGCCCCAGATATCGCAAAGAAACTTAAATAGGTCTGATTTTTAGACGTTATACCTTGCTAGAAGGGAAATGAAGGAACTTGTTAGGAATTGGAAGAGTAAGAGAAAATATATGTATCTATTTTATACTTCTATCATTTCTGTCTCTGTGATTAAAACATCCTGACCAAAAGCAACGTAGAGGAGAATGAGATAAATAGGGATTCTAGTTAGGGAGAGGAAGAAGATAAATACAGAAAAGGAAAGGAGAAGGATAAAATAACAGTAAGGATGACTGAAAAAAAATTAGGAATCATACTATTAACTATTTACCTAAACATACCCATAAACCAACTAAGTCTGTATATGCATATATATCATATACATACATATTTTGTAAACGTAAATTTTCCCATTTATACTTACAATGCTTCCTTGAAGAACTATAGATCATCTCACAAAATCCTAAACACAAGGCATGAGCAGTCATCTTTTGAGCTGTTGGTAAGAGTTGTCCATGTGACTCCTAAAACATTATAGGTTACTGTTTTTGTCCATGTTTACCTTTGAGTGGTGGAAGGTCTCTCGTTATTGGTGAATACATCATTCACTTAGACACAGGACCCAATGAACAAGAGCTGTACCTGGTTTGAAAGTCTCATTCCTGGAGAATAGTTTTCCTAGTACCAAAAGTTGCCATGTAAGCTTCAAAAGTGAGGGAGTAACCAATAGTTCTACCCAGGTATGATGCTTATGAACCATAACAACAAAGAGCATGGCATGGTAACTGTCAGGGTTTTCATTGCTGTGACAAGATACCATGACCATGGCAACTCTTACACAGAAAATATTAATTGTGATGGCTCACTTACAGTTCAGAAGTTCAGTCCATTATCATCATGGCAAGACATGGTGGTATGAAGGCAGACATGGTATTGGAGAAGTAACTGCTACATATTAATATACAGAGAACAGGAAGTAGATTGTCTCATTGGGCTTGGCTTGAGCATATATGAGATCTCAAAGCCTGTCTCCACAGTGATACACTTTCTCCAACAAGGTCACACCTAATAGTGCCACTCCCTTTGGAGACCATTTTCTTTCAAATCACCACAGTAACACTAAGGGTATAACAGGCCATAGAAAACTTGATAGCTTTCTAATTGGATTTATAACCCATTCAACAAGAAAGAAATTATTCCTGGTACAGGGAGTCTAGACACCTATATTTGGCTAGTGAAGTTATTTATCTGAGAGCATTGTAGTTGGAAATCTTCTCTCCAGGTGCCACCAAGCCCCTGCAGTCCCACAACCCATGTATAAAATAATCACTCAGACGCTTATATTACTTATAAACTGTATGGCTGTGGCAGGCTTCTTGCTATCTACTTCTTCTATCTTAAATTAACCTATTTCTATTAATCTATAACTTGCCACATGGCTCTAAATCAGCATAATCCCTAACTACACTCTAAATATCAATCCATATATCCACATATAAGTGTAGTCTCACTCCTCATCAAGAAAAGTTTTGCTTGCAGCAGACAAACACACACACACACACACACACACACACACACACACACACACATACACATACACTACAGAAAACCACAACCAATCTAAATAAAGAGTTGTGGACCCCTGTCCCAATGGATAAACTTACAAAACAACTTTTGAACCTAAGGACCAGGTATCATTGCAGGGGGGCGGGGGTAAAAATATTGTAAAAACCAGAAGAACAAGAAGTTTGCTATGAGATTGTGTCTCCTAGAAATGTCAGAGAAGTTATACCCATAAAGTCTCATCAACATGGCTGCCCAAACAAGATCTGAACAAGGACGACACCAATAGATATGCTAAAGGGGAAACATTCATTAAGCCTCAACCCTAGACAAAGCACTACAGACAGGTAAGGAATTATGAAAGTGGAAGAAATAGTCTTCTCCAGAAAAGAGCACAGTCATTTGTTACCCAATACCAAATGGTCAACCTAAAAGCAAATACATACAAGTAATATCATAAAGACTGAGCAGGTTGTATTTTTATATTTAGTAATATATTGATTTCTAAATATAATTTATATATATGTTCAACAACAACTAAAGAAAAAATAGCCATGAATTTGAGAGGGGGGTACATGGGAAGGTTTAGAATGAGAAAAGGGAAGGGAAAAATGATGTAATTATAATTTCAAAAAATTCAAAATAATAAAACAAATGACTAATTTCCAAAGTAATAATTCATTTACCACTGTGAAATCTGAAGAATACTGAGAAATAAAATATTCTCCATTTTTTTAGGAATTATATTAGCAAGTAACTAAGTAAGAATTCATCTCCATAGAAATATATTGAGTTTAAAATATATATTTCTCTATATATTTGTAAAGCCACAATTTTATAGTCATTTCCACAATGGACTATAAATGTGAATGTAAACCTCAATATTACCAAATGATTTCAATTCTAACAGTACACATTTAGAGTTGGCCAGACATCTTGCATCTTTTCTTGTCTTCCTCAACAGGTTTTTTAATTTCTGATGGAAGACTAAAAACAGATTCTAAATAAACCCCTAACCAAGTTGCTTACTTTCCCAATGTATGAAAAAACCAAACCATTGTGTTTAAAGTCACTATGAACATGAAGTTAGCAAAATCATCATGTAGAAAACTCTCCAAGTTAAACAACTTGATCTTTTAGAGATAAATTGCAAAATAAACACACATTTCACTATTGCCTTGATCTAGGTACATAACAAATTAAATTTGCTAGGGTATTAATTTCATATGCACTGTGCCCCATGTATGTAGACCAGAGGTTGATGTCAGATGTCTTCTTTTACTTTTCACCTTATTTTTTTTTTATTTTAAAATATTATTTATTATCATTTCACACACATAAAACTGTGTGGCTCTCTGTATGTATATGTGTGTGTCTGCATGTGGGGGGGGGCGTGTGTGTGTGTGTGTGTGTGTGTGTGTGAGAGAGAGAGAGAGAGAGAGAGAGAGAGAGAGAGAGAGAGAGAGAGAGAGAGAGAGAGAGAGTATGTGTATCATGGCATAACTGTGGAAGTTAGAGGGCAGCTTTGTGGAGTTGCACAAATTAGATTTGTTAGGATACCAATTTTCTTGCACCTTTATGTAGGACCCTGAGTTCAAACTTGCATTAGCCTTGCACCATCCTGTGTCAAGCTTAAGCCATCTCCATCAAGACTCCACCTTATTCCTGTTGCAAGGTCTGTCACTGAACATGAAGTTTACCCACTGGCTACTCTGGAGACCTGCCTGTCTCTAGGCACTCCCTCTCACAATGCTGTGATTACAGGTACTCAGCTTTTATGTGGGCTATACGAAGAAATCTTGTTTCAAAAAACAAAGAGGGTGGGGAGATTGTTCCATTACTGAAGTACCCACCAGAGTTCATATTCCTATGTCCACGTAAAAGCCGATGTACCTTGTTCCAGCTCTGGTCCTGGGGTATAGAGACAGGTAGATACCTAGAGTTCATTGGCCAAGGAGCCTAGCTGAATGCGTAAGATTCAGGTTTAGTGAAAGTCCCTGTCTCAAAAACTAAGCTGGAGACAATAGAGGAAGACTTCCAAACTTTATCACTGGGCCCCATGCCCTCACATCCAACACAGGTGCATGTACACAGTTAAATACATATGAACACACACACACACACACACACACACACTGACTCCTTAATTACATATTGTAAATAATTCATCTTATATTTTAAAGAATGTTTATCTGCAATTAATTAAAAAATTAAAATGCCCAGTTCGTTATCACATAAAATTTCAGAAATACTTCCTCTCATCATTTAGAAAAATCTTTATCAGTCATTTAATTTATATGTATATCTTAAGTTGAATTTAAAATTAAACACCCCAGATTTTTTTATTTTTATTGCTTCTAATATATTATTATTAATAATAATTAAATTTATTCATTTATTTTACATCTGCTTGGGTATATATCAAAGGATGCTAATCATTCCTCAAGGACACTTGCTCAACTATGTTCATAGCAGCATTATTTGTAATGGCCAAAATTTGGAAATAACCAAGATGCCCCTCAACCGAAGAATGGATAAAGGAAATGCTTCTAATATCTTAAAGGTGCTCTATCTTACATTTTTGTTTCTAATATACAAAAACACAATGGCAGAGTATACATAGCTAACTAAATTCAACTGAATTTAGTTTAATCAGTTCTTTTAATTTCCAACCATGTGAGACACACTGAGTTAAACAAAGAAGGGATAAACAGATCAGTAATGAAGTGTCCATGACATTAAGCAGCTTATCGGCTATTGTAGAGAGTAAGAATAGTAAAAAGATGAATATCACATAACTGAAAATAAAACATAAGCACTTTGTCACATAGAGAAAATCCTATGACATTTATTAGAGGATTTTAATACTTTCTATTCTTTGAGAATTTCATATATTTTACAGTGTGTATATGTATATATTCATCTACCACTGCCTCCCTCTGTGGCCTCCATTCCATCTCCTTCCAAAATTTATCTCCTCTTTTCCTTTTTATTACTAATAACCTAATTATTGCTGCCATGGATGTGCAGCCATTCGTTGGGATATAAGCAACTTATCAGTGGCCATATCCCCAAAGAGGAGTGATTCTAGTCTCTCAGCTTCCATCAACTGCTCATGTCATAGGGATATGTCCTCAGAGTCTCCACCCAATTGTGATGAAATTGTGATAGGTATGAACATACTTAAGTCTAATACAGGTAACCACAGTGGATTTGTGTGGAGCAGCCATAGCATGTACCACAGAAGCTTTTTACAGTTCTTCTTCATATCTACTAGACTGTGCATCTTTTCTACCCCACTTTCACAAAGTTCTCTGAGTCTTGGATGGTTAGAGGTTGAAAGAGATGGCCCATTCACAGCTAAACACAGAGTTATTTTTACTTGGCCTTTGGGCCAGTTATAAGACTCTGCATAGGAACAAAAGATGAGAAGGACCATTGAAGGATGAATAAAACATTTAAAAATAAATTTGCTACATTTACTATATGATGCATTATTTAAATGGAGTAAAATGTTAATATAAGTGTTACAGTTCTGAGGGGAAAGGCCTGCCCAATAGAAGTGTTACAAGTTCTGCTCTGGGATGAGGGGAATGTTTCCCCATTGCAAGTGTTACCGCTCTGCTCTTGTGGGGAAAGGTTTCCCCAAAGTGCCACAGCTCCACGGTCATCCCCAGCTACGCAGCAAATTGTAAGCTATCCTGGCCTATCTCAGACTCTATTTCTAGAAAATTAAAAAAAAAATATATGTTTTCATTAAACATTCTCTGGCTAGTGATGCCACAAGATTTGGAAAAAGTATCCCATCTGGTGCTTTCCTCTAGTTGTTTCTGGATGGTAAAAAGCTAACTGTGTATGCAGAAATGGAGGATTTAGTACCACCTAGAAGACAAACCTCTGCCCTGCTTGTGAGGATATTTCCAGAGAGGCTTCAATGAGTTAAAGGCTCTAATTCTTATTAGTTTCTACATTTTTCCATAACTACAGTTTCATATCTAAGCCAAAACTTACAGATCATAATAATAGTTTGTGTGGAATTGGCATTGTGTTTGTGTTCTCCCCTCATGTTACTGTGTGCAGCTGCACTTAGTTTCCACTGAGGGAAGATATCCTTTTTTTATGTCTGCCACTGCTGATCATTTGCAGCTAAGGCAGATATTGCCATAAATATTTCTTAATTTTCTGTGTTTGTTACATCAACCCATGTGTCTTAGTTAGTGATTCTATTGCTGTGAAAAGACACCATGACCATGGCAACTCTCATAAAGGAAAACATTTAATTGGGGTTAGCTTACAGTTTCAGAGGTTTAATCCATTATTGTCATGGTGAGAAGCGTGGCAACACACAGGTAGACATGGTGCTAGAAAGGCAGCTGGGAGTTCTACATCTAGATCCACAGGCAGCAGGAAGTGACTTCCACACTAGGCATGGCTTGAGTATCTGAGACCTCAAATCCCACCTCCCAGTGACCACTTCCTCCAAGACCACACGATACCACACCTCCTAATAGTGCCACTCTCTATGGGCCTATGGGAACCATTTTCTTTCATACCACCACATCATGTTATTGAGCAATTCTTTGGGCTGGGACCTGGGACTTAATGAAAAGGAGAAAGCACCTAAACAGCCAATGTTCATTTTATGTTTCTCAACTGCTGACACAATGTGACCAGCTGGTTCATATTCCAGCTATCATAATAGGAGTGGCTCCTGATGCAAGCTATGCCTTTCCCATCCTGATGGGCTATGTCCACACACTAGACCCAGTTTCATGAAGGACAGCTCAAAGGAAAGAACAGCATTTGTAATCCAACTTCTGAAGGACTCCTCAGAAGTATGGCCAGGTATTGTGACTCAATCACTTAAGGACTTCCCTCTAATAGGACCAGCAATGATCTTGCAAAAGGACCACTTAAGGAAAAAACAGCCACCTGGAACCATAGGAAGAACACCAAGAAAGTCAAGACTGGAGCCAAGTAGCACACTAGACTGATCTCATTCTCTCTATCTCAAGCTAGCTCTGCCCCCACAACTATATCTCCATTATTTAATGCCTGGTATCAATTAAGCATGCTACTCTGTTCTGATGTGTTTTCATGTTTCCATTTTTAATCTTCCTTTTCCCTCTATTTCATTATGTTTTTTCCCTTTGACAAGACTTCTCAGAGAATATTCTAACAGGTCTCCAGACTCTAGCAGGTCCTCAAACCTTGGCATAACATGTGTCATAAGGGAAATACAGTTCTTGGAACTCCACATGTAGGCAGGAACATCTGCCAAAATGAGAGCAAAGGACCTAATCCATTCAGGGACAGTCCCTAAATGCATTCACCTTGCTTTTTGGCTTCTCCAGTTCTGTTTCTGACTATTCTTCATAACTAAAGTATATCATCCTAGTTTGAAGTTTTTTGCTTAAAAGTTCACCTTGAGAAAGACTTGAGACTGTACTTGGTCCCGAACACCCAATATAGACACTGGCTAGAGAGACATTTTATTGGCTTGAACCTATGTCTGAATGGTCTTCTCTGGTGTATACCTCACAATAATGTAGACTGTCTTATTTTGTGAAGTCTCTGTGTTTCAGCATGCTGTGAGCTAGGATGGTTTTCTAGAGAGTGAGAACTATCAATGTTCCTTTACTTCCTAAAATGACTATTGTTTAAGGGAAGATTATTTACAAATTAATTATTATTATATTTTTACAGTGGGCCTACACTTCAACAGTAATTGTTTTTCCAGACACTAATATATACCCAGAGAAATACCAGGGATGAAACATGACTTTTGTAAATTATTATTCTCCCATTAATGCCCTCACAAGAGACTGAATTTGATAAAATACTGGATAAAGAAGTCTTCAGTTCCATGCCCACCAGTGAGCAGTGGAAAGCTCCAAACACATAGTCACACAGCTATGTTAAATTCAATGGGTCAAAAAATGAAATAGATCCTGGCCATGGAAGCAGGTGGGCTAACTCTGGTTTTTCTCTCCCTTCTCTCCTCCAAATCTATCCCCTAGGCGATCCCAACTCTCTAGCAGACTAATTGTGGCCATGTCCCCTCCTGTCTGCCCAGACTCCCAGGCAACTAATCAGATACTGGTAGAGCATCCTTTTTGCCTCCCTCTTCTGAACCCACTCAGGGCCTCCAGCCCATTACTCTTCTGAGAGCCTGCATCCAATACCTAGATGAAGAAGGTAAGTTGGAGAGACTGTTGAAATTAAATTTCATTTGACAGTGTTATGAAAACTAATACAGTGGATTATTCTTAAAATATGTGCATATATAAAGGTGAAATAGCCAAATAGTGGGGGAGATAGAGCCCTAAGAGGACATCTCTTGTCACCAAATGGAGCTTCTGGTACTGGGATTGGGTTACATCTAATTGACTTATTGGACAAAGGGGTCCTATAGGAATTCCCAAAGAACCCAGGATGTTGCCAAGACTACAGGTTTCTCTTCACAAACTTATAGCAAGGCTTCAGTGCTGATGACAACACCTTCAGAATTCACTAAACATGGCAACATTGAACTGTTTCCTACGTAGAGCCCTCACCACTAAGTGCTAGTATCTTTGGAACAGGGAAGCACACTGCATGCCACCAAAAGAGAAAGGTAAATACCAAGCTAGTCACAAACACTTTGGTTTACAATGGTGTCCTGCCTGCAAGATATGCAAGTGCAATAGTGGTGCAAAGTTTATGGGAGTAACCAACCAATATCAGATTTGACTTAAGGCCCACTCCATAAGATGGACCTGAGACTAGATAAACCAGGGACCCAAGGTAAAACTAAATATTTATATTCTACAAAAACAAAAACAAATAAACACACATCAGTAACATGGCTCCTAATGATATTCTACTATACTCATAGGTCAGTGCCTTGCTCAGCTGTCATCAGACAACTTTCCTCCTGCGGCAGATGTGAACAAATCTAGAAACCCACAGCCAGGCATTATAAAGATAGCTACAGTACTTGGAACACTCAGCCCTAAACAGAATGTCTCATGAAAACCTTTCCCCTCCGAGCTAAGGAAACCCTGTAAGAGGAGGGAGAAAGAGTGTCAGAGCCAGAGAGTATGGAAGACACCAAGAAGATAAGGTCCTCTAAATCAACAGGATCAACACACACATGAACTCACAGAGACTGCGGGAACATGCACAAGGTGCCCAAGGGTCTGCAAAAGATGAGGTCCTAGAGCTGACAGAAGTGGATACAACAGGCCAACAGGGAAAGAGGACTCCCACACCATCCCTAACCCAGAAACAATATCCAGTTTATAATCACTTGCAAATTAAAATTTAGTTTCTCCAAGATAGTCTCAGTGGGGAAATTAACCACTTTTAATGGTAAGCTGCATGCCCTGCAGTAGATGACCAACAGAAAAAACAAACTCCGTGGTGTCTTTGTAGGCTCCTTGTCTCATAATGTTGTGCTGGGGTTTTTCTTTATTTCTTCTTTAATTTGTATCTTATTTATTTTATTTACATATTTTTCTTCTCTCTTTTTACCCTACTAATCTTGTGTGTGTGTGTGTGTGTGTGTGTGTGTGTGTGTGTGTGTGTGTGTATAATGGTTTCTGGTTTAATGTTTTTATGTGATTTCTAAGTCATAAGAACAAGTGGGTCTCTGTGTCTGTATCTGTTTTATGCATTTTCTTGGGCTCTTTTTCTTCTGTCTGTTTTGTCATATTCAGATTGTTGTTTTTTGTTTATCTAATTTTATTTTATTTTATTGTTATTCCTTAGAAGGCTATTTGTTTTCTAATGAAAGACAGAAAGGGGGTGAATCTGAATGGGAGAGGAGGTGGGGAGGAACTGGAACAAGTAGAGGGAGAGGAAACTCTAATCAGGATATATCATGGAAGGAAAAATATCTACTTTTAATGAAAGGAAAACAAAACAAAACAATTTTCAAAAAGTAATAAAATAAACAGATAAACAAGTAAATCAAAATCTACTACCAGCAACAACAACAAAACAAAAATGAAAGAAGAATGTTATCTTTCTCAACTTAAAAAGCTGGAAAAGGGGAGGGAACACAGCCATCAGTTAATTTCAGGAGGATATGAATTTAATCTCCAGATCACAAGGTAAATTGTTAGGTATGTAAACACAGCCTTGTTGCTGTTCCACCAGCCGCTTTCAAATACCCAGCAACTGCTTCCCAAACTACAACAGAGAGGCTTATATTAATTATAAATGTTTGGCTGAAGGCTCAGGATTATTACTAACTAACTCTTCCAACATAAAAAACCCATTTCTGTTAATCTATATTTTACAATGTGGCCATGGCATTATTGGTCTGCAGGAATCTTGCTCCTTGGGTGGCTGACTCTGCCCTTCTTCTTCCTGTCTCTCTCCTTTCCCTCCTAGCTCTGATCCTGCCTTGCCATAGGCCAAAGCAGCTGTATTCATTAACCAGTGGGAGCAACACCTATTTATAGAATACAGAGAAACATCCCACATCAATGGTATGTGCATCAATATTACCAGTATTGTACATGTAAAGACAGACATCTTTGTACCTATATGGCTAATCAATTTAGGATAATTGGAGAATTATGGGACAATGTGAGACACTTTCTGAAAATAAAGTGGACAGTTTTGTAGTTTATTTGCTCCACCCATGACCTTGGGATATATGGCCCAAAGGATAAGGTGCTTCTTGCCATTGTACATGACCGCTTAAAAGGAAATGGAGGAGGGTCACAAGCCCCTTCTCCCTGCTACCTGCTTCCTGATCTGATCAAACTACCAGGTGGATTTGTTCCTGGTCAGAACAGAGGTCAACTTCAGCTGTTTACTCTGTTCTGTATTTGTGAGTGTATTTCCTTAATTTATATCTTTTTTAAAACAATTTATTTATCTTTATGTGCGTGCATTGGTGTATGCATGTATGTCTGTATGAGGGTGTCAGATCTTAGAGTTACAGACAGTTGTTAGCTGCCATGTGGGTGCTGGGAATTGAACCCTGGTCCTCTGGTAGAGCAGTTGTACTCTTAACCACTGAGCCATCACTCCAGCCCCCTTCAATTTATATCTTAATAAATTCTTATTACCCATTAAATGAACTCACATGGATTGATCTTAATACAGTAATACAGTTTCTTGAGGATGACACCTGATGTTCTCAAATACATGTGAACATACTCATACATAAACATGCACATGTATAAAAATCCAAGATGGCTTAAAATAATACATTTCACCCTCTGAATGATAAAAAACAGTCAAACCACATGACTACCTTGTAATACTACCATTATAATTGAAGAATAAAATGAAAACTATTCTTGCTTAAAAATATTTTAAAGAAATTTATGATTACTGAGGAGAATGCTAGATACATCTACGAGGCTACAGGGAACAATATGCCACTAGAACAGTTGTTAAGCTAGTGAGGGAAAAAAAAAACCCATAAAATACCACAAAATCAATCAATAGGAATCAAAACTATGCTTTTAATTATAACTTTGAATGTTAATGGTCTTAACTTTCCTAATTCAAAGACACAGACTGCCATCTTGAATTTAAGGGTAAAATCTCTTTTCCATCTCTAAGAAATCAACCATGCTGTCAGAAATAGATGGGACAAAAGGGTGAAAGAATGAGGACAGCCAGAACTATATGGTAAGACCTGCCCATCTCTCTCTCACACACAAAATAAAATAAAATTAATTAACCTACTTAATATAAGTAAAAGAAATAGCGTATATATGATGTAATGTCCTCATGTAATTTACTAGCCCAAACCCTATGAAAAATAGAGAGTTGCTAGCAAATCACTGCTAATTACTGAAACAAAATATTTTTAATTTATCATTAGAATGTATCAACACCATGTCGTCAGTTACCTGGCACGGCACCATTGATCTGAGAGTGTCATGTTTTCTATCCCAACCATCCCTCCTTCATGGTGACTGGACAAAACTATTATCATATTGTCTGGTCCCAAGGTAGTGTTTAATCTTTTGCCTTTTCTCAAAACATTATTCAAAGAAGTTGGTCTATTTGACATTCTATCAAACCTGATCATTAACTGTTATTTGGAGCCAAAGAATAAGAGTTAGCTGCGTGTTAATGTTAGTAAGAAGTGTACTCTTAAAGTATTGAGAGTTAAACCATGAAAAAAATCATTCATGAGATGGCACCTTCTATATCAAATTAATTATGCAGCTTTCTGGTTATAGTCAGTCAAGTGCAAGGCCAAAGTGATGTATTGGAAACTGGGTTTGAACTCACCCCAAAATAGAAATAATATACAATTTCACTGATAATTTCTGCCCCCCATGTTACTTGATATTATTTCATTATTCTCTTCAAGATTACCTGTTGCTATTTGAGTGAAGAATACCTCTTAGAATATAGAGAAAGACTGTAGTGTACTGATTTTGTTCATATATAACTTGGCTTAATAATCAGTCCAAGGCAAAAGAAAACTACTGTTTCAGTTCAGGCCATTCAGGATATACTAAGCACAAAGTGGTGAAGAAAATAGTCCCAGAAGATGGGGTTTATCATGGCTCCAATTAATTTATTTCATATGGAAAGAAAAGTGATTTTAGGTAAGCCGACCTATAGGCAATGGGAAAGAAATCATAAATATCCCAGGTACCTACAGATAAAAAATCATTAGAACAACAACCAAGTAGGACTCATACTGATACATTATTTAAAAAACAAAAGAAAAATCAAAAGCTAGTCACCATGGATAAACATATTGGTCTGTGTTACTGGTCCACCAGGCTCTTGTAAGTACCATTTTCTGTGTTTTACAGAGGAACCCTAATGTGAGAGAGATTGTTTGTAATATCATTTCAGAAAACAGAAACACCAATTACAGTGAGGGCTAAGGCAATGTATCTATCACCTATGAAATATTGAAAGACCCAGAGTCACCAGTATAGACTAAGAACCATTGATGATCTAGCTGCCTGAGAAAGCTATTTAGAGTTTTATACTAGTCAGGAAATGTATCATAATCTAAAGAGGACATATACTAAATCATTCTGTGATGTGGTGGCTTAGTAGATTGTAAAGTATATGTGAAAGCAAGAGGAAGGAAATAATATAAAATCCACTCAGTTGCTGTCCTTACTTGGAGAATTCATAATTCTCACTTTCTTGATGTTATGTTGTTTTTGACTTCTTCATTATCAAGAACAGAACATTACTATAGATGGGCCATAGGACTCTGTAACTGAAAGTATTCCTGATCCTGCCTGGCCTGTGGTCAGAACAAATCTCTCACCTGCTGGTCCTGCAGCTGATTGGACCCAAACAAACATACAGAGGCTAATATTATTTTTAAACTATGTCCATGACAGGCTTCTTGTCATGTAGTTCTTATATCTTGAATTAACCCATTTCTATAAATCTATACTTTGCCACATGGCTTGTGGCCTACTGGAGCTTTTACATCTTGCTTATTCTGGTGGTGGCTAGTAGAATCTCCTGACTCAGCCTTCTTCTTCTCAGAATTCTCCTTGTCTGCTTATCCCCCCTATACTTAGCATTATTCCACACCAGGACTCTATTAAATCCCTTTTCAATTTATTTTTGCTGCTCTGTGTAGCTGGAGAGCTTTTCTCCAGGTCCCACCAAACCCCCGCAGTCCTACAACCCACATATAAAATAATCACTCAGATACTTATATTACTTGTATGGCCATGGCAGGCTTCTTGTTATCTACTTCTTCTATCTTAAATTAACCCATTTCTATTAATCTATAAGTTTCCACGTGGTTCGTGGCTTACCAGTGCCTTACATCTCGCTTGTCATGGCCGCAGCTGGCAGGTCTCTCTCTTCAGCCTTCCACTTGCCCCAATTCTCTTCTCTTTGTCCCATCTATACTTCCTGCCTGGCTACTGGCCAATCAGTGTTTTATTTATTACCCAATCAGAGCAACACACCACAAGTAACATACAGAACAACCCACAGCAGCTCTGTCACCTTAACATTTTGTGTGTGTGTGCCCAAAGAGCACATCTAAGAAAATCTATTAGCATTATAGCACAGCAGATGCCCTAGTCACTGGAAGGAACTAGAGCCGCTTTTGCAGTAGGACACAGGAAAGGTGTTCTGGGAACTACATAACTCACTCAGTGTAGGAGCACTTGCTACACCCTGAATCATTCTGACAGGAAACAACACACAATGGCATTCGCAGAGGACATGGTGTCCATGGTCCAGATCCCAGACTAAATAACCCAAATGTTGAAGAGATGTTAGTTGAAGGGAGGGAAATCGGAAGTAGGAAAAGAATCAGTGAAGCCAGTGGAGGTGTAGAAGTTAACTGTAGCTGTGGACCTGTGACCAAACTCACGAGCCTTCTTCTGCAGTAACCCTGAGAATAAACTCCACAGTCTCGAGTCCCAGTGAAGCTGTTTACAGATGCGATGAACTGGCTACTGGAAGTACTCCAACAATAAAAAGCCAGGCAGTAGGAAATAGTGTGGTGTACTAACAGTTTTGAATTTTCACAATTGCACTTCTTTGTTACTTGGAGCTGTCCAAACAAAATTTCACAAACTAAGTAGCCTAAACAGCATAAACTGATTTTTGATATGACAAGAGTCTAACACTAGGTGCTAGAGGATCTGGTTTCTTCTGAAGCCCTGCCCTCTGGCTGACTGTTGATGATCTTTCTTCTCTTTGCACACATGTACATGGTCTGAGTGTCTACATCCAAATGTCCTATTTTTTTAACTTCTTTAAGGTCAAGTGTCTTATATTCAAATGTCCTCTTTTTTACCTTTTTTTTAAAAGATCAAATTACATTAGGGCTAACCTTACTAGTCATATTGTAATTTAATCACCACTTGGACCTACTTCAAAATTTAGCCACCAAGGTTAGGCTTTACTATCTGAATTTTGATGGAGCACCATTCAACCTATTTCAGTGAATAAACCCTTTACTACACCAAACTGATAAAAGTTTTCTTAGTAGAAGAATTTTTTTGTATAGGAAGGAAATGCCTTGGACTAAAGATATATATGTCCCCCAAGAAATGTCTCTATGTGTGGGCATCCTACACAGACTTGTCATAGAAGAGGCACAATAAATGGGAATTCTTCCCTTAATTTAGGTTGATGTTAAAAGGCAGTACTATCTTCTAGATTCCTAGAGGTATAGCCTAAACTGAAGCCACTTTTGTAAATATACTACAGTCAGCTACTGACTCTCTGGCTAGTGGTGAATTGCTTATTCAGTTAATGGTGGTGTTCTTAGGCCAAGCATGGCCTGCACCTGTATCTCAGCACTTAGGAGGGGGCTGAAGCACAACCATTACAGGTTAGAAGTTAATCTGAGATAATACAACAACATACTGTCTCAAAAAAACTTAAGAATAATAGAAAAAGACTACATTTCTGAGTTCATTGACCCCAAAGCTCTTACATGCAATGAAATTTAAAACACTGGATCAAGCTGAGTATGGTATAATAATACATTTTTTTAATCCCATCACCAGAGAGGCAGGCACAAGGGGATCTCTGTGAGTTCAAGGCCAGTCTAGCACACATAGGGAGTTTCTAGACAGCAAGAATTACAAAGGGAGATCATAATTAAATAAACAATAAATAAACAAATGAATAAACAAACAAATAAATAAATAATTGTACCCAAGTTTCTAAGTGGTCTCATTAAATAAAAAAACACAGAGCCAAATATAGGGGTAAAAGCCTTAGAGATCAGGGAAATAGGAACAGCCACCAGCCCTTAGCTCTGTAGCTTCCAAATGCCATGACTTCCTATCTATCAGGCTTTTATTGCCTTGCTGTTCTGTGCTCTCATTAGCTCTTAGCCCAGCTACCTCACTTCCTTGCACTGCCTGTCTATACAGGTCTCTATGGTTGGTACTGGGATTAAAGGCATGGGTCATCACACTTGGCTCTATTCTTTAGTGTGGCCTTGAACACACAGAGACTGTCTGCCAAGTGATCAGATTAAGGGCATGTGCTACCACTGCCTGACTTTTGTGTTTACTTAAAATGACTTGCTATTTCCTCTGATTTCTAGGTAAACTTTATTTACTAGCATACAAATTAAATATTACCACATTTCAGTACAAATAAAACATCACCACAAATAGTACAACACAAAGTCAAGATAAAAAAAAGCAAGAGCACTTCAGATACTCCCAAAAGGTGTTTTCCTAGTCAACTACCATTCCATAGCTGGCTTTCATTCATTTCCACACTTTATGACACACCATTCCACTGAATATTATTTTGTATGATTACTTACACTAAACACTATTTTTTTAAATGTATCCACATTGCAGAGTGTTGCAGAAGTTTAAACTGTTATGTATTATTATTCTGAGGCATGAATAAACTAAGATATGTTTTCCACTGTTGGTGACATATTGAACTGTTTTCAATTTGAATCTTTTAAGAATCACGCCTTCATGAGTATTCCTTTATGATAACCTTTTGCTGTAGATATACATGCCTGACTTTATATTAGGTATGGCAAGATATGCATCACAACCATACAAAATATATACATGCATGACATTATGTTAGGTATGCATACAGATAGTACAAACATACAAAGCACAGATGTGCATGACTGACTTTATATTGGGTATGCATAGCTATAAATAACAGACACGCAGTATAGCTAGACGTACCTGGCTTTATATTATGTGTGCATAGGTAGCCAACACAAACATATGAAGTTTCTAACTATGTCTTTTCATTGGACAGTTTGGATTTGTTTTGCATTCATAATTGATATTAAAGAATTTCTCAAAGATGTACAAATAATAATTGTCACTACCTCTGAACAATGTAAAAGAGTGTGTCCTCCATCTTTCAAAGAACTTAGTGTAAGGCTTCATTTCCCTATTCTACTGTGTGTGTATGTATCATGATCCTCTGCTATGCAGAGCCTGTGCTATTGTTCCCATAGTGTAGGCTGCCTTTAGTATGGATTTCAAGAACTTAGTGTGTGGTCCCTTTTTGCACTATGTTAGCTATCTTTTTTTTTTTTTTTAAGATCTTGGTTTATCTGATATTTACCTGATAGTTACTACCCACCCCTCCCTCTTTGGTAATTCTTTCAGCATGAATATATTGTATCTTATTACTGTTAAGGGAGTTTTTCATGTATACCTTAGAAATTCAGATACTAAATGCACTTGGATTCGACTCCCTGCTTGGTATGCAGGATGGGAATAAAATTCACAGTTTTCCATATGCATGTGCAAAGTAGCCTGACCATCTCTGTGCAAAAGATGACTCCTTGTAGCACTACAGCTTCAGCTGCGTCCCAAATCCAGCTCCGTATACTTGTGACTCCATTTCCACCTTCCCTCTGGCTCCACTGGTGCTTTGTGGCTGTCCTACCTGTGTCAGTTCTCTAAGCTACTGCAGTCTATCTCCTAATATTTGGCATAATGAGTCCTGAACTAAAGCATACATTAACTAAAGCAAAATGTTAAACAGATGGAATTGAAGTGAAAGACGTACCTCATTTAATTTTGAACTTTCAGAGACTTAACAGCAAATTAGCATCGAGGTAAAAATTCTAATCAAAAATCAAAATGACATTCTTTAGTAGTAATACGGATAAAAAGGTAAGCCACTGAATGTTTTTTCCCTCCACAGCTTGATTAGAGTGCCAGCTGAAGTAAGAATAACAGGCTTTTTTGAATAGTTAGGCGGATCAATAAATTTATGAATTACTCAAAGAGCAGAAATGGCAGGGAGTAAATGACAGCGAGGAAGCCCCTGTAGGGAAAACCGGCTTGGGGAGCAAAGCAAGTCAGTGCTTCGTTCATCCTTGAAGCTTAAATCCTGGAGATTTGACCTAAAACGTGTCTTAGGGGAAATAAAACACAGCCTGGGGGCTAAGAACGTAGGGTTTCTCCTTACAAGCGTATTTACATAGAGCCAGTGCTTTAAGGACAGTATTTCACTTCGCCAATTAGAGAAAAGGATAAATAAAGCCAATGCTAAGGATGAGGCTGTGGAGATATTCATCTCTGCTTTAGCAACAAGAAAAAAAATGCATGTGCGCGCGCACACACACACACACACACACACACACACACACACACACCACACATCTATCTCTAAGAATCTTTGATCATAAGTGTTTAACCCAGCAGATTAAATACTGCATAATGTGGAATCAAAATGGTTCCTAAGCTAAACTTCAATTTAAAGGCATTCTTTTTTAATTCAGAGAGATATTCGGCTATTTTAACTTGACATTTTTATAGTACCTTCTGACACTAGCCGTCATATATGTAGGTAAAGCCACCAACCTAAATAAACACACACACACACACACACACACACACACACACACACACACACACACAGAGAGAGAGAGAGAGAGAGAGAGAGAGAGAGAGAGAGAGAGAGAATATAAAATTTATTGAGAGAGATTTAAATTCCTTGTCTACATTGCCCCATTTTCTAGTGTTGACTTATAATCATTCTTTACATTCCAAATATAAATTCCTTGATAGATACCTGTATTGCAAATACTTCTAATAATATCAAATCAATAGCTTATATCTCAAAATGAAATTCATTTCCTCAGTGATGTCTTAGGAATATAAAAATCCATTGATTTAAATGGGTTCTGATTAATCAACTTTTGAATATGTGAGAGTTTTTTTTTTTTCTGTCCCAAACAAAAACATCCTCACCTACTTCAAAATCCTTAAGGTTTTCTCCTATATCTCCGTATAAAAGTTTATTATTTCACTGGGGGTTATGGAGTGTGCTGTTATGTAACAGTTTCCTCTGAGATTGAAAGATTCTTTCAATGTCTTTTGTTTTCTCATTTATTTGACATACTGTTCACAGTTTCCCTTCCTCCTCTCCCTCCCCTTTCATCTTCCCATCTTCTACCTACGCCTCTCCCATTCATTCCTCTTCTGTCTCCTTCAGAAAGGGGCAGGCCTCCCATGGGAATCAACAAGCAGGGCCAAGCTCCTCCCCCTGCATGTGTGTGACATAGTGTAGCTTGGTCTGTTTGTGGGACTCCTAGCAGTGAGATCAGGACCTGTCCCTGGCACTTGAGCTGGCTTTTTGTGAAGCTCAACTCAAAATAGCTTTAGGATGTCCCTGAAAACTGACCAGATGCACTAGATCCCTGACTGCCTGAGTGAGGAATAAAACCTGAGAGTCTCCCTCAGATGAGGAAGCTGAGCTACAAAGAAGACTTGAGACCAGACCAGCTGCCTGGAAGAGGCAGAAACCAGTTGAGCTTCCTGGAAAAGGTTGAGACCAAATGAAGCATCTGGAAAGGACACTCTCCAACGTGTAAAGACCCCTGCAGGTTGTGCAGTGTGCTCCTCCTTGCCCACTTCGTGAGTTGTTACCCATGCTGTGGTTGGCCTTGGTGACACATCTGTCTTTGAGTCATTTCTGCTCCTGTAAGTAACCCCTCACCCATATTCCTGTAAGTAACCCCAATAGAGCTCATTGGTTTACCATGTTGGGTTTTGGTGGTATTGTAATTTGGTCTGTCATGTGTTCTGTATATTAGGTGAGTGGACATTTGTTGTGTTTCCCCAGGAAAAGTTGTGTCACAAACACATGCCTGAAGTGCTCAATGGAGGCTAAGACAGAAAGATAATGATACCTTTGAAGCCAACCTGGGGATGCTTATCAAGTACTTGTCTCAATAAAAATAAAGAAAAAGACAAAAAAGAAAAGAAAAATGGGGGAGATCAAAGACTGCCTAGCATGTGCAGTCAACAACATTCAGCACACAAAAACAAGAAGGCCAAAGAAAAGAGGAGGGAGGTAGAGATGTAAGAAAGGAGGAAATCCTCTTGAAAATTAGTGTGTAGGCTTTTCTTGGGAGTTAAATGGCTGCCAGATCAGATAAATTTGAGTATTTTTAGTTATATTGGTATTAAACATTTCCCTTCCACACCAATATGTAAAGTTGTTCTAAATCTGTTTTCGTGAACACGCCATTTGAGCTAATTACTTTATAGTAAATGCAGCTCTTAAATAATTGCTAAACCTTGGGAAATGCTTTCAATAATTGACTTAGTTTTCATAAGCAAAACTTGTGTTATTAAATCTAAATTAAATGCACATTTGAGACACTTAAAGTGTTAGCATATCAAGCATTTTAATAGTGTAATGGAAACAACTCATAGAATTAATGCCAGAAATAATTCAAACAGTACATTGTTCACATACTTTCCTGCATGTGAAAATTCTGCAGAGATTTTTAGTACACTTTGTGTCATCTGTAATGAATGTCTCCTTGTTTGCTGATATAATCTAACTCAACTATGTTTCCTCAGCTATAAATTCCCTTCTTCTCTAACTTAGTGAGAGTGAGTTAGAAGGGCTTGCTTTAAAAATGCTGTAAGTTTAAATTGGTCCAAAGGCACAGGCAAAGCAGAAATGACTGAATGTTGAATAATTTGTAATCTCAATTTATTGATACTATGGTGTGAATATAAATGGTCCTCAAAAGCACTGTCCTTTGTAGCCAGATAACAGGCTTTGGGGCAGTGACTGCTTTATGAAGGCTGTGACCTTGTTAATGAATTAGTCTACTAAGGGGTGAAGATTTTGATCATCTGTTGGGAGGCAGAAGAAATTCAGGAAGTATGAGCTAAAGGAAGAGAGGGAGTCCTTTGGGCTACCCTTAAAAAAGTCTTTTAAGAATGGCAGTTGTTAATTTAAAGACAATATATGTGAATTAAATTTGTTGCTGCTGCTGGTGGTCTAATGGGAATCCCATGAGTGTTCTTTAGTCCTGATTGGAAATGTGTATGGCAGAATCTGGAATTTGTCTTCAGTGAAGAATTTTATTCAGTTACAAATGTTTACAGCCTGTAAAAAGTAAAACAAAGATTGTGTAACTATTATGACTAAGGTAGCTTTGCTAATATTATCTGATGTTTGCCAAAAAAAAAAAATTGTAAAGGAGCAGAAGTTAAAAACAAAAACAAAAACAAACAAACAAAAAAGTATTATCTCTTGGCACACCACTATCTCCTCTCACTCTGCAGCTGCCCAGAGTGAGTAGCTTTGTCATAACCTCCCTTTCCAACACAGATCTCTCCCTTACCACAGGCATGCCTTGGACAGATACTCTAAAACCATTAGCCAAGATATATTTTCATTATTTTAATTTTATTGTTTCATGAGCAGAAAGCTTTAAAATGGTAATTTTAAATAACATTTTTTATCTCTGATTGTTGCACATTTTAGCCAATTGGGAAAAAGAATGTACAGATCAAGCTTTCCAAATAAGGAATTAGGTATTGCTTTCTTGTGCAGTCATGAAGCATTCTTTTCTTTTGATAACTCATTGCAAAAATAATTTCAAGGATGGCAGAATGTCTGACAGAAAACTAACCATCATTTTCTAAGTATAATTTCCCCTGATTAATCTTGATTCCTAATAAAAATGAAATATCCTGGACTGTATCTCATGTTCAAGTGCATTATACTTTCTGGAGTGTTATCAAGAAAATGTCTGTTTTATTGAAGAAAAGGAGAATGCAGGGGTGTTTATCTTTGTGAGTCTGTATCCACAAACACTTCTTTCATTTATTTTTTTTACCATTTCCTAGAGACTTTCTCTAAACAACCACACAACTTCTTTCTCTGTCTCCACTAGACCTCTAGTAAATGATTTTTACTCTTCTTAAAAATAAACCTAATTGCCCCTGTTATTCAGTATTTGTTAATTGTGGCTACCTCACTACTAAAGATTCATTTAGAGCACTCAAAAAGTACAAGAGTATGACAGAGATATTACAGTATTATAGAATATAATTTTTCTCTAATATATAAAAGCTTGAATTTATGGATTGTACAATATGTATAGTTAATGTATATACTTATATACTCCTACAGATATAAACTTGGTACAAAGAATAATAGAAGTTTTAGACATTTCTGTCTATGATTAAAAAAAGTTTTTTAGGGTTGGGGATTTAGCTCAGTGGTAGAGACCTGGGTTTGATCCTCAGCTCCAAAAAAAAAAAAAAAAAGTTTTTTTCATTTAAAAATGTTAAGCCCTCCATGAATGTGGAAACAAGTGGGTCTCTGATTCTTGTGCCTTCTCTTGGGACTCTTTTATTTTGGGTTGTCTTGTCCAATTTTGCTGTGGTTGTTTTAGTTTTATCTTATTTTTATTTTGTTATGTTTGTTGCTCTCCGTTAGAAGTCTGTTCTTTTCTAATGATAAACAGAGAGTGAGTGGATCTGTATGAGGGGAGGTGGGAAGGAATTGGAAGGAGCAGAGAGAAGGAAAACTGTATTCAGATTACATGGTATGAGAAAACAATCTGTGTTTAATAAAGGGGGAGTAATATAGCTTCTTATAAATAATTAAGTCCCAAGTCTACTACTAATTAATAATTCTTGGTTATCTGTGATTTCACCTCCTTATAAATGTGAAATTGTAATCTTATAGCTATGCTAATTGAGTTCCAGCAAATTAAATATGAAAATGTGTGAATGATTAAAGTAAATATAAAATACAAGTATTGGAAATCTGGAGTTTTGGCTGTTATTCCAATATAATGATGTGCCTGCTGTTTTACCCACATATATGATGGGAATAGAATCAAATCTTTCCCCAATTTGGAATTGATCAATCTTATGGGAATTATTTATTACTTTACACTTACAGCTCTGGCATTTTTAAACATGCAACTCACTCACTTAATATTCTCTTTTTGCTAGTTTTTTTTCTCTCCCTCATACCATGTCTTGCTCATCTTCTCTTACTAACATAATCTTGTATAGAATTTTATCACTCTATTTTGTATGCATGTGTAGAAATATCACACTGAATCTCACTGATATGTATTAATAATTCATGTTAATGAAAATAATAAAGAGAAGATAGAACAAGGAAATTTTCTTAAGAGCTCTAATCATAATGGTTCAAAATTGGAAACTAGATGTCTATTAAGAGTTGAATGGATGAAGAAAGTGTGGTAAATTTACACAATGGATTAATATTTATCTCTTTAAAAAAAGAATCCATGAAATTCACAGGTAAATGGATGGAGCTAGAAAAATTATTTTGAGTGAAGTAACCCAGACTCCAAAAGACAAATATAGTATCTATTGACTTAAATATGGATGTTAGCTTTTAAGTCTTCAATAAGCAGGCTACAATCCAAAGAACCATGGAGGTTGGGTATAGAGTAAGGGACTAGGGGTGAAGAAAAGATCCTTCTTGAAGAAGGGGAAAAAGAATATACAGTTGTAGATGGGTAGAGGCTGGAATGGGAAGATTAAATGGTGAGTTTTAAATGATGTGGAATAATCCTTATGTACATTGTAAAGATTTGTCACTCAAATTGGTTTAATGAAAAGCTGACTGGCTGATAACCAGGCAGAAAGTATAGGCAGGACAACCAAACTAAGATGCTGGGATGAGGAAGGGTGGAGTCAGAGGAGCCCCAAACAGACGCAGAGGAAGCAGGACAGGTAGAAAATGAAGTAATAAGCCATGAGCCATGTGGCAGAGGGTAGATAAGAAATATGGGTTAATTTAAAATGTAAGGGTTAGCTAGTTCCAAGCCTGATCTATCAACTGAGCATGTATATTAATAAGTTAATATAATTATTCATAATTATATATCATGTAATAATATAATTAATAAGTTAATATTAAGAAGCCTCTGTGTGGTTACATGGGAATGGCTTGCTGGACAGAAATTTCTGTCTACAGTAATAGAATACAGGGACGATAACTAAAACTAAGGGGAATTTGATGAGTTATATGGAAACCTACTAGAGTAGAAGCTTATTAAAATACAGACATGTATCAAAGAAATCTAAATGGACTCACCAAATAACAGGGGAGACAGATCCCCAACTACCACACATTTTTCATTACCAGATGACATCTCTGATGTCAGAAATGGGTTACATCTAAACGAATTGTTGGCCAATAGGGCCCATGGAAATATACAAATAATGCAGGGTATTGTCAAGGCTAATGGTTTCTCTCCACAAACTGATGGTAATGCCCTACTGCTGAAGATAACAGTTGTGTAAGTCACTGAAGACAGAAAAGTCAAGCTGATGCCTAACTGAAGCAGTTGACCCTACATACTAGTGTTCCTGGTATTGGAAGTTACTTTGCACCACCATAGGAGAAAAGTAAGCACTAGCCCAGCTACAAACATTGCTACCTACAACAGTTACCTGTTTACATGACACATTGGTATAATAGCTACACAAATGATATGGAATCCCAGTCATTATCTGATTGGATTTAAGGCCCATTACATGAGTTAGAACTCATCCTGACACTGCATAGGTGGCCAAAACACTGAGACCAGAAAGTCCATGAACCTAAGGAAAAACCCAATAATGCTCTTCCTGTAAGGGAATGTAGCAATAAAATGACTCCTAATAACACTCCTAATAACATTCTGCTGCACCTATAGATCAGTAACCTGCTCAGCCACCATCAGAGAAGTTCCTTCTTGTTTCTCTCAAATCCCTCCCCTCATGGATCAGAGAACTCTTCAGAAAAAGAGGTGGAAAGATTCTAAGAGCCAAAGGAGATGGAAGACATTAAAAAATAAAGCATTTGAAACACAGCAGGACCTATGCACATACCAACTCAACAAAGACTGTGGTAATATGAATGGAGCTTGCAGGTGTTTAAATTCTAATTAATTAATTCTAATTAAATTCTAAGTGCTGAGAGAGACATAGTCATAAGCCCCCATTTCTAACCCAGAAGTTATCTTCAGTTGATGACCACTCACAAATGAATAATTCATTTTCTCCAGTGGCATCTCACTGGGTATACAAACCACTAACAAAAACTAATTCAATGGTATTTTTGGAGCTTCTTGTCTCATGATGCTTTTTTTCTAATGAGAGGAAGAAAGAAAGGGTGTGAATTTGACAGGGTGAGAGGATAGAGAGGATCTGGGAGGAGACTAAGTATGAATAAACAGTGAGCTTCTTCTCTTGTTTCTGATGGCTAAAGTTTTTGCTTATTAAGCATGAAAAGTAAATACTGTTCAGAAGAACAACAGATGAGTATCTTATTTCTTTTGGTGTAGAGGTAGCTACATTTCCAGGTAATGTGTTAGTAATATATTGATAAAGTTACACACAATATGCTTTATTAACATTGTGATGGTAATATGCAGTTATTTCTACTTATTTATTCAAATATAATTTTGATATTTTTCAAATGCTTCAGATTTCCCTAGTCAGAATTCTGTAATTCCAATTGAAATGAAAATAGATATTTCTAGTTCTGGAGCCTGGAGTCACTCCCTAGTTCTGCAGAAACTGAAGTGTCCGTCTCGAACCCTGTCATAAGCATCCATCTCTGGTGATCCTTTCCCCTGAAGATCTATTAGGATGAGTTTACAGGACTGACCCACATTTCTGGAGCTGTTGGAGGAGTGTCTGCTGAGGAAAGAGGATTTAGCCATGTTGGCTCTGTAGGACTTACTCATAGTGCTCTTCCCATCATTTTTCAAAGAGCCCTACACTTCTAGAAGCATTGATATTATGATGGAGATGGTGTGGGTCTGACTTTCCTCTGGGTGCCTTCATGAAGTGGAGACTTGCACATTGCAGTGGACAGGCTTAATATGATCCCTGCCTATTTGTGCCCCAGGAGGTGGAAATGAGAAGTGTTAGATGTACACATGTGGCTCTGTTTCCTAGCCATAACTGAAAGCAACATGAGTCAACATCTAACTCTAATAGTACCAAGGAGAGGTACGCTTTTTGGAGCAAAATTAAGTATACTCCAAGTTGCATGTCACTGGTTGTGTTAAGTATAGGAATGAATTAATTAGGAGATATTGCCTCATCCCTTTTGATATGGAAATGTAGGATTGGTTCAGAGACTCTGTATTCATGGACAGTTGTCTGACTTGTGCTTTGAATAGTACTGGGATGCACATAAAATATATTCCCAATCAGTTTAGATTTGTAGTTATTATACACTGTCACCAGCAGATGGCAGTAAAACATCTTCCTTTCTAAAAGGCACCATATTCTCATTTGCACAAGTTGCCCATGTTAAGTCTCTACTGCCAAGCTCACTACGAATCCATTGAAAAGAAAATATGCTAACTTTAACTTCCATTAAATGAATGAGTCCACTGCATGTCTCTGAAAAATGACAGAAAAATTGTCACAGATGAGATAATATGGATGATTCTAAATTTACAATTTAAATAAAATGTATCCACTTAAAGTTTTTGGATCTTTGTTTCAGCCCATCCTCCTTTGCTGTGGAAGCCTGAAATCATTCTATATCCATACCTTGGCAAACTATTCTAAGAAGTGAGAAGCTGGCACGTGTTGGCATGGATACCTAACATCCACACCGTTTTCCTTTGACAAGCTATTAACAGAAATGTTTCGCTGAAACTGATGGGCTTTGCTTTACTGAAGAAGTGTTTCCTGCCAAAATATTGCTTTTCTGTAACAGGGCCAACTGCAGTGGTCGACGTCAGCTCTGTGCTCCAGACTTCTGTGCTTCCGTTATTGAACAGGATGAATCTTTTACCATATATGCTTTTAAAAAGTCATTAAACCTTTAATGAATTACTTTCCTTTCCTGCCCATCCCCAACCTTATAGAGTTCTCATTGCTTAAGTTGCCTCTTTAAATGATTTTATACCGGCATGCCCAATAATCTTTTCCACTTTTCATACAGTTCATCAGTTTCTTGTGTAAGGTCCTTTAATGTGTGTGCCTGGTAGTGCGTATTAATTTAGGTGAGAAGTTCTGTAATGGGGAAATCGTGTTAGCTATTTTTATGTTTGTTTAGTTAATTGCCTGGTGTGTGCAAGTATGTGTGGTATGTATCTGTGTTGGGTATATGTTGGCAGGTGTACATCAGAGGCCAGTAAAGGACTTCAGGTGGCTTCTTCTGTAGTCTACTGCTGTATGGCCTTGAGAGAACGTCTTTCATTGAACTGGAAGTTTGCTGTCTTAGCTAGGCTGTGCAGGCACGTGAGTGTCCATGATCTGACCTTCTGCCCCACTGCTGAAATTACAGGCACAAGCAGACCCCAACTCCTCGTGCCTCAAAAGCAATCACTGTTACTCATGGATCCATTTCCCCAGCACACTTGGTTCATTTTAAATGCCCCCTAAGTGTTGCTCCTCCCCACCCCCAGTATGTGTGTAAAATGTGAGCAATTCATGACTGATATACAGCTCATGCGGCCATTTTTTCTCAAATTTCCTCATTTCAAATCCTTTTAACTGAATGCAAATACACAACACACATCTACTTCTAAATCCGCCATTGATATGTCCATGTGTTTATATATCAATATCCTTCATTCTCAGATGTGCAGTTAGAGTATCTGGAATATGCATATAATACAACATACTAGTTATGACATTCTAATTTTATGATAAATATGATTATTGATGATGTTTTCATTTGAGTTATGAACTGAGGTTTGTTGATGACTAGAGAGACATGGTTACAGGTACATGAGAAAGTACTGCAATTAGAGTCAGAATTTAGCTTGCTTTATCATGAAATCTTTTGAGAACTTGTGACTATGTTTTTTTTTTTTTTTAAATTGTCCTTTTCTGACTTAGAGAAAGAGAATGTGGAACTCAAAGTAAAGTGAAAATATTTGAAATAAAAGCACTATACTATTACAAACCCTGAATAGGCTATATATTCAGTTATTGGAGCTTAAAGATCATTTGAACTTGATACTTCGATATAGATATTTACAGAGAAGCACTGTGCTTCATTTTTTTCAAACCAAACACTATTCACTGTGACTACAAATAATGACTGAATGCTGTACACATGTGGTTCGTTTATTTTTGATTGTTATATCAATTGACAACCACAGGTTTTTGAAGGCCTGCCCAAATTTTCAAGAGAATAACAAATGCTGTAAATGTGAAACCAAAAGTACTTTTATCTCTGAAAACTCCCAAGAGACTGGAGTCAAGGGACAGCTGTTGAGAAGTAAAAAGGGCCAATTCTTTGGCTAGTACCATGGAGATCACATAGAAGTGCATACTTGCATCTGTAAGTGGACATTAAAGATCTTACTTTCAGAAAAAAGCAACAAATAGGAAAACAAAAACATTTGCTTGAGAAACCACAAGGTGGAAGAATAAATTTGCTTAATTTTCACCTATAATGCAGTAAAAATGAAAATAAATGCATATAGAAGTAGAATTAAAACATATGACTTAGAACTGGTTGCAATTCCAAAGAACTAAAAATGGTATTAATGGTAATACTAGACATTTAGATGGAGAACTGGGGAACTGTGGTTTTTTTCTTTATAAAATGTTATATTGCAAAAATGTTTGTGCATACATACACAAGATTCATTTTCATAGGGGCAAAAAAGAAATATTTGCTAACAAATTTGAAATCTAACTCTAAATTATTATATCAAGATGTTTAATTGTGAAGTTTCTACCACTGAACTACATCCACAGCCAGGTGTACCTGTGAAGACATCTTTTGTTTCCATTCTGAAATAATCCAAATTTTTTTACTTAGCTTTTGTAAAATATATAAAAGGAAGCACTATAAATTTAAATTGATTGAATACTTTCTTATTATATTGCTAAAAATTTAATTCTGTTGGTATCAAACCCTGAAAACAACATGCAAAATCTAAAAAAATCCCAACAAAAACAACTTACCATAAATAATACTGTTGATGGATAAAATAATCTGTAATGAGACAAAAACTCTATGATTCACATTTGTGAACTTCTAATTTAATAACTGACAAATAAGGCCTGATAATTAAGGAAATATTAGTTATAGAATTCTGTATAGTTTTATATTTCTGTAAAAATAATATTTCAAAATATTCATCATAATTACAATTCTATCACAAGAGAGTGTTTACTTTTCATAGTTGAACTAATGAAAACAAAAAAAATGAGTAAAATAAGTTTCAATACAACCATCCTGAGATTAAAAAAGATGTAGTAAGTGAATGAAGGAAATCAGACAGGCTTCCTACACAGGCCTCTCACACAGAAGCATTCCAAAATGTTCATAAAGAGATTTCATGACCAATAGTTGGAAAGAAACTTTTGGGGAGAAAAAAATGTATTTTAGTGCACAGCATGAACGTGCACTGCATAGGATGACTTCATCTCAGAGAGTGAAATATGGAGAGGAGGGCAGAGCAGCCTCAGTCGTCCTATGCCTAGTGGTCTGCCCTAATCATATTTACAAGGGACTCAGCAGGCTGTATAGATATATATACGCATTAGTATGTCTGTGTGCATATGTATGTGTGTGTATATCATAATTATGTTTTAAAATGATATATAAAGAGAAAGACATGATTTTCAGAAGAAGCCAAAGATGGGCAAAGCAGTTGGATTGGGAAAAAGGCGAAAGTAAATACAGTACTCATGCATGAAATTCTCAAAGAAGTTTTTGTCAAGAGTGAAGAAAATTAGAAGTTTCAACAGATGGATTAGCAGTTAAAAGTGCATACAACTTCTGTAGCAGACCAGTTCCCAGCACCCACATCAGGTGGTTCACAACCACCTGTCCAAGGTCCAGGCCATCTGACACCCTCATCTGCCTTCCACAGGCACTTGCACACATGTGGTGAACAGAAGCTTATGCTAGCACATACATATACACGTCTATTTTTTTCTATGAAGAAAACTGACATATGCTTCCTGAGCAAGATATTAAAGTTAGCAACAACACTGAGAAGTCATGTTAACGGTTTCATTCCATGAAATGGTACAGCAATAGAGAGATAGAGATGACCTCTCTGGTTTTCTCATGGGAATACACCACCCCAGTCTAGTCAGGAGAAACAACCAAATGAAATACACACACACACACACACACACACACACACACACACACACACAAACACACACTCACAGAAGAGAGAGAGTGAGAGAGAGAAATACACACTGAAAATTAATTAATTTTAAAAGTTATGAAATGGGACTTTCACAGTGAAAATAAGCCAGTCAGAAGAGATTACAAATACTATCTCACAAGCGTAAAATAAGGTTAAGGAAAAACTAAATAGGCATCTTGAGTTTCATCTGATAAAAATCTCTCAGTATTAATTGCAATATATGTGCTGTGATCAAATGAATGAGAAAAAAAATGAGAGTGAAGCCTGGGCACTCAATACTTTTTCACAAACCTAAAACTGTACTGATGTGGAAGGCTTTTTTAAAAAAAGCCATTAAAATTAAATCAGGAGAGGCACAACGTTATGTAGGCCCTGTTATTAAAAAAAAAAAAAAAAAAAAAAAAAAGTTTTCCTTCAAAAGGAATGACCTTCTGTTGCTCAGGAGAATGAATTCCAATTTCAAATAGTCAGACCGGTTCAGTAGCCACATCTCTAAAAGCCGCTAAGATGCCCACCAATAAGCGACGTACGCCCATCTGTATAGGCACAAACCAGGTGAACTGTTTCATGGTGATCCGTTAGCCGTTTTGAAATCTGCAGCTGCTCAGGACAAGACTGATTGAGCGGTGATGATCAGTGTAGATGGTTGTTGTTTGGGCGGAATTTAACAGGATGTGCTGAAGGTTAGTTTAGCAGCTTGGGAAGTTATTCCAGGCGAAATCTCCAAAGGCTTTCCTATTGACAATTAGATTTTTAGCAGTACAAGTGGCCTGGTCATTCCCATTAGCTCCTCTAAATTATCCATTCCTTTACAAGCTTAAGGATGTTGCTTGTTAAATGCTACATGTTCTGGGAGGGAAAAAAAAAAAAAGTTGCTTCTGTTTAGATGGAATGGTCGTTTTGATTAGAGCACTGGCGTTTACCTGTTTAAAGCAATTACAGGAAACACACGTTCGGCTGCAGATATTGTAGTTATACTGTTGAAAGAACTGCTGTGACCTTCAAAAAGGAAAAACATGAAATAAGGAGGAAAATAGGTTTGATGTGAAAATCCAAAGATTGTTAGTGGTATTGTTAGGTTAAAAAAAAAAAATGTTCCCAACTCAGGAACTCCATTTTAACTCTCCCTCATTATAATTAACCAATCTTTGCTCCTCGCCCGAAGAGGACCTCATGCAAATTTCCCTTTTACTGAGGCTTATGGAGCTTGTGCCCACGTGATTTTGAAAACTGGTAAAGATGTTTTCTCTCTTCTGCCAGGAGTCATGATAATTCCACCTTGCTACAAGGCCCAAATCTGAGACGATACTTTAATTAATGAAAGAATTAAAAACTTTTTATTCCTGTAAAATAGAAGATGGCAGATCTTGAGTTTGGCCCACATGGGGTGGGGGGGGGAGCTCATTAACTGTAAGAGAAGAACATTCAGAAAAAAGGACAGTAGTTTCCAGGACCAAACAATACCCTGTGGTAATATATTAAATATATGTAATTCAACATCCTATCAATTTCCTTTCAACTGTGGTTCTTTCCCTTAATACAAATTACACTATTACACTTACACATAATTTTTTCTAGGCCCACTAGGTGGAACCAAAGTATAAAAAATATGCCCATGCAAGATATGCCCGCCCATACACAGTCCAACAATTTTTCAGCTAAACTTGTATTAGCAAAATAAAGCAATGAAATGTAAGAAATTTTAGTTTGATTTTTAAGGCTATGACTGTTATTATTGAGGCTTAACTAGTGGTCTATTCACATATATTTTCTGAAAACATCTGTGCATTTAATTAATGTTTAACATACCTAATTAAAGTTTTCTGAAATCGTTAAAGGTGAAATTATTGATATTTTCAAACACACATACAGACTATATTTTTAAGTTTGGGGTGTTATATAGTATTTGAAAATTATACAACAAAATCTATCTCATTAAACATTTTTTGAAGTTAATTTTTTAGGAAAAAATGGAAAAAGGAAAAAGTCATAGTCAATGAAATAGATGATGAAGTATGTTGTTAAATCAGAGTACCTCATAAGCTAAAGTTCATTGGGATTGTCTTAAATATGCAAGTACCTGTGTTCATGTTTCAAGAGTTGTCTGGTGTCACATCATTTAATCATCCATGTCACGATTATCTGACAAAATGCTCCTCACTTGTCATACAAGTTTTGACTACTAGATATCTAAATAAGTGAACAAAATACAAAGAAAGTAATTAGAAATTGAATATACAAATGACATTTCAATTAAAATGCCCTCCTTAATCCTTTTAAAATCTTTTATTCTAAAGATACACATGAAAGAAGAGAATCAAAAAGAAAATGTTAAAATGTTTGAGTAATATCAATGATGTCAGTAATCAAAGGTTTAGTATAGAAATTCTTCTCAACATCATATCATTTTTTATTAAATTTATTTTACATAAATGAAGACTCTGAAGATCCTTCGCCGATGATTGAATCTTTTCTTTTGCAGTGGGGTGGGGGGTGAGGGGGTTGGTTTTTTGAGACAGAGTTTCTCTGTGTAACTTTGTGCCTTTCCTGGAACTCGCTTTGTACACCAGGCTGGCCTCAAACTCACAGAGATCTGCTTGCCTCTGCCTCTCGACTGCTGGGATTAAAGGCATGTGCCACCACCACTACCACCACCACCACCACCACCACCACCACCACCACCACCACCACCGGGCTGATGATTGAATCTTGAGTTGATGTCAGCAAGAGGTTTTTTGGTCAAATGCAGTTCACACACGCAATTAATTTTGTTAGCTATTTCTACAACTCCGTTTTCTTAGGCTATGTATTAGTAATTTTTTAAAAATATAAAACAATTCATTGAAAAATGTTTCAACAACAACAACAAAATAAAAATTAAAAACAACCTTGTCATACTTAAAGCCAAGTGCTTTAGATCAGGGAAGGCTCTGATAAGAGAAGAGGTCTCCTGGTCAAGAGAATAAGATTCTCTGGCCTGGCTACAGACCTAAAATTCCTATGAGGCCAGTCAATCTCCAGGCCAAGGCACCACCCAAGGGAGACAGGATCACCTTAAAATGTGCTAATGAAAGAGATGGGATAATAATTCTTTGCATTAGAGGTCTAACTTAGTTTTACTGAGCCTACCGTTAATAAGCAGGTACTTCCTATTACTTTGTCTCACTCCAAGGTAGGAAGCAAAAGGGAGCCAACAAAGTGAAGGGTTTGAAGAAAAGATTTAAAAAATACGATGGATTTTTAAGAAGTATTAAATATGTCTTTTCTTTCAAATACTATAAAAACTTTACGACAACGAATTCAGATCTTTATATCTCCCCCATCTTGTAAGACTTTTATTCAAATGTGTTAATCCTCCCCATCCGGCTTACTCCCCCTAGCGCCCCCCAGCATTCATCAAGAATTTGCCAGCTTGGAGAAGTGACCCCTTCCCATCCTCTTCCTTTCCTCTGCATCAGTTACTTTTGAAGTAGACAATTAAAAAAATAAATAAATAACTGTAAGTTCAGACCCAAGTCAGTAGAGAAAAAGACAGTTACTACCTGAGTTCAAATAAAAACCAAGTGCACTTACTGTCGCTGTGCATTGGCTTTTCTGGGCACACACTCTGCCAGGAAGAAACTTTGCCTTGCTCATACACTTCAAAATAAACAAAACAAACCAACAACAAAACCACCCAGTATTTTAGTTCTGTAATTCCATTCTCTATTGATGCTACTGAGTGGCTTAGAAGTACAGGCTGCAATCTAGAGAACAGTCCAGTCCAATGGCTTTGGTGGTTAATGAGTCTGGAGCACACAGGTCTGTTGGTCTCCCCCAAACTGCAACTCATCAATAGTATCTGCTCAGTCAAATAGCAGTTCAGATCAAGGTCAAAATTAGTAATAACACAGTCCTAAAATATGATTTGTCCTGAAGTTTAGGGCGGAAAAGTTATTTATTGACTTCTATCTGTTACTTATTTAAATCAGAATTCTCTTTGAGTAAATAGTAAAAAAAAAAATGGATGATCAGTTTAGTAGGGAATTAAAATCTGTATCAATAAATAGCATGAAAAAGGCTTGCTGTGGTTCTACAAAATCTCTCTCCAACAATTTTGGAAGACTTTATAATATGATATATATATATATATATAAAACATGTTTCTATAAAATATTTTTTTTATTCTGTGAACAACTTGTGAAAATAAACTCACGTGTGCTAAAGAAAAAAAACTGACAAAGCCTAAGAAAATGAAAATAAGACCTGGTCTGGGTCATGTGTGCCCAGAAGCCCAGCACTTAGTAAACCTGGACAGGGACCAGGGGTGTCAGTTCAGCCTTGGCCTTAGAGTGAGATCTCAAAAGTTTTTTTTTTTTTTCTTTAGTAGCTGGCAGCTTATCAGTATATCTAATGTTACCTTGACTGGCTTTTTCTTCTAAGAAAATTAAAATCCTTTATGCAATAGTGTATCATGCAACATTCCTAAAGGTCTAAATATATCATCAGGCTTTATTTAGCAGAAATATAGTAAAGTCCATAAATTCACAAAATAAGATAGTTTACTAATAAGATTATCTTCTGTCAAGAATATAGACTCTAACAGTATTTTACACAGCAGAGAAAAAAGAGAAAGAAATAGGATAGCAAGCCGAGAAAATGAGAAGTGGAAATAGAACAGACTGGTACCTAAAATGCAAGATTTTCACACAAAAATAATTCAATGCCAAGTTTCCTCAGCAATAAAAATCAAATTATGAATATTTTCAAAGAAAATACACTTCAGAACTGTGATAGACTTCCCATCACACCTCTTTTGAGCCCCATTACCTGTCGCCCTTTTAAATAATTGGCCTTTGTCTTTTAACTGTGATCCAGGACAGCACTTGCCCAACACCTGCTCTCTCCATACTAGAGTCAAGCAAAGCTTCTACCCATCATATTTACTATGGATTTATTTTGTTTGTTGTCTTTTGAAACTTTTGAGTACAATTTCATGTAGACTTCTCTCTGTGACACATGATCTTGACCAAGTGTCACTCACTCTTTTATTATATTAGTTCAGATCAGAAGGTTTGATGACAATTATAAAAGAAACCACCAGGATATAAATATTAAAAGTAATTTCCTTTCATAATATTTAAATGAAAAAAGTTGCTTATTTTTGTGTCCTGCAGTTATTTTGGTGAGAAAATGAGTAATAAATTGTGAAAGTTCCAGAAATAATGTTGCATATACACAATGACCTTTAGTTTATTGAGAAAATAGAATTTGATTCCTCAATTTATTCATCGGAAAGGAAGAGAAGTCAGTATCAGTTTATTAGTATTGATATATGAATATTTTAATTTTTGACATATAAACTAAAAATATATGTAGGTTGCCATGGCAGCAGGCAGCACCTTATTCTATTCTAAAAAGCTTCTGCACTAAACAGTTGACAAAATTTGGACTATCCCCTGAAACTGAGGGATGGATATGCACCAATTTTTTTTCTTTCTTCAAGTAGAGCAATAAAAGTATTTGTCATTGAAAAGAAGGTGGAACATGCTATATCTTTATTCCATACATTTTTTTTCTCTTTTCGTTGCTATGTGTCAACATTAAACTGTTATCTTGAATGCTACCCTGCTTCTTCATGTTTTCCTTCCTGCTGCCTGATGCTCTTGGTCTCACTAAAGATATATAGACCACTGGTCAAATATGTATTTTTAAAACATATAATGAAAGGGGGTTAGAGACATGCTGTGTAACCTCAAGGAATATTCAATGGAACATGTTCAGCTATTTCTTTGCCTTTTTTTTTTTTTTTTACCAAATTCAATTAATAAACATTTTTTTTGAGCTGAAGATCAAACCCAGGGCCTTGCACTTGCTAGGTAAGCACTCTACCACTGAGCTAAATCCCCAACCTAATAAACATTTAAGAAGTTCAGTAGACTATTGTTGACAATGTTATTAGAAATCACTTTGTCTTGAGTCACTCACATCATGTAGGGAACTGAAACTAAAGAAGTTATCTCTTCAGTTCAAACCTGTAGGTTCATTCCTAGCAATGAGAACTGTGAAATCTATTACCTTTGATTCTAATTTTTGTTCTTAAATCATTTTGCCTAAATTTCATGGAAGAATTTACAATTGAGGTGACACAAGTGTGGATTTGTATTTCTGCCAATAAATGGGGAAGGTGCTTCCGGGTGTTCACAGTACTACAAGATAAATACCGAGTGCTACAGAGCAACAAGGATTATGACTGTGAAGAAACTTGACATCCATTCTGCATAACAGCTTTATACAAGGTACAAGACATCGAGAAGGGAAGACAGAGAAGTATCTAATAAATAGTTGGGCTAGCTCTAATTTTATGAAGACTCTTTTGAGGAAGGCAATGATTAAATAAAAAATATTCCCTCTGGTATGAATTTTTATAAAGATCTACTGAATGAACAAATAGCAGGTTTTCTTTAAATTTGGATCATAGAAAGATAGAAACTCAGAACATTTTCTATTGGTCATGGACTTCTCACCAAAATAAATGACCCAAACTTCATTTCGTTCTCTATGTCATTTGTAGGAATAATTTATTTAACACTAAAAATTATATTGTGGGTGCTCTAATATTATGTCTTAGGATTGTAAGTTTAAAGCCAGAGACTTTTCTTCTAACCTTACCAAAAGATCAGTTTGGAATCCCATCACTAGATGGCATTGTTACACTGGAATACAGTTTAAATAATACAATGACCAAATGAGCTAGTTAAATTAGTAGACAATTATCCCTGCTCTACTCTTCCCTTCATGTGATGAAGTTGGTTACTTATAGCCTGCAGGATAACTCCTATAGGATGCACCACTCAGTCGGGGCTGTTATTCACAAGCTCTCTCTTCCCAGCTTTCACCTCAATCTGTCATACAGATTTGACACCACATCGTTCCAACACTACTCAGAAATGACATGTATATAATGTGGAATATTGTGCACATTTACAGCCGGGCTTTTTCTCTTAAACATTGCCTGCTGTGTCTTGGCACCACTCTTCTGCCTAGCTGAGTGCTCTTCACTTTTTACATATAAATGGATGCTTAAACCAAACTTTTATCATTATTATTATTATAAAGCAAAGCCAACGGGACAGCATAACTGATTTCTGTCATTTTTCTGTTAGCATTTTCAGGTTTCAGCGGAAGCTCCTGTGAGCTAATGAAGGCCATGGGACATGCAGGGCAGTGCTAACACATGATATTTTTATGATTCAGTTCCATTAATGCTGCACATTATAAATCAAGTTAAGTGGCATTTCTATTGAAAGAGGTTCTTCTCTACATATTTATTTATTTTCATAAGATCAACAGACGAATTCAATAAGCCTGGCAACCCATTTTCCTCCCCAGAATCAGCCTGAGCTTTGTTTCCTTCTGTTATCATCATCTAGCACTTTTCCTGTTCCAAACGGAAACTCACCGGGGAAGCAAAATAATTCCATTATGAGTGTTATCAAAAAGCAATAGCATACTATTTTTAAACAAACACAAGTCCAAACTGCATTGTAAGTGGTAGCCAGCCCACCCTTAGGTGATACCTTCCAAGTCCTGTATGTGATCACCTTACACCATATTTACATATTTCAAAAGTACAATACATTGTGGGTGGTTTCTATTTACAAGAAGGAATGCTGGAAATACCCACATCACAGGATTATATTTTCTCTGTTAACGACGTAATAGGACACAGTTGTTTGGGCAGATTGCAATACAGCTGTGGTGTACGCCTCCTTACTGAGATTGTTACTTTGTTCTTTTCAAACCTACCCCCTCCACTCAGGATGTTCCTGTGAATCTGGAAGTTAACACTTTGTATTCAACAAAGACCTTCAGGACACGTTTTTTGTTTTTTTGTTTTTTTGTTGTTTTTTTTAATTCCAATTTTAGAATGTTGAAACTAAAAAGCTGAATATGAAACAAGAAAGACATTAAATTCAATTGATTCATGATAAAAAATTAATCAAGTACATGTAAACATGACAGTCATTTTAAAATCTAACATACTATATTTGTACATGAAAATTTGATTTGCCAGTGAGTGTGTAGTATGTATGTATATAAGTATATATGTATATGTGTGTGTATGTGTAGATCTGCAGGGATGTTGAAGGTAAAGCTAATATGTGAACTGCTGCTACAATAGACAAGAAGAACGTGGGCAGAAAGAATGACTTGGATATGGTTAGAGCCCTCAGTTACCAGAAAGAAAAGTAGATTCTACTAGATTCATAGACCCCATGCTCAATACTCAGCACTAAAATTCGCAGCAATGTGATTACCTCAGTTTAAGAGGTCTTCTGCGACCTTCTTGACAAAATACCTGAGATCAAGCTGTTGAAGCTCAAATTCAAATAATGGCTTTCTACCTTGTAAAAATTGTGTTATTAATTTATTTAGAAATTTGTTCCTACATTATACAGGCTTACTCAGATGATAAAAGCAAAACATTCCTATTCTGGCCAACATTTTCCTGTTAGTCTGCGTTCATCTCAGTTTCCTTTCGATGAATCTGAGTATCACAAAGTACAATGCTTCTGATTCAGATTGTATATGTATTTTTTAAGACAACATATTAGATTAATGAAGCCAGGAATAAAAGAGGAAACCATTTTAATATTTGTCTACAAGGTCCCATAATTTATTCTGTGGCCTGTGGATCTGAATGCTGAAAATGAAACTAAGTTTCAATTCTACCAGTTTCTGATAGGCTCCTTAATTTAAATTTTATCTGAAAAAAACGAAAGTTTTTTAACATATTACACCAAACTCAAAATGCTTAGGCATTAGTGTTGTATGATACATATACATTTTATTGATAACATAGGCTTTTGAAGAATATAATAGGCTACATTAAAACACTGGTATGCTGTGGGATATTTTCATTGTTCTCCTTTGACCAACCTAAGTCTATCATGGGCATTGCTTAAGTTCCTGGAATGTGTGTGTTCTGTCATGCATTTCTCACAGGGGTCTCTCCTGAGTTCTCTATTGTGTCTTCTCTTTCCCCTCACCCCCACCCTCCCTCTTTGTCTCCTCTCACTCACACACAATGACAACACACTCAAGTAGCACTGGATGTTTATTTCTATAGCATCCATTCTAATTTTACATCTTACATGCAAAAGACATAAAAGCTCCACCAAAACCTGTGAATAGCAATATTTCTACTAGTAGTATAATAAGGAAAATAAAATGCTTCCACACGGCTCAGAACTTTGTCAGAAGCAGTTTACATGTGAGGTAATTTTAATAGATTTAAAATTGTAAGTGCAATTTTCAGTATTTTTACCAAACTGTATAAAATATTTTTCATCACACTGACACATATTATTTTCAATACATCTTAAGGGAGAAGTAGAAATAAGCCACATGCATTATTCTTGAACTCTAAATGGGATCTCTGGATTAACTCCTTACAATTTTGAATAAAAATTCTTGATAGTAAATATTATAAATAACGACTATCTTGTTTGTACTCTGTATGTTTACAGTTCAGGTTTAAGATTTTCCAAAGTAAAAATATATTCAGTAGGACAAATATGGAAAGATTTAGATGACCTTAAAAATTTAGCCTCTGTATGACTGCATTTAACATATATGTGTTTATATATATACATATACATACATGATCTTATAAGATACAGGGATTCATGTAAATAATATCCATGTTTTTGTAAATTGCCTGATTTTTATTCTCTAAAAATGTAGATTAAGATGGAAATATTCTTTAATTATTAAACTTCTAACTTCATTTCACTAAGAAACCATTCTTAGTATTATTGATTTTATAAAATCAAATTATTCTGAGATTAATAAAGAATCTCTTGAGGGATTGACTGCTGATAAGTAAGGAGTTCTTTTATAGGCACAAATATCAGAGGGTAGATAACAGTGAAAGAATACTGAAAGCAAAATTGAGTACCCCAGATCCTATTTATTTCAGTAATTTATGTTATCTATGCCATCTTTGCTTAGCTTTTGCTATCATAGAATCCCACTTCCCTCACCTGTAAAATGAAACTACCAGAACTTGACTTGATTCTTCTGAAGTATAAAGGAATAATCAATTTTTATAACAATAAATATGATAAAATAAAGATGATATTATCCAGCATGCTTTTCTGGTGAGTAAACATTTCTCATTAATATAGAAAGTTTGGTTTTTAATGCTTATAAAATTTGGCAGTATTTAACAGTCAGGTACACAATCTGGCAGTTTACAAAGACTACCTTCTCTTTCACACCAAAAATAATTTGACATTTTGGTAAAAACAGAAAGCATTTAGAATCTGAAGTTCAACTTCACAACAATTAAGGAGATTTTACTTTCTGATACCTCACAGAGGTCCCCATAGAAACATTTATTAATACTATATTTCTAGAGACAAAAATCTCTCATTGTATATTTACAAAAATGTGCACACAGATAGACCTATTTAAATTGACTTATGCATCTATAGAGATAAAACAAACAAGTGAACACAAGATTGTCCTATCACAGTGAGACAGAGAAAACCAAAGTAGATTGCTGAGGAATCAGACAGCCAGTCTTCATTTGATTTCATTTTAAATATCAGATATGAAACTAATCCAAGGACCATCACAGAACTGAAAAATGTGTATGTCAACAGCATCTTTGAAAACTAAACTTGGCTAGACATGAGACCTATTTTAGTTCTCAATTCAATGTAATGGAGATAATGAGTCTGATTCATGGGCTTCATTTCAATATTGTCTTTATTCTTAAAGATCTCTTGACAGTGTCAAGAATTCTGATTAGATAATTTGATCACTTTTCTCAAGCCAGATACAAATTAAAGTTGAGTCTAAAACAGAGTATCATACTGTTTACTATGCAGAGCAATCTTCCTATTTCAGAAAATGGCAGTTCTCCAAAGCTGCATGTATACAGATGAAAATTCATAACATGTTATTCTAACTCCTGTTGTATTTGTGCAATTTACTAATTAGATATGGTAACTATCCACTCTGGAATATCATTGTAATAGCATTAAAATCCCCAAATTCCTACTTTCCTCAGTTCATTTCTCTTTATGAATTATATAAAAGCTTGTTTGTATGACAATACTGTGTATATCAAATAGAAAATAAAACCTTTAAAGTATAGTGCATGCTTTAACAAGAGATTTTTTTTTTGTGCTTGAGAGAAGCATAATCTGGTGAAAGAATGTTTTAATTAAGATGGGTAATATCTGGAATAAATCAGCTTAATACTCATATATACAAATTAATTTCTTCTCCAAAACATGAACATTATATGATAAAAATTCCAGGCCATTTAATTATGTTGAATCTCAACATGTAATCTTATAATGAAATTATCTCTTTTCAGAGTTTTAGCTCTCCTTTTCAAAAATCTATTTCCTTATCTCACTTTTAAGATTCCTTGAGAAAGGATCCGTTATTTAAACAAACAAGCTATGTGTAAATTAATCATTGATAAGATATTAACTTCCATGGTACTGTTTCTAAAAATGAGAGAGGAGAGAGAGAGAGAGAGAGAGAGAGAGAGAGAGAGAGAGAGAGAGAAGAGGGGGGGTAGATCTGACAGGTACTAAGTGTTGTCTCTCCAGTTACCAAAATTACCTTCTGTGTATAATACACACTAAGCCCTTGTTTGACAGGGAATTTTGTTAAGACCGAACATTCACTGTTCCAGCCATTTTAATAAGCACATTACATAAACTCTTTCTCTTAATGCTTTCCTATATCCAAAGAAACCCTCCTGTTCTGGAAATCCATTGTAAAGATGTTAAAAATCAAATCTTAGGGAAGTGAAATGATTTGTTCAACTCACAGAGATGTGCTAGAATTTGAATCTAATGCATCTGATTTCAGGCATCCTGATACATAAATTACTATTTTAATATTGGCAACTTCTCATTAAAAGAAACAATTACTAACTGGGATCACAGTTCCATAAATACTTGCTAATGACCACAATATGTTAGTGCTTTTAAAGTCAGATGCTCTTGCACTGTTAGCAGCCACATGCTTTATTGTCATTTGTTTATTTACTCATTTATTTATTTATTCGTTGCTTTCTCATCCTAAAGTAAGTATCCCGAACATGCAAAATTCAGACCTTTGGAGTTAAGACACATTTTTCATGCCAAACTAAAGAAACACACTGAATTCATTTTCAAAAAGAGATGAAAGAGAATAAATGTAATGGGTGCCTACTGTCTCCTGCAGGTTCCCATGGCAGCATGGCAGGCTCAAGAGCCATCAGACAGTGAGAGGGATAAAAAGGAGAGAGAGAGACAGACCAAGAACGGGAGGTGCCAGTTTTCTTACATGGAATCACATCAGAGAGTAAGCAGGAGTTGAGGCAATGTGATGTCTGGGAACTGAAGCAGAGGAACAGGTCAAGAAGGATGGGCAGACTTTCACCGTGCATTCTAATACTCCCACTTCTCATCTCCTTGACCCTGTTTGGATGATCAGGGACACACCTATCCTCTGTCACATACTTGCTGTGTTTGTTTCAATTTCTTCTACCCGGTTTTCCCAACTTCCTTCCTTCCTTTATATCTATGCATACATTTAGGGGATAGAATACACATGCATATGAGCATTCTCTCTAATCTTACTGTACCTTCCCATTACCTCCTGTTTCACAGCCGAGAAAAGCCTTACTGCAGTATTAACATGCCATTATTAATAAGAGATAAACTCCTTTAGATTTCTCAGAGACCATAGGTCTATACTGAGTATGTAGTCAAGTTGAAAATATACAGGGAGACCATTGTTGTAAATTGTTTGAACTGATAATTAAATATATTTGTGCACATCCATACTTCTTTCTGATGTTTTTACTTAGTGATCACATAAATGCATGAACAACTGGCTAGAAACAAACACTGAGATAAATGATTTGATTTTTGATTGCTGATCAAAATCATATACTCCTTAATTAGCATTCCTTTCCCCATACCTCTGAGTTTTTGAATACCTTACTTACTAAAAAAACCAAAGTACCTGGTGGTATAAGATTCTGTATTTAGCCTCCAAATGAGCTCAGAGACCCATCTTCAGGGCAAGCCCTGCTTAGTTACATACTATACTTGGGCTAGCTTAGATTTTCCTTGCCTCTGTTCAAGAAATCAAGGTCTAAATAACCTAACAAAATCAGCACACATCATTTATTGAATGGTCATCATTTGTATGCCTGTTGCCCACTCCTCTTTCCATTCATACAATTTTTAAAATATAACATACTCTTTTATTTTATAACCAAATAGTAGCATATTGGTAGGCACTTAGCCATCACTCTTGAAAAACTTCAAAACTTCATTATTTTCCTTAATAGATTTGTTTTAATGACCTGAAGAGGCACTGTCTAAAAATAAAGAATTACTTTGCCTCTTATCCAAAGAATCTGGGGTAGCACCTGAGTATACTTACATTTGAGACAGAGTGCTTGTCTGATAATTGATTATTTGCCTAAACTAATGCAGGACAGGAATTTTTAAAACACAGATGAGTATGAGATTTCTACATTAAACTGATTTGCATTGCCTTTTATCATTTTTCAAAGTATTCTGAAATAACACCAAATGCTGATTTAAATTCATGAGGAATCAAGATGCCCAAATTCTGGTGATGCATACCTGCAGAACAATTTAAAAGGTTCACACATCTTTTTGTGTGGCCACAATCACTTAAGTATAAAGTACTTAGTACATTGGACAGAATATTTGAATTAACATCTTGAATTCTGGGAGAAAAAGAACAATAGATATATCTTCAGTGTGTTTTTAAGCATTGATGAACTATGGTGCCAATATTGCTTCTAGAATCACTTAACATTATCAGGGATTTTTTTTTCTTCAGTGATCCATAATCATAAAAATGTATTAAAATCAGGCTTTCTTCCTACATAGAATTCAAGACTCATTCCTAGATCCCCTAAATCACATTCTTTAGTTATACAGACTGGAAAAAAAAATCAAAGGATTTGTGGTGTTTTTATTGCTTCCCTACTCCCATTTCAGCTATAAAATCAATGTTCTCCTTGGGCACTGTGCCACAGCAGTCCAAGGTAAAGAAGTTAGGTCCCAACTCCCTGAACAAAACAATATTGAATTATGAGAACATGAGAATAGCTATTACTTTCGATGCCCATCATAATTCATATTCATTTTCGGCGTATTGATGGAAAGAGATAACTGATGGCCTCATCACCATGAGTAAACGTTGAGTGATCCACCCTCTGGGAAAAGAGTCCTGGTCATGTAAAACAATGACTAATTAATAGATCTTGCAGCACACTCTGGAACATGTTAGGATGTTTATCCTTTTAGCAGATAATGTTTGTTTGCTGAGTCATGCACTAATAATAGGTATGTTTAATATTGTAATTAGTTTTGCTTCCCTCTCCTTTCCAAGATTTATCAGTAGCAACTTTGGAGACAGCCAAAGATAGCAAGTTTTTAATGCTTTGAATCTATTAACAAATTATAGTAAAATAAAATTTTACTTAAAAGATACAGGTAATCTAATTATAATCAGATTTTACATCTACTTCAACAAAGAGGGTAGTTTAGACATGCAATTTAATATCTTGTTCTGTAAACTGAATGCACAAATGAAATAGAACAGGATTTATAGAGATTTATTTATGAAAACCCATGTAGATTTGTCTTCCATTTAATTTACAATTTGACTAATTCAGAGATGATACAACTTTGTAACTCTAAGTATCAGTCAAGTAAGACAGTCAAGTACAGAACTTGAAACATTTACTAAGTAAGGGCTGCACAGTCTCAAAACAAACTTGATGGTTTTAGAGACTATTGCCATGTGGGAGAGAAAAAGGAACAACAGCAACACAAAACTCTCTAGTATATTATGGAAAATAAAGAATCGAAACAGCAGAGGGGTGTAAAAATATAGTCATATAGCTGCCTATGGCTGAGGCAGCTTGGTTTAGCATCATTAGACAGAGCTGTTAAACAAATGCAATTTACCCTTCACATTCTTCAGTGCCCGTCAGTTGGGTTTCTTTAATCATCTGAATTCTCAGAGTCCTTCTGAAACCATTATCAGGATGTGAGAGGTTAATCCCACCTCCTGACCCTATAGAGCTGTGGGCCAGACCTTTGGAATTCTAAAAGGCAGTGAGGCCTCCTTCCTTCTGATTTAGTTTCACAGGCTCTTGGGACATCAATTTTTAAAGGCCCAGTCAACAGATTACAGAAATCATTCAAGTTAAAATTTTATTAGAAAAAAATTACTTCACAAATATCCTTCCATGTGAAAATATAAACTTAAATATGTCTAACCAAGGAGGAATCGTAGAAATGATCGAATAAAGAATTCAAAAGAACTTTTGAATTGGGGGTATGCAGCCCTGTGAATAATAGTTTTCCTAGTGGTCGAGCCAAATAATTAGTATTAATTGCTATTTCCAAAGGCACCAAGAACATTTGAGGTAATTACCTAGTGCTCTGGTAGAAAGAGAGTTTGGGAGACAACTACCAACAACTCCAAACATACCAAACCACCAGAAAGCATTTCCATTGGTGCGGTTGGTAAATTATATATTATAAGCATGTTGAAGCTGTAGTTCTGAAGAGGTTATCAAGTTCTCTGCCAAATATACATAGAGTCGTAATTTTGAATATTAAGTAGATGAAATGGGAACTGTAAGTTCTCTTCTAGGGTCTGCTCTTTCAGGCTGTGGCTAGCTGGTGAAGTTTACACTGCCAGGCATGCATTCCCTCCTATCATGCAGCTCTTGAGTCCAATTAGACTTTAGCTACCCCCAAAATAATCCTGCTACTATTGCATCCTTAGGGATGTATTACCATGAGGGTCATTTTTGTGGTTCACAGGCTTTCCAAATGCACATGTTGATTGTTCTCTTCCTCAGCACCTTGCACAACAACTTCCAATACTATGACAGCTAGTCCTCAGGAAAGAGGCTTCCAGGTAAGTTGCAGCTCAATTCCCCAAAGTCTGGTGTCTCAAGTATGTGGTATCTTGAGCAATGGCATCTTACATTCAAATTTGTGAGTTAACTGAGTGCGTTTGCAATAGCTGTATAGTTTTGAGAGTTTCTTTGACTTCTTTGACCAGTCAGAAGGGAGATTTCTGATTCCTGGCGCTGGGGTTTTGTTATTCTGTGGTTCTTGGGGGACAGAGCTAATACATGTTGTCTAACTGCATATACTTAAATATGAAAATATGAGTTTAGAGCAACAGCTAACTCAGCAGTGTGACTATGTATTTTATTTGTCTGTTATTATTAGTCTTAGTTTCTACTTGACTGCATATGGAACTGAGACACAAGCTGCCGGGAGAATGCGATGAGGGATTCTCTCTCTCTCTCTCTCTCTCTCTCTCTCTCGTTTTTTTTTTTTTTTTTTTTTTTTTTTTTTTTTTGAGACAGGGTTTTGCTGTGTAGCTTTGCGCCTTTCCTGGAACTCGCTTTGCAGACCAGGCTGGCCTCGAACTCATAGAAATCTGCCTGCCCTTGCCTCCTAAATGCTGGGATTAAAGGGGTGTGCCACCATAGCCCAGTGAGGGATTCTCTTGATCAGAGAGACTTGAAGCAGGAAGACCCACCTTAAATCTGGGCAATATCTTCTGGTAGAAACCCAGATAAAAAGACATGGAAGAAGGAAACTGCTTTTTGCCTGCTTCTCTTAGTCTTGCTTGCAAGTTGATCTTCCCTGCTGTTATGACATTCTTTACCAATACAAAACTAATTTCTTCAGGGTTCCAATGTATACTGAATGCTAGCTGCTCTCCAGGTGTCTTCTTGGCTTTAAGCACCAGATTGGAACTGCTGAGATATACGAATTGGTGCATTGAACAACCATGGGATTATCAGTCTTTCCTCTATGGGACAGCAGATATTGAAATACCCAAACTGCACCCTGTAATCCAATAATCCAATCTAATAAGCCCCACATAAATATATAAGAGCATGTACACATTCATTACATACATATTCATTCTATCAATTTTCTTTCTTGAGAAACCCTAATATATATATTTTTTCAATACATATAGAACTATATACAATTTTAAAACAGTGTTTCTGTGTGGACTTTCCAAGCATCTTGCATGTTATATATGTATCTTTCCTCCCTCTCTCTTGGTGTCACCTTCCTTCTCCCTCCCCAGCTAATACTTGTACAAGCTTCATAGTACCTGTGTCCTAATCCCTTTCTCTAGACCTCTTAGTTACTCTTCCTCCCACAATCCCTTTCTACTTTGCTCACTTCAGATAATGGATTTTACTGGAGGAAAAAACAGTCTTTTGAAGATACTCCCTCCCTGGTAAGTTATCCAGTCCTAAATGGCCAGCATTAAATGCACACACATAAAAGCAACACTAAACAGGCTCAGTAGGTTGTATATTCTACATACATAATACTAATTTTTGAAGAAGAAGGCAGGTGGCCAGGTACACATGGGAGGAACTGGAGGGAGAAGAGGGAGAAGGGGAAATGATAGAAATATAGTATTTAGCTATAAAATTCTAAAAGAAAATAAAATATACCAGAAATCCACAATGATACATCCTCTGTAGACTACTGTCAATGGTTGAGAGAAAGCCTGATCTGACCTAGTCTGGTGATCAGATGGCCAAATCCCCTGACTGTCGTGCTAGAACCCTCATCCAATAACTGGCGGAAGTGGATGTAGAGATCCTGGGCCAGGCCCCAGGTGGAGCTCCAAGAGTCCACCTGTCGAGAAAGTGGAGGGACTATAAGAATGTGAATTGTTGAGACCAAGATTGGAAAAGCACAGGGACAAATAGCCAAACAAAATTGAATTATGAATTATGAACCAAAGGCTGTGGAAACCCCAGCTGGATCAGGCCCTCTGGATAAGTGAGACAATTGAATAGCTTGAACTGTTTGGGACCCAGATCTGGACCTGTCCTTCGTGCATGAACTGGCTGCTTGGAACCTTGGGCTTACACAGGGACACTTTGCTCAGCCTGGAAGGAGGGGACTGGACCTGCCTGTACTGAATCCACCAGGTTTAAATGAATCCCCAGGGGAGTCTTGGCCCTGGAGGAGATGGGAATGGAGGGGAGGGGAGGGGGGAATGTAGGGGCGGGTGCTGGAGGGGGGAGGACAGGGGGAACCCATGGCTGATGTGTAAAATTAAAACACAAATATAATAAATAACAAAAAATGACAAAAAATAAAATAAAGAACCCTATTTAACAATAACAACAACAAAATTAAAAAGTGCAAGGATTGCCTTAATGGGAGATTCATATGTCCCAAAACTCAGTAGGCCCAGTAGTCACAAATCTTCAGTTTTATAGGGAATTTGAATCCTAAACAATTAACAAACTGGTCAAACTGCAAGACTAGACATCCTCTCCAAAGCCACTAGAGCATTAAGATGTATTATTATGTATAAAGACATGAAGAAAATCTCAATAAACTCAAATATTTCAAAAATGAAGTGAATATATGAGACTTACTTTAGATCTCAATAGTATACCATAGAATTTATACCTTAATGTGGAGTAAGAGTTTATTATTTACAGGGGAAGCATTTCAGCCCTTTATTTCCCATACATGCCTGTGATTCCCTAGGTTATAAATCACACTGTCTGACAGCCCTACTACAGTGAGTGGTTACGGCTTTTAACACTCCTGGCTGCATTAGTTATAGACCTAAGGAGAAATCTCCTATTTGAAAATCTTTATTTACTTGGTAACTAAAGATTCATGATAATCTAGAATTTTATTTGTGTGTTTTGGTTTTCTTGGTTATGATAAAGGAATGAGCACGTTGGCAAACTGTAAAGCAAGTGGTTGAAGTCAGGATTTTGATTTGGACACTGGACTAAAATAGAAAACAGAAATATAGATGTCACTCATCCTTAGGATCTGGTGGAACTCTAAAACCTAGTCACCTAACTGAGCCTCAGATGAACCCAGAAGCCCTCTGAACTCCAAACTTAGTTTTACAAATCAACCTAATCCTTACTTACACATTAGATTGGTTGTGACAATATACTTACCTTCTCTAAAATCACAGCTGGAAAGAAATGTAATCTTCCTAAAATATTTTGAAAGTTCACATTTACTTGATGCTATACAACACACTGAGCTAGGGAATTTGAAAAGGCTCCTTCCAGCCAGCTGAGTTGAATGGACAGCAATTAAGCTACTAAAGTAGTCTGATCAGTCTAATAAAAATAATTAAACATCAGACACACAAAACATTGGCAAAGGCATGAAGCATTATTGTGTAGTCATAACAGTTTTTAAAAACCCAGCCTTTACGAATTATTGCTACATTTGATCGCTTGACTGTTCCCTCCAGCCACCTGATGCCTTCCTTGTCCTCTGTACCAATCACCAAATAGGAAAGACATTATTGAACAGAAAGCAGATAGATTGGAGTCATCCTTTCTAATCCATTTCACATGCCCCATCCTCTCTATTGGTAAATCCTACACCTGAAGCCTAGTTAGCTCTCAGTTTCTCTGTACTGTCTATTACCTCTATCATAGGTTATGGTACCCTTATTGCACTACACTCACTCCTTAACACACCAACTAGAAAAGCATCACTAACAGGTGTGCCTGATAAAGTCACAGATTTATCTCAACATCCCTAAAGTTTCTCATTTCTTTAAGAATCACATGCAACATATTTCTCATGATTTGACAAGACTATCAAATCTTCCTTCCCAGGGGGTATCATGAATTCTCCAATCCATAGTCTACTCCTCCTCACTGACCATGTATACACCAGCAGTGGAGGATTTAACTTTTATTCCTTATGCCTACAGGTTCTTCCAGATGGGGTATGGACTGATTTCTTACTTCATTTACATATTCTCTGCACCGACATTATTATATCTGAGAAAATTTTGGTAATAATATCAGTTTATTTTACCACACAACACTCAATGATGTCTGGCATATCCATTTGTCTACTTTTCTATCACCAGTGGTTTACCTTACTCACCACAACAATCGAATACCTGGAAGGTATGAGAAACAGAAGAATTCAATAACTTGTACTGACCGAAAGAATAAAGGATCAAGAATAAAGGATCAAATGAATGAATGGATAGATAAATAAGTAAGTAAAGGAAGAATGATTACAAATGTCATCCTGGACTACAATACTAGTTTTTAGGAACTTTACATAATTTCTAATTTTATTGTCATAATAACCCATCAAAGAAGACATATTAAACTGAGCCTGGTGGTGCACACCTTTAATCCTGGCCTTTGGGAGGCAGAGGCAGTCGGATCTCTGTGAGTTCGGGGCCAGTCTGCTCTACAGAGCGAGATCCAGGATAGGCTCTAGCTACACAGAGAAACCCTGTCTCGAAAAATAAAAAAACAAAACAAAACAAAAAAACACATATTAAATGTATCTTATGGATTAAAATAATAAAATAATTTGTCTCTAAGAGATTAAATGAAATTCCTTATACTGTTAGTTCATTTTTGTCAAACATCTTGTTCCATCAATTTTGTTCACAAATTTGCTGATCATTTGCTGTCTGTCCATCCTGGAGATAAGAGCTACTATCATAGAATATATCTCTGCCTTGATAGAACTTAAATCCTAGCAGGATAACATATCAACATATTAAATAACTATATATATATATATATATATATATATATATATATATATAGAGTAGGATATTAAAAAGCATATTAAATATATATATGTGTGTATATTATATATAGTGGGATAGATTGTTAACAGAGTAAATAATTATATATAGCACATGTCATTTAGCATCATCATAGAAATAAGTTGGATGTTGAGATAGTGGACCCGCTCTCTATGAGCTACCTCAAGAACTGAAAGTTAAGATAAAAGAATCCAGAAAAATGAAAAAAAAAAAAAGCCTGTCAGAGAATATAGGAATGCAAAGACTATTCCTAAAACATAAAATAACAGCTGTAATTGCTGATAACAAGAAAGGAATGAATATCTATGGAGATGGGAAGACAAATTATGTCAGGATAAAGATTTTAGGAAAAGTAATAAGTGTAGAAAGGTTGCGGGGAGGAAGTACACTTTATGCAGGACTTTGACAAAGAGTTTGCATTTCATTTCATCAACAATGATAGGTTGTAATCAAGAGGTTGTAGTGAGGAAGAGTGAGTGACCCGAAACAATGAATGGTATACAAAGAATCAACTTAAAACAAATCCAAATAGTAGTTTTGAATAATGCGTTCTAAAAATTCCCCCAATTTACTAAAATAGCACTACATAACAACACAGGAATTGCTATAGAATAAGGATAATACGCAGTGATATATCTTGGCCCTAATCAGTATATATTTACATTTAATTTGTCCCATAAATTTTTGAAAATCTCCAATTATATGCAATAGATTGTAGTGGGAATTCGCCCTGCCCCTGTCCTTGGGCTATCTAGCCTGATAGAGATGGTGCATATTGCCTGCCTACCTGACCTCTCAGAAGGGAAGGGGGAGGAGGTCACGAGCTCTCTCTTGGATCCAAAAGGCTTCCTGGAGCCTTGTTTGGCAACCTGGTTTAGATCTTTCCCCATCTTTCCCTGGGAGACAAAGAGGCAATGGAATTGATTCATTTTGTATGGGTGAGTCTGTTTTCCCCATAGAATCCCTTAATAAATTGATATATAGAGAGATCATTGAGGCTCTCCTTACAATAGTTATTAAAATTCAAGTGTCTCATATATACCAAAGTTCAATTAGAGTTATGTTCCAAAGCTATAATAAATTAAAAGGAAACTTGATATAGTGCTTCTGTTCTCCTCACTAATACCAGAGAGAGATGACAGTGCTTAAGATTTGTCTGAAGCCTAATAGTAGGGAGCACCTAACACCAGGTTCAGTATAACTCTTTTGCAGCTGTGTGCTGTTGGAGAGGCAGAGTGAGGAGTATGTTGCTCTGACTGTCTCAGTTGATACCCCAAGGATAAAGCTGGGTACTGAGCTGCATGCAACTGGTTATTGTCTAGAGATGCTCTGTTGAAATTGTCCCACAAAGATCCACTTTTCCTGGGGAAAGAATATGAAAGGATTCCTGTAGAAAAAAATGTAGATCAAATCCTTCTAAAGCTGGTGAAGTTGTTAATTTTTTATTTGGTATTAGTAGAATACATACTCCTACCAGATGTGATATGGTCACCCCAAACCAAGAAGAAAGTACAATCGATTTCCTAGAATGTCAATGTACAAGATTCAGCTTATTTTCCATTTGTTATCTGAAATTATAGAATCTTATATTTTTATTGCCTTTTTCTCTAAAAGCATGCACACACACAAATATAAATGTCATTTGGTGCATAATTATTTATATGTAGGTCCAGAAAGCATGATGGTAGAAATGTAGTATAACTATGCTATATTCTATGACACATGAAGAAGTTCTTGGTCCTTAAAAACATTAAATACACAGAAATTGAAAAAAATTTCTTAATAAAATAATATTGTCTTGAACACCTTCTTTTTTTATTTATCATATCAGTATGAAACAATTTTCTAGACAGTTCAAATTGTTACTTCTGCATTTCAGAGTCTTCTTTATATGAATTAGGAAAGTAATATAGGAGTTTGTTCATTTGCCTTCTAATTTGACATCAATGGTTAAAAGAAAACAAAAATGTGTTTATGCACACTTTTGTGGGCATATATTTTGTACCTGAGGCTACCATAAATAAATCTTGATAAAATTCCTATTTTAGCCAACTACTAAACTTGATATTTCTATTTCACAATTACTGTCTGGCTCTCCAGAAGTTAGAAGCAGCACAAAGCCAGAAGTCATGAATGTTTCCCTACCTCCATTCTGCTAACTAATAAGTTGTCACATATACCCTTTAGGAAGACTGCAGGAAAGTTCACAGGACATAGCTGATGTCATTTCAAATCCTTCACCTAGCCTCACCTTCATTTACGGTATTCATGATGTGACTCAATTCTTAGACATGTCAACACTGTAACTGGTAGACTCATATTTCTTCTAAGACTAGTAAGTCATGTCCTTACCTACAGATAGCATCTCTTAAAACCTTTTAAAAACTCATTTATTTTTCTCACTAGTGTGTTTTTCAAGGACTGTGTATTTTGAGAAAACAAAACACCATTTTGGTACTCTTGTCCTTTGTAGGAGACAACAGGTTAAAAATAATGATAAATTAATTAAATTATTCCCATTTCCTTAAAATTTTTATTTTCTTTGCATTTTGTTGAGAATATTTAATAGCCTTCAACATCATTTATTATAAATCACTATAGGTTCAAGAAATTGATCAGATATTTAGAATCTTCTTCAACTGCTCAAACTACATTAGTGAATATAGGATAAAACATGTTGGTCTAACCCTAGCTCATATACATGAACTTTAACTGTTTCTGAACTAAATAAGCTAAATCTCAATCTTTCTTTTTTAGTTTTGACATCATAAATTGTCTAATACATCTTTCAGTAATTTCAATGTAGTTTTAACTCTTTGAAACAAGGAATAGTATTGGCCTGAGGCAAAGTAGTTTCACCTCAAACTTAGGACCCATCAGTGTGAGCATTACATCAAGTCATGTGACAAGAGATGCATCGGTGGGGGAGTCCTGCTCATTTTGGTGGGAGGTTTGGTGTATTAAGAAAACTCCTAGTCTTCTTAACACCCTTCTCCCTAACCTTTATCAGCACTCCATAGCCCAAGAACTGGATTGTGATTGGCGACACATGGCTATCGCATGCACAGTTGAAATATGAGGGGTTTGGGTTTCCAAACTAGTCATAGAAAATATGTACTTTTATCCTGTTTTTCTTTTTAATTTAAGAATTTTTTTTATTCATTTTACATACCAACCACAGATCCCTCACTCATTCCTCCTCCAGCTCCCCTCCAGTCTGCCCTCAAACCATCTCTTTCATCCCCTCCTCCAAAAATGTAAGGGCTCCCCTAGGGAGTCAGACAAGCCTGGTACATTTAATTGAGGCAGGACCAAGGCCCTGCCCCCTGCATCTAGGCTGAGCAAGGCTTCCCACCATAGATAATAAGCTCCAAAAAGCCAGCTCATGAAGCAGGCATAGATCCTGATCCCACTGCCTGGGGCCCCTCAAACAGACCAAGCTACATAACTGTCTCCCATATGCAAAGGACCTAGTCCGGTCCTATACATATTCCACAGCTGTCAGTCTAAAGTATGTGAGTTCTTGTGAGCTTGGTTCAGTTGTCTCTGTAGATTTCCCCATCATGATCTTGACTCCACTTTGCTCATATAATCCCTCTTCCCTCTCTTCCACTGGACTCCCAGATCTTGGCCTGGTACTTGGCTGTGGATGTCTGCATCTGGTTCCATCAGCTACTGGATGAAGGCTCTATGATGACAGGGTATTCACCAATCTGATCACAAGAGTTGCTAGTAGTCTAGGCTGGAGTCGTTCCTGTGGGTTCCTGGGAACTTCTCTAGAACCAGGTTTCTCCATAACTCCATAATGGCTCCCTCTATCAAGTTATCTCTTTCATTGCTTTCCTACTCCATCCCTTCCCCTGCTCAACTATCCTGTTCCTTCATATTCTCATTCCCCATCCCCTCCCCTCTGTTGTGCCTCCTCGACAGACCCCTGTTTACTCATGGAGATCTTATCTATTTCCCCTTCCTAAGGTGATCCATGCATCTCTCTCAGGGTCCTTCTTGCTACCTAGCTTCTCTGGAGCTGTGGGTTGTAGTCTGATTACCCTTTGCTTTACATCTAGTACCCACTTATGAGTAATTACATACCACATTTGTCCTTCTGAGTCTGGGTTACCTCACTCAGGATGATATTTTCTAGTTTCACTGATTTGCCTGAAAATTTCATGATGTCATTGTTTTTCTCTGCTGAGTAGTACTCCATTGTGTATATGTACCACATTTTCTTAATCCATTCTTCAGTTGAAGGTCATCTAGGTTGTTTCCAAGTTCTGGCTATTATAAACAATGCTGCTGTGAACATAGCTGAGCAAGTGTCCTTGTGGTGTGATTGAGCATTCCTTGTGTATATACCCAAGCTGGGTCTTGAGATAGATTGATTCCCAATTTTCTGAGAAGTCACCATACTGATTTCCAAAGTAGCTGTACAAGTTTGCACTCCCACCAACAGTGGAGGAGTCTTCCTTTGCTCCATATCCTCTCCAACATAAACCATCATCATAGTTTTTGATTTTAGCCATTCTACCAGGTGTAAGATGATATCTAACAGTCATTTTGACTTGCATTTCTCTGATGTCTAAGGATGTTGAGCAATTCCTTAAATGTCTTTCAGACATTTAAGTTTCTTTTGTTGAGAATTCTGTTTAGACCTGTAGCCCATTTTTTAATTGAATTTTTTGGAATTTTTGGTGTCTAGTTTCTTGAGTTCTTTATATAGATTTTAAAGATCAGCCCTCTGTCAGAAGTAGGGTTGGTGAAGATCTTTTCCCATTCTGTAGGCTGTTGTTTTGTTCTTTAACAAATGGTACTGGCATAACTTGATGTCAACATGTAGAATATTTGCAGATAGATCCATAGCTATTGCCATGCACAAAACTCAAATCCAAATTGATCAAAGCCCTCAATATAAATCCAGCTACACTGAACCTGAGAGAAGAGAAAGTAGGAAGTAGTCTTGAATGCACCAGCACAGGAGACCACTTCCTAAATATAACACTGGTAACACAGACACTGAGAGCAACAGTTAATAAATAGGACCTCCTAAAACTGAGAAGCTTCTATAAGGCAGAGGACATGGTAAATAAGAAAAACTGTATTTTAAACTGAGCATTTGAAAGTCTGTCTTTGCCTCTAACATCTCTAAATTTTACTATCATTTGTAGCTTTGCTATTTATAAGACTTTCCAAGGCTTTTACACTTCTGACTCACCTATTTCTATCTTTCTAACTTATACCAGCAGTGCTCACAAAGCATAATAGCTGGATGGTGACAAAGATTTTATGTATTTGTTTATCTTTATTCTTTTCAGCACAGTAATGCAGAAAAGGTTTTTTCATCCCTATGTCCTCAAAACCATTTACTAATGCAAATTTTCTCTGCTAGTGTTTTCTTTACTCATGGATAAGACCTAAGATAGTCTGTACCTGCCCATTTCCCTATTTAAGTATCTAGTCCATGGAAAATCACACAGACAGGTAATGTAGGTTCCTCAAAGCAACTCTGAATTTTTGTTTTGTTACTGAGAATTAAGAATTGGACAGCAGATCTTTTGTTCTGGACATTTATTTTTTTATTTTAATTTTTTTACAAACCATTAGGATTTATTTTTTTATAATTAATCTAATTTTACATATCAGCCACAGATTGTCCTGTCCTCCCTCCTCCCACCCACCCCACCTCTGCCCTCCCCCCAATCCACCCCCATTCCCATTTCCTCCAAGGCAAGGACTCCCCTGGGGAGTCAGCCCAGCCTGGTAGATTCAGTCCAGGCAGGTCCAGTCCCCTCCTCCCTTCACCAAGGCTGAGCAAAGTGTCCCAGCATAAGCCCCAGGCTCCAAAATGCCAGCTCATGCACTAAGGACAGGTCCTGGTCCCACTGCCTGGGGGCCTCCTAAATAGTTCAAGCTCATCAACTGTCTCACTTATCCAGAGGGCCTGATCCAGTTCCATGGGGGCTCCTCAGCTGTTGGTTCATAGTTCATGTGTTTCCGCTAGTTTGGCGAATTGTCCCTGTGCTTTTGGACATTTATTATATATCAGTCCAGTCTGAGCCCCCGGTAACATAGGCAATTCAAATTAGCCTGGGTAGTCTCATTCAGCCCTCCTGCTAAGAATGTGGTGATAACTAAGTGGATTCTTTCTCTGCTTTTTATTTTTCTGCTATTTTTCTTTTCTTGGAAATGGACTTTATTGTATAATATATTCTAATTACTATTTCCCTTCTCCCAGTTCCTCAGAGATCCTCCCTACTTCCCCTCCCATTGGATTCCACACCCTTTCTGTTTCTAATTAGGAAACAAACAAACATCTAAAGAATAATGGTATAAAATACAATTAAACAAAACTGAACAAACTGGAATAGGAACACACACACACACACACACACACACACACACACACACACACACACACAGCCATATAGGAAGCATTAGAAATACATATACTTACAGAGACACACATATCACATACACAGGAATCCCCTAAAAATACAAAATCAGAAGCTTGTAAATAAGTAAATAAATATAAATCAACAATTTCATGACCAAACAATGTGAGACAAAGAACTTCCAAAAATACCACTGAGTTCATTGCGTGTTGGCCATTTACTGCTGAGCATGGATCCTATCCTTAATAGTGGTTTGTAAACCCAGTGAGACTCCATTAGAGAAAACTAAAGTTTTCATTTACAAGCAGTTATCATCTGGAGCTAGCTTCTGGGTCAGAGATGGGGGATTTTATGTCTACTTCCCCTCTCAGAACTGGGACCTTTCCTGGCTTAGACATTCTACAGGCCCTGTACATGCTGCCACAATCTCTGTGAGATATGCATTAGTCCTGCTGTGATTAGAAGACCTTCATTTCCTAGTGTCCTCCATCTCCTCTAGCTCTTAACAATCTTTCTACCTCCTTTTTTCCTAGAGTTCTCTCATCTCTGAGGGGAGAGATTTCATGGGGGCCTCCCATTTAGGAATCAGTGTTCCAAGGTCTCTCTCTCTCTCTCTTTCTCTCTCTCCCCATTGTCCAGCTGTGGGTCTCTATTTGTTCCCATCTACTGTAGGAGGAAGCTTCTCTAATGGTGGCCGAGCAAGGCATAGATCTATGAGTATAGCAGAATTTATTTAGGAGTCATTTTTATTGCTATGTTCCTTTAGCAGAACAGTAACATTTATTTTTCCCTTAGGTCCCTGGACTATCTGGTCATAGGTTTGTGAACACCTGAACAGTATTGAGGATGCATTCCATTTCATGGATTGGCCCTTAAATCCTATCTATCAGATATTGATTGGTTACTTCCCCAAGCTTAGCACATTCTTTTGCCCCAAGTTTAGAGAGGGGAACTCAAAAGTGATATAAAGTTCTCATCAATCTTTACCTCAAATCTTTACCCTGTAATAGCAACACAATTGAAAAATTCAAGAGTACTTAACCAATTCTCACACATATTCTTTGAATCTTTTCCCTTTTACCTAAATATCTCATTTTTGTGTCTTATCATTTGGATCAAAATTTCTGCTTTAACTTGTTATTAGGCTTTGATGGGAACTGGCATGTTGGGCAACTCACAGTGACATGTTTCACCGTAGTAGCCTCTTCTAAAAGTGCTCAGTTTCATTGTTAATTTCTCTTTCAAAGAGTAGCATGATATGTCAGTTACATTTTGAAGTTAGCAGACGACGGGAAGGAGGAAACTGGCATTTATAGAGATTTTGCAAGGTGAAAGGTTATTCTGTTAGGTTTCTTCCCAGAAGAATTCAGAAAAAGGTGTTGGAGGTAAGGTATGATTCTTAGTGCAGTATTTCAACTATCCTCAGTGAGAAAATAGAGCATCCTCTATTCCCATTCACTATTGGACTTTGTTCCAATTCTCTGTCAGTTTTGGGTGCTTACTCCAAAGACAGTGAGCACTTGGTTCCTCCAGTTGGGCTAGGCCATCTGTAATGTAGTTCCTATTTTCCTCCTTTTTGTGTTGGCTCTCTTGTTTTTACTTCTTTCCTCATGCACAATATACATATACTCCCTGGTGTTTTAATTAATTTGAGGGTATATCAGTTACTTTTCTCATGTCTGTGACAAAATACACTGTCAACTTCAGGAAGCATGGTTCATGTTGGCCCACAGTTTGAATGTGCAGCCTGTCACGGTAGGGACACATCACAGCAGTTTAGGTAACCAGTCACATTGTATGTAGTTAGAAAACATGGAACAATGAATATTTGTATTTCAATTCTTGTTTTCTTTTTTGTTCTTCTAGGACCCCAGTCCATGGAGTAAGTAGTACTGTTCATATTTAGGTGGGTCTTCCCATTTCAATTAAGCTAATCTAAGAATTCAGTTATAAATATGCACAGAGGTTTGTTTTTATGGTTATTTAAAATCCCTTGGAGTTGACAGCCAAGATTAGCATTACAGAGGATATTCTATGAAAATAAATATAAAATCATCATTATAATCCTGCATAACTATACTCTTCAATATTTAAACATGTGCTTTTCTTCATAAGTAAGATTCGATGTTCATTGGTAGAAAAAATAAATTCTAATAAACTTGTACTTTTTGTCTTGGAAAAAATTTTCCTGGTGAAGAATTGGATCTCTGATTTTATATGTGAAATGCTGCTTTTCACAAACCAACTTCAGATGAATTCCTGCATGAGCATGGGAACAGAATATTTTAAAGGCACTATCATTTCCACATATACATATCATAGATAAATTTTATTTTATAATTTATAAGCATTTGTGTATCCATCTCTATCTTTGGTTGACTGTAACATGAAATAGTTTCTTTATCTACATTTACCTTCATGGTTATCAATCAGGAAATTAATTAAATTCTGAAAGAGCTCTTATCCCACATTATCCTAATGTTAGAGAGTCCACAGGACCAGTGTCAGGATGGAGTATGTACAAACACAATATTATTTACAGCAAACTATATATAATGCCTTGATTTGGCACTGCCTGCTTGATATTTCTCTTGAAAACTGTTACATATGTTTGTTTTGAGTTTCTGGCAAAATAGCAAGATTGTTAAATATCTTTCATGTACTTCTTGTAAAATGCAAGGAAGAACTGAAAGATTATCTTACCTTAACTTTTATACATTAGACCAATGTGTACTAATTGATATGGAAAGAAATAATATACAAATAAAATGGAAAACTTACTTGTAATAACTAACCTGTGAGATTATAACATGCCGATCTGGAGTTATACCTAAAACAATTCCACCCACAATAATGCAACTCATTTATGAATTACATGCAGGACCCAGTAAGGTCGTAATTATGTGGAGGTTGATTATCTAGGTTGTCAATTATTCAAGGCTTTTGCTTCCCTTTCTCTTCCTGCTGTCCAGCTTTCGGACAGTTATCACCTTGTTAGTATTTCAACTCTCTGCTTGTTAGTGAGATTGGCAAGGGAAAGGAAAAGGTGTGAAAACTTAAATCAGTAGATACTATTTGTAAGAATTTCCTATAAAAATTGGTGGAGAAATTTGAAGCTAACAAATAAAATCTAGGCTAAGGATGCATATATTTCACTTATTACTTATATGAAGAGATTTCTGGGATATAATCCTTGAAAAGGTTCAGACATTATTAGCAATGAGATGTTCTGATAAAATAACTTTTATAGAGAAACTCTGTAAAGAACTTTATATAATTTTCAAATTGGATAACCAATTTTTATACTTCAGATAATTAGAACATATTATAATTTACTTACCAAAATAATTACTCAAACACATAATTCTACAATTACTTAATATGTGTGATGCATTGTTAATGATTAAATTTCTTTTTAGATAATTTCGTATAACACATGCACACACACACACAAACACACATAAATATAAAATGCATAACTGTGATTCCTTTTAATACAGAAAATGAGTCTGAGTTATTTCATTATTTAGATTTTGCATGAATCAGCATAGTTCATAGATTCAATCAAATGTTGTGATCTCTTTTTTCTCCCTTTAGTAAATCTATATGTATTTTAAAATGTTGTTGCATCCATTTTTAAAAAAAGCCCTTTATTTAATTTAGCATACATTTCATTTGTTCTTTTGTGAAGTTATGAAGCTTCATGTAAACATTGACTTTTGAGTTATTCATTTGTAAAATATTTATTGACTATTAACATCAGACACTGAACAGCACTGTAGACATTGGACAAATGGAGATGTCCCAGGTCCCTGAGATTTCAGCCCATTTCTATTTGACTCTAATATTTCTGCCCCTAGACCACAATTAACATTCAAGAACAATCAACAGCACCCAGAACAGACTCAGTGTCTTTACCTGACATGATTCCCTCTTTGTTTTCTCTTTTTACTTTGCTGATGACTCTTATTAATTATACTTTTTATTTTCCCCAATAAAGTCCCAAGTATTATTATTTTTTTTTATAATGCCCAGATTTGGTTTGAATGTCAATGTCCTCATAGTGTGGAAGTTTATTATTTTAAGCTTCAATGATTAGGTTTTCTGTTGTATACTTAGTAGGGAATATACATCTTTTATCTCTGTGGTAGAAAGAGTTAAAAATATTTTACCTCTCTGTTATAGCACCATTGATTGGTGGATGATTATAATTAAATTTTATGTATTTATTTAAATTAACACATAGTAATGAACAGTCCAGGAGATGTCATTCAAAATAATGGATACCTTGTTATTTTAGTCACCTGATAGCAATATGTCTAAACTGGTATTTTCAGAGGGAGCCCTGAAGAGGAAAATTGAGAAAATATTATTTATATCATAAGCCACTAAAAATCTGTTTTGCTTACCAATGGACTTTAGTATGTTTACACTACATTGCACACTCTCACTTTTGATACCAACTGTGAGAATGTTGGCCATTGCACTGTTAAAGAAAATAATCTACAGAAGACTGCTTTCTTTTCCAGCATCTACAATGCCTTTATGAAATTCTCCCAAGCAACTGTTATGCCTTGAGGAAAAGCACAGATTAACTGAACTGAGAGAATGGGTACAAAGGGTGATGTAGCTGAAGTCCTATAGTGCGGTACTTCCACTGTCATCTCCTGTCTGAGAATGTGCTTGGTGGCCAGCATCCATGTGTGATGACACACACAAAGTGCTACCATCCAAAGAAGCTCACCTTAGTCTCAGAGTAGCCACTGACACTCCAAGACTTCACAAGATTGACTGACTGTCCTCACGGTTGGTCCATTGTTCCACCCTATGTCACATTTGTTTTTCTCTGGCAGGGTTGAGGCCCCTATGACAGACTCTTCTTACTGATGAGAAGCTAAAAGAAGAGACAGGCCTGCTTCAGGACAAGCTTTGACTATAGGCTGTTTCTTGTCATAGCCGCTCTATGACTGTATGTGCTGTTATTGCCATATCTGCTCTATGACTGTGAAACAGCAGACCTTTGTCATTTTTAGAATGTTATTATTGTTTTAAACATTATATATATATATATATATATATATATATATATATATATATATATATATATATAATGTTTCATATTAAATAAAACAGTTTCCTTTCCTTCCTTCCTTCCTTCCTTTCTTCCTTCCTTCCTTCTTTCCTTCCTTCCTTCCTTCCTTCCTTCCTTCCTTCCTTCCTTCCTTCCTTCCTTTCTCTCTCGTAGTTTTTCAAAAAAAGCTTTTTTTCCTCAAAGCTTTACACAGGACAGGTAAGGGCATTGTACTCCATCTCCAGGCCTGAAATGCTCTAAATATGACTAAGAATTCATAATCAAGCCTTAAAATTTCTACCAGTCTAAATACATGAGTACTCTTTCCCTGACGGTTTTCATTATACCCTTAAAAACTCAATATTCAGGCAGAGATTTTGCTGTCACAAGAAATTCTGAAGTCATTCTGGCTACTTGGCTCTGTGTGTGCCTTTATGTTGTCAGGGCCCCTGTTCATAGTTCTATGATAGAAGCCATTTGATTATCAAATCATAGAATCTCTGAACAAGTGATTAATTCAGAACCTGTGAATACAATTCTAATTGTTTTAAGTGACATGCATATCTTTCTAATTTAGCTATCTGTGAAACCTACTCATAGACACTTAAAAGTTCAATTTAAACATGTTTTTAAAAACTAATGCAAGTGCATATAAAATACTGGCTTTCATTCATACCTCTTGCATATAATATTTCCTACTGGTTGAATTAGCCTGGGGAACTCACCATGACAAAAAAGAAAAAAAAAAAAAAACCAATGAACTATGGCAAAAAGAATATTAAAACATCATAACAGCCTCCTCCCCCTCCATGGTGGTTGGCTGTGTCAAGATGCAGCTGGCTATCCCATTTCTAGCCACTGGCTGTCAGAAACGCATTGAAGAGGATGATGAACACATGAAGTAGCATCTCACAGAACTAGCTGCTGATGCTCTAGATAAAGAGTAGAAGGGTTGTGCAGTTCGAATCAGGGTGAGAACAACAAAGACACTTTTCCCATGAAGCAGGCTTTCTTTACCCTTCGCACAGTATGCCTGGGGTTGGTTAAGGAGCATTCTTGTTATTAGCAAAGGGGAACTGGGGAGAGGAAGACAAAATGTGTTTGAAGTGTAGTGAATGCCAACGTGAGTGTTCTCAACTTGGTTTTTGTAAAAATAATAAAGGAGAGAAGGCTATCCTGGATTGAGGTATACAACTGTGCCTTAGCAGTTTATGCTCCCAGAGATAGGACAATCAGACAGCTTTCTGATTTCTTGAAAGAAGATGAATTAAACAATGTGTTGTCAAGAAGTCCTTAAACAAAGGGTAAGGTGGAAAAGATTTCCAAGAGACACAGGCTGTCTTCCTTAAGAACTTCTACATCAAAGACCTGGACCAATAAATAATAAGTCTTAAGAGTAACAAATAAGTGATGTGGCCTTGGGTGGGGTGGGGGGGGTGCGGAGGAAAGAACATCAAATCAAGTTTAATAAAATGATTATATCCATAAATTTAACCTTTACAAAAAAGTAGAAAAGCAAAGAAATGGCCTTTGTATATCTTCAAAATGTTGATCTTAATACAAGGTAAAGAATAGGACATGTAAACAAACAAAAAATAGACATCATTTTATCTGCTTAAAGGGAGCAGCAATGGAGAGATGGTGAAGAGAAAAAGGTGATAGACAGACCAGGTAGCCAAGGAGTCAGCATTTGGAGAGTTACCGTCATTGCAAATACCTGCTGAAGCTGTTTCATTTTGTCTGACTTTTTTTTTTTTTTTTTTAACAATGCCATTACATAACCAAGACGAGTCTCAAATTCTTCATCCTCCTGCCTCACTCTCCCTAATGCTGGGAGTAGAGGCATGAGTTGCCCTATAGATCTTTAGAAAAAAATTTTTTTGGTTAAAGACATGAATACTAAGCAAATAGAGAAATAATGTCATCACTAATTAAACCAAAGCAAAGTTATTTTGAAGAGATAATAATATTAGGAATGTTCAGCATTTACCTTGCCATAAAGTACGCACATTGAATTGATTCCCACATAGTGGTAAAAGGAAATAATGGAAATAATGAGTTATAAAACTTATGGCTTAATTTTTAAACTCAAACAAATAAATAAAAGTATTTTATAAAATGCAAATGAAGTTTTAATTAAGAGCTGAAAGGGTAGAGCTGTCAGTTAAAGAAATGTGGAACAAATTTTTTTGCAACAAACTTTTAAGTACTATTTGCTGTGTTGATAAAAATACTGTAGAGTTCATGTTATTCTCTTGATCAATGAAAACATCTTTATCCAAATCCATTTAAATATATTTTGTGCATATGTATCCTAATTATAACATATATATGGAACAAAATTATAACATATATGTGAAACATATATAGATATGGGTACATGCATATATGTGTGTATATATGCATACATCTATCTATCTATCTATCTATCTATCTATCTATCTATCTATCTATCTATATCCATTATATGGTTGTCCCAAAGTACACACACGCACACACACACACACACACACACACACACACAATTTATTTTTACTGCTGCAGATGTTATGGTGATTTTGTTTCAAAATTACTCAATTAGATTTTCAGCTGCTCTTCCAATATGCAGAAATAAAAGGTCATGCTGGGTTCAAACCTTCTTTGTCCTAGACAGGGTCATCTGTGTGACCTTTTTAGGTATGTAAATATGAGACAAATAGAAAGTCATGATCTTGGGATTAAGGTATAACAAGTCTTTCTTTTTCTTTTTTTTTTTTCCATTGTGTGATTTAGCAAGAACCACATCTATATAGAACTCAGAGGTGGAAATGGAAGCAATTTTTACATAATCACTCTTGGGACTTTTTGGTAAAAGTACCAAGCAAAAAACTGCATTGAGCTTGTGAAATATTCATTTAGTTGTGAAGGGGAAGACTCTAAATAGACAATTTAACTCTAGTACAACCACTACCTACAAGTCAGTTAGATCCAATTTTATTCCAGTATGGCCACTTGACCCAGGAAAACAGCATCTGCATTGAAATAAAACCAAATAAAATCAAATCACATGTAACCAAAATGGGTTTTATCTTTGGTGTGCAGTGTGGAGTCACAAGGGAAAATCACACAGCGTGGAACAATGTTATGTTGATGGGAGTTTTAAAAGTCACCTGAGAATGTGTGCAGCTTGAATCTCCAAAAACTCCCTTGTGTGGCTGCAGGCCATAAATAGCACTCAACCTAGGAAAACATAGACTACAGCAGAGATTGCTCCCTAACCAGGGAGACTGAGTTCCTTAGACCCTTACCTCTCTGCTCTGAGTGGTAGAGAACCCTCAAATGAAGATTGCAAAATTACTGCTAGGCACTGTAGACTACAGAAATTACCTATAAGAATTGCAATTAGTTTTAAATAATAAAATAGTTGTAAAAGTTATAATATATATTATATATCAACTTATATATGTTGATAGTGAAGGCTTCACTATCTATACACATAAAAACAGTTTTTATATATATAAACTATCCCTGTGCCTTTTACATTCTTTGGGTTAATGTACTTCATGGACTTTAGTAACTCACATGTGCATTTATACCTCAAGAGTTGTAGCCAAGTCAAAAATCCCTGCTGCATCTGTAATTAGACTACTGCCTCTCTTCTTCCTGCTGATCACAATAGTGAGGCTTTGAGGCTTTCAGCTCTCTGAAGAAACAAACTAGGCTTTTATATTTTTTATAAAGAGGTAGATAATGAATATTTTATGCTGTTTATCTAAGAGTCTCTGTTACAACTCTCAATGTGCCTATGTACCAAATCTACAGCTAGAAATATTTGTAAATAATCAGACATAGGTGCAATCCAAGAAGAGTTGATTAAAACAAAGTTATTTCTACTGGTCAAGTTTTGCCTGCAAGTCATGATTTGTAAGGCCAAGAACATTGCTAAAGAATTTTATTTCAAGTGTAGAAGGAACATAGTACTTTCCCTAATATTACACTGGCCAGAACACATGCTGTGACCCCATTCTGATGGCAGGAATAGACTTACTGAGAAATGTTCCCAATGAGTGTCAGCAGAGGAAAATGGGATGAGAGATCATGTGCACAGCTTCTGCCTAAAACAAAGACATTAGCTGAAATGAGTTGTGGCTGCTCTTCCTGCTACAGTGCTGCCCAGTAATCTCAGTTCTTCTGCAGTCATTCCTTTTAGGTCAGCATAATAGAAACTGATTATGCCTGATCCATCCTAAGATAGAGATGTGGATTCCAACCACATACCTACCTAAGATGATTTGAACTCAATGCCTCAGAACTATTATAAAAATAAAACAAATCAAAAATATGAAAAAAAAAAAAACTTGGAAACTCTGAAACTGGATTAACAAAGCAAAAGAAATTTGTCTGATTAAATCCTTTTAGGAGAAAACATTTAACAAGGGTGCTAAGTAACAAGTTTATTTTATCATCTATCTATCTATCATCTATCATCTATCTATCTATCTATCATCTATCTATTATTTATTTATTTTGACCAAAGAGAGATGGAAAAAGAAATTAAAATGTTGCCTTGCTGAGACCACTGTTTACCAGAATATGCATTAAGCAATCCTAGCTGGAGTGCATGCCTGGGTTTCTGGTAGAAAAGCTGCCCGGTGTCCCATGGAGGACAGGTTCCAATCCTTGGTTCACCTCACACTCTCCCACACACACCTGCATACTGCCTAGGCTCAACTGAATCAAAGAACGCTGCTGCTTAAAAGTGTCTGTGGTAGCTGCTGAGCCTGCGCCCTTGATGACTGAGGTCTGTGCCAGTGAGGCAGCTGACTACAAAAATAAAGCACGGAAGGCGAGAGCTTCTCTCCAAGCACTCATTAAAAGGTAAACTTTCTTGGACTGGAAGTCACGTCAATCATCGTTTGCCTGCAAACCCAAAGCTGCCTTTTTCTCTGTTAGAAGCTGTTATCATCTTCAAAGCCATATCAAAAGTGTTTGTTCTGTGCTTTGATTTCACCCACATGGTGAATTCAAAGAAGACTTGAGAGTGGAGAGGGACCATTTCAGATGTGCGAGCATTTGTCTTCCCATGTTTGTAAACGTGATTTAAGTGCCTGACATCTAATAAAAATCTTTCTAAATGTAGTGGAATTTTGTTTCTATTGAAACATAGCATCTCTGTTTCAAAGGCTTGTTGGCTGAGCCATCATAATCTTAAACACAAAGCCCCAGAACCTTTGTACAATGGCGGTATGATGGCAACTCAGCTCAGAGAGACTTTTTCCTTTTTACTCTGATGCTGTCAATACAAACAAACAAAATAAGCTTTTTTTTTTTTTTTTTTTTTCAGGGACAGTTTCTAAATATCTGGCACAAATAGCCAATTTTTCTTGAGGGGGAGAAAGTCATTAGGAAGATAATGTTACTTAAGGTCCATTTTGCATTGAGAGTATTTGACACCATTCACCAGAGATAAACAGATGCATGTGATTTACATATGAAAACCTATCAGATAATGCGAAAATTTGTATGTGAACTGCTTCATTCACGGAATTAGCCTATGGTAATCTCTCATTATATAAAAGAGGAAATGATTACTAAAAATGTCTAAATAAATATTAATGTGCTTATATTGTTTTCAAATAAATAAAATATTTTGAGAGAACAATATGAGAGGAGATCACTTAAAGGCATGGTTGCTACATTGTGCTATTTATGTGATGAGCAAATAGGTAAATGTCAAATAAATTTAAACTGAATTTGGTAATGAAGTGAAACATGATTTTAAAGCTTTCTCTCTGGTTGGAATATTTTAAGCACTGAGGAGGGGAAAATCGGAAAATACGTGAAAGTTGGATAAATGAGGGAGGGACCTTTGGTGTTGCAAGTTTGTGAACTTAGTCCCTTATATCACTCACCAAAACATAATAGAGCTAAAAGCAAGATTGAAAGAAAGAATAACAGGGCCTTGGGTGGAGAAGGGGGAGTTAGGAAATAAGATTGTAAAATTTTGATTAAAACTTTTAAAGATGAACAAAGGGCTAATATTTGATTTTGTTGTTTGTTTTTTCTCTACTCTGGTAAAGTGAAAAACTAACATGTAAAAATACTTTTAAGGTTGTGCTAAGTCATTTTCTGACATCTATACCCATGTATATCAAGGACATGAGGACAACCTTGAGTGCTACAGAGAAATTCTTGGCCCTTCTCCCTAAACATCTCTAGCTGTAAGCCCACAACTTACAGTGTGGCAGGTATTTTTATGAAGGACTGTAGACATAAGGTGGAGTATGACATCTTTGCAACTCACTCTCAGATGTCCTACTCCTTCTGCATGGTGCCTCTTCTCCTTAAAAGCGGACAATGTTTGTTCCAAATAGCTACTCTAACTGTGTGGAAGTTCACTGAGTGGTGTAGTCTTTGGTTCTGGTGCAGTCACCTCCCTTCTTCCACCCTGTGGGTCCTGGGACTTGAATTTGGTCTGTCAAACTTGGCCCAAGGCACTTTACCTATGCAACTCTCTTTCAAACGGCCCAGAAAACCACATGCAAATTTTATACATACTACTTGCCTTCTTCTAACACTCTTTCCTTTAGGATTACACCTAAATTTGCCATGTGTGGTGTTTCACTCTGTTTGGAAGCACTACTAAAATAAGACAAGGTAAAAATCTCAACTCTTCCAGAACCTAATGCTTTCTATAATCAGAAGTAGTTTATAGAAGACTTTCCAATTCTCCAGTTCCTAACTATAAACTCCTGTACATTTTCATTAATCTATGCTAATTGGAAAAAGCTTAGTTTTAATTAAGAGAAAAGTATCTAAAAATATATTATTTTGGAAAGGAATGGGGTTCTATTATTTCAAGTAGTAACTCACTTTAACAGACTGTTTTCCAGTATGCATCTTTAACTGGAGTTAATGATTTGTAATTATCATATCAATTTTGTTGAAATGGATTCTCACAAAGTGTTGGAGCATGCTTAAAACTTTGTTCTGCTGAATATTTTCAAGGATCCTCTGGTGATCTTATTTACATTATTAATTTACTCTCTCCAAAGAGATAAGTATTATTAATCAAGGCAAAAAGATCATTTTTGTTAGCTTCCAGACAAATAGTGATCTATGGATTAGTGAAATGTAAATTATTAAATTTTTTCTGCTCTTTACACATTAGTTATAATATCAAACTTTCACTAAGATTGGATAGATTTTCTCCATCGGTAAAGTTGATTCTAGTGACGTGAAGGTGTTATAACCTATGGATTGTATATTATTTTCTCTGCAAAAGAGAGAATGGCGTCATTTTTTTTCCCCACAACCAATATACATTGCTTGAGAGATGTTCATGGTTAGGTAGGAAAAGGATGTCAAAAATTAGGATTTTCAAGAAAAAGAAGATATATTTGGATGCTGTTCTTCGAATTGATTTTTTAGAAATACTGGTCCACTGTCTCATAGTGAATCAATACATATGCTAAAAGAATAATTCAGCCCTAAGATTGGCAAAACAGTTTACTTTGCATCAGGCTTCTCCATGTCGATCCTTCTTTCAGCTCAGCCCAGCATAGCATACACTTTTTACGCTTCCTTTTGTGCTTCATTCTATTTTTCGTTAAAATTTCAAATAGTGCCCAAATATGAGCTGTAAGGATAAATACAGTAAGTGGGAAAGGGAGATATATTGGATTTCAAATTTGGAGGGTCATATTTTGTATCTGCTACCTCTCTTATAGCAAGACAGGGTTGATTGAATTATTTACGAGGCTTTCTATAGCAGCTCACATCAGCTTCGACTCTGATGAAGCCAAACACTGTAGCCATGGGTTGCCTCCTCTTTTGATTTACAGCTACCGTTTTGAGGGTTTCTTTCTCCTAAGTTTTGCATAGTCCTCATCTTTCAAATTGCTTCCCACCACCCTCCTTAGCCAAGGATGGGGCTGAGTCCTGCCTTCTTTCCATCACCTCTGACTTTTTAGATAAACGCATTTCCCTTTAGGATACTCATTTGTTAAAGCATGCCTTGTTCCTCTAACCACTCCTCATAGGCATTGCTTTGCAAACATTTCATTAAACCCTAGTTCTGAGCTCCTCCTTTGTCTCTGTTCGTTCCCAAGCACATCACTACTGTGTACATTTATGTGTCTGTGCCTGGTAATGAATGGTGCCTACTGGTAGTAGTGCTTTAATGTACCTTTCTTTCTGGTAAGCATGATTCTTTGTATGCACGCATTGGTTATTCTTAGTTTCTCGTGTTTTCTCCCTAATTTACTCTAATTAGATGGATCTTATTTACTCTTTTATTCTCATAAGGAAATCATTAACAATTTCAATAATTCATTGAATGTTTTGCTGCTGCATTCTCAATATTATATAAATTATATTGAGAGGAGAGTGCATAAAGAATATTAGTCTTTAAAAGTAACTTTTAGACATATTGTATAACAAAAAAGTGTCATGGCAATATGTTATGAACAGTTTTATTAGCTAGTTAAAATAAGAGAGAAAAAATTTATATTTCTACTTTGTTTACCTAACATTTTATTTTATTTTATGTTTTAAAACAAGTCTAAGACTGCTGTGGATATCGCTCTGTATAAATAAAACACTGATTGGCCAGTAGCCAGGTAGGAAGTATAGGTGAAACAAGTAGAGAAGAGAGTTCTGGGAAGTAGAAGGCTGAGGAAGAGAGAGCTGCCAGCCGCCTCCATGACAAGCGAGGTGTAAGGTACAGGTAAGCCACAAGCCATGTGGCAAGTTATAGATTAATAGAAATGAGTTAATTTAAGATAAAAGAAGTAGATAACAAGAAGCCTGCCACGACCATACAGTTTATAAGTAATATAAGCATCTGAGTGATTATTTTATACATGCGTTGTGGGACCAAGGGGATTGGTGGTACCTGGAGAGAAGCTCTCCAGCTACGTAAACTAAACATGTACTTTGACTATAATGTACAATGCAATGGAAAAGAGAGTTTTTGTTTTATTGATTTTGTTAAGAATGGGGCTCACTATATGGCTGTGCTTTGTACAGGACTTTTTGGATAAAACACCCTGGATTGAACTCAGATTTGCCTGTCTCTCAAGTGCTAGAATTTAACCATGCACCACCATTCTAGGCTTGAGGAAGACATTTTTCTGGGTTCTCTTCTATGAAATCTAATCGAATTCATGGAGATCATCACTCTTATGACCTAATCACCTCCTGCAAGATCTCACCTCTTACTACCATCCCCTTTATTTTGAGGCATACAGACCTCACTTTGTTGCACAGTCTGGTACAGAATTCCACAGCCCAAGTGATCCTTCTGCTTCTTTTACCTGGGACTACAGTGGTCCCAAACCAAACCTTTCTTCATTTGACTTCTTCATTTGATGTCTGAGTAGTTTAACATAGAATCTCAGATTCAATGATATTATATATATATATATGATTCCATTAATGTTCTCTCTCCCTTATTTTGTCTCTTTGCTAGTATCACAAAAATTCATGGCAATTTATTTTTTATAAGTTACTGATTCCTTTAATTTGTCTTGTCATGTTCTTAGACTTCTCTGTGCAATGAACACTTTTGAATTATGTTTTGCCTTTTGGTGAATGACCAAATAGAACAATACAGAAATCCCTGCTTTCTAACTCTTACTTACATTACCAGGTAAATGTTCTTTTGAATCAGACATATGGCCAATGTCCAAAAATGTCACTGACAAATAGCCAATCACACAGTTCTACACTTTCTTTCCACATATATAACTAGGCTTACCCTTTCACCATTTAATCCAGATTACCTCCTCAATCTTGGCCTCTGTTCATTTGCTCCAATAGCTAGAAAACTGATTCACAGAAATAACTTAAGTTTCACTAAGTCCAGTGCATGTCTCCAGCTCCAGTATAGTGTTATCTCATTTTTCAACTTTTTTGCTTACATTGAAGAAAGACACTAAATCTTAGAATCTCAGAGATGAAGAACAATGGATGGAAATGAGTACTATTAGCAAACGAAAGCTCTAAAAATAAAGGTAGTACTCTTAGAGGACTGTGTAGGAAATGTTTAAGAACAATAGATTTGTTTGTCCAGCCCTTTTGTTCATCTATCTAACAATGTAACAATATATGTTACATAGTTGCTAAAGTATTCATGTAGCATGAATCTTAACAGGTCGTATTAATAAAATCAAACCCAAGCCAGTTATGGGAGTGAATGCAGGAAGATCAGAGAAGCAGAACAAACCGCAGCCACCTCACCTTGCCAGTTCCTCAGCTAATCCTGTTTCCTCAGACTAGAAGCCTCTGAGTCCTCATCCAGAATGAATCTCAGCTGAACTGTTGTTGCTCAAAAGCCTAAAAAGCTTAACCAGGCTATAGTTCCTTGTCCTAACACTTTAAATACCTTTCTGCCTCCTGCCATTACTACCTGGGATTAAAGGCATGAGTCACCATGCTTGGCTGTTTCCAGTGTGGCCTTGAACTCACAGAGATCCAAGTGGATCTCTGCCTCTGGAATGCTAGGATTAAAGGCATATACTACTACTGCCTAACCTCTATGTTTAATATTGTGGCTGTTTTGTTCTCTGACCTCAGATAAGTTTATTAGAGTGCACAATATTTTGGGGAATACAATACCATCACATTTCCCCCCTTTTTTTGTCTAAAACGAAAAAAGCTTATAACTAATATAAGAAAACTATATCCAATAAGTATATACAATATATACAGTCAGGAATTACATTAACCATGTAGCCCGTTAATATTTGACACATTCAGATGAAAAAGTCCATTATATACATTAACAATGTCCAGTCCACTTACATTTGATAAACTCAGACAAAAAATTTCATTACTTATCATATTTAAAACAAGTAGTTCCCTTTTTAGAAGTAGATTTGATAATTGACCTTTTTATCTTATCATATCCATATTATCTCATTTTTCTTTCCATAATAGATTCAATAATCTACCTTTTGTCATTTTTATATCTTCCCCTTTTTCTTTTTAGAGTAGATTCAATGATCTACCTATTTATGCTATTATTTCTTTATCTGTTTTCTCAGAGTAGATTCAATGATATCTATATTCTCTTTTATCTTTTTTAAACAAAAACTCTGAATCTAATCTCCTTGTTCAGCTTTTTTCCTGCCCATTAACAATTAACAACTTGTAACCAACCATCATAAACAATGCAATATCCATAACTCATTGAATGATCAAAAACTACCCACCCAACCTCTTAGAAATGTGGGTGTTGTTTTCTTAAAATTACTTCCTGCTTTCTGGGGGTGAAGACATCTTTAGGGAATCCTGAAAAGAAAATTTTGGGGTTAATTGTCAAGTCCTAAGAGTGTTAGTTGTATCATTTGTCCAGTCTTTGCATAATGAGAAAATGTAGGGCTTGTCTCATGTCCTTGCTCAAGTTGTCTGTGAATCTGGATCATCTCAGCTAGCCATTTTGAAATTGTCCTGAATAGTTCGGAGTCCAAAGCTGATCTTCCAGTGGTGTTAATCAGCTTAATGGCTTTACCATAGGCCATGTGGAATCATCTTTGTGTGGTTCCATCATCCTTTTGAAGATTTCAAATTAGCTATTAGTCACGGTTCCCAGCAGAATTTTTTTTTTTTTTTTTTTTTTTTTGGTGCCTCCTCTGTGGTTTGACGCAATCACAGTCTGATAAATGTCTGTGTCTCAGAACCATGAACGTTTTTTCCCTAGAAGAGAAAATCTTCACAGCAATTTCTCCCCACCATTTGTCTTGCCAAACTTTTCCAAACTGATCTTTGACTATGCTTTCTTGTAACATGATGGTCCAGGTAATGTTTCTCTGAACAAGCAGCAGTAAACCCTTCATCCCAGGTAGCAGCATCAGTGTAGTCACCAACATGATGAGAAGGAGCCAACAACTCAGAGAAGCTGCCACTGGCTCCATGGTCCCACCTTGTTTGTGGCTCAGCCCTGGCCTAAGCTTCTCCTTAGCAAGCCTCCTAGGCTGCTCTCAAACTCAGGATCTTTGCCTCTGCCTCCTTCAGTAAATTCAACCAATGTGCACCCCCACAACTGGCTGAGGGAAGCCTGGGTCTGAGCTGGGGCCCACAAGGCCACAGGCAAGCAGCTTTTTCATGAATTTGTACCACAAATGTTGGGCGCCAGATGTAGCATGAATCTTAAAGGGTCTTTTTAATAAAACAAACCCAGAGCCAAGTATTGGGGTGAACACTGGAAGATCAGAGAGACAGAACAGGACATAGCTAACCTCACCTGGCCAACTTCTTAGCTGATCCTGTTTTCTCTGACTGGATGACTCTCAGCTGAACTGTGCTGCTAGAAGCCTAAAAGCCTAACCAGCCAAAAGCTTCTAGTTTCTGGTCTTCAAGCCTTATATATCTTTCTGCTTTCTGCCATCACTTCCTGGGATTAAAGCCTCACTTCCTGGGATTAAAAGTGTGAGTGACCCCATGCCTGGCTGTTTCCAGTGTAGCTTTAAACTCACAGAGATCCTGATGGATATGACTCCAGAAGGCTAGGATTAAAGGCATGTATGCCACCATTTTCTGGCCTCTATATCTAGTGGCTGTTCTGTTCTCTGACTCCAGATAAGTTTATTAGGATACACAATATTTTGGGGAACACAATACCACCACATGTTCATTATCTACCAAGAGTTTTCCTGTCACTAAATATGGTAAGAAATACTGAGATACTTAAATACCTTTCTATTTATGAGGTAAGCACATCAGTTAATTATAAAACAGTCACATGGCAAGTACCAGGAACATTATATTAAATTTATAATTTGTTCCACATTTTAATGCCTACTTGTTTACATATATCATCTGAAGTTACCCAATAATAGCAATGCTAATAATATTTTAGCAGATGGTATATCATACCCAAACTCAGTTTAAAGTTTAATTTATATATTCTTTTGAATATGAAGAACTCCATTATCAGACATATAGATATATCCAACTAAACTATGAGTTAATGGGATCTGAAATGTTACATAATGCACCTTTCTGTGCATGCCCTGAGCAGTCATGGCTGTAGCAATGGGATGTAGACTTGGGTAGTTTTTCTCCACTCCATCACATTTCCTATGAGGTCTAATAATAAGTCCCCCTTTCTGGATATTGCTGTTTGAGTGGAGTGGATTTTTTTTTTTTTTTGCCTGTAATTTGACCTCTATTGTAGTTCATGGTAGTAGAGGGCTATTGGTTAAGGAGAGAATCAAACTGGAGAAGCTATGCTTTGCAAAGAACTTACCTTCCAAACTAATGGCTACGGAGAAGAAAGACTCAAGGGTAATGAGAGGGTGAAGCTCCTAGAGATTTTCAATTATCTTTGGTGAATAGATTTTTCTCTTGATGCTAACCATCTCTATTGTAAAAGACCTGATCATGTAAGTGAGTTTGAAGAAAAGGCCAGGACAGGCTACTTCGAAGAGAAGAAATGAAAATGAAAGGTCACAAATGCCCAGGATGGAAAAGTTCTTCAGAGGAAGTAAGAATAACAAAGTTCTCATATTTAAAATACCTCTGGGCCTTAAAGAACTTTCTAGTCTTATTGTAGTACTTATTTCCCTTGTCATACAAAGTCTTCACATCCCTTCCAAGTTTGAAGGAGACATGATTGTGATTACCAGACTTCAATTTCTAGTGCCAAATACTAATTCTAGGGACAAGCTGGCTACAATTGACTTTCTCTGGTAACATGCACTCTCCCACTGTTGCAATTAAAGGATTCAAATTGCCAATTGGAAAGAAATACATCCTGAACAAATTCCCCTAGAAAGGGTGACATGAAAGGAAAACTGTTGGTGAGTGTCAAAGCCATGCCAGGAAATAGTAAAATACCAGATAACACCTCACAGTCTTACACAAGCAAAGTTTCATCACAGGTCCCTGGGCTTTTCACTCGTTACTTTTTAAATAGTATCTCTTTCACTTTTAAGATTATAATACACTCTTTCCACCTCCTCTTCCTTGGGATTCCCTGAGCCCTGAGAGAAGGATCTTGATGGAGATTTTCCATTTAGAGTACTCCAAAGTCACTCACTCTCTGTCTAATGCCTGGCTGTGGATCTCTCTGCATTTGTTCCCATCTGATGCAGGAGGAAGCTTCTCTGATGATGGCTGATCTGTGAGTATAAAATTGTATCACCCCCTTCTGTGGCAGGAATCTTAAAAGTACTTGTTAACAAAACTCAAACCCGAGCCCAGTTATTGGGGTGAATGCTGGAAGATCAGAGACACAGAACAAGCCACAGTTTCTCACTTGCTCCAAAGCCTGAATGCTTCTCCAGCCAAATGCTTAACTAAACACATGCTTTTCTCTCCTAGTTCCTGGTCCTCATGCCTTATCGCCTTATATACCTTTCTCTTTCTGGCCCCAACTCCCTGGGATTAAAGGTTGGGTTTCTGGAATTAAAGGCGTGGGTCACCATGCTTAGCTGTTTCTAAAGTGGCCTTGAACTCAGAGATCCAGCTAACTCTATCTCCCAAGTGCTGGGATTAAAGGTGTGTAACACCACCACCCAACTTCTGCTATAGCTTACTCTTCCCATTTTCTAGCCACCATTTTTGGTTTTGTTCTAGTGGCTGTCTGTTCTCTGACCCTAGATATGTTTATTTCAGGGAACACACAATATTTTGGGGAACACAATACCACCACACCCTTCCCTTTTCTCTGTCCTCCAATATGCCCTTTCTTGCTTTCTTTCAAATTTATGGCCTCTGTTTTCATTATTATATGCATATATAACATTATATATTCATATATAATGCACATACATATATACATACATGTGTGTGTGTGTGTGTGTGTGTGTGTGTGTGTGTGTGTGTATCTATGTGAGTATTCCTAAGTATAACCTGCTCAATCTGTACAGATTTACTTTTTTGTCCCTTTTCAGGCTGGATCATAGAATAACTGCAAAAATTGGTATAGTGAAAAAGAGCTCTTGCCCATCACCAGTGTACAAAGATGAGGGATCAATAGAGAGCAGAAGAGCATGGAGTAACTGCGAAAACAAAACTCAGGAAATGTTTCTGTTTCACAAAATTCAACTTGAGAAATTGACTTCCTTTTTTATTTTTTATTTTTAATGTTCTATTAAGAACTTTGTATTCATTTTACATACCAACTACAGATTCCCCCTCTCATCCCTCCTCTCGCTATCCCCCCCAGCTTTCCCTCACAACCTGCCCTTCATCAGCTCCTCTGAAAAGATAAGGCCTCTCATGAGGAGTCAGCAAAGCCTGGTACATTCAGGTGAGGAATGTCTAAGCTCCTCCCCCTTGCATCAAGTCTGTGCAAGGTGTCCACCATTTGTAATGGGCTCCAAAAAGCCATCACATGCACCAATTTGGAACAGGGATGGAGTGGGAGAGCAATGAAAGAGATATCTTGGTAGAGGGAGACATCATGGGGATAGGGAGAAACCTGGTGCTAGGGAAGTTCCCAGGAATCCACAAGGATGACCCCAGCTTAGACTACCAGAAATAGTGGAGAGGGTGCATGAGCTGGCCTACCCCAGTGATCAGATCAGTGAATACCTTAATTGTTATCATAGAGCTTTCATTCAGTAACTGATGGAAGCAGATGTGGAGATCCACAGCCAAGCATCAGACCAAGCTCCAGGAGTCCAGTCAAAGACAGGGAAGAGGGGTTCTATGAGCAAAGGGCATCGAGATCATGATGGGGAAATCTGTGAGACAGCTGTGGTGATATTTTATTTGTGCACCTTAATGAAGTTTATCTGAAGATCAGAGGAAAAAGCCAGCCCCTGTATTAAACATAGAAGTCAGGCAATGGTAGCACATGCCTTTAATCCTAGCATTCAGGAGACAGAGATCCATGAGGATCTCTGTGAGTTCAAGGCCACAATGGAAACAGAGCCATGTGTGGTGGTACATGCCTTTAATCCTAGACTAACAATGGAGGTCTGTACAGACAGACAGGAAGTGATGTAGCTGGGCGGAGAGAGGAAGTAAGAGGGCAGGGGCAGAAAGGCATATAGGCATGGGTATACAGGAAGTAGGGCATTTTGTGGCTAAGGATTTCTACCAGTAAGAATGTGGCTGGCTTCTCTCTGCTTCAATGAGCTCTCCGTTTTAACCCCAGTAGCTGGCTCTGGATTTTTTTTTTTTTTTTTTTAAATTAATAAGACCTTTTAGCAATTCGTCTTACAGACAATGGAACCAAGCTAGTAGGAACTCACAAACTTTATAGAACAACAGCTGTGGAGCCTGCATGGGTCTGGACTAGGCCTTGAATAAGTGAGAAACTGACTTCTTTGATCAGTTTGTATCCAAGAACAAAACTTTGTTTTCTAAGGTATGAGGTTTGAATGCTGCTCCCATTCCATACAAACTCCCCCATGTATGTGCCTATCCTCAGCTTCACCACCACATACAGGAAGTGATAAACTTAGTAACATCCTTCAATTAGTCATCGAAAATAGCTTATTGTGAAGGTTACGCTGAAGACATACACAGAAACTCATTCAACATCATCAATTTAAAGATTAGAATAAAGAATTAAATATACTTTGTCCTCTGATCCCAGAAACAGTGATTTCTCTACTAAGTAAAAAACAATAAATTCAAAATCATCACTAATGATAATAAAATTTTTATATCTGGGGATTGATACCTGTTAATAATAATAATCTGACATGTTTTTAAAATAATTTGAATAAGATTTGAGTATTTCTAATTAAAAATAGATCTTATTTTTCTAGTCAATGGCTTTTGAAACTTTGTTCACCCACCAATCTTTAATCCTGATTATTTTAAATTGTACCAATTCTATTTATAATCCATGTGGTCTTTACACACATTGGTGGTTTTGTCTGCATGTTTCTGTGTGAGGGTGTCAGATCTTGGAGTTACAGTTGTGAGTCATGTGGGTGGTGGGAATTGAACCCAGGTCCTCTGGAAGAGTAGTTAGTGCTCTTAACTGCTGAGCCATCTCTCCAGCTCTACTTCATGCTGTATAGAAAATCAATTGTAGCAGTGTTAAATTCGAGTCTTAGTACTAAGCATGCTGTCAAGGCAAGATAGATCCACCACAGAGAGGAAGGCTGAAAGTTTTATAGAAAGAAGGGCCAGCCAAACAAAATTCAACTAGCTTTAGAAAGTTGGTTTAAAAAGTCAAGAGGAGAGAGAGAGAAAGTCCTCAATGGGAGCCATTGATTGAGAAGTTTTATTTGATCAAGTTTGAGGATGTGATCATGGTTTGCAGAATTGAATGGCAAGAATTAGGTGACTACCTACTGTCTCCATGCATACTTAGGCTCTATAGTCCATTCTGCCATAATATATGAATGACTCATACATTGTTTATTCTCTTTTCCTTTGGTCACTCTATTCCCATATTTTAGGTTTATGTATTTTCCTCCTGTGTTTCTGATTTTCATTATTACCTCCTTTATACATGTTTTGAGTTTAATGTGTATTTTTTCTCATAAATTTAACATTAAAAAAAATCTCTCATGGATCATTTTACTGATTATTTCTTCTGCTGGATTTGGATCATATGTCTTTAAAATAATTGAATTTATGACTTTTTTGGTGTCATATTTGAATTTATTGGATTACTTCAAATATTTTTTTTGTTATTACTTACAGTTAAATGATACCATTAGCCCAATCCATTTTTATGGTTAAAACAAATGCTATCATTAAAATAAATGCTAGGCTTATAGTGGTGAGGTTGAGTACATTTTAGGCTTGCAGTGGTGAGGTTGAGTACATTTTGGAAGATAAAACAGAAAGCTTGCAGCTGTGTGAGGGATACCAAGCTAATTAGATAGGAAAAAAAAGAGGACTCTTGTTAATACAACAAAGACTCTCTTGTCAGGCTCTGGCTGCCTTATACAAAGCCTCCCTCATTACCTGCACAAGGCACAAATGCCCTTGCCTCTAGTCAACGTGTGAACTTTATGAGTAGTTAAACCTTTATAAACATTCATGCATCTAATGTATCTAACATTGCACTGGAGGAGTGTTGTGATTACAGGTGAGCCCTGCCTCATTTTTCTTTATATATGAGTTCTGGAGATCAAAACTCAGATTGCCAAATTCATGCAACAAGCACTTTTATCTACTGAATAATTTCTTCAGGTCTAGTTTCTTAATTTTTCACTTGTGAAAATGTGTTGTGACAATGTAGACTGTGATCCATGAGGGAAACCAAAAATAGTTACATTAGAAATCTGATTTTTCAATTTTTATGTGTGTAATAAATATATATGTATATATACATATAGCATAACATATATAATGTAATATATTACACATATTATACATTATTATGTACATATTTTATCACATATATTATGTACAATATATTATATGTGAATTTATACATAATATATATCATATATATGATAACCCAATTTTCTGTTACATGACATTCATCTCACATAAGTTAGTCATCATATTTACTAATTCCATTTATTTACTTTTCAATACTCATGTGAGACTTCTATGCTTACTAACATACATGGGTAACTTCATCCTGTTGCTATGTTTGGTGCTAAAATTTTAGTGTTTCTTTTATTCATTTCATGGAAGTACACACATAGTCATTGACATTCCCAACACCTTAAAATTTTTTCAACCACCTAGATGTCCCTTAGCCAAAGAATGGATAAAGAAAATGTGATATATTTACACAATGGAGTATTACTCAGCTGTTAAAAAAACATTAAATTTGTAGGCAAATAAATGCAACTAGAACAAAAAAATCATCCTGAGTGAGGTAACCAGACCCAGAAAGATAGATATGGTATTTTTTTTACTTATAAGTGGGTATTAGCTGCTGTTATGTAAATGATAATCAAGCTACAATCCATAGATCGAATGAAATTAGGTAAAGAGGAGGGTTCTAGGAAGAACACCTGCATCTCCCTGGGAGGGGAAAATAGAATAGATTTTTACACGTAGACTGGAGGAGGGTGGGGATTGGAACAGAAAGGATGGGGTAGGGGTGGTGGAAGAGGCTGCTGAATTTGCATGTGGGGGGAAGTATTTGGGGGTGTGGTGTGGAAAACTAGTGAAATGGAAACTTTCTGGAATCTGTGAGGGTGACCCTAGTGAGGACTCCAAGTTATGGAGAAAATGGAGTTTGAATTGGCTGTCTTTCTAAGAAAGGCTTCCAGTGTGGGACTGGTTGCATTCTGTTAAATTGTTGGCTGAGGGTGTCTCATGAAGATCCCTAAACACCCCAAGCTGATGCTAGGACAGAGGGATGCTCTCTGAAAACTGACAGCGGGGGTAAGGGGGTAGGGAGGGGGAGGGGGTGGGGGGGGGGGGGGAGGTGAGGGGTGTGGGGGGGGGGGGGGGTGGGGGGCCATTGTTGAGGACAATGTCCAGTCCACACAGCTCACTGAATGTAGAGAGGAGGAGCCGTGCGTACATGGAGCCTTCACCCCTATGTTCTAGCCTCTTTGGTGGGGAAGGTACTCTGCAGGAACCTGCACACCAACCCAGCCACAAAACCCAAAACCTACAATCTGTCCTGCCTGGAAGATGCTCTGAGGCAAAGGTGGCTCAGAACTTGTTAGAATGGCTGACCAATGTCTGGGTTAACATGAGGTCCCGGCCACAGGAAGGAGCCCATGTCTGACACTGCATTGGTAGCCCACCAGGAAAGTGAGACTATTCTAGAACCAAACAAGACTGCAAAAAACAAACACATAAATAAAGATTAAGTGATATTTAATGATATTCTGCTATTCTCATACATTGGGTCCTTGTCTAGCAGTCATTAGAGAAGCTTCCTCCAGCAGTAGGTAGTAGATGGGAGCAGGTGCAGACCCATAGCCAGACATTATGCAGAGAATCTCAATTAGAGGTTTCTAATAGATCCCTCCTCTGGGAGATCAGGGAATCCTGCAGAGGAGGGTGAGGGGAGGAGGAAAGATTGTAGGAGTCTTTGGGGATGGGGGGATGGAATATTCCAGGAGAACATAGCCCATTGAATCAAATAAGCAGTGTTCATGCTCATGTAGGCACAAAGTGTGGAGTGGCAAGCACAAAGCCTGTACTGGGTCTACACCAGGTTCTCTGGTCCTCAGTGTGTATGCTATGACTGTTAGTTTGGTGTTTTTGTGGGACTCCTAAAAATGGGAGCAGGTGTGTCTCTAATTCTTGCCAGCATTTGGGACTCTTCCTCCTGTTGGGTTGACTTGTCCAGCCTCGATATGGGGGCTTTTTTCTTGTCTTTTTTTTTTTTTTTAAATCTGGTTTTGTCATGTTTGGTTGTTGTCTTTTGAAGGCTATTTTCTGAAGGGAAACACAGGGGAGATTGATCTGGGGGAGAGGAGAGGTGGGAAGCTGTGAGTAGTGAAGGGAGTGGAAACTGTTATCAGGATGGATTGTATGAGAGAAGAATTTTAATTTAAATTTCTTTCAATTAAAACAAATCTCTTTTGTGTGGGTCAGCTGTTGCTGCCAGGTTCTGTGAATGGCCAATACCCTCCCAGACTCACATCTTGGGAATGTCCATATGCTTTGTCTTTGTGTCAGAGGTCTTTTTTTTTTTTTTTTTAACCTAGAATCTTCCCTTTTATGATTCTTTCTACTCTTGCTGGCTTGTTATCACCGCCACTCTCCTGAACCTGCACCTTAACCCTTTTTATGGTCAGAACAGACAGTCTAATGACAGAATTTTGAATCACTTAGGAGACAAGCCTTGCAACATGCCTCCGTGGGATTGTTAAGATCAGGTTAACTGAAAGAAGGAAGATCTATCTACTGTGGGTACCATCAATCTATACTCTACTGCCATCGACTAAGCTGTTCAAAAGCAGAGACATGTCTGAGCATAAGCCTTTGTTGCTCTCTACTTCCTGGATGTTAGAGCAATGTGAAGAGATTCCTCAAGTTCGTGCTTTGAGGCTTTCCTTACACCCTTTAACTGTGGGTGAAATAGACCTTTCCTCATTTGAGTTCACTTCTTCCCAGGTATTTTGTCACAGCGATGAAAGAAGCAACTGAGACACCCCTGAGTTCCAAATTTACCTATCCAACCCTCTATTTGACTGCTATGCTTGGACATCTGAAAAATACCTACTTATGTCCACAGGGAAACAAATTACTTGACTGTTATCAAGTCAGCTACTGTAGTCTCAGCAATCCAGCTCACTGAATCTGCCTTCATCTAGTTGCTCCTGTGAGAACATCTGATATCACCATTCACTTGTCTTTAAAAAATCAACAAGAATTTTGTGTTCTCAAAATTCAAAATATATCCTTAGTCTTCATTTCTTACCTCATTTTTGGGGCTATTTGGGAACAAGATCACAACCATTTTCTCATATTCCAGTGTTTAGTACAAATAGCCTGTTCTCTCTCTCTCTCTCTCTCTCTCTCTCTCTCCCTCCCTCCCTCTCTCCTTCCCTCTTTCTCATCTCTTCTCCATAAAATGCCAGTATGATCCATCCACTTTAGTCAGAGTAAAAGTAGGTAACATCACAGAGACCTCTATACCCTACACATATTGTTTCCTTTTTTTTTTTGTTTTTTAAATTTTATTTTCCAGAGCTGAGGACCGAACCCAGGGCCTTGTACTTGCTAGGCGAGCACTTTACCACTGAGCTAAATGCCCAACACCTTATATAGTTTCTTGATGACTTAACTGTCCCCACACACCCTCTTTCTGATTTTCTTTCTTTTATGTTTCACCGGTGATAAAGGTCTCCTCCACAAAAGTTTGTATTGACATTTGTGTTCCTTATGGAACGTTTTCTCATAGATCTCTTTATTAGTTTGTCTCTAGCCTTCCGTACAGCTTTGCTTTTTCAGCAAGGACTCTCTTACCATCATGTTGAAAATTACAAAGTGCACATTCTTGGAACTTCTTATCTCTTCTATTTTTGCTTACTATTATAGTTATGATTAAACTTCTAATACTTTTTATAATAAATAATTCATTTATTAACTAGGTTTATTAAACTTCATGAGGATTTAAGTCTAATTTGCTTAAGGCACTTAATAAACATCTGTTGAGGGGACTGATGGTTGATCTCCAATGGTAGAGTAACAATCCTGAGCAATTTAAAGGAGTTTTATCTAGCTCTGTCTGTAGATTGATATGACATCTGTATTAAGGAACAGTCCCACAGGAAGCCTCCACAGGAGGGTTAGATGCTATCCTTCGTGTTTCAAAGCAATGGTTTTCTGATGGCCTACATGCACTTATGTATTTTTCATCAGTTGAAAACATTAAATAGATTCACAGAGTGACTAACTGTGTAATGCACTCTATTTCCTTCAACTGACATACAAAATAGAAATTTGCGCCTCTATTAATTTTTACTGGAATGTGGTTTGAATAAAACTAAATTTTCCTCTTTGAAGTTTAACTCAATATGAGACAGTTCTATTTATCAAAGCTATTTCAATAATGCAGACCAATTAAGGCTGACAGTTTATTCACAATGGTTTCTTATGTGATAGTAGCTCAGACATATTGCATCAAACAGACAATACAATATAGATTGTAGTAACAAGGACAATTTGAATTTGATAGATTTTCTGCTTATCTATAGTTTTCCATTATTATATTTTATATGAATAGATCTTAAAGAGGAGAAAGTTGAGAAATGATGCTTCAATTTCAGGAGACATATTTTAATAGCTTTTACTATTGTAAATTATAATCAAATTCCTAGATAAAAACCTAAGTTTTACTTTTAGTATTTAAATAATCTTAATTAAGAGAAAGAAAATGAGCCATAAGATGATGAATGCCTATCATACAGCACAAGAGAGGCTGAGGCAAAGAGCTTAAGGGTTCAAGGGCAGCCTTATCTACAAAGTGAGGTTGAGGCTTGCTTGAGCTACATGAGGTCCTTAAATGAATTAACTAACTGCAAATAAAAAAGAGATAGAGAAGGGGAAGTACAGCCCTTTGATATGTTTTGACAAATGTCCATGCAATATTGATCAGCCACTATTAGAATAGTTTTAAAAACAATGGGGTACATAATGTTGCTGTTCTGATATGACAGATGTGGAATATGAGATACAGGTAAACTAATTACCCTTCACAAATTTCTATTAAAAGAAAGATTTGAATTGAGGGATTGTAGCTCCATATTTTTTTCTTAGCATTATGGTCCCTTGTCTTCTTTTCAACTGCCTATGTATCCTTGATTAAGAATTAATTCTTTGTTTATGCACTGCCAGGCCCAATGTAAGTATGCACAGCTATTTTCAGAAATCTTAGGCAGGGACCTTTATTCCTTCCTTTTTCTTATCTACCTTGGCTGTGATACAGAAAACACAAATGACAGAGGATCTAGCAGCCATCTTGGACCACTAGGTATACTTCCAGGGAGAAAATACATAGCTGGTAGAAAAATTAGATATAATAAGTTTGAACTAGACATAACAGTCTTTCTAGTTCTAATACTCTTTAACTGTATAATTGTGAACTAATGAACTTTTATTTAATAAGCCAAGTTTATATGTTTATTCTTTTAGGTACTTTTGGACAATCTGACCATAATACAGATAGATACATTTTCCTGCATTTCATGCTTCATAGTATATTAGGCCAGAAGACGGCACCCAATCCCATGGAACTGTAGTTACTGTGCCTGGAGTTGTTCCTGGGTGTTAGAATTTAAACCCAGGTCCTCTGGAAGAGCAGCCATTGCTCTCAACCACTGAGTCATTTCCTTTGCTCCTCCAGTGTTCTCAAATATTAGATAGAGAATAGATCTCAGAAAGAAATGCACTGGGATTTCTAAATTGATTTGCTTGCTTGTACATCCATCTCTAAATCGTCCATCTCTTTACCAAAGTATTCACTAATTATCGTGAGATATTCTGAAAAATTTAGAAAACAAAGAAAGCACAACAGAAAACCAAACACAAAACTGCTATTCAATCCACTTTGTACTGTAAGAATGTCACAGTGAAACCAAAAATTTGAATAAGATCTCCAGGTTTCTTGAAGGTGTTGCACAAACCATCTTTCCTTACCTCAATGTTTTTTTTTGAAAAATTTGTATCTTTAGACTTTTAATTTTTAATATTAATTCCTTGATAATTTTGTACAAAATGTTTTGTTAATATTTACCATCTTTCCCCCAACTCTTACCAAACTCCTTCTCTGTTCCTAGCCAACTTGTGTCCTTTCTTCTTTTCACAACAAAACCAATTTGTGCTGCTGTATTCACAAATAGTTTTTGTATGTTTGTGCTACTCAACTTGGAAACTCACTGTGAGAAAGACTAGGGTATATAACCTCTATAAGATTTAAAATATCCTTAAAAATAGGAATAGAAAAGAGATAAATATAGCTGGAAAATAATTCCAAGGGAAAGAGTGCAAAGGCAGAGAGAGGAATATTGAACTCAGAAGAAAAAGACCAGTGTTGGTGAACAGATGTATGTCAAGTTGAACTTACATTTAGCTCCATCCCAGACCAAGACAGTTAGTCACATATTGTGATATGTAGTAAAGATAAACCCCTTGACTGAGAAAAGCTGATGTAATCAGTTTTTCAGGGCTTCTACAGCTATTGAATCTCAAGTGAGACAACTATGCAGAACAGATACTTGAAAACTCAATCTTACAGCAGAAAAAGGGGGTGATTAAAATAAATATAGATGAGTTAAATTATTAACAATTAAAGAGCCCTACTATATTTGGCTAATTTACAAATGAGATATAAAAACAAACAAGTTAGCAAAGAGTGAGATGGAAAGAGAAGATGTAACAATGTCTCAAAAATTGTGAACCAGTAAAAACATTGGCTAGATATGACAGTAGTGCAGGAGCCATCACAAACAGGTCAAGGAATATGTCCACTATCCTAGTAAAAGAGATGTGAAAACTTAAAAGGTTTTCAGTGCGAGGAAGGAGAACCCAACTGTATTCAGGTTACAGCAGCATCACTATTGCTGAAATTCATGAGAAAATAGAGAGAGCAGCATGGTATTTGCTAAAAACACTCCAAAATCTCAAACTGATTTTACTGCAAAATTGTATGTCTACTATACTTTCACCAAATATTTATATAAAAATAACAATTATATTCTTAATAGTCAGTGAGATTCTATATGGATTTTCATTATGGAAAAAAATCCAAGGCTCCTTAAGGGTAATATCTAAGAAATCATTTAAAACTGATGCCAATCCTGTTTATGTAAAAAAGGTAAAGGAAAAGATAAACAAAACAAGGAATCAAACTGTTAACAGTTTATAAGACATGTGCCTTCAACACTCAAAAGAATAATTTGCTAATGAGTAGAACTAAAATCAAAGTTTGACCTAGTATCTACTTTCTAAGTAATCTATGAATTAGCAACTTTGTTATCTACCAACTAGTTACACCAAAGTATATATAGAAATTGATAGACATACATCACTTATAGCATTTCAAATATTAGCACAGAAATCATTTTTTTAAAAGGTATGGAGTTCTACTGAAAGAATGAGGAGATCCTGGGTCACATTTTCCCTGCTCTGGATTAGAGAAATGCAGTTCTGTAGTAACACCAGAATACTATAAATTAGACAATAAATGATAAGCAGATTCCAATTGAAGTATGAAGAATACATTTGGAAATGTAACACATACATTCTAAAATTGCCATTTTATGCATTTAACAAACACAGTTTTGAAGGAAAACACAGACTAATGGTTGAAATTTATGTACTTGTGGTAGCAATGGTACTATTAGAGAAACATATGATATCATGTTTCAATAATGAAAACAATGTGATGTTGGTGCCCCCTTTGTACTGTAGAAAGCACTAAATCAGAAAAGATTGAAGTATTGTTATAATTAATTGTCATATGATAAAGGGTCAATTTCAAGTTGTCCATGAGTACTATTATTGGTATATTATAAGTACCTATAATAGACATTTGGTAAAATTAGTCAAGCAGCAAGTGAGATTGATTGCACAATGTATAATTATGTCAGTTTAGAAGGCAATAGTATACATTTGATAGTGAAAAGATCAAATCAGGAAAACCTATAAAATTTGGAAGGTTTACAGAAAAGAATTACTACTTTATATTAATCTTTGGCTCTTTATACTATAGTCCTTAGTGAATTTCTTATATTATATAACCATAAGCCACCAGGTATAATTATATTTACAGCTAGTCAACCACGTGCATTCATGACCATTGTGAATATGTCTCTCTGTTACATCACCTTATGTGCTGCTGATAGGTGTCCAAACCTCTTGTCCTGATCATTGGTGGCTGTTCATATAAAGAAGTAGTAACAATAATAATAATAGTTTTTATTATTATAAAGCCTGAAGTACACAATTCTCACTTCCTGATAAGCTTCTTATATCTAGGAAATGTATATAATATAATTTTGTTTAATTCTCTGTGTCATGAATCCTCTCTTTACTACCAATGACAGTTTTACAAAACTTTAATTAGATAATTTCCCTTCTATCTTGAATTCCATCAAGACTTTATCAGATAATAAGTGAAACTGAGCTGAAACTTTGTATATTATTAAATGGGCTTCAGGCAATGCATCCAAAATTTATATATAAAGAAGCATGTGAATTCATTTAATTTTTGAGGAAGTTAATTTTGACTTAATGTTTATGAAATAATTAATTAATTGCTATAAATTAAATTGTTGTTAAAAGTTTTGTAAAAATAGATTGAATTATCACAAAAATAGTTACCAACAAAAATATGATGAAGCTGAACTACCTTTAATGTCATAATAGCAGGTTAATATTTTAAAAAATATATTGTATGAGTATTGTCATGCAAATATAAAAATATAAACATTCCCCATTAAGGTGTGATGTTCTCTGGGAATCCATGAACAAACATCTTCCTATTTTTGATTCTGCTAAGTATCATGTTTGGATACTAATTGTATTAAGTTAGCTTTATCTTGGGAGAGGTGAACAATAATTAATTTATGTCAGAATACCAATGATATAGTAAACCATCCATTCCACCAAAACGCAACTTGGTGAACCAATGAGGTTACTTAAAAGAGTATGAGTGATGGCTTATTCATAGACTTGTAGACAATTCAAAGAAACAGAAAGCCCATTCCAGCATGGGTGAAAGCTACATCCTGGAACTCTTTGCACAGCCTGTAGAAAATTTGTTCTTACTGTACATATTAGTTAATATTGATGATTAAAAAATGGTATAAATGTATAAGCAAGTTGACTATAGGCCAGACTTCATCTGAAAGAATCCTAGGAGTCAAGAATTCACATTCATTTTTCAAAGTTTTTACAGATACCAAAATTTGTTACTGTTAGATGCCTCACAATAGAGTACTCATCCTATACTATATTTGTAGTTCCTGCTGTACTGATTTTATTATACATACTTCTATTTCTAAAACTATTTATGTATGATCCTTAAAATCCCATACAGTGGCCATGATATTAATTATACTAAATCTGCATCTAAAGGAAGTTGGACACCTACTCTTCCAAGGTCAAAATTTAGACTTAGAGGTAAAAGTTGAGACCCATGTTTTGCAGTTTAAAAATTGTTTCTCCCTTGCTATTTGAAGATCTCCTTACTTATCACATTGTGGTGAATTGAATGAGACTGACCCCCATAAGCTCATTTGTTTGGATAACTGGTACCTAGCTTATAGAACTGTTTGGGAAAGGACACTGAGGACAGACTTTGAGGTTTCTAAAGATTCTTAACATTCCCTGTGTTCTCTGTCTTCCTCTTTTGTGTGGATCAAGAGGTAAGATCTCAGCTGTTATTGCTGCCTTGTGCTTTTTCTGCCATCATGGACTCTGTTGCTGTAAATCTGTAAGCTCAATTAAGTGCTTTGTAAGATACCTTGGTCATAATATTTTATCACAGCAATAGAGTAGTAACTAATAGAAAGATATATTTTTAAAACATTACTTTTTGTTAATTTATAATTTCTGTTGACAGTTTGTGAAGAATGAATTCTTTTGGCATTCACTGTTCTGACTGTTCCTCCAAACAGACTTCAGATATAGGTCAATATGCAGTCACTCAGATAATTATGAAACAAGAGATATCAGAGAGTTCCTGTTACCACTTGAACTTTATAGAAGTATGGAATAACATGGTCTGAGAATTTTGAGTAGATAACTAAGGCACTATCTTTATCATAAAATTGAGAACACTCCTGAGCTGCAGAGAACTTGAGAGATGAATACTTAATTCTTAGGAGAGTTTGTGTGATGAAATTGATTTATAGACAAAACTTTAAATTACAACATGATAACCTTAACTTAGCATTAACACAAAACACAATTATAAATAGATATTTTTATCTTGAAAATTTTGAACTAACTAATTGTACCATTTAAGTAAGAATAGTTACTAAAAGATATACTTAATATTAATAAAATAAGGTTCATACAATGTGTCAAAAGAGTAATGGGTTATCAAATTACTTATTTCAGAAAGATAATTAGAAAATGCCTTTTCACTCTAAGGCATTTTTTTTTTTTTTTGGTAAAACTTAAACTTGACCTTTTGGCAACTCATGAAAAGCAAAAACTGACATTTCAAATGCCTATCTCAGAAACATGCATTCAACATCAGAAGAAATTTGTGTTCCTTGAATCCAGACAGAAAAATCTTGACACTTACTAAAAAAGAATAGTGTGGTAAACTTATTAATGGGAGCTCTGACAGTGGAGGTTTACAGTAGAAGAGAGACCATGAACACAACTCAGAATACAAAGTTAAGTACAGATTCACAGCTGAGCAGCAGTGGAGGTGTCAGAGGTCATGATGGGCATGAGAGGTAAGCTGGATTCTGAAGAAACTGACTTGACGAGATTATTGTTTAGGTGGGCCATCTAAGAGCTGTTTCATGGTAATGTGAAACAGATGTGGAATGTCTTAAGACAGCTGCTTAGAGACTTGCTTCAAATCCTTAAATTGAGAAGTCGACTCCTCTATAGCAATAATGAGATACTGTTAAATGTTTCAGGAAGCATCCATCAGTAATAATCAGAGAATGATTAATAAATTACACAGAATTAGGTGGCTAAAAACCAAACTAAAGTCAAATACTGTGATAAGAATTTCCATTAGGTGCGGGAGACAAAGGTATTCATCAATATGAAAGAGAGAATGGATGGAAAGGAAGAATGCTAATAAGGTTACAGGCAGTAATGACTGTCCCCAAGGTTGCAGGTTGAAGTAAGGGCTCTTTTGTGACTTGGACAGGAGCCATCTATATAACCTTCTAGGAGAAAACTGTCTATACTTTCCCCATACATTGAGACTTTGTGTTTGGATGACAGAACAGTGTGGAGGAGTATCAGGGCAGCACTGCATTGAGGATGGGACATGTGTTATTAACTCCTTTAGCTAGCACTACAATAAATACCAGAACCAAAAAGAAAATGAAGATTTCAATGACTTGAAATCTGACCAGACAATCTTATTTGGTTAGGTGTCTGTTACTTAGAATACAACATGTAAATGGATGTGGCACTTACATTCTGTATTTATTTTAAAGTTTTACTTGACTATATCATCCAGGCTAATTTTTACAAGGGGTCAAAACAAAGTATTGGTATTGAAAGTATTTTATACATCTTCCTTGAAGACTTTTAGCCAAGTAAAAATCATCTGAATATTAAAGAAACAAGTGGATGTTTCACATGCACATAACAACTGTGCTGACAATCTTATTGGTCTTTTAATTACATAGAATTGATTTTCAGATATTTTCATGGTGCTTGGAGGTAAACCTAGGACTGCATGTACACAAGGCTATGTGATATAGTCTTGGCCAAATTTTCAGATTTTCTTCAACATATATTATCAAATTTCACTTAGAAGAGAGGCACCTTTTGCCTAGGTAAGTTTCTTATTCTCCTGGGATATAAGATGGAAATTTAAATATAATTTAGACTATGGTCAGTACAGTTCTCTTCTATAGCATTCTAAGTACCCGATGTTATGAGCTTTTAAAGATCAACTGCATTTGCTATTTCTTGGCATTAAAAATACAGTAAATCAGCATCTCTATCCACATCACTAGTCCTGTTATGAATTCTGTTTGCAACTCCACTGCTGCATTCAATATGTGCATTTACATTTAAGTTAACATCTAGAGTTGGATAAGACGTTTTGGAACATTTTACATTTAGTAGTAAAGAGGAGACATTTGATATTTATTCGCACTCTGCTCACCACTAGCAATTTGCAGATCTAAAATCACATCACATTCTGTCTCACATATAGTGGCATTTCTTATGTATCCTCTCCATATTTTGCTATTATTAAACCAATAGCATTGGGCTATAGTCTCCCTTGAAGTCCAGAAGGAGAAATATAAAAAGAAACTAAAAGTCCAAAGTATTTAAGAGATAGATATAAATCAAATTATAACATTTTATAATTATTCTATAATATTTAAAATGTTAGAAATAACAGTATGACTCAATGTATGCTCAGTCAAAATAACTGTCTTCACAAAAATGCCACTAGCACATAAAACAGAACTCCACTTCTTTCCATGAATACTATGCATATGCCCAACACCCTTGTTGTAAAACATAAAGTTGATCACTAAACTTACTGAACATTTGAAAAACTAATAGAAGTACCCAAACCCATTTTAAGTATCCTCTTAGAAAGAGCCTCTTAGAAAGTTTATATAACCTTAAGAAATTCAGGATCCTAAAACTAACTGAGAAAGTGTTTTGTGAACAAGGAATGTTGTGCTTAAGGATGCATTGTATGCAAAAAAAAAAACAAATTAAACAGGAAGCATTTATTCTAGCTGACTGCTGCAGTGCAGGCCTGAAACCTCAGCTTTGGAGAGGCTGGAGGAGGAGGGTCTCTGGGCTCAAGGCCAGCCTAGATCATATAGGCTTGCCTCTAAAAACAAAACAAAATAAAACAAAAAAACAATAAGCTAAAACAAAAGAGGAGAGTATCTATTTTACATCTATACTAAAAACAAACCAGAAAGAATGTGTAGCAGTAGTAGTTATTAGAAGACAATGAAAACTTTCCATGTCTCTCTTGTAGCCATTTAATTTTCAATGTGTTTGGTTGTGTTCTCACTTCAATGTATTTATGTTTCTTTCTCTTGAAGTACCATTCTGCACACCTTTTAATTATTCACTCTTATCTTTTGACCTAAATACTTAAATACATACTAACCCACTTATGTTACATGGTGCTATTGGTATCTGTGTTTTGTGTTCACATTCATTTCGCTTCCCTTGTTATGTGAATGCCACAGTCTTTACCTGGCCATGCTCACATGGTGCATTGTTGCACACTGTTTCCTAGTATATTTATAAAATGCTAGGTGAGCATGTGGAATGCCTCCAACCCCTATGAGCAGACAGTACTTTGATGAGTGTCCCTTAGGAAAGCTGGATACCCAGACATGGTTATCAGGAACTGTATCATAGGCATGTGTGAATTTCATTAATTAACTCCAGATTCTTCCCAAAGTAGACGTGCTTATTTGCACTAATTTGTATATTATATCACCACTTATTTTCATGCTCCCATATTTTTAATTTTTAATCATTGTTTTGTTTATAGATGTCCTTAACATTTAATTTGGCCAGTGTGTTTGAAGATCACAAGCTTTGTATTTTCCTGATTTTTATTTATTTTTAATTTCTTTTACAGGCAGTTTCCACTCTAGGGACCAACTAGCTTGTAGGTTTATACCATATCAAAGTCTCCTTTCCTTTCTGTTTATTGAGCTATGAATTGTTCTGGACTCTAGAATTTTTCTTCATGCAATTTGACACAAAGACATCTTTTACATTTATAACTGTTTAACTGTGATACAGAAGTCCTTCATAAACACTAACCCTGAGGAGGACAACAGTAAACTCATCACCAGGAGTTTTATCATTGGAACTCATTTAGAAGTTGTTTCCTTCATCATATCTGCTCATGTTCTATGTTAAGCCCTCATATTTAGATTTAAACCAGAGTAAGGAGGTAACAATGTTATTTACACCCAAAGTGAATTGATTTTTCAAGGTCCTTTATAGGAAAAAGAAGATACTTCTCAATCCTTTGTATTGCTAAGTTGTTCAAATATCACATAAATATTTAGGTATCAATTTATTTCTTTCTTAGTTCTTTATTCTGCTTAACTTCTCCTATACCCATACTGTTTTTAACTAATGTTTTTGTAGTGTGGCTTAATTTCTGAAAAAGTCAGATTGTAAAACTGATATGACTGTAGATTGCCACTTTTATATACAATACATATAAATGCAGCTAGTTTCAACCAGGGCTTCATGAACACACAGGTGTTAGGATCTAACATGTTTAGAATATTGTATAGTCATTTCTGTTTGAATAGTATACAGCTTCCTGCACTTATATATAATTTCATTCCTTTTAAAATTAAATTTTTGTGTAGCATATAGTGATTTGAATAAAACAAACAAACAAACAAACAAATAAACCTCCATAGTCTTGAGCATCTGACCACTCAGTCTCCAGTTGGAAGCTCTGTATGGGGAGGTTTGGTAATACAGCCTTGCTGGAGGAAGTATGTCCCTGGGGATGGACTTTGAGATAAAGGGCTCTAGCCACTTCGACTTCTTTTTTCTGCTTTGTGGTTCTGTTAGAACATGTGACCTCTCAGCTTCCTGGCCCCACCACCATCCTTGATGGTTGTTTCCATGCTTCCTCGTCATAATCAATTCTTATTCCTCTGGAGGCATAAGCAGAATAAACTCTGTGTTACTTAACTTGTCTTGGCCATAGCATTTTCTCACAACAACAGAAGAGTACTAATTCATACATTCTCTTACTTGTTTAAAATTGCCTGTTGCTAGACAAATACATTTCATTGTACTTTATAGTCTTGGTGTCTATTTCATTGCTGTAGAGAAAAGCTATGGAATCTCATTAACAATTTTTTGTAGCTCCCTACAATAATTACATTGTTACAAACAAATGAGAATTCTATTTGTTTCTTTACAATTTCTATGCTTTTCTCAGTTAAAGTTTTAAGAAAATTCTCCATAGATACATCCACAGATCTCGTCAATTTGAATAAAGATTAGCTACAATAGGAACATAGTAAGTTGGCATACTCTGAGTCTGAGTTCTTTTATTTAACATTATTCATTTGAAATTTATCCATTTCATTGCATGAACATAATTTTCCCATTTTATTGTTCAGTTGTTCTTAAGTATAGTGTTACAACACTTTCAAATAATTTGTACATTTAATTCTTTAAATATATTTGGGCTGTACCACTTTGTAGCAAATCAGCCACTATTAATACTCATAGATTTATGTGAACACAAGTTTTTTTATCTTTTGCTTAAATAATAAAGAGTGAGTTTTCTAAGCAAATTGAATGTCCAAACATATTCAAACCTGCAAAAGACTTTAAAGTGATTGCACCCAATTTTCCACCTTAAAAGTATGGGGCAGGTCTTGTTTGTAGTTCAACTGTCTGGTACTATCAGATATTTTCTTTTAACAAATGGAATGGCTACTTAAAGATTCAGTGTGACTTACTTAGGATTTTTCTAATGACCAGTAACTTTAGCATCTTTCACGTTGTTATGCATCACTTTTATAACACTGTCTTTCTATACATGGATGAATCTAATGTTTTACCTGGACCCACTTACAGTAATTTTTCTTTTTAAAACATCTTCTGTGTGCATCTATTTCTGTGTGTCTCTGTCTGCCTGTGTCTCTCTTTCTTTCTTTTTGCTCTGTTTCCCTTCTTCACTTCTTCCCTTTCTTTCTTCTCTTACCTTTTCTGACCTTCTGATCTACCCAGAGTCTGCTACAAACTCTGTATCTCTGCTATTATAGCAAGACAACAGAGTCAGACAGTGAATGAATGGGTACATTTGCCCCAACAAAACATAATTTACCAAAATCCATGATGTGAGGTAGGAAAGATGCTCTTGTAGAGGAACAGGATTCAATTCCCAGAATCATAAGGTGATTCACAACCATTCATAACTCCAGTTCTAGGGGATTCAATTCCCTCTTCTAATGTCTGTAGGCACGAAACACAAACATACTACACATATATACAGGCAGGCAAAACCCTCAGCTATATTAAAAAATGAATACACACACACACACACACACACACACACACACACACACACACACTGACAAAATTCCAGGATAGACCACTCTGACATGGTTGCAGAGCCTGCTGACCCCAGGCACAATGCAAGGTAGGTAAGATTTTAACCTCTGGTTCTTACTTGTTTCTTTAATTAATTAATTAATCGTGTGTATGTGTGTGTGTGTGTGTGTGTGTGTGTGTGTGTGTGTGTGTGTGTCATGACATGGGGGAGTTTGCTCTTGTCTCCAGTGATTTGGGTCCCAGGGATGAAATTCAGGTAGATAGGCTCAGTTCTACCAAACTACCTAGCCATCAGTTTGCCCCACCTATTAGCTTTTCTAGAACAACATCAAGATAGTGGACTCTGCCTGTAGCTTTCTATCAATTTTGATAACATATGTTATGTAGTTTAAGTTAGATTTCTCCTCCTCCTCCATCATCTTCTCTTTTGCATATGAATACCCAACTGTTTCAAGACCATTTATTGAAAAGACCATCTTTCTTTTTTTAAACTGACTTTACAGCTTTGTTGAAATCAATTGACCATATGTGTATCAGTTTATCATCCTGTTGTCCAGTGAAGTGTTTTTTTAAATGTCAATTAGATTTAAAGTGTTTGATATAATTTTTGAGGTCTTCTATTTCCTAACTGATTTTCTGTCAACTTGTATAATTGATTAATGAGAAAGAAGTATTGAAGTCTTTAGTAAAAAGTGTCATTTTTCATTGTTTTTTTTTTTCAGTTCTATCACTTTTATTTCATGTGTTTCACATCTCTGCTTTCCTGTCCACACAGTTTAGGACTGCTGTGTCTTCTTTGTACATTGCTCAGTTTATCATGGTGTGATACTTTTGTTAACCATTGGTTAACTCTTCTGCTAAGAAGTCCATTTTGTCTGTTATTAATATAGCCACTTTGGTTTCTTAGATGGCATAGGACTGTGCATTTCTAGCCTTTTACTTCTAGACAACATATAAGGGAAATTTTGATGTTTTAATACAATCTTTTCTGTTCTTCAGTTGATACATGTTATTATTCAATATTTAATATACCTCTTACAATTTTGATATAGGATCATGCATTTTACTTTCAATTTATTCTATCCATTCTAAAGTTTTTATTTGTTTTTGTCCTTTATATGCACTAAATATTTTTATATTTCTATATTACTACATTTTAAAGAAATTTTTTCCTTCATTATCTTATAATTTACAACAGTAGTTGGTAATTTATGCACTGTTACCTACTTTGTTGTGTTACTGAGCTAAGAATATCTTTTAAGTAAAGACTTGAAGGTTTTCAACTTATGTTTGTGAGTTTATTTGCTTCCTCTGGTGTTGGGAAAAGAACCTGAAGCCTTGTGAATGCTAAGCATATGCTGTATCATTCATCTCTTCAAAGGGGATTAAAATGAAGAAAAAATAAAGTAAAACGCAGGTACACAAATGAATAGGTAAATAGAATATAGATAGAGATTGGACTAGCACAGAATGCTAAGATCTTGATTATCTGGCCCTCTTGTAATAAATGATTCCTAGTCCCTGCTTTTCTGTGAGCATCCCTCAAACTGTGTTGTCTTCACATGCCTTCATATGCCTCTTCATATGTCTCCTCTCACCATGTTTTAAGTTACATTTGTCATTCATTTTACTTTTATGGATGGTATAGTGCTAATATTTTCTTTAGCAAGTCAATTACTTTCTATTATGAAAAATAACATTTGAATTTTCTCTTAAGTGTCTTCATTTTGATTATTCCAGAGTATAGAACTTTATTTGTTTGTATAAAGCTCACTTCAACTGTTTTTATAGCATAGACATATTTCTAATGTATTTTATCAGATTATACTCATTTAAATTTATCATTTTAAAATTATGCTATAAGTTTGAGAGGTACTAAAGGGAGAAGAGAGGATGTGACTGATGGATGGAACCACATCTCAGTTGACTGGAGGTGTAAGATGGCATTTGAAGACTGTCAAAATAAAGCAAACTAACAATAATACCAGTAAGATGCTGTTAGCATATTGTTGATACTTGTGGGTAAGAGATCTACTCTCACTACCCTCATGCCAACTTTTTATCTGGTTTATTATAACCTGGAGATATCAAACTCAATTGTAGGAATTACAATTTAGAGTAAAAGAGCTTGGATAATGATTTACTTAATTCCTTAGTTAAATCTACAGATCAACCAAAGACTTACTGAAGAGGATGAGATTTGCTTTTTAGACCAGGTTTGCATTATTGAAGGAAATATGGGTCAAAATTATTTGAGACTTGCTCTAGCCTTACCAGTGGTGAGCATAGGCTCAATGTAGACTGATGATTATGGAGGAAAGGGTGGCCCCCTGGAGAGAACTAAAGAGGAAGGGTATGGCAATACATGGAATATCTACAGCTCTAAAATGAGCAAACGTTTTTCTGATATAATCAGCTTCACATAGAAGTATAACTAACTATGTTGGGAATTTTGGAGAATTTTACCTTTTGTCATCACTTTTCTGTGGACATACCCATAATACTGTTTTATATTCAGTTCTTTATATGAAACATAAAGTCATAATAAATAAACCATATTCCTTCTTTCAAAGATTAGGAAACACAACATGTTTCATAGAATGGAGGCTCTTCCTGGAAGCTAGTGGGGGAAGTTTACAGATGTTATAAATCAGAATATTTCCATTTATCAATATCCCAGTAAATCAAATTGCCAAGTGACACACACCTATATACATATATATGTATATATGTCAAATATATGTATTGACATCCCAGCTGCAGTTTCCCCTCCCTCCTCTCCCCTCCATCCCTACCCCAAAACCTCCTCTGGACAAGTCTTCTTAACCAACACACCACAGTTTAACTAACTGTTAAGCAATGGATGACAAAATTCAGATTAGTCATTGTGTAAAATTTTCTGACAAAAAAAACAAACAAACAGGGAATCTATACATAGTAGTGTATGTTCAGTAGTGTATGAACATTTAGCTATGTGGTAGTATGGCCAGCTTAAGAAAATATTACAATTTACTGAGAGGAGACAAGAGGGGCATCAAAACATATATAACTGTGGTAGCTTGCATAGCCAATGTAAGATACTACTAACTAGTAATTTCCTCATTATTATTGCTGGCACATTTAAAAATTTACATCTTATATTCATTTTAAGTTTGTCCTTAAAATTTATGTCATGGATCTCTACTTAAACATACCAAATAACAACATGACCCCTAACAATGAGAAAACAAAGACATACCTATACAACCAAGGGCAACATAATATAACTTCAAGTAACTGAAGTCTGTAAGCTAAAAAGAAATGGATAAGTGGTGATTGACTTGACTTTAATGTTTAAGCTTGCAATGGGCGGAGCAACTCACAGCAATTGATGGGGCAAAGGTATCACAGTCATAGGAGCTAGAAGAACAGGATGCATTGCTTCACACTTTAGCAGGATCGATCAAAGCCTCAGGATTTCACTGAGTCCTTTGAAGGAAGGCATAACCTCTCTCTATTCCATCAGAAGGTGTAGTGTAGCTAGAGTTTTCTGGGTTCTGCCTGGCCAGGGTCAGGACAATTTTCTCTAACCTGCCAGTCCTGCAGCTGCTCAAACCCAACCAAGTAAACACACAGAGACTTATATTGCTTACAAAGTATATGGCCTTGGCAGGCTTCTTGCTAACTGTTCTTATATCATAAATTAATCCATCTCTATTAATTTGTAAGTTGCCATGTGGCTTGTGGCTTACCAGTATCTTAACATGTTGCTTTTCATCATGGCAGCTGGCAGCGTCTCTCTGCCTCAGCCTTCCATTTCCCAGAATTCTCCTCTCTCCTTGCCCCACCTATACTTCCTGCCTGGCTACTGCCAATCAGTGTTTTATTTCTTAACCAATCAGAGCAAAACATTTAACATATAGAACATCCCACAGCACTTCCTCTTTTCTCTTTTTTTCAAAAGGAAAGTTTTAAATTTCACATAGTAAAATTACATATAACAAAACAATTATCAAGCAAGAATTACAATTACAATATCTAGTCTATTTGGCAAAATTAAAGAAGATATCCTGTATATCTCACATTTGTGAGTCTAAGGTTTCATATCTAACTTATCTTTTATCATAACTAAGGAAAATCATAACTGTCTAGTCTTCAACTACATCAAAGACCTCAGAAGGCTGGGAAATGGGAGAAGGATGCAAACAACTTTTGGGAGGCTAGTGAGAGTAGACAAAGACAGCTGGCAGCCTGGACAGTCATCCAAATTTCCTCTGTAAAGTTGGGGCATCCCTCTTCAGCCCACAGGTATATAGTCACTCAGTCATTTCTCTCTGTGTCCTGTAGAATGTCTGGCAGTTTCCTCTGCAAAGCAGGAACCTGAAGGACCATTTTGCCAAGCAAAGTTCAGTGGTCACCTTCCTATGGGTCCTGCATGTCCAGTTGACCAAGCAGTCCAGGCAAGAACAGTTTCTTGCCCAAACGGCTATTTTTGCCAAGGTGAAGATAAACTCAATATGGAGTGTCTTCAATGCCCATCCTCCTCTTTGAAGTAAATTGGTACTACCAGGAACAGACATGTTTCATTGTCTAGAAAGTCTAAAATTTTTAAACATTTTAAATGCCATATTCTGTAGGTCTTTGAAGTGTTTGAAATTTACCTACCTAACTGAATTATATCTATGTATACATAGAAAACTTAGCATGACTATAAGTTTGACTATCATAGAAGACTAATTATTAATCTGTATTTCTTAATTATCCATTACAACAATCTAAATGAGTTACATAAACATAATACCTCAAACGATAGTAGAAATATATATATATATATATATATATATATATATATATATATACACAGTATAACAAAATTAACTTTAAATTTGTATCAATAAACTAAAATCCATAGCAATGCAAAACATTTTAAACAAGTTGCTCTTTAAAAGTAGGTTCATTAATGTACCATTTCATCCTGCCATATCTATATCATATCCCCCTTTCATCTTTAGAAAAAGATTGCATCCACATCAGCCTGATTTAAATAAAAATATTGGTTTTTCTCTGTCCCACACCAGACGGCTCTTCTGATCTGGGGCAAAAGACTCTCTCTACCTTTTTTTTTTTTTTTTTTTTAAGCAATATGTTTAGGTTTAGAGAAGGAGTGAGCCAATTCCATCTCTAAAGCCAGCTTGGTATATTTGGGAATTTGGGAATAGCTTCTCTTACTACTTCCTGCTGGAGGGGGGCACTGTGTCATGGGGACACAAAGAAAATTTTAGGATTATGGAGTAGTTGGTGAGGGTGTATCATCTGAGCCAGTTGCCTTGAAACTGTTCTGGATGTTGGATAATCTGGGCCATGGTGTCATTGGAGACCTTTCAGGGGGTCTTGACTGGTCAAACTGTAATCTGTAACAAATCCATAGCCTCTGGCTTTCTGTGAAAACAATAGCAAAGCCTCCTTTCCAAAGCAACATATCCTTACATCCAAATTTTGAAGTCAAGTTTCCTTTAATATATATATATATATATATATAGGTTTAACTCAACAGCTCTTACAATCAAATGTCTTTCTGCAGCTAAAAATCCCAAAGACAATACAATCCAGATTCTCTGTGTAATATACATCTTTATGTGGCTTATTTTTATACTACCTTTACTGTCTCTTTAAAGACTTTATTTTTAAAAACTATTTTTTGTATAACTGTATATATTTCTTTTTCTCTCTCTTCCAAGCCTATGTACATTTTTACACACATTGTAAAGCATTTAAAGTCTTGTTCCATCTGAATCTGTCTTATTGTGAATCTATTGTTTTAAATTGCAGTATTCTAAGACTGAAAAGCCACTGTGGCTGCTGGCTCTGCCCACCTCAGCTTCCCAACATGCCAGTGGTATAGTTTACCTCCAGCTCTGGGTCTGGAGCTCTGTTTATCATCAACTATCAGAAACATAAGCAGTGGGTCTATGCTTTTATCAAGGCAGTGTGTAGGCCAGAAACCTCTTTCTTTTTTTAAGTAGCAAAAACTATATCCAATACACAGCATAGTGCACAGTTTAGAGACACCTCTTTGTAACATAGTGTAGGTCAAGCCCACACACACACCACAAACCTGCCATTGAGTAGCTCAAACACGCAGGCTGCCACTAGCTTGAGAGAGACAACTAGGAAGCTGTTTTTTAGCTCCGTTTTAGAATCTTTTTCTCGGGTTTTAGGTGGAAACTTGAGCCGTAGGGCACCATTTGTAGCTAGAGATTTGTCCTGACTGTGAGCCAGGCAAGAAAACTCTAGCTACAGGGTAGCAACTACTGCTCACTTTCTATCTTTTCTTTATGAGATTTTATGATTTTTTTTGTTTAAAATGCAGAATTCTTAAGTAGAAACTCCATGTTGCATAGTAGATATGTAAGACTCACTCAACCTGAAAATCTGAAACTTCATTCAGATAGGTCAGCCATTGCTAACTATTCACAAGCATCTGGCTTCCAGGAAACCATCATTCTTCTGAGAGCTTGGCTTTCTCAGAGATCTACATGATTGGCAGTCTGTGACAACATTTCTATGACTGGCTTATGAGACAACACAATCTGCCTTTATATATGTTGTCACATACCACCAAATGGTCTCTTTTATAGAACTGGTTATTATTTCATTATGCATATTGATCATATTTTCCTTTTGTTTTAATCTGATGATTGACATTTGTGTTATTTGCCCTCATTGCTTATTGTTAATAGTTCTTTTATGGTATAGTGAAGGTATAGATTTCAGTTTTGAGATAAGTGAACAGAAATGATATCACTGGATCATATGAGAGTTTCTTTGTTAATTTTTTTGATAAATAGTTTTTTGATAAAAATGTCTCTTGGTTCTGGTAGTGCCCAGCCCATGACCTTCTTCATACCTGTCAATAGTATATACAAATGGGTTAGTTTTTTTTTTTTTTTGAAGCTTTTTATTTATTTTTTATTTTTTTATTGTGTTTTAGTTTTATACATCAGCCATGGGTTCCCCTGTCCTCCCCACTCCCACCCCGACTCCCACCTTTCCACCAGACCCTCCCCTCCATTCCCATGTCCTCCAGGACCAAGACACCCCTGGGGATTCATTTAAACCTGGTGGATTCAGTACAGACAGGTCCTGTCCCCTCCTTCCAGGCTGAGCATGTGTCCCTATGTAAACCCAAGGTTTCAAACAGCCAGCTCATGCACCAAGGACAGGTTCTGGTCCCACAGCCTGGGAGCCTCCCAAACAGATCAAGCTATTCAATTGTCTCACTTATCCAGAGGGCCTGATCCAGCTGGGGGTTCCACAGCCGTTGGTTCATAATTCATGTGCTTCCATTCGATAGGCTATTTGTCCCTGTGCTTTTTGCAATCTTGGATTCAACAATTCACGCTTTTTTTCTTACCAACATTTGTCTTTTCTCCCCCAATATTCATTTTCTTTTTGTGGAATAAGATTGGATGTCTATCATTGAGACATACTTTTAATTCTTTATCTTTTGATTCTGGAGAGGAGTAATATGATGTCCCTTTGAATTTTGATCTATACCTCCCAATGATTAGTGACTTTAGGTGCATTTTCATCTAATCATTGGCCCTGTATGGATATATATATCTTCTTGGGGAAAAATATCCCTTGTATTCTAGAAGGCAAAGTATATTCAGAAGGCCAGGTTCATATAAGGTACAAGGTGTGTCCAGGGCCAAAGTGCATTCAGAAAGCAGGATGACTGACATCCATGTTCTCAGTAGAGAAGTCTGTGAGGTAAGAGTTTCATTTTCATTATGATCTTTTCATAGGAGACCTTTGTTATATGCCAGTTCCAAGAGATCAGAGTGTATCAAGAGATCAGAGGATCAAAAAGGAGGTTCATATGCATGTTTTAACTGTTTCTGACTTGAGCTCACATGGTTCCTTCACAACACAGTAAGTGGAACAGGATTATGAAGGAGTACCTGAGTTGCTGGTTATTTATCTACAGTCTCAGTCACAGCATTGACCTGAAACTGTTACTGTTTTACACAAGAATATTTGAATGTTTCACCATATTGCTTTAATCTATTTGTGTGGCAATTGGATTTGCTAACTAGAGAAGTAGGTTATGGCATGTCCCATTAAAGCTTTCAAAAGTGGAGATGCAGGAAGAGTTAAGGACTGTACTCAGGCAAATGGCAGACATTGATTTGGGTGTTAATGCAAATCTCTTCAATTTCTGAGTACAGTGTAGCTTCAGCAATCAGAGATCTTTAGTATGTAAAAGATTAGTTCTCTCTTATTGGCTCTGCATTAATCAGACATTTACAGATTGACAGCATGTCTCACAGTTTTTCTCTTCAGGCAGTTTCAATCATCCTTTGTGGCCACCTGAGAAGACAGAAAACTTCAAGACTTGAAAATATCAGGAAGGCTACACTTCACAGATCCCCCAGACTTTTAACTATTTGGTTACCAGTTGAATACACAAATAAACAAACAAACAAAATGAGGATCTTATCAGCAGATTCTCCACAAAAGAATATTAGACAATCCTGAAAATAGAAACAAGGATCATATCTTGGGACAACTGAGAAGAATATTTGAATATCAATAAAGCTTATGGTGAAGGGGCCGAAGAGATGGCTTAGTAGCCCAGAATGCTTACTATTCTTGTACAAGATCAGAGAAGCAACATGATGGCACATGTAACTCCATGGAGTCATCTATAACTCCAGTTCCAGAGGGGATCTGAAACCCTCTTCTGGCCTCTGCAGGCTCTTGCATGCACATAGTACAAAAACTCATGCAGAAACACTCCATTAGTATAAAACTAAATTCATAAATCTTTAAAAGACAGAGAATAGATCATAAGCATGAATAAGTTACTGTTTTGTTTCCAGTAGGGCCAGTATTCAAAGCCCATAGAACCTCTGACCCCTCTCTAAACCTTATCTTGTAATGATTTACTCCCAGCCAAGGTACAATAGCCATGAGCTTACCATTGTGGGTTCCTGAATAAATAGAACAGTTACTATTTACAAATGAGTCGCATTCACCCTGAAGAATGAAAATATTGTTGGTCAGAGTCGATGTCATATCTACATAGTGTAGATGCAGAAAGAATAAGAGAGGAGGAGGGAAGTGAGCCTGGAGAAACGTAAGCTCATTTTCTACAGGGAATTCTTGGATGCTTCAGTGCTTGTTTGTCATGGACAATGACACTTTGTCCTATTCAGGCAAATGAATTTTCAAAAACACATCCTCACGGGGCTCATTCACCCATGAACACTTCTTTAGGACTTCAAAGAATAACTTAGATGTGTCATGAAGATGCCCAATGAAGATCACAGTAGTTACCACCAAAGCCAAATGGAATGAACACCAAGGCTGGTACCTCTCAGGGCAATGTACAGAGGAAGATACACACTGATCCATCATTACAAGCAACTGAATTGTGGTTAACTATTAACTATTTTATTTTTAGCTTTGGTTTAGATAGTTTTATTTTTACAATTTTTTTTGTGAGAAAACTTATTTCAAATAAATGTCATATGTTGCTGACAAATGTATTGTACTTGAAATCCTCATCAAGGGCTGGCTATAAACTGGTGTTGATTATGAGTGATGTTTTACCTCCTGATTACCTATAAAAGATACAACTTTGGAAAAATCTGAGAAAGACAACGTATTTTATATGAATATTATTATTATTATTATTACATTTATATACATGTATACACATACCTCTATATTTATATACACGTTTATATAATCTAGTGGGTACATGTAGTGTTGCTTATGGTACGTGTGCTCAGGGATGATCATTTCAGATTGGACATCTTATGCAGGAGCTCACTTTTAGAGGAAACTAATTCTCCCTGTCTCAGCAGCCATTGACCACCTGGGATGGGGCCATGTGAGATTTCCCTTATCCAGTGTGTCATGTACAATGGTGTCTTTGTTATGCTGATCTTGTTCAGGCAGCCATACTGTTGAGATTTCATGGGTGCCTTTTCCCTCAAATGAGTAGGGGATACGATCTAGTAAAAGAAGTCTTGGACTTCTGGCAGTATTTCTAACCACCTCCTCTTCAGCTTTAGGCATAGGGATTGCATTGTGGTGTTGGGCTCCTCACAGTCACACATTCTCTGCATCATAGTCAGTTATGGATCTCTGCAGCAGTCTCCAACTGTTGCAAGGAGCAGCTTCTTTGGTGAGGGTATGAAAGCAAGAAAAGTCTGTGGACATAAGGATATGTAGAATATAGCTAAAATTGTATTGGTTTGGGGCAAGTGCTTCCCTTCTCAAGCTTGTGACCTCCACAGCAGTGGCTAGCTAGATAGTTTTATAGTATCAGGCAGGAATCCCCATTGAGCAGGCCTTAAATCAAATTACCCAGCTGTTGCTTAACCTCAAGATAGAATTGCCACTGTTTCATTATTGTGTTTATCTTGCATGTGCACATACATGTTCCCTGCATTTCTCAGTATCCCTGCATATGACTCAAACCATTAATCTATTTTTTTTTTGTCTTGTAGCTCATTGATCCTATAGGGGATATTTCAAATAAATCTGTAATTTTAAACCATAGTGGTTTTAGAATAATCCAAGAAAACATGATTTGATGAAGACCTTCTTTCTTCAGTAAACTCGAGATGTTATTTTAAAATTAAGTAACTTTTGTCCATATGCTGTTTGGATTTTATAATGAAACATATACAAATATTTGCCACTCTTCCTGTTTTCCATCACTCAAACTGGAGAGTTTTAGAATATTACTCATGTATGTATTGCATTATCTAAATAATGCTGCTTTAATAAGACATTTTAGTGTGTTTTGAAATTAGTTTACAAAAATTGAAAAGAAAAACAATTGCCTTTATTTCATCCAATGTTTGCACATAATGTATACTCAAAAAGTCATATACAGAGCATGCAACATTTTTCCAGATATCATAGTTTTTCATATGTAAGCCTAAACAATGCAAAAGAGTTTAGTAAAAAAAAAAGAAAAAAAAAAAACCCTATCTACTCAAATTCTTGTCATGAGGAATCGTCTAATGAGATTTAAAATACATCATTCTTATCTTAATATGACAAATGTTACCACTATTGATGACCCTGAATAATTATTCTATCACTTCAATGTTTTTATATTCAAATAAGACATTTACAAAATTGCTGCTGGCTTGCTGTGTGACCTGGCGCCATTCACTTAACCTCTCTGTTTCTTGATAGTAATCAGATTAAGATTAATTACAAATGCATTGAAGGAAAAGAGAGGAATTTGTAAACTAAATTATGTTTTGCAACATGTCCTAGACATTCAAACTATCTTTTAATATAAAATCATAAAAGTATATGCCAGCATATGAATTATATGATAAACCTGGAAAATCAAAGTAGTTTTAAATTTAAAAATTAAAGTAAAACAGAATTTTCCTTTGGTCTTTTAATTCATAGTGAATGAGTAGAAAGGGAAAATAGGATCCAAATTAAAATCAAAAGATTTTTTTCCTGCTTTTAAGCATCTTACTTTTTCTTAGAGTAACCATTTGCTAAATTCTTAGAATTTTTTTTTAGAGTGAGAAAGAATATGTACTTTTCCTCAGTGAAGCATGTTGATTGGTAGAGTCCTTGGTTCTACTCTGTTGAGTTGTCTGAGGAATCGAGATTCCTGAGTTCTAGTCAGCTAGGTGCTAAATACTGAGCTATTCCTGGATTAATTCAGCTGCAGGCTTTGGGTGACTCCTTTTCCCCATGAAGAAGAAAAGGGGGATGACTTTAGAGTAAATGATTTCTCAGAATAATTTCATAATTACATTTTATGATTTATAATCCTTCAAATAGTTCTTATAACTTTTTAAATTCTATCTGAATTTCAAAAATACATATATGTATATTGGTTTAAAAAAATGAATGAAACTAGAAAAAAATCATCCTGAGAGAGATAACCCAGACTCAGAAGGACAAACATGATATGTACTCACTTATAAGTGGATATTAACTGTAAAGTAAAAAATATTCTTGCTGCAGTCCACAGCCCCAGAGAGACTAGATAATAAGGAGGTCCCAAGGAGGGATGCATGGATCTCCCTGGGAAGGGGAACTAGAAGATATTTCCTAGGTAGACTGATAGCAGATGGGAATGGAAACTTGAGGAATCAGGTTGGGGGCAGGATAGAGGGGGGCAGTAATGAAAGAGATTTCTTGATAGGGGTTTTTTTCAGAGTCAGCTAGAAACCTGGTGCAAAGGTAACTTCCATGAAGCTACAAGGCTGACCCTAGCTAAGACTCCTAGCAATAGTGAATAGGTAGCCTGAATTGGCCATCTCCTGTAATCAAATTGGTGATTATCCCTAATTGTCATCAGAGAGCCTTCATTCAGTAACTGATGGAAGCAGATGCAGAGATCCACAGCCAAGCACTGGGCCCAGGTTCAGGAGTCCTGAGGATTATATGAGTTTGGAGGGGGAGTCAAGATCATCACAAGGGAACCCACAGAGATGACTAATCTGGGCTCATAGGAGCTCATATACACTGGAACGACAGCTAAGGAGCCAACATGAGACATATCTAGGCCTTCTAAATATGTGTGACATTTGTATAGCTTGGTACTTGTGGGACTCCTATCAGTGGGAGCAGTGTCTGTTCCTGATTCTTTGGGAACATATTCTGCATACTGAGTTGCCTTGCCTTAATACTAGGGGAGGAGCTTAGTCCTACCTCAACTTGATATGCCATGCTTTGTTGACACCCATGGAAGGCCTGCCCCTTTCTGAACAGAAATATAGGAGTGGATTGGAGGGGGTCAGTCAGAGAGAAGGCAAGTACAACTGATTGGGATATAAAAATAAATGAATGAATTTAATTAATAAAAAAATAAGAAATAGTCTAAAAACTAGCTCCTGTCAGTTTATACTCTACAAGGAGAAAAGGCTGACAGACTCTGTCATTGTGTTAAGGAATGAAGTTTTGCAGATATTCCAGACTCAGGAATAAACTAGCTTGTAGATATCTTTTGGACATGTCTAGGATAGGTCATTCTGAATTGGAATATCACGGATGAACCCTTGGTTTTGAGATGTCACCATGATGACTGCATTTTCTTCATGATGCGTGTTTGTGTCTGCTATCACCCTGAAAGGCCTCAGGTGGGTGGTTGCTTAGCTTCTTCAACTGAATACTTTGCACTCTCAGTAATGTTGTTATTTGTATCTGGAACTGAAGCCTCGTCCTTGGATGGGCCACCCTTTGACTACAACATGCCAAGTTCCAAGCATAGCACCAGCTTCCTTCTAGTTCCTGCACTGTGAGGTCTCCCAACTCCCGCTTCCCATTTAGTGTGAGATGTAATGATCAGCTGCACTCATCTGATCCATCTCCCACCTTTCCTCACCATCTGCACATTTTTAATAAGTTGCTTATGACCAGTCAATCACAAACCATTTATAATTTAAGCCATTTATAATTTAAGGCTTACCCACATTCCCAAGATTTGACTGTTATTTATGGGCTTCTTCATCTGCTTTTACTTGCAAACTAACCATCCTCTGCTCCAACAGAAGCAATCAGCAGCTGTCTGTCAACCCCAGACTCACTTGCCTCTGAAAGGGGAGCTTGGTGGTGTTGTGAGCACTGCTGCCCCTCCAACATGTCTCTAGCTCTTCTCCATTCATGTTTGCATTGTTAACAAGCATTCTTGATGATGTTTTCTGTGCTCTGTGACTTGTCTTCTATGTAGGTATTTTCAGCTTGGCTACATTTTTGAGAGAAAAATAGGGCCAGCCCATTTACCATGTCATTTTTAGGTACATACAGAAGCAATGGAAACTTGGCCAGAATAAGAAGCATAACAATATTCATTGGTAGGTATTTTTTCCAGTTTTATGGGAGAAAGAGCCTGATATGTTCACCAGATGCAATAATTGAGATTATAGGAGTTGATTGTCCATGAAAGTTCTTACTTTATTTTTTGATCCATTATCATCTGTGTTGTATTCACATAACTCTTTTAGAGAAACAGAAGTAAGTAAATCTCAAAATAAAATACACCCGATTCTATGTATTAATGAGCTAGTGTGGGGTAGAAATAAACACCAAATTAAATGGGATTATGTGGCTAGTGTAGTCTGTTTCTGATTATATCAGAAATTATTATCTGAGGAGAACTTTTTTATATAAAAATAGAGAAGGGGACCTCAAATATGAAGTATGTTGAACAGATGACAAGTCACCTATACCCAAGATGAGGCATGTATTTTATACCCTTAAAGCTTGTCATAAGGAAGTCTTAATTATGAAAAAATTGATGACATGACTCCCATGCTTTACACAGTTATTTAATAAAAATTTTGAAATATTCTTTGTACTATAATTCTCTATTTTTCATATTCAAGACCAATACCAAGTTCTCAGAAAGACTGTGAAAGACTTAATGAGACATTTATCTGCTCTATGTATTTTATATTTAGCTGATAATATAATGAGGCCAAAGTACTGGAATGAAACATCCCTAACATTTCACATAATTTTCTACTTCCTCTCCACCATTTTTGGTATTTCAGCAGTGTTTTAACTTTTTGCTGTTTTGAACTTTACCATCACTATCAATAATCATTATGCCACTTGCAGCATGCTGGGAAATCTTATTCTGAAAAATGCATTTTCATTTAGTAGTGAGTTTATTATTAAGCCTAATAAACAAAGAAATTTGCTTTAAATTTGATTTTCTGTAATGCCACACGTGATTACTTATACTGACTGTGATGTTGCCTTTTGTACATACAAGAACTCTATTACATAAAAACAGACTTTTTATTTCTTCAATTCTTTAAAAACTATGCATGCATGTGTACTTTTCCTTTGAATATGAAACCACTCAATGATAATCTCATATAAATAAACTGTGTGTCTAGTTGATATATTATACCCTCAAATATCTGAAAATATTTGTTAATATATTGTAATTGAAAATCAATGAGGTAAAAGAGAAATACATACAATTCTTAGTTATTTCATTTTTAGATACTTTAACATTGCTTTGAAAGGAAAATGAATTGATGTAGAAAGTCACATTTATTTTCCTAAATCTATTTCATGTTTCTTAGATATATACCTGATTCATTAGACTTATTATTTCATATGACAATATATTATGTATCTAAAGATTTGTATATGGATGAAATTACAGAGATAATTTTTTCTATCATCACAGATCAAAGTTGAGAGAACTTTGAAAATTGATCTATTAACTATAAACATGACACAAATAATCATTGGTTTATTTACTTGCAATAGGCAGCTCAATTTACTAAAACATGCAAGAATCAAATAAAAACTCAAGTCCTAAAGAATATTTATGGACGAAAGTGCCTGATTAATGTCTATTTTTCAGTCAATTAATCAGTCAGTCAATCAAAGGAATGATAACCATATCATTTTCTTCACAGAATGGCTGTAAGATTTAGATGACATAATAAATTGGTATACTTCAAGCTGAAAAAAATCACCGTACCAATATAAAGAATCATTATTCTGCTCATATCTCTAGTAAAGTGATTCATATACCAAATAGAAATCTATACAACTGTGGACTAGGACAAAGTAAGTGGAGGAAGATTAGCATTGGAGTACACGTCTCCCTTGGACTTTTGCTGCCTTAAAGCATTTTGGAAAACTCTCTAGGCCAGTGGTTCTAAACCTGTGGGTCATAACCCCTTTGACAGTCAAATGACCCTTTCACAGGGGTTGCTTAAGATCACTAGAAACCACAGATATTTACATTACAATTCATTTATAACAGTTGCTAAAATATAGTTATAAAGTAGCAACAAAAAATTTTGCTTCTGGATCACCACAACACAAGGAACTATATTAAAGGGGTCACATCATTAAAGGGAGGTTGAGAACTGCTGCTCTAGAATAACTGAACATCCAAAAACCTTACATTGGTTGATACAATTGGTAAGAACAAGGGTAATAGGCAATACCGTGGCACTCATGCTGTTCAGAATAGGATATATGGAGGAGATTAGGTTAATTTTTATCCACTTCATAAACCACTATAGAAGAATTTGCAATCACAGCTACTACTAAAATTTCATAGTTCTCAGCCTAAAATAGTCTCTTGTGTCCCAGTTCATCAGAAATTTTGTTTCCCTTCTTTGGATGATTTTGAGATACAAGGAACACACAGAATGAATTAGAATCCATTTGCAATTTTATTCCAGGATTTCCTTTTTGTGTTTGGGCACAAACGTCTGGAGGCTGTAGGAGAAAAGTAAAACTGGAAAAGCTGAAGTTTTCATTTAATAGTAGAGAGTAGGATAAGTGTGTGAGCATCATTTACCTCATGGCTTAATGCAGCATTCTGAGATGGATGAGATGGAGAGAGCTGAGTTATTAGATGTTGAGTCTACAGGTTAGCACAGAAGAAAATCATTATATGTCAGGAATAGAATTTTATTCTTAGAAGAAAAGTGAATAGTCACAGGACAGCTGAGAGGGAAATCTCTGCATTGTGTTCATGAAAACCTGAGCAGTAACCTCCAGAGAAAATAGAAAACTCCACAGAGATGGCTAACATTGAATTGCCCTAAAATGACAGAGGACACAGAATGCAGACCAAAATTTTTTTTAAATGTGCTCAGGTAAATTCCCATCTGCCAAAAAGAAACTCAATATGAAGCATCAATTCCCCAATGGACAATGCTGAAAATTGATTTTTAGGGCCCCTTCCAACTGTACATAAATAGAGAAGTATTTGTTAGTGGTTGGAGATGGATTTTTTTACAATTGTATTGGGCACTGCTCTATGAATAGAACCACATCAATGGGAACTGTCATTGAGTAAACTGTATGGGATTATTCTAGATTGACATTAAAAGGTCACATGAAACCTTACAAAAATCTATCTGATGTGCTCTTAGAAAACTGTATATATGAATAAAGTAATAAAATATGGAATAACCTCCAGGTTGATCTAAATTATCACTGATACATCTCCATAGTCAATAAATTGGGGCTTTTAAGATGGAACAATCACATCTTTAAGATAAATACATTAGAAACTTTTTAATAAAAATATTACTCTTTGGTTCAAGTGCCTGTGTTTGACTCAAAAGATTCAGGCAACTAAAAAGAGCATAATTCCTTTCACCGCCTAACAAGAGGGTCTTAATTCACTTCTGCTTTTTTATTTTTTCAAAAAACCTTTTCACACTTCTTTAATTTCTTCTTCTGGATAACAGCTGTGAAATGGTCAAAAGGCAGAGATGAGGAGGAAAGTAAAGAGGAAGAAGCCACAGGGTGTAGATAATCCACAAACAGGCTAATTGGTCCCTGGGTAATTACTGACTCTTCAGCAGATCTGCAATTGAGATTTCCAGGGAAATGAAAATACTGTATTTATATCTGTTCAAATTTCATTTTCCAGAATAGAAGTGCTAATCAGATGGGTTTAAATATTTGATAAAGGCTCTGAGGTGTATCCACTTTCCAAATGTTTGAACTGTCATTGTCTTGCCTCTCCAGGCAGTTATATTTTCATCACTTGCAACAGAGCAAGATCTTAATATAACTCTTGAAACTGGATGAGAAAATATCTACTCTGTCTCTTATTTTCTTTCTTTGTAGTCTGATCTTGACTCATCAGTGGCAACTTATGTGCTACCATTCAATTACTTTTTTTCTTTAGACAAAACTGTCTCATTTTGTAAAGAAAAATATTCTGCAATATCCAGAGCTTGGTGTATTCATAAAAACAGTTAAAACATGGTGCTAGGCTCCTGAAAGTTTTGATCTGGGTCACAGAGAAAAGACAAACAATCCTAAGTCATAAACTTGGTCTTATGCAGCTACCATTCTAGCAAGGGTGAATAATAGAGAGCCAAGTAATTACAATGTGTAATATTATTCTCCACTTGAAAATGTGGAAGCAGAGCACACCACTGTTCAAATGCATTATCCTTGAAACAAGAAGAGGATAAAAGAGTGCCATGTGGAAAAACTCCATTGGATTTGGGACTCCAAATCTTGTTTAAATTTTGATAGATTAGGGTATCATTAATGATGGAAAATGACCTAGAATGGAAAGGAAGGAATAAATTGGAAGCTGGAAGTAAGGAGCATTCTTGGGAATTATGCAGAGGACTGGATGAAGCCTGCAGTCTATGTACAGGAGTTGTTAGACATGGGGTCAAAAGACAAAGCATAGGCTTTGAACTTAGAGTATCAAATGAATGGGCACTGGATATTTTTTGAGAAGAGCAGTTGCTCCTTGGAAATATTTAACTTGATGCCATGAGTGGTATTGAAAAAGAATCCAGAAAGGAGGCAACTTCATTGGCCTCTCTGAAATACAAATAAAAAATAAGCCAGGATGATGGTCATAGAACTAGTAGAGTGACTAGATCTAAAACACAGTACAACTACTTAAGATACACTACATGAAGAACATTTTAATATTTCATAGGGAAGAGAAGCATTCAGTGAATGGTAGAATTTCAAACTTGCTCTGTGAAAAATGTGGTTTCGTTCAGTGAAATAGGAAAACCAAAAGAGAACTGGCTTTTGATGAGGAATTATCTGCAATTATACATGTCTCCTGGAAGTAAAACACTATTATCCAACTTGTTAATTAATAGATAATGTGTACTTGGGTTTCTAGAGCGAATCTGATATTAAAAATAATACCTTTGTCCCAGTGAGATGAAGATGAACAAATCAAGTTAAATACCAAAGTTACAGCTTTAAAATAATGCTGAAATTCAGAGCCTTATCCAAAACCCATTGGAGCCACAGATCTGGAAAACAATAGTAGTTTCATCAAAGAGATTACAGCCAGTAAATGGGCCTGGAAACAAATTCAGAAAGTCAATACGTGTTCCTATGTGTTGTGTATCGTGGACATTAAATGGTAAATGAACCAGCACAACAGACCTGACTTGAGAATAAACATTCCCAGGAACTTCAGGAACCCTTTGACAATCTTTCTCTAGATGCTACCTACACTTTCATGGCAAATACTTAGAATAAAAAATGATATTTTCAACTACATAGATAGATTTGAGTGCTGTGAGACAATCAATGATATTAATAGGAACCCAGGTAAGAAAAGCTAATAAATATGAATACAAATTCTTTCAGTTATGCTTTATGAGTAAAATTTGGAAATCTTGGAGATGGGAAGAAAGGAGTGAGGGTGGGAGGGAAGAAAGAATGGAGAGAGCAAGAGAGTAAGAAGAAGGGATTTGCTACTTCCCATGGTTTGATTTATGTGAGTGGCCTTAAAGTTACCTATAAGTATTTCATACAAAATACATTATGCTGTGGGCTGCAGGGATATATCACATGAACTCAGCTGGTTATGGCAAAGTCACTACTGGGAGGGATCAGGGAATTCCTCCAGAGGAAGCCAAATTCCAAGGAACCTTTGGTGTTATTTGGCTTGTTATATATCAGCTGTCTTCTGTGAAAACCATGTGTGCCTTCATAGTTTTCCCAATTGACTTTTCTCTAAGAAGGGCTAGCAATAGTGTGGACTGATCACTCTCTGGACATACACATCCTCAGGAATGGCTTTCTCTGGAATTAGATATCTCCCTTAGCCACTCTCAAGGACTAACAGTAATAACAAGTCTCGTGATTTAAGGTAAATTCCACAAGGAGACCCTACCTAGGTCAAGTGGATGTTAAGTAATAGCTTTACACAGTTTAGCTTGGACCCTCCTTTCTTACAGTCTTCCTAACTTTATAGACCTTTAACTCCTTACCTAACCACTTCTAGGAATATTTAGATAACTGTCTATGCTGACAGCTATGCTCAGCCAGACCCCCAGTTCAAGCCTCCCTGTAATTATCATCATTGGCAGCATCTGGCCAGGTCCATCCCCAGATGGAGGAAAGTACCTTATCAGAGATACCTCTGTACTCTCTAAGAACAGACTTAAGCATCCAGGCTACCTGTTTGAGAAGGCCTGATGGACGTGCCAATTACGCTTAACTTCCTCCTTTCCCAAAACTTGCGTCCAGTCCCAGATCTCACTTTAACTATCACCAGAGGCTTTACACAGGTTGCCTAGCAACAGAGCACACTTTCCCCCACCCTGCAGAAAAACAGCAGATAGCTTGGACAGATAGGAGCCACAGGAAAAAAAGAAGGCTGCTTTATTTTCTCCCACTGACCACTAGGTCAATTAACTTATAGATTCTTAACATTTTGTACTAATCATGTTTAAGAGCACATAAGATCCCTCTACTTAGATATTACCCAAATTTAGCCTTTAGTTAATTCATTTCCCCATTGGTTACTTCCCTTTGGGGTTGCAAATGATAATTAATGGTTATTGCCTCTCTGTGTGATTCTTACCACCCCTCTGACCCTGGAAGCCTGGCTTTACACTGCTAAGGGAATGCTGCTTGTAAGTGTATGAATACCAGGACTTTCAGGGCTCTGGAGGATGGAGGAACTAGATGGGTAAGAACTTGAGAGGAACGAATTGAGATGGGGAAGAACTAGATTGAAGGGCTAGAAGAGTTTACTAGAGGAATGAGATGGAAGATGAGGAAGAGCCAGATGGGGAAGAAGAGCATGAGGAAAAACAAAATGTGAGAGAAGGAGATGGGAGAGGAGCTGATATGGGAAAGAACTAAATGAATGAGAACCTAGAAGGGGCAGAACTAAAAGAAGGAATTAAGATAGAACTTAAAGGGGACAACAGATAAATGTAAGGAGAAATTAGTCAAGAAAGGAGCTAAAAATGACAGGAGAGTATAATCTTGTAGAGAGAGAACTGACAGAATAATGAAGTGTATGGACTAAGGAATTTCATGTACATAGATTCATTTCTTTTCTTCAAAGATTAATTATCAGCTGGTTGTAGATTCTTCCTGAACCCTGAGAGGGGACTATAGTGGGGTCCCCAAAGTCCTCGATAACATTAGTTTTATGATAAGATAAAAATGATTGTTACATCATATCCCACAGAACACTATTCTATACTTATATAAAGAATGGCTTTCACACACACACACACACGCACACACACACACACACACACACACACGTCAATAGGAAGACACATACATATGTCAATATGTGTGTGTGTGTGTGTGTGCGTGTGTGCGTGTGTGTGTGTGTGACATGCATGTCCATAGGAAGGCACAGAATACAAATTTACAATATTCATTTGGGATATAAAAGCCTTATTATTCTTACTTGAAATTTTTCTTATGGATTTCTCTCTTAAGAACTATCCTTTTGAAACTCTGTCTATAACTCTTTACTTGAACAAAATGTATTCTGTGAGTACATTCATTAGGCTGCAATTGTATATCATATAGCCAATATCTGGTTAGTATGTTATAAGGAAAATTATGCATTTATCAACTAATGAACTTCATTACTTTAAGTTGGAACTTTAGTGTTTCGTGTTCATATAATGAATTTGAGCTCATATTTCTACCTTCTTTCATTGTTACCCCATACATACTATACAATTTCTTATTTAGCATCACTGATTAGATATTTTAGGATTTTCTATGTGACAGATACTGTTTTAAGCCTTCAAAAAACTTTATTAACCCTCAGGATAACAGTATCCTATCTCCATTATTAATGTTTAACTCTTGAGAGTTCCACCATTCTTTTCCTCCCTAGTAAGAAAATCACAGACCTCTGTTTTGGGGTATTGACAGGTTGACCAAGAATTCTCACCAAAAATGAGTGTGGTCTGCATTTAAAACAAGTTTGGATTTCGAGCAAGCTCAGGACTTGACTTCCATGCAAGTCTCTCATGTTTATACTGAAAGGTTCCTCTGGTGAGTATCATATTCATGGTACCACAACTGAACAAAGAAAAAATACAAGTGGAATAAATGAATTAAGGTAAAATTTGGACATTTAATAGTGCTATTTTGTGAGCAAAATATTTTTTATTTCATATCTCTATATTATAATTAACATTCTCCAAAGATGTAAGATGTTTGAAGAACACAGGTAATTTATTTTTCAGTAGCAAAATTGCTTGGAAACACAACCTGCTTTCACATATACCAACCAGTTGTCAATTTAAATTAATTGAATTAAGTTAATTACATTAATCCATTAGTCTTTATTACTTTCAAGGTTCCAACTCCCTGTGCGTAGATTTAGAGTCTAATAATTTATGTAATCTATATAAAATCATCAGCAACATTGGATTCAAGCTTAGAATATTCCTCCCTCCCTTAGCTTTAGCCTCTCATCTTCAACTGTCAATATAGTCCAATCTTTCTGAGCACTGCTAGAATTGATGCTGGAGTCGGAACTACTGTTTGTCTTAATCCAATATTTGTCTCATTCCCAGTTCTTACTTTCTGTATTTACCTTATTCCTGAGTGTTTTAATTTTTGTATTTGTTATATGCCTTTTCTTCTCCCAAAGCCTCGTCTTTTCAGGATTGCTCTCCTCGTGCTTGTAAATGATGGCTCAGTGTATGCATGTGTAATGCAGGGCACCACCAAAATAATGACAAGATCAGCACGGCTGGGGAATCGGAATTACCAAGTCATTGCTCTAACTTCACTGGTTTTAGTAGAAGCCATGGCTAGTTGTTTTGGGTTTACTTGGTTAAATCTGAGGCCTAGCGAAATAACATAGCTCTTAATTTATAATTGGCTACAGCAGCCTCAATTTCAACCCTTTTCCTTCATTTCCTTTCTTTCCTTCCTTTCTCTTTCTAGTCTTTCTGTGTCTCCAAAATATGGGGAATATTTGCTTATTGGATTTTTTGTGGGATGACTAAACTATGTTGATTTACACCAGGAGAAGGGAAAATTTCAGATCTCACACATTGTTCAGTTAGAATCAAGTCATAGAGAAACGTCTCTGTGCTCTTTTGCTTAATATAAACCTCTTTATAAAAATATCAAATACATCATAAATTAATCTAGGTGTATCAAAATCAATGAAATTAGACTTTTGATAATAATCTGTAAAGAATAGAGTGATTTTAAGAATGATGTTCCAATGAGTGCTGAAATATAAAATAATTTGCTACATTTGCTCTCACGCTACAAGTTAAACTTATTTTCATTTTCAAAAACAATTGAGAACTGCCTTAAATTTCAGAAATAAATGTAGCTGGTACATGTTGGGGGAAGTGCTGTGGGATGTTCAGTATGTTAAATGTGTTGCTCTGATTGGTTAATAAATAAAACACTGATTGGCCAGTAGCCAGGCAGGAAGTATAGGTGGGTCAAGGAGAGAGGAGAATTCTGGGAAGTGGAAGGCTGAGGCAGAGAGACACTGCCAGCCGTCGCCATGAGAAGATGTTAAGATACTGGTAAGCTACGAGCCCCATGGCAACTTATAGATTAATAGAAATGGGTTGGTTTAAGATATAAGAACAGTTAGCAAGAAGCCTGCTATGGCCATACAGTTTATAAGTCATGTAAGTCTCTGTGTGTTTATTTGGTTGGGTTTGAGCATCTGCTGGACTAGTGGGTGAGAGAGATTTGTCCTGACCCTGGGCCAGGCAGGACCAGGAAAACTCTAGCTACAGGTACATGCAGATAAGTGTGAACCAAATCACTTTCTTTTAGGTGATGAAGAAGATACAGTTGAGAAAATAAGGAGACACAAGCTGAAAAGGTTGAATTACTTCATTTTCTGGAACTTAGAAAACATGCATGTGAAAAGAAGATGGGTGAACTCTGAGCATATGGGGAAAAAGGGCCATCTTTCCAAGGAAGATAAATGTCTGAGCCCAGTTAAATTTCATTAATGGAGAAGAATAAAGCATGTTTAAAATTTAGTCATTCATTTATTTACTCATGCATTCATTGATATTTTTATTTATATATATATATATATATATATATATATGTATGTGTGTGTGTGTGTGTATGTGTGTGTGTGTGTGTGTGTGTGTATGTATGTGATCTGTGCACATGCACCTTTGCATATGTGTTTGTGTGTGTGTAAACCTGTGGTGGACATCACATGTGCTCTGATTGCTCTCCACCTTGTATATTGAGGCAGGGATTCTCCCTTAACTCGGAGTTTACAGTTTTAGATAGTCTGGATAGCCTGCTTGCTACAGGAAGTACATTTCTGTTCTCATTGACTGGGAAGTCAGGCAGGCTGCTATACTCACCTGGCCTTTTCATGGGTTCTGCACATTTGAGCACGTCTTCATACTTGCTCAGAAAATTTAACAGAAGGGCCATCTCCCCTGCCCAAATAAAGTGATTTTTAAAATATTTATACTTAAAAATGAGAAACTGAGTTAATCAATATTGCTGATGTGATAAATAACAACAAAAAAGTTAAAAAAAAGAATAGATTGTTTTGAATGGCACTTCAGCGGTGAAATTATGACAAATGTACCAAAGCTCCCAATGGTATATCTTTCAGATTTATTGTTTGTTCTCTCTCGTTCTCTCTCTCTCTCTCTCTCTCTCTCTCTCTCTCTCTTTCTGTGTGTGTGTGTGTGTGTGTGTGTGTGTGTGTGTGTGTGTGTGTATGTGTGTGTGTTCATGGGACCATATTTGTGTAGGTGCCTATATTGCCCAGAAGAGAGTGCTAGACAGCCTGGAGTTGGTGTAACAGGTGGTAAGCTGCTTGACAAAAGTCCTAGGAACTGAACTCCGGTCCTTTGCGAGAGCAGCACATGCTTTTAACTGCTGTACTATCTCTCTAGCCTCTTCACTCATATTTTACAATTTCTCTGAAGAAATGCTGCATCTCAGCAGAAATGCTATATCTCAGCAGGATAGTCACTCCCCTCAAACCTTCCTCACCTTTTCTCACATCCTCATTTTGAGAGAAGATATATTGAGTGAATAATTGATCCAAACAGAAAGAATTGCATGCCTCATTCATAGGAGCCTCTGACTTCAGGCAGGTTACTCTCCTAGAATCCCTTGAATGTGTGCCCTTTTGGGGCGGTACCTTCTTACACACCTCAGGGGGTGTAGAGAACCAATGAGAGATATACACAGGGAAACACTCTACAAAAGAGACAGTGAAATATTGAAGCATACCGAGGATTGAAGAATGAGGAAAGAGAACAAATGACAGAAATAAATGCACATGGCTAGAGACAAGGAATCTATAGTATACAACACATGGTTTTCTTGTAGATTTAAAAATTGGAAGTAATTAATAATTATCAAGAAAACTTGTTATTGCCACTAGTACATTTCAGGTTCCAACAAGGATTACTTACATTTGCAAGCTAAAAACTGTACTAACAAAAATATTTATCTCCTTTTGTTCCCTTGGTCTCAAACTGCTAAAACATATATTGGCATATACTTCATGAACTTATTGATTGGCTGATAATGTTTTAACCACATATTTATAACACAAAACACACAGAAATATAATATGGAGAGAAATAGAGCAATCAAGTGTGACTACTGGTTCTTTGATGGTTTCTCCTCCTGCTATATCATTTCACCCCACAAAGTGCACATCTAATCTTGGAAAGTATAATTTAGACATTAGGAAATGGAGGTCAATCAGCCAAACTTAGCCTTTAACTTGATTTTTTTTTTTTTTTTTTTGTGGTTCAGAAGCTAACAGTATTTTCAAACTGGTGAGGGAGCATTTAAAAATATATGCGGTATTATGAAATTAAACATCTATGAAATTTTAATTACAATGTTCGTAAATAAAGTTTTACTGGCACACAGTCACATGCATGCTTACATATTACCCATGGCCATTAATGAGAGATGGTGGCAATAAATAAACAGAGATAATATAACCCACAAGTTTTTCTATACTAATGACTCTTTACAACCAAATTCAAGGACATATGATTTAGCAAACAGTGAATGTTCAAGGTACATCTCAGATCACCAGGCTCCTTTCACATTTCAGATCTGTTTTAAGTAGTTGATATGTCTTTATTTTCTCTCTGTGCCCTTCTGAATTCTGGACTATTCATTCAAATTAACTGATCTTAAATGTTAATAAAACAGCAATTCTCATATAAAATTGGTATTTTCTTGGAAATAAAACACACAAAATGAATTTAAAACAACTATGAACTTTTTGGCCATCAAGTTGGATCAGTAGTTTTGTTATCAAGCCTGACACTGTGAACTCCATCCCTGAAACTAACATAGTAGAGCAAGAGAATCATCTGGCAAGGTATTCTCCGACCCTATATATGTTAATATCATGTAGGTACTCACCATTCATAAACTCCAGTGCACGTGTAAATAAATAAATACAATTTAACATAATGAAGAGGAATATTTTAAGAATATTAACATGTCTCCCTCAAAAGTGACCCCCATTTTCACATCTCTGGCCCATGTAGGTTTGTTCTCTACCCATCTATTCTCTCACAGAGGACTTTACAGCATTAGTGTATTCCCTGTCCTCCAGGCTTTCTACTAATACCTAACAAAAGCAAAAAGATGGGGCAAATGGAAGATTCAATCCTAATGATTCTAACAGGTGGCTGCTTCTATCCCCAGGTCTGTGATCACAGGGAAATAAATGGGACTTGTAATTTAATATTTACTTAGATATTTCTGCTTACAAAGCTCCATTACACATTTTAATTTATAATTATTTTTAATACACACCAAAATTACTCATTCAATTACATTATCTTTTAACTATTTACTGGTTTTCTGTCTGATAAAGATTGTCAGGTGTTTTTATTTTGACAAACTACAAATGAAAAATATTAGGAATTCACATATAAAACTGATATTTCATTTTAGAACAAAAAGAATACTGTCTTCTTTTATTGTCTATTTTGAGATTTCCATGTCCTCCATCATTATGTATTATTGTCTTTTACATCAAAAAGCTTTAGGAAACGGACTTAAACTTATCTTGTATGGGTTCATATGCTATATTTTCAGATACTTCTATATTATTCCTATTATATTTTATGTATCTGGAAAGGTAGTGCAACAGTAGGACAATGTAATTTATAAGAAAATTATAAATCACACAGACATTTTATGTTCCATAAATGCTATATTGCCAAACTGCTGATGAATGTAAAGTTTATCCCCCCTTTCCTTCTATATGGAGAAAAGTCCCTTGACTCAAGACCCTGAGTGATGAACAGGTCTTTTAATGATCAACTACCCCTTCATGTTCAACTACTGGGTGAGAAGGAGTCCAGGCTAAGGCTTTACATTACATCCCTTTACTTAGAATAGATGTTCTTTCTTGGAATAAAATTCTTTTTTGAATTGCCCCATGTGTCCTTCTGTAGGAGATCTGAGAAAGGAATTAAAAATCCTTTAAAAATTTTAAATAAAAATTAAACATAGAGGTTGGAGAGACAGCCCAGGGGTTAAGAGCTCTGACTATTCCTCCAGAGGACCTGGGTTCAATTCCCAGCACCCACCCACATGGTTGCTCACAACTTTTTTTTTTTTTTTTCAAGACAGGATTTCTCTGTGTAGCTTTGCGCCTTTTCCTAGAACTCACTTGGTAGCCCAGGCTGCTCACAACTTTTTATAACTATAGTTCCAGGGGACCCAATGTCCTCACACAGACATACACACTGGCATAATACCCATGCACATAAAATAAAATAAAATAAAATAAAATAAGAGCTGAGTAGTTGTGGCTTATGCCTTTAATCCCAGCACTCAGGAGGCAAGAAGCAGATAGATCTCTGAATTCCAGGCCAGCCTAGTCTATAGAGTGATTTCCAGGACAGCAAGCGCTACACAGGAAAACCCTGTAGTGGGAGCCTTTGCCTTCTGTTGCTGATGAACAATACATACTAGTTTCATTTTAGCAGATGTACAAGTATTTTGCTAGTTGTATATTTGCCTCTATAAATGCAAGTGAAGTGAGATACCAGATTTATATTAGAAGACTGTAGACAAAGAATCTACATTTCTTAACTTCCAGTATTATTCAAGTATTTAATAGGATATTACCTACCTACAACATAAAATATGGCTCTGTTATGAGGATGTTGACACGTTGTTCTGTTAATGGCAATGTTGATTGAATTTGTAAGAATGTCTTGAAAAGAGCTAACCATCCAACAAATTGATAGCTAACACACAGTTAATTGAAGAAATAGGAAGCAGTGAGTTAGTTGAATTTATCTTTGAAAGTACAGATATATAAGCTATTAACCTGCATCCCTCAATCATTGCAACTGTTTTCAACTATTATCTTTTTGAACCTCTGAATATAATATTAAAACTAGTATAATTGCTTTTCTTAATATTATGATTTTTGTTAAATTTTTACCCACTTTATAATATTCTATCCATAAGTAGTGAGCTCCAAAAAGCCAGCTCATGCACCAGAGATGGATCCTGATCCTACTGCCAGGAGGCCACTTAAGCAGACCCAGCTGCACCCCTGTCTCGCTTATGCAGAGGGCCCACTAGTTTGTTTACTTGTCTCAAGACTTGCGCAGCCTTGAGGAAAGGGGAGGAGCGTGGGCCTGCCTCAGCTGAAGGTGCCTGCCTCTGCTGACTCCCCAGGGAGGCCTTGCCTTCTTGTAGAAGGGCATGAGAGGTGGGTTGTGGGGGGGGAGGCTGAAGGGATGGGAGGCAGAAAGAGGGAGATCTGTGATTGGTACATGAAATGAATAAACAAATTCTTAATAATAATAAAAGTGATAATATTCTATGTGTATTCATATAATGACCTCTTTTAAATGTATGATGAATAGTTTCTTTGAGTACAAAATGCAAAAATATATGACAGGTAAAAAACAACAAGATAAATATTTCTGAACCCCCAAGTCCCCTGATACACTGTTTTATAGTCCACAACTTTTCCTTTATTGGAAAATTTCTACAGAAAGGAGGACAATTGACGTTTTGTCTCTGTTTGTACTATGAAACTGAGATATCTCAATTACAGAATACAGTTAATTTATAAAATTAGATATTACAAATATGAAATAAGGAAATTTATTGAATACATTTTTAAATTCATGCCCTGGAAGCCATACCTATAGTTCAACCACATCCTTAGACTTGAAATCCAAATATCTTGATATAAAGTGATAGTGATGTTTAAAATTCAACTGTAAGAATCTTTAATCAAATAATCTCAGATTTATTGGAGGAGATCAGAATAAGCATAATAGAACAAAGAAACATAGACTGCTATGAAAAAGCACCCCTCAGAAGCATCTGAAATTTAAAAAGTTATATACTCTGGAGTTGTCTTTACAAAATCTAATTCAAATTGCATATATACTTTCTTCTTTTGAATGTTCTAAAAGTTATTTACAATTTTTTTTACATATTTTGGCTATTTGTGTATACAATGTGTATTTTTTCTCTAGTTCTGTGAAGAATTTTGTTGGAATTTTTATAATAATTACATTGAATTTGTAGAACACTTTCAGTAGTAAGGTAATTTTTCAATCTTAACTCTGCCAATCTAAGAGTGTGGAAGGTTTCTCTGTATCTATAATGCTAATTTATTTGTTTATTGTATTTAGCAATGAAGTCAGCAATATATAGGAGTATAAAAATTATTTTATTTTATTTCTTGTGTCTGAATGTTTTCCTGAATGTACTTCTGTATACCACAATTGTCTGGTACTTCCTGAAGCCAGAGGAGGATGTCAGATCCCCTGCAACTAGAGTTACACACTGTTATGAGCCATGTAGATACTGGAACTTGAACCTAGTTTCTCTGGAAAAGCAGCTAGTGCTTTTCCCCTCTGAGGCGTCTCTTCAGCCTATTTTATAGGTTTCAACATCCTTGGTGAAGATGATTCCTAAGTATTCCTCTGGAGGAAGCTACTGTGAATGGGATGTTCTTCCTAATTTCTTTCTCTGCAAGTTCGCTATTGACATACATGAAAACTGCTGATTGTTTTGTGTCCAGCAATTTTATAGAAGGCTTTTAAATTGAGTTCACATTGTCAGGGCTTCCTTCAGCATGGAATCAGGTTGTCTACGAATGGGGATAATTTTACTTCTGATCTTACTTTTGTCCCTATTACATCTTTCTCTTGTTTTATGGCTCTGGACTTGAAGAATAACACTGAGTAAGGGTAAGAAGTATGACCACCCCTGTCTGGGTCCAGATTTTAGAGGAAGTCTTTTTAGTTTTTCTCTATTTAGTTGAATGTGGCTATATCTATACTGTGTGGAGGTATGTTGTGCAATTACTCCAGGATCTTTATTTAAAGATTTATTTCTTTTTATTTTATGTGTATGTTTGAGTGTCTGTATGTTTGTATGTACACCATATAAGATCCAAGAAGAGGGCATCAGATGCCCTGGAACTGGAGTTACAGGTGGTTGTAAGGAGCCCGATGTTAAGTAATGATGATCCCATAAGTTCTGTCTTTAAAGTAATTTGAATGGTTAATTGCATTTACTAACTTGTGTATATTGAAGAAACTTGCATTTCTCAGTTGAAACTACTGGCATTTATGTTTACAGTTACAAATTTTCCTTTCAGGACTGCCTTAACTGTGTCTGAGATAAGGTGGTAGGTTGCAGTTTTATTTCATTATTTCTTCTCTGATTTCTTCAATGACCCATCAATAACTCAAATATGCTCCAACCAGTCTCTGAGAATTTTTGTACATTTTGTAGACTCTCTTACCATTGATTTCTACTCTACTCCACTGTGGTTCGGTAAGCTACCAGGAATTATCTCATTTTTAAATTTAAGTTTTGCTTTAAAGCCTATATTGCAATCAAGTTTTAGAAAAAGATCCATGTAACTAGAATAATAATTTGGGGGAGGGATAATCTGCATATACCTGTTAACTGGTTGGTCTATGGTGTTAATTAGCACTGAATTTTTTTCCTGATTTTCTGTTTAGAAGGTCTGTAAAAAAAAAAAAAAAAAAAAAAGAAAAAAGAACAGAGTATTAAAATCATGTCTGTCAAGTTAGTGGCAGCCTGTGGGCTTAAGCTACTCTATGGGGTTTGTGGCGTGCAGGCTTGGCTTACACCATGGCGGGAATGAGGCATCTGCAAGCCGCACATTACACTGCATGGTGGATTTAGCCTTTGATAGTACAGACCAATAAAAAAAAAGTTTCAGGGCTACACGCTTCTTTGATAGAAGCACAGACCCACTGCTTCTGAGAGTTGATGGTACACATGGCTCCCAGACCCAGAGCTGGCGTTAAATGTACCACAGCCATGTTGGGGAGCTGAGGTGGGTGGAAAATGCTGCAGTTTAAAGCAATAGATTCACAATAAGACAGACTCAGATGAGATAAACTTCTAAACAGTTTACAATGTGTATAAGAAATGTACATAGGCTTGGAAGAGAGAAAAAAGTAATATATGTAGTTATATAAAGAAATGGATAGTTTTAAAAAATAAAGTCTTTAAAGAGAAAGTAAAAGTAATATAAAAAATAAGCCACGTAAAGACAGATATCTCACAGAGAATCTGGATTGTGTTGTCTTTGATATTTTTAACTGCAGAATGACATTGATTCTAAAAGCTGCTCAGTTAAACCAATATGTATATTTTTAAGGTACCTTGACTTCAAAATTTGGATGTAAAGATATATTGCTTTGGAAAGGAGACACTGCTTTTGTTTCCACAGAAAGCAAGAGGCTATGGATTTGTTCCAGATTAAGATTCATCAGGTTTTACCAGCCAAGATCCCTTGAAAGTTCTCCGATGATATCATGACCCAGATGATCCAACATGCTGAATGGTTTCAAGGCAACTGGCTCAGACAATACTGTCTCATGGACTACTCCATAGTCCTAAAATTTTCTTTATGTCCCCATAAGAATACAGCACCCGCATCCAGCAGGAACTAGTAGAAGAAGCTACACCCAAATTCCCAAATATAACAAGCTGGTTTTGGAGATAGAATTGGCTTACTCTTTCTCTAAACCCAAGCATATTGCAAGAAAAAATAAAGGTTGAGAGATTCTTGTGGACATATCAAAAGAATCTTCTGGTTTGGGACAGAGAAAAACCAATATTTTTATTTAAAGCAGGTTGATTATAAATACAATTCCTTTCTAAAGAAGAAAAGAGGATAGATATGATAGGATGAAAAGGTAGATTAAAGAATCTACTTTTAAAGAGCAACAGCTTGTTTAAAGATGTTTTACATTGCTATGGATATTAGTTTATTGATACAAGTTTAAACTTAATATTGTTATACTGTATATATATTTTTTCTTTAGTTTGAGGTATTATGTTGATGTAACTCATTTAGATTATAGTGGATAATTAAAAATACAGGTTAATAATTAGTCTTCTATGATAGTCAAACTGATAGTCTTGTTAAGTTTTCTAGGTATACATAGATATTATTCAATTAGGTAGGCAATCTTCAAACAATTCAAAGACCTACAGGATATGGCATTTAAAATGTTTTAAAAATTTAGACTTTCTGGACAATGAAACGTGTCTGCTCCTGGTAGCACTGATTTACTTCAGAGAGGAGGATAGGGATTGAAGACACTCGATAATGGAGTTTGTCTTCTTCTTGGCAAAAATAGCCATTTAGGATAGAAACAGTTCTTGCCTGGACTGCTTGATTGACTGGACAGGCAGGACCCATACGAAAAAGACTCTGAACTTTGACAAAATGGCCCTTCAGGTTTCTGCTTTGCAGAGAAAACTGCCAGACATTCTACAGGACACAGAGAGAAGTGACTGAGAGACTCTAGGATTGTGGGCTGAAGAGAGATGCTCCAACTTCACAAAGGAACTTTGGATGACTGTCCAGGGTACCAGCTGTCTCTGTCTACTCTTGCTAGACTCCTGAAAGTTGCTTGTGTCCTTCTCCTATTTCTCAGGTAATATATCCTTCTGAGGTCTTTGATGTAGTTGAAGACTAGATAGTTATAATTTCCTTAGTTATGATAAAAGATAAATTAGATATAAAACCTTAGACTAAAAAATATAAGATATATAGGATATCTTCATTAATTTTGCCAAATACAAATCGACTAGATATTATAACTATAATTCTTGTTTGATAATTGTTTTGTTATATATAATTTTACTATGTTAAAATTAAAACCTTCCTTTTTGAAAAATACAAAGGGGAAGTGCTGTGGATATTTCTCTGTATGCTGTGAATGTGTTGCTCTGATTTGGTTGATAAATAAAATCTGATTGGCCAGTAGCCAGGCAGGAAGTGTAGTATAGGTAGGACAAGCAGAGAGAAGAATTCTGGAAACAGGAAGGCTGAGTGAGACAGGAGACATTGCCAGCTTCCACCATGAGAAGCAAGATGTAAAAGTACCTGTAAGCCACAAGCCACGTGGCAATTTATAGATTAATAGAAATGTGTTAATTTAAGATATAAGAACTAGATAGTAAGAAGCCTGCCATGGCCATTCAGTTTATAAGTAATATAAGTCTCTGTGTATTACTTGGGTCTGAGCAGCTGCAGGAACTAGGTGGACATAGGAAAACTTCAGCTACAATCTCTCACTATTACTTTGTTGAAGTTATGTGGCCTTTCATACATTTAAATGTTTACTCTAGAAATTGGGAATTTCCTGGCTTAGGTTCATAAACATTTAGAGTTGTAATATCTTCTTGATGAATCATTATTTTAATTAACATGCAGTGGTATTCTTTATCTTTTTGTTCAAAAGAGGTATACTGCTCCAGTTTGCTTCATAGTTTGGATTCCATCCTTTGATATTCAACTTCTGTTGTCCTTAATAGCCAAGTGTGTTTCTTGCAGAACAAGAAAAAAGTTTCTTCCTGTTTATGAATCCAGTAAGTCTGTGGTCATTTGTTTGCCTGTTTTTCTTTGTTTTTGGTGGGCTGTGTCTATATTTAAAGTTATTATTGAAATGGGGCTTTCTATTTTCCATGATTTTCTAAGGTGGTACTTTGTTGTGCTTGTTTATATCTTTTTTTTTTTTTTTTTACCTCTTCTTTGTTGTATTTGAGAGTTTGGTGGTCTTAGGGGTTATTGTCTCTTTCCAAGTAATTTGTGTTTACTTTAGTGAAGGTCAGTTTCCCATGTAGTCATATGGATGAGGATGTCTTTCTTCTTCCTCCTTGTTTATTACTACTTCAGGGATTTTTTTTTGTAATGACTTGGTTGTCATGAATTGCTTTAACTTTTGTTTGTCTCTAAATTTTCTTATTTCAATAATAATTTTAAAAAATCTTTACTGGGTTTAGCATTTCTGGTTGAACATTGGTTATATTCAGAGAATGAAATATATAACACCCATAATTTTCTGGCTTTTAGGGCTGCCAATGAAAGGTCTAAGATTATTCTGATATTCCTGCCTTTGTGTATACATTATCATTTCCTTTTATAACTTTAAATATTTTTTTCTTTTATTCTTGACAATCTGTCAGTGATTTGTTGTTCTTCTCTGGTCATTTCTATTGGGATTCTAAATAACTCCTGTGTTTGAATGTCAATTTCATTTTCTAGGCTTTGTAAATTTTATTAAATGTATTTTTTATTACTTTTCACTCAACTAACTACTTCCATTCTATGGACTCTGAGGTTTGGTCTTGTCAATGTATCCCAGAACTCTTGAAAATGTTGAAAACATTCTTATTTATTTACTTATTTACTTATTTACTCATTCATTTATTTATTTTACATTACAGTTCATCTTTATTTTGGATTCTGAAGAACATATAATGACATACATTCAATAACTATGTAATAATTATATCCCCTTCAAAAAAAGTCTCATATAAGAATATTAACTCTCCTGGCCCCACCAACAATTCCCATTCTTTCCACCTCAGTAGAGACATCTTCTACCTGATTTCTGAGACAAGAAAGTCTTTTCTTCTTTTTAATTCATATATCTAGCCTATCATTAAATCCTTCCTAAGATGCTATCAAAATACAGCGAGCTAATTGTTATGTTAATTCACATAACCTTTATCATCTTGGTCAATAAGACAAAAAGACAGCCTACAGAATGGGAAAAGACATTTACCTACCCCACATTTGACAGAGGACTGGTATCCAAAGTATATAAAGAACTCAGTAAACTAGACATCAAAATCCTGAACAAACCAATTAAAAAATGGGCTAAAGAGCTAAACAGAGAATTCTCAAAAGAAGAATCACAAATGGCTGAAAGACATTTAAAAAATGCTCAATATCCTTAATCATTGGAGAAATGCAAATCAAAATGACTCTGAGATACCACCTTACACCTGTCAGAATGGCGATGATCAAAAACACTAATGACAGTCAATGATGGAGAGGATGGGGAATAAAGGGAACACTCCTCCACTGTTGGTGGGAATGCAAACTTGTACAACCACTGTGGAAATCAATATGGTGGTTTCTCAGAAAATTGTGAATCTATCTACCTCAAGACCCAGCCATAACACTCTGGGCATATACCCAAGAAATGCTCAATCATACCACAAAGATACATGCTCAACTATGTTTATAGAAGCACTATTTGTAATACCCAGAACCTGGAAACAACCTAGATGCCCATCAACTGAAGAATGGATTAAGGAAATATGGTACATATACACAATGAAGTACTACTCAGCAGAGAAAAACAATGACAGCATGAAATTTGCAGGCAAATGGATGGTACTAGAAAATATCATCCTGAGTGAGGTAACCCAAGCCCAGAAGGACAAACATGGTGTGTACTCACTCATAAGTGGATTATAGATATAAATCAAAGAGCAATCAGACCGCAATCCACAGAACCAAAGAGGCTACATAGCAGGGGGACCCTAGGATGACTGTGGCTTATAACAAGTTTTGGTTTTACTCAGTTACTGGGCAAGCCTCAATGAAACATTTCGCTATTAGGATAAGAATTTATACTGTATCCATCTGATAATAGGAAAATCAATAAATTAATAATAATAAAAAGATGCAAAAATAAATAAATTTTTAAAAAGAAAAAAAAAGAACCATCTCTCTAAGGAATGGAAAGAAAGTGGCCTCCTTGAACTGATCTAGTCTGAAAGGAGTGCTTCACTGCCATGGACAGGAACAGGGAAATTAGGATTAGGGGTCTGTTGTAGTATTCTAGTGAGAAAACACTGACTTGGACCAGGGAGGTGATGGAAACATTCTTTGCCTTTTATCTACACACACACACACACACACACACACACACACACACACACACACACACACACGGAGAGGGAGAGAGAGAGAGAGAGAGAGAGAGAGAGAGAGAGAGAGAGAGGATTATGAGGATATTAATTACTCAGCTTTGCCATCTGTACATGAAATTCATTATTCAGCATGAACTGGTATATTGGTGTTGTCTGATAAGGTTTTCATAAGATTAATAGATTGTTCCATATGCGTAATTCTACTTACTTTACAGTGTTTCTACTAAAATTTTCTTCTATGTTTATGACTTTCTACTCCAAATACATACTGATTCTCCTACTTTTGTAAGTGTCTTCCTGAAGTTGTGTCTAGAGTTCTTTAATTCACTCAGCTGCTTATTTGAGAACTCAATATTATGATTCATCATTTTAAATGTACAATTCTACATTTCTTTCAAACACTTCAGTTATTTCAGTGTATTTAGCTTTCCTTATAGAAAAATTTGAAGTTGGCAAATATGTGGTTTTTTTTCTCCTTATATTCTTCGTGTTTATTTGTTGTGTTTTGAATATTTGTGAGGACAGAGGAGTCTTTAGTTTTAACTAATCTTCTTTTTTTCCAACTACATTTGGTTGTTTCACTTTCTGTCAGTCCTTAAAGGATACACTGACTAGGATGGATGCCTTCTGAAGCTGTTTTTGAATAGGTTAATGGTGCTTACCACTAGTTTATAAGCAGTTCTGATTTTGCTAGCTGTAGGAGAACTTTGTGCACTGCACTACATCATTGTCTTGAGAAAGGTGTAGAGTGCTGGTATGGGGTACTAATTAGAGACTGCATTTTAATATGAGTATTAATTTCTTTTAATGAAAGAAGAAAGAGTGTCTTATTCAGTGTTCCATTGCTGTGAAGAGACACCATGACCATGGCAACTCTTATAAACGAAAACATTTAATGGGGTGGTTTAGAATTCAGAGGTTTAATCCATTGTCATCACAAAAGGCATGGTGGCACAGGCAGACATGGTGCTGGAGAGATTGCTGATAGTTCTACATCCTGATTGGCAGGCAGCAGGGGGAAGGAGTGACTAAGCATGGCTTGAGCATTTGAAACCACAAAGCCTCCCCCACCCAAGTAACACACTTCCTCCAAGAACACCACACCTCCTAATCCCTGTCAAGTAGCACCACTCTCCAGTGATTAAGCATTCAAACATACGTGTTTATGGGGGCTATTACTGTTCAAACCACCACAAAGAGGAAAAGGAAAAACAAAAGCTATATCTTAATATAGAAAGCATATGAGTTGGAACTCTGGGTGGTAGTAGAAGGACTATTTAGATGCAAAAATATAAAAGAGGAGGTTTTTGTAGGTGTAGAAAAGTGAGGGGCAGTCATGGAGGTATACATTGGTGAAATAGTAGGCTAATGAAGTGAGGGATTGTAAGTAAGTTCAGGAAAACAACAAATTAGAATCTAAAATGTTACACAAAATGAAAATACATACCATAAATAAAAAGAAACAAATAAATAAGCAAAGACATATTCAAGCAAATTATGTAATCAACCAACTCACAAACAAACCAAAAATAACAAAGAATAAATAAAAGTATGTAGAAAAATGTTAGATAAAATAGAAAATAATGGACTGCAAATTCTGTCCTGTTTGTGTTTTTTGTTCCTTTGGGTTTTTCAATAGTATAAGATAAGATTCTCAGAGTTGCTCCTGTGAAAAAATGACTGATGCTGATTCACTGGTTGGGGTGGAAGCTGTCCTATAGAAACAAAACTCTTCTAGTGACCAGGAGCCAGACAGAAGTCAGGTGGAGTTAGGTGGGTAGGGGTAGTACCTGAGTGCTACATGGGACAGGACAGTGAAGCTAGAGTCTTGGCCTATGGATTCTGGACTCATTCCTGGGACCAAGGAGACACAAGTTGGGCATTACCCACATGAGATGAGCTGTCTCTGGAGTCAGGCAGTAGAAGTGAGGTCAAAGTCTCTCTTCCCAGAGTCTCTTTTACATGTTGCCTAAAACATATTTGGTGCCAAGGGAAGAAACAGGAAGTTTTCTATGTTAAACTTTTATAATTTCTCTGTTGACTGGGAGATAAGTAGTTACAGGGAAAATTATTATCAAAAATGAAAACATGTCAATAAATCTATAAGAAACATAAAGAAAGATAATATAATGACATTTAAACAATTGATAAATTGGGGAAATAAGCTCCAAACCAATATTACTGTGATTTATGTCAGATAACTAGTAAATATTTGTGAAGTCCAGTAATATATATTATCTAATATGTAAGTGTAAGTGTGAAGGCATTGACTAGAAAACATAATTATATAATTATTGAGAAAGAAAACAGTGAAAAATAAACCTTAATTCTCCTCTCTCTCTTCTCTCTCTCTCTGTGTGTGTGTGTGTGTGTGTGTGTGTGTGTGTCTGTCTGTCTGTCTGTCTGAGTGTGTGTAGGTGTCTGTGTGTGTGTGTAGGTGTCTGTGTGTGTGTGTGTGTGTGTGTGTGTGTGTGTCTGAGTGTGTGTAGGTGTCTGTGTGTGTGTATGTGTGTGTGTGTGTATGTGTCTGAGTGTGTGTAGGTGTCTGTGTGTGTGTGTCTGAGTGTGTGTAGGTGTGTGTGTGTGTGTGTGTGTGTGTGTGTGTGTGTGTGTATATATATGTGTCTGTGTGTAGCATTTGACATATACATGAGCTAAAGGAAGCATATCTACCACATTAGTTAAGGGAAATGAGTTCAGTTCACCTTTTAAAGGAAATTAATGACAATTTTATCCTAAAAATCAATTCTAAACTATTCATAAGAAGCCCAACTGGAGGCTGGAGAGATAGCTCAGAGGAGCTATCAATTCCCAGTACCCACATGGTGGCTCATAACTGTCTATAAATCCAAATCCAGGGGATCCAACAATCTCATACAGGCAGAACTTCATTAAATAAAAATAAATAAATCTTTTAAAAAGAAGCCCAGCTAAAGAAAATTAATTTTAAAACATTACAAGTTAATTCATTGTCAGTATACACTAAGTGAATGTAAATAAAAGGCAAAACTATATTGTGATTTGCTCATGACTGACAGTAGGACAAAGTTGATAGTGTTAAAGGATTTGTATCTGCTGCCTTTTGCTGCTGTGATAGAACAGCATGACCAAAAGCTACTGATGGATGAATTTATTTTGGCTTACGTTTCCAGAAAGAGTGTCCATAAGAGAAGGAAGCTGAGAGATCATGTCTTCAGCCGCCATCAGGAAACAAGATAGTGAAATGAAAGTAAGGTAAAGATTTGAACTCTAAAAGTCTTCTCCCAGGGACATATTTCCTTCTTCAAATCCACATAATGTGGAGGCCTTATAACCTCCCTAAACAACACCTCTAAATGAGGACTGAGTGGCCAGGGCTCATTCAAAGTACTACAGAGAAGAAGAAGATGTAACACCAGTGTCAACATGGACATAATATGAAAGACTTCATAATATTGTAAATTAGAAGAAAAGAAAAATAGATTTATAAATGAAAAACCATAGGAAAATAGACTTTAATGTATCTGTGTGAATCTGAATTGGTTGATATTCCTACAGAGTAACTAAAGTTAATAGAGCTATGAAATGATACAGAGGGGGAAAGCAAGGTACATGTGATATGATCAGGGAAAGAGGAAACGTGAGACAACTTAGGGACAGGTGGCAGACATAAATACAGAGGAAAGGAAGAGCTTAAAATAACAGTAAGGATCTCTCGTCAAGTCTTAAGGATTAATACTATTTACTATTTTTTTAGACATCCTCTAACATACATAATTCTCTGTATAAACAAACATATAGTTGAATTGTCAGTCTGGTATGAGATAATGCCTTAGAGAGCTGCTGGAACCCCCAAAACAATACAAATTCTTGTCATTATTCTTGTTTGCCCACCATAATAAGGTGATAAGATCCTATTGCTAAAGAAACTATATTATATTTTGAAATTAAGATAATGTTGACTCCAAAGGAGATAATAAGTAGTACTCTGCAATTCTATTTTATTTACAATAAAACCTCAGATAAAGGAAGGAATTATTTTTGTCTTTTTCTTCTTAACTATTTGGGAAAACATAATTCAAAAAGAGTAATAACGCATGCTTCTTATGAGTATTTTTATGATAGTTTCTCTACATATTCATATTGCATGTGTTTCATTTTTATTATAACATATATATTTATATATAAGGTAAGTTGAAATAACTCTTTTGTTGAAAATTTTGGTCAATTAGTTATTTAATTTTATCTTTTTACATTCTATCTTTAATGAAGTAGGAAATTACAAGTCAATATTCTTTCCTAGAGGATAACTAGAGAAAATTTTAAAAAAATACTTTATCAGGCATATATCAATTGTACACTTTGGACTATTCACATAAACCTACTTAGGTTTCATTATCTCCCCAAGGCTTGGTCTTCATTGTCTAATATTAATTTAGCATTTAGTGAGATGAGTTACTTTAATGTTACAAAATTATTCCAGGATTTACTTAAGTTAGAAAGTTATTAAAAATACCATCAATGAAGCAAGTATCTTTAAGGGAGAGTAACCTTTAGAAAGCCATGTATATCCCCATTGAATGGTTTCTTTGACCTGTTATAAGTGCTTCTAATATGAAGATTTTATTAAGCAGTGGTAATTTCTTCTCCCATTGCTGTTTCCCACTAATTTTAGTCTCTTGAATAGTTTATCCTCTCCGTTGTGGATTTCCAAACTTGTATAAACATAAACAAATGAACTCTATTTCAACAGATTCACTTCTATGAAATAGTATTCAATACATTAAAATAAGTTTCATTAGTTCTTTGAGAAATGTGTACAATGTATTTTAATCATACTCACCCTTTCAACCCTTTCAAGATCATCAATCAGCCCCTCCCTTAGACAAACCCATTTGTGTCTTTTTTTTTTTGAAGCACATCAAGACTGCTCTTAGAGGAAGCTGACTCACCGCCCCAGCACTATCAGCTGCCAATGGCTCATAAGGGCCAATGTTTTAAAATAGATTGTCTTAAAGCAATACATGTGGCTCAGCAGTTAAGACTTCTCTTTACTCATGCACAGGCCAGGTTTGAGTTTCTAGAGCCCACATCATGGCTCAGAACCATCAACACCTATCGTATCCCAATATTAGACGCTTTGCAACCTTCTCTGGGCACTTTTGTAGTACACATACATATATGCAGACAAAACACTCATATGCACATAAAAAGAAATAGTTCCAAATAAAATAGGCTGCTTTTGTAACAGTAAGTCTACAAGATTTTAGGTATACAAAAAATCGAAAGGATGTAAAATCCTAGAGAAACACGCCTCCTCCTCCTCCTCCTCCTCCTCCTCCTCCTCCTCCTCCTCCTCCTCCTCTTCTTCTCTTTTCAGAAAAGTCAAAAGGGACTGGGATAATGTCAAGTCTAGAAAACTGGGCCATTCCAGTCCTGAAAGATCATCAGTTAGATGTTTTCTTGGAAAATGTGAGTACAACTTAGTTAGGGAAGATATATAACTGTGTCTTTCCTGTTAGCTAGCCTCTCTGAAGTTGTAGGTTGCAGTCTGGCCATCCCTTCCCTCCCATTTTGTATCCATTTATTGTGGTGGTATTGTGTTCCCCCAAAATACTGTGCACTCTAATAAACTTATCTGGAGTCAGAGAATAGAACAGACACAATATTAAACATAGAGGTTGGGCATTCCAGAGGCAGAAAGAAATCCCTTTGGATCTCTGTGAGTTCAAGGCCACATTGGAAACAGCCAGGCATGGTGACTCACATCTTAAATCCCATAAAGTGACCCTTTATTCCCAGGGAGTGATGGCAGAAACCAGAAAAATATATAAGAAGACCAGAAACTAGAAGTTTTTGCCTGGTTAAGCTTTTAGGCTTTTGAGCAGCAGTTCAGCTGAGGCCCATTCTGGATGAGGACTCAGAAGTTTCCAGTCTGAGGAAACAAGATCAGCTGAGAGGTTGGCCAGGTGAGGTTAGTTGTGGTTTGTTTTGCTTCTCTGATCTTCCAGCATTCACCCCAATACCTGGCCCAGGTTTGTTTTTATGAATAAGAAATGTTAAGATTCGTGTTACAACTTGTGAGTAAGTACATACTATTTTTGTCCTTCTGAGTCTAGGTTACCTCACTCAAGATGATATATTTTCTATATCCATCCATTTGCCTGCAAATTTAATGATATCATTGTTTTTTACTGCTGAGTAGTATTCCATTGTGTATATGTGTCATATTTCTTTATCCATTCTTCAGTTGAGGGACATCTAGGTTGTTTCCAGGTTCTTGCTATTATGAATAATGCTGATAAAATCTTAGTTGAGCATGTGTCCTTGTGGCAAGATTGAACATTCCTTGGGTATATGCCCAAGAGTGGTATAACTGAGTCTTGAGGAAGGCTTATTCCAAATTTTCTGAGAAGCCGCCACACTGATTTCCAGAGTGGCTGTACAAGTTTGCATTCCCACCAACAGTGGAGGAGTTTCCCCCTTGCTCCACATCCTCTCCAATATAAGCTGTCTTCAGTGGTTTTGATCTTAGCCATTCTGACAGGTGTAAGATGGTACCTCAGAGTTGTTTTGATTTGCAGTTCCCTGATGACTAAGGATGTTGAGCAATTCCTTAAATGCCTTTCAGCCATTTGAGATTCTTCTGTTGAGAATTCTCTGTTAAGCTCTATAGCCCATTTTGTAATTGGCTTGTTCAGTATTTTGTTGTCTAGCTTTTTGAGTTCTTTATATGTTTTGGAGATCAGCCCTCTGTCAGATGTGAGGTTGGTGAAGATCTTTTCCCATTCTGTAGGCTGTTGTTTGGTTTTATTGACTGTATCCTTTGCTCTACAAAAGCTTCTCAGTTTCAGGAGGTCCCATTTATTAATTGTTGCTCTCAGTGTCTGTGCTACTGGTGTTATATTTAAGGAGTGGTCTCTTGTGCCAACTTGTTCCAAACTACTTCCTAATTTCTCTTCTATCAAGTTCAGTGAAACTGGATTTATGTTGATGTCATTGATCCAATTGGACTTGGGTTTTGTGCACAGCGACAGATATGGATATATTTGCAATCTTCTGCATGTTGGCATCCAATTATGCCAGCACCATTTGTTGAAGATGCTTTCTTTTTTCCATGGTACAGTTTTGGCTACTTTGTCAAAAATCATATATTCATAGGTGTGTGGATTAACATCAGGGTCTTCAATTTGATTCCATTGATCCACATGTCGATTTTTATGCCAGTACCAAGCTGTTTTTATTACTATAGCTCTATAGTAGAGCTTGAGGTCAGGGATCATGATGCCTCCAGAGGTTGCTTTATTATACAGGATTCTTTTAGTTATTCTAGGTTTTTTTTGTTTTTCCATATAAAGTTAAGTATTATTCTTTCTAAGTCTGTGAAGAATTGTGTTGGTATTTTGATGGGGATTGCATTGAATCTGTAGATTGCTTTTGGTAAGATTGATATTTTTACTATTTTGATTCCACCTATCCATGAGCATGGGGACATTTCCATTTTCTGATATCTTCTTCAATTTCTTTCTTCAGATACTTAAAGTTATTATCATACAGGTCTTTCACTTGCTTAGTTAGAGATACCCCAAGGTATTTTATATTGTTTGTGACTACTGTAAAGGGTGATGTTTCTCTGATTTCTTTCTCAGCCCCTTTATCATTTGCATATAGGATGGGTACTTTTTTTTTTTTTTTTTTTTTTTTTTTTTAGTTAGTCTTGTATCCTGCCACCTTACTGAAGGAGTTTATCAGCTATAGGAGTTTCCTGGTAAAAAATTTTGGTATCACTTATGTATACTATCATATTGTCTGCAAATAATGAAAGTTTGACTTCTTCCTTTCCAATTTGTATACCCTTGATCTCCTTCTGTTGTCTTATTGCTCTAGCTAGAACTTCAAGTACTATATTGAATAAGTATGGGGAGAATTGGTAGCCTTGCCTTGTTCCTGATCTAGTGGAATTGTTCTGAGTTTCTCTCCATTTAATTTGATGTTGGCTGTCAGCTTGCTGTAAATTGCCTTTGTTATGTTTAGGTATGTTCCTTGTATTCCTGATCTCTCTAGAACTTTTATAATGAAGGGGTGTTGGATTTTGTCAAAGGCTTTTTCAGCATCCAATGAGATGATCATGTGTTTTTTTTCTTTCAGTTTGTTTGTATAGTGTATTACATCGACACATTTTCATATGTTGAACCATCCTTGCATCCCTAGGATGAAGCCTACTTGGTCATGGTGGATAATCTTTTTGATGTGTTCCTGTGTTCGGTTAGCCAGTATTTTATTAAGTATTTTTCCATCAATGTTCATGAGGGAGATTGGTTTGTAATTCTCTTTCTTTGTTGCATCTTTGTGTGATTTGGGTATGAGGGTAACTGTAGCTTCACAAAAAGAATTTGGCAATGTTCTTCTGTTTCTATGGTGTGGAACAATTTGAAGAGTATTGGTATTAGCTCTTCTTTGAAAATCTGGTAGAATTCTCTGCTGAAACCATCTGTTCATGGGCTTTTTTTGGTTGGGAGACTTTTAATAACCATTTCTATTTCCTTAGGGGTTATTGGTGTATTTAAATAGTTTATCTGGTCTTGATTTAACTTAGGTAGGGGTACCTATCCTGAAAAATCATCCATTTTTTTTTTTCTCAGATTTTCCAGTTTTGTGGAGTAGAGGTTTTTGAAGTATGATCTGATGATTCTCTGGATTTACTCATTGTCTGTTGTTATGTCCCCCTTTTTATTTCTGATTTTGTTAATTTGATGCTCTCTCTCTGCTTTTTGGTTAGTTTAGATAAGGGCTTATCTATCTTGTTGATTTTCTCAAAGAACCAAATCTTTGTTTGATTGATTCTTTGTATTGTTTTCTTTGTTTCTATTTTATCGATTTCAGCCCTCAATTTGATTATTTCCTGGCATCTGTTTCTCCTGGGTGACTTTTCTTGTTGTTCAAGAGCTTTCACTTGTGCTGTTAAGTCACTACGGTGAAATTTCTCCAACTTCTTTATGTGGGCAATTAAAGCTATGAATTTTCCTCTTAGCACTGCTTTCATGGTGTCCCATAAGTTTAGGTATGTTGTACATTTGTTTTCATCAAATTCTAGGAAATCTTTAATTTCTTTATTTCTTCCTTGACCCATTGGTGATTCAATTGGGAATTATTCAGTTTCCATGAGATTGTAGGCTTTCTGTAATTTTTGTTGTTGTTGAAGTCTAACTTTAAGCCATGGTGGTCTGATAAGACACAGGAGGTTATTTCAATTTCTTTGTATCTGTTGAGATTTTCTTTGTGCCCAAGCATGTGGTCAATTTTGGAGAAGGTTCCATGGGGTGCTCAAAAGAACATATATTCTTTTGTGTTATGGTGGAATATTCTGTAGCTATCTATTAAATCTATTTGAGTCATAATGTCTGTTAGTTCCCTTATTCCTCTGTTAAGTTTCTGTCTGGCAGATCTGTCCATTGGTGAGAGTGGGGTGTTGAAGCCCACTACTAATGTATGGGGTTTGATGTGTGATTTAAACATTAGTAATGTTTCTTTTCCGAATGTTGGTGCCCTTGTATTTGGGGCATAAATATTCAGAATTGAGACATCATCTTGTTGGATTTTCCCTATGATAAATAGGTAGTGTCTTTCCTGATCTCTTTCAGTTGATTTTAGTTTGAAGTCTATTTTATTAAATGTTAGGATACCTACACTAGCTTGCTTCTTAAATCCATTTGATTGGAATGTCTTTTCCCAGCCTTTTATTCTGAGGTGGTGTCTGTCTTTGAAGTTGAGGTGTGTTTCTTGTATGCAGCAAATGGATGGATCTTGTTTTCATATCCATTCTTAGCCTGTGTCTTTTTATAGATGAATTGAGACCATTGATATTGATGGATATTAATGACCAGTTATTGTTAATTCCTGTTATTTTTTGGTGGTAGTGTTGTCTGTATCCCTTCTTTGGTATTTGTTGGTATGGGACTATCTATTGACTGTGTTTTTTTTGGGTGCATCTAACTTCATTAGGTTGGATTTTTCCTTCAAGTGCTTTTGTAGGGCTGGATTTATGGAGAGATATTGTTTAAATCTGGTTTTATCATGGAATATTTTGTTTACTCCATCTATGTTGATTGTGATTTTTGCTGGGCGTAATATTCTGGGTTGGCATCCATGGTCTCTTAGTATCTGCATAACATCTATCCAGGACCTTCTGGTTTTTAGAGTCTCCATTAAGAAGTCAGGTGTTATTCTTATGGGTCTGCCTTTATATGTTACTTGGCCTTTTTCCTTTGCAGCTCCTAATATTTTTTTCTTTATTCTGTATGTTTAGTGGTTTGATTATTATATGGTGAGGGGACATTTTTTTGGATCCAGTCTATTTGGTGTTCTGTAACCTTCTTGTATTTTTATCGGCATTTCCTTCTTTAGGTTGGGAAAGTTTTCTCCCATGATTTTGTTGAGTATATTTTCGGTGCCTTTGAGTTGGTATTCTTCTCCTTCTTCTATCCCTATTATTCTTAGGTTTGGTCTTTTCATGGTGTCCCAAATTTCCTGAACATTTTGGGTCATGACTTTGTTGGTTTTAGTGTTTTCATTGATGCATCTATTTCCTCTACCAAATCTTCAACACCAGAGATCCTCTCTTCCATCTCTTGCGTTCTGTTGAACTTGCATCTGTAGTTCCTGTTTGTTTACTCAGATTTTCCACTTCCAGCATTACCTCAATTTGTGTCTTCTTTATTGACTACATTTCAGTTTTGAAAACTTGAACTGTTTCCCTCACTTGTTTAATTGCTTTCTCTTGGCTTTCAAGGGGTTTACTGATTTCTTCCCATTTTTTTTTTTTTTTGTTTGATGTTTCCTTGATTTCTTTAAGGGAATTTTTTATTTCCTCTTTTAAGAGCTCTAATATCTTCTCAAAGTCATTTTTATGGTAGATATCTTCTGTTTCTTCTGTGTTGGGATGTTCAGTTCTTGCTGATATAGGTTCTGATGGAGCCATATTGGTTTTTATGTTGTTGACTGTATTTTTGCACTGGCGTCTACCCATCTCTTTCTCCATTTAGTGCAAATGGTGTCTGAGTCTGAGGGAGCCTCTTGATCCAGTGGGAGCTCTAGGTCTATTCAATGCTGATGGACTCTTTGTCTTAGGGAGCAGCTCTTAGTCCAACTGGCACTAGTGGGCTCTGTCTCAGGGAGTAGCTGCAGTCTTAGCGTGTGGTAGATGGTGGTAGTCTGACCTGTCTGCAGGATGACTGCCTGCCAACTGGCCTCTTAGTCCAGTTGGGTGCCAGCAGTTGAAGAGATATATGTTATTTCTGTCTTCGTCATGTTTACATGAAGAAAAAAAGAAAAATAAATAAATGGTGATACTTAAGGCCAATTCAATAGCCCATAAAATATTTCAATTTTGTCTTTTTTTAACAGACTAAAATAATGTAGTTAGTGAATTAATATTAAACAACTAGAAAATAACAAATGTACAGGAATATAAAATACTGTGTTTTATTTTACTTACTGTATTAGTATCTCACACCATTCCATTGTGCATAGTCTTTTTGTTTCTCCTTAAAATAGTCATTGATGGGAATACAATTTATACCAATTTGTTTATACCAAATTATAATAATTTATACCAAAGCTGTTTTGTGTTTAAAATGGAAATTTTAAATAAGCCTCAGTTATTCTCAATGATATGTAAACAAAATATTCATTATATGGTAGTTCGAATATCTCTCTCAGGCAATGCACAAAACATCCTCTTCACATGAGTAACACAGGACAATTGTCCATGTAGAAAAAAATGGAAGAAAAGGTTAAAATAAATACTCCTCAGCTACTATTCTTCTATGCAGAAGAATAGACAGGTAAGGCCTCTTGTTGACATTTCAGAAGGGAAATAGAAACACTGTAAACCATTTACTGAAACAAAGCTTCAATCCAACAGAGAAGGCTGGTGATTTCAATAGAAAATAAAGCTCACCAAAACCAAACAAAAACCAAAACCAAAAACTAACCAACCAAACAAAACAAACAAACAAACAAAAAAACCCCAGGTTTTCTCCTGTCACAGGAAACATGCTTGGATTTGCTATCAGAAATTAAGCTTCCTTTGAAAGGCTGATTAGTTTTGGCTGTTCTGTGACCAAAGAATGTGTTAAAACTGGGATAAAGGCAACAGCCAAGCATTAATAAAATAGTAAAACTAAATATGTAGTAATTACTATTAAAAGATAAATGGAGGTCTCTGTAATATATGTAATCCTAACAATTTGAAATTCTGTTTTAATAAAGCATAACATAAAAAACACTGAAACAATAGAAACTTGTTATTTTTGTGTTTATACTCTTAGGAAAACTTTATAAGTATGTTTAGTACTCCCTATGGAGTATCTGAGGAATATTTTGAGGGTACTGCAAATAATTAGGTCATTAGAAAAAAAATAGGATTCTAGCTATTATTGATAACTGATAATTCAAATAAGCATGTTTAAAAATAATTCAGCAATTGGATTGATATTCAAAGTGTGTGTGTGTGTGTGTGTGTGTGTGTGTGTGTGTGTGTGTGTGTGTGTGTATGTGTCTGTCACTGTTTTTCATGGCAAATTTGTACTTTGAGAGCTGTCAGATGTTTTAGCCAATAGAGTTGTTGAAAAGTACATTTTCATAGTTCAATTTGCTACTTCTGGCCAAAATAATGTGACACTTAAAGAGTGATGTGATAAATTAATTGCCCTCTCCACATGACCAACACAGAGATGGTTCTTTTATGTCTATGTAAGCCATTTGAAGCTGCTGGCAACCAAGAGGATTCTAAAAGTATTTATTAGATCTTTCTTTAGTAATAAGTTTTTTACAAAAAACAAAAACAAAAAATAAAAAAGAAACATTCTTGAATTGTTTTTACACATCACATAATTATATTATTTAGTTTTTATCAGGAATTGTCTAAGATATGTAGATGTAAGAAACTATTAATTTTTCATGAATAGGAAATGATAGGGCAGTGCTATTTAACTTAAAATATTCATTCAGTAGAGATTGAAGTTCTCAGTTTATTTATTTAAACAAAAATTGCTATCTTGTTCCTTTAAAATGATTCTCGATAAGTATGTATTCTGTTCAAAATAACAGGCTAAAGGCATCTTTACCTGAACATGAGCAATATTTTTAGGAAAGAGTGTATTTAATTTTTTTAATGAGTATCTCAAATTGTTTTCAATTTATTAAACAAGAGAAATTATTTTCTACTTTTCTACAGTCATACAAAAATATTTAAGAAGGAGCAAAACCCCCAGAAGCTGGCAGGTTGCCGAGCTGTAGCTGGCAGAGTGAGCACACAGAGGCTCAATGTGAAAAGTGGAAGATAATGTGCTCACACACTAATGGGCACTGAACTAGACACAGGCTCATTTTTCACATCATGTCATCTGTAAGGTTTGAATAAAAAGTAATGGCCAGAATGAGCCTGGCTCTATCTCAGACATTATCATTTACCTCCTCAGTTTTATTTGTGTTGACTTGTACAGTCTAAAAAGATGACAGTCTCTGGGCCTCTGGATCACTCACAGTGATAATACACAGCACATTACATTGTTGGTGACAGGTTCTGTTCTCCTGGATGGCATATGAAAGGAACGCATCTCTTTCCGTCATTTCAAATGCTATAAACTGACAGAATAAAGAATCTTGCAGAGGGGACATCACAAACCCTGTCTGTTATGATTTTATGAGATAAACTGGAGTTTCTAGGGTATCTTGTTCAGGAAATTAGTGTCAGTCAAACTTTGGTGTTTCTTCCCCCCAAGAGATAAATAGCAGATTCTAGAAAAGTGGCTTTGCCTTATTTCATGCAGCCAAACCGACTAAACCATATTATGTCCAGTCCAGAGACAAACTACAGTTGTTCTGTTTTTAGAAAGAGAGCTCCTCTATCTGAAGCCAAAAAAACAAAAAACAAACAACAACAAAAATGCCTTCTACAAGAAACAGTCCCCACCTCAAACTTATCTATAATATAATCAGTAACCCGGCCATGTAAAAGAAACTGGTTTTTTAAAATATTTGAAAGGTTCTTTATTTTTGCTTTTTGTTGTATTTGATGTCCAGTTGAAATATAAACGTGCCCAGTTTGTAATTATTTTTTTTTTGGTACATTTATTCAACATTTTATCTTCTTCCTTTTTATTCTAATGACTACTAATGAACTGATTTACAGCCATTTGGGTTTAACTGAAGGCATCACTAAAATATATAAGGTAGATAATAATGCTCAGAATTCTATCAATTGGTCCTCAGCTAAACTGAGTGCCATGTGGATTCCCTACCTTTAACATTTTTCAGGACATCATAGTTTCATAAATCTTTACAAATACTTGAATCATAATCTGCCACTTACCATTTCTTTTCCCCATGTGATTTCAAGCTCTTTCACAACAATAAATGTTCTGTGCATGAATTAAGTTTTACCAATTACTAAAGTCAGATTTGCTGATTGTACTTTTCTCTCCATTTCCATGTTTGAAAACTTTATACTGTCAAGATGACTAGAAAGTAATGTCAAAGAATGTTTCAGACATCCCATTGCAAATGATCTTTTATTTGAATCTGTTTGTTGTGTACACATTGAAAATATTATTTAAGTCTTGAATTTGACTACATAATTGTATTTTTTAAAAAATAGCCTGATAATTTTAAATAACTGGATATTAGCATATAAGGATTTTTTTGAAGTAAAGATTATAAGTACCCTATAATAGTACACATATTTTGATTCAATAAAGAAAATGATCATAAAGAAAAAAACTCAGATTTGTTTCTTCTACCTCTATGATTATCCTATCATCCAGTAATATTTATTTTTGCATACTATTCACATATGGAAATCTAACAATTTAAATTTTAAAATAGAACTACAGAGACTAGAGTTGAAGAAATATTAAAATATTTCTTCCAAACGTTCACATAAAACATGTAAAAACTTACATCTCATTGTTCTACAGGTAGATATTTATACATGTGTAGGGTCTAGATGGCTGATTTGTCATTCCTTCCTTTATGTCATACCTTCCATTATGACCTTCTCATTCATACATTTGCTGTGATGTATTATATAGTTATATGGTAAGTAAGACCATGGAGGAATTGGAGGAATGAATGGAAGGGCTACAATATATTGCTGACATTAACTGGCAGTTAATTTCTATTAAAGTTTACTCAATATTTTCTCTAATCAAGTATTTTCTCATGAGATCTACCCCCCTACAAGTTCTTCTCCAACCTGAGGATGCTGTTCTCTCCAACAAGGCAAAACTTTAAAACATGAACAGTGTCTATACATCATGGCTGCTATCTCAATAGATGATCCTTTTTCTTTAACTCCCATTGATCTTCCTCTGCTTTTATTGTTTTGCATGTTAATAAACTCCACACTTGTCTCCGTTCCTCATAGAAGCATATGATGAAAGGTGGTCCATCCACACAGAGCTGATGAATACAGGGTGGGTTCAAAGAACTGCTTTTCACATGACCCTTGCAGATACTCTTCAGATACTCTTCATAAAACTAGTAACAATAAAAGTTAACATAGCATTTTTCATTCTCTGAATAAAATCCTGTCTAATAAACCTGACCTGTGGGTTGAAAGTAGAAATTAGTGAGGTTTTTAAGAAACACAACTTTATGTTAATATTTAGAATGATGGTCAAAGCAGTAACAGAATTAAAATATTTTCAAAACTGCTTGTTTATTTGATATGCCAAAAGTCTATAAAGCAGAATCTATTTTTAAAATTGTTTCAAAGTAAATATCTGCCCCTACACAAAAGACTTCTCCATAACCCCTAACAGAAAACAGCAAATATTTGTTCTCAATGAGGCAGCTCCTGACTGGGCCCTGGGCAACACAGGACGCGGAGAGCATACTACAAGCTGGCGCTCAGTGTAAAAGTCATCTTCGCCCTTGGGACTGGAACTGCTGCCGAACCCCATTAGGCTTCCACCTCATGTCCTTGGACTTACCTCTGCCTTTCTTTGTTCAGGTCTTATCCCTTAGTGTCGATGTTGAACTAACCTCCAGAACAAGGAAGCCCTTTTCCTTGTAGTCTGTCCATGAAGGCATCAGGTTAAGGGTGTATCAGCTCCATTCCTGATAAATGCCAGTGTTATCTGGCTTGTCTCTTTTGTGTGCGTCTCAGTCAGATATCGGGGTTAGGACATATGAAATCTTGCATTCTCCATGTCCCTTTTATTTTTTAAAGCTTTTGAGAGCTTAGCATTTTTTCTGTTTCTTGTTGTTCAGACTAGACCATTCCCTCCTGAATCTGTTTACGAGTGGACTCTCCCCTCCTAGAGGAAATCCAGGCTTCCTCTTGACATCTTCCGGAACCCACCTCTGACTCATGTTTCAGTCATTGTTCCCACTGCCCAGGCATTCACTGGACATTCTGATCCCCTTTAGCATACAAACAGATCAAAGTCATAATAGCAGGTAAGAAGAAAGCTGTGATATCAAAGTGGGATTCAAAAGAAGAGAGTCTAAAATTACCCCCTATAAAACAAACTAGTATATGTTTACTAAACATTCATTGATTTGGAGTTTTACAGTATCAAAAATTTCCAACTGACTAGACTCCTTGAATCTAAACATGAGTAAAGTCCAGTATGCAACCATTTGGCCTTAACGTTTAGAGAAGTTCCTATTCAAAATTATGTGTGAATTTTGAAGACGTACTGAGGTGGTGTGTTCCCTCCATTTTATACTTTTCTCATTCCCTAAGAGATGATTCTGTTTCTTTTTATACCCTACCTACAAATTGCCTTCTACTTTCTGAATTAATCATAAAGATCTTCACACATATTTCTTTGAGAAATTCCATTCAATTTTTAGGTAGTTCTAGTTAACATACTTTTCCTTAACTTGAACTGAGATCTCATCAGTAATGTTCAAGTGTAGGACCCTATTGCGGTTTCTTGAACTACACAAAATATGGCTGAATAAATGTTCACATGGGACTCTTATCTTAAAACATATTATATTTCACCTGAACTATTGGGTTAATAATAGGGACTATTTAGACTATGAAACATGATACCTTCGGGACATCTCATGGTGTTGCTCTGCATATCAACTATCAACTAAATTTGATAGTCTGGCCTGTCACATTGATTATGAAGCTAAATTTGAACTCCATTATGGTTTATTCATCATTACTCACCAGTTGAAGTGACATTTGTGTAGACGAAATTCTAAACAGTCTTAGTAAATAAGAAACACAGAGCCAAATACAGAGGAAATAACCAAAGAGATCAGAACAAGAGCCACAATTGGCTTTAGCTTACCACCAGCAGTAGCTTCCCCAGAGAGAGTTCCTTCCTGCCTGACTTGTTTTTTTATTGCCTTTCTGTTCTGCCTTCTCATTGGCTGTAAGCCCAGCCACATGACTTCCTCATCACTGCCTGTCTATACAGACCTCCAGGTATCTAAGGTTAGTACTGGGATAAAAGGCCAGTGTCACCATGCTTGGCTATGTCCTTGACCACACAGAGACACTGCCTGCCATGTGGTCAGATTAAGGGCATGTGCTACCACCTCCGGATTTCTGCTTAATGACTATTTGACTTCTGATCTCCAGGTAACTTTATTTATTAACATACAAATAAAATATTACATTCATCACAATTAAAATATCACACATTTGTATTCCTGGATTTGTCTTTTATGATGATTTTAGGTGTCCCAAAGGCCAGTGTGTCAAAGGCTTATCCTTCAGTTCCTAATGCTTTGGGGAAATAGAAGAACCTTTAAGAGGTGAAACCTAATGAGAGGCATTAGGACAGGGGAGTGTGTCCTCAAGGGGCATTATGGGAAACTGAGTTCTCTCTCTCTCTCTCTCTCTCTCTCTCTCTCTCTCTCTCTTTCTCTCTCTCTGCTTCTTCTTGTTTATAATGATATGAATGTCTTTCCTTTACCACATGTTCCTGTTGCCAAAGGCTCAACAGGAGGCCAGTGGTAGACTAAAACTTCCTGAACATTCAGCTACAGTGAACTTGTTTTCTTTATAAGATGGTATATCACAAACACCTGTTAAGCAACAACAATGACCAACTAAATGCCATTCTACCTCTGTAAAGAACAAGATGTGATTTTTTTGTGAGCCATTAAGATATTTTAATCTCATAGATTTATCTACATTTCCTTTGCTTGCCAACTTGTCTCAGATACTGGAAATAGGTGAATATATTCTCCAGTGCTTCAGCCGTGTGCCATTTACAAATTGAACTATCATCCAATTCAGGCTCATCAAAATTATAATAAAAAATCTAGAAGAATTTAAGCTTGGCCATTTCATAAACTTTATAACTTAATCCAGAAGATGAGATACTATTCATTTTAAAAAGCAGGAAATTACAAAATCTTATTTTCAATTACAATTGTAGCAAAGTTTTCTTCTGTGCTTTTATTGTCTGTGGTAATAACATAGTTATGAATGTTTTTCTTTATTTTATTTTTATATAGCACTATTCTTTGAAAATGATTGCAAAGGGTGAAAAATTTTAAACAACATCCAATTTCTCTTGCCAAAGAAATTATGTTCAAAACTTTTTTAAAAAATTACTTAAAAATATACAGTATTCCTAAAGTTTGTTTAAATAGTCATTGTTTTATAGGTTCCATCTTATGAGGCTGAAGAAATCACTTGCATAGCCTTATGGAAGGAAAATATAGTAGTTTAATTGCTGGTTTAAAAGAAAGGATCTTTAGACACATTATACACTAACATTTGTAACAACAATTTGTGTTTTTCACAAGTGTGCCATTTTCAGAACTATTTTCTTGCAAAATTTCTACATATTATCACTAGGCTGATCATTGTCTGTACCATTTTGAATTATTCTCTGTTTTCTGATAGATACTGAATCTCAGAGGAGATGCTGTAGCTCCAAGTAAACAAAGCATCCCAGTGAGGTCTCACTTTCAGATCTGGTGAAGTCACTTTACCTCCTGTCAGGATTTCCTAATGATAAAGTCAATTAATGATATGTCACCTATTCCAGAGGAATTTTTTAAGCTAATGAACACGCAGTGAGAAATTTGTGGATCAAATACATACTGGGCAAAAGACTAAGCTTTTATTATAGTGGATACTCACAGCCTTATGTAATCTGCCAGTCTAAACCATGTGCTACATTGGCACATGCCTTCCTGAAAATAGCAGACCAGTTTGTGAGCTGGCATAGTCTCAGCAAAGCAGATGGACATGCAACAAAATAACTAGCAAAGAGACCTTGTTTCAACATCAAATATGTTTCCTCAGGGCCAGATTCTTGAGAAAAGACCTATTGGGGATCCTCATGTGGCTAAGGGAAGATGGTAGTTTTCTCCTGTGTTTAGAATCCACCTACTCATTCCATTTTGTTTTGGAGACTTTTCAGCTGGCCAATCATTTGGTATACTGAAATACTCAAATTAGAAAGTAATAGTAGCTTAGGTTGCTTTGGTTTGGAACTTGAAACACTGGTAAAAAGGAAGCTAGTGGTTTCAAGAGGAATGACATTATTTACTACCTGAACACCTAGTTGTTGGTTGTGCTGTATTCTATCACAATACGGTTTTCCCAGCTTTTGTAACCCTATCAGGTTGCAGACATTGATGATGAGCTTTTCCTACTCAGTATGCTCACATATTATCAACTAACTTCCACAAATAGAAAGACATCCTTATGGTGAGTTAAGAGGAGAAACTCGCTGAAATTAATGGAAGCATCAAATATGTCAGATTTTCTCAAATATTATTACAAAGAGAAGGGTAATTTTTGTTAAATGTGTGTCATCAAAGACAAGTATAATGTGTTAATAGTGTACTTAAATAATAAAGATGATTTCTAGAATATATAAAGCAATTTTATTCAGTAAGTCAATAGTTAATATAAAATTTACTATGTAAATAAGTCCAATGCATTAGGAAGCTGTTTAAGGATAAATCTAAGAAAAAATAATGAGTTATATGATCTCAGAAAGCCTTTTCCCCAATAGAAAACCACAAAACTTTAACTATGTAATACTTCATAATTTCTTATATTCTTTCTGGAAGATCTGATATGTATGTTTTAAAATTTACATTAATCACAAATTGCATTTTTAAAATAATTATAGAACTCTATACATAACGTGTATATATAATTTAAGATCTGCTTTATATCACATGAAAGGAAAATAATTTATAAAAAACAAGTTCCTAATTAGTGACTATTATACCATGTAGCTAAACTAAGCTGATTTACCAATCCTTTTCTGAAATTTCTTTGACATAGTTACATATGAACACTTGTCCCAGATAAACCCAAGTATCATTTTGTCATGTGCCCTTCAAAGAAAAAATGTTGATGGAACTTAAACTGGTGAAGATAATTTATGAGTTATTTTAAGGAGAGTATCAAAGAATATGATCTTTCTCATTTTTAATCTAAGGAGCATTACAACTTCCGTATGTCATTTTTGTCCATCAAAGAGCACAGATTCATCATATTTTCCAAAGTATTTAACCCCTCCCTGACTAGAAGTATTCTTCATGATCATCATAAGAATATATTGCCAGTAGGTTTTCTCTTTCAATATATTTTAACCTGTCATCATATATAAGAAAGGTACTTTATAGACAACTACATTACTAAACTTTCATTTCTTGTGGATTCCGGTTGACTGTTGAATTTTCCTTTTTAGTTAATCCATCTGCAAGCAATATTAGCTTTCCTTTTCCCTTGGACCACCCATAACATTCTCTGACTAGACACTGCACAGTAGCATTCAATAACACCAGCATTCTTTCCATTTTCATACTTAAATGATAATATTATGGAGGCATTTTTTTGGTGTTAAATTTGAATCTATATATTGGTTTTGATTTTAAAAGTATTTCTATGTTGCATAAAAATCATCTTTGTTTTCTTTTTGAATAGGTACTAATATTTTTATTTATATTTTTTCCTTTCATTGAAAATAGATTATTTCTCATACAATATAGCTAGACTACAGTTTTCCTTCCCTTTACTACCCCTGCATCTAGATCTACTCACTTTCTGTCTCTCATTAGAAAAGAACAGGCTTTTGATAGCAACAAAACATTACAAAATGAAAATAATAATATAAAACAAAAACCATCACACTGAATTTGGACAAGGTGAACAAACAGAAAGAAAAGAGCCCAAAAGAAGGCACAAGAATCAGAGACCCACTTGTTCACACACTCAGGATTCCCACAGAAATATTAAACTGAAAGCTACAACACATAAGCAGATGTCCTAATGCAGACCCATGCAGCTTCAGTCACTGTGAGTTTGTTTGAGCTCTTTGTTCTCTTGGTGTCCTCTGTTCCCTCTGGTTCTGATAGTCTTCATGCCTCCTTTTCTGTGGCATTCCTTGAATTCTACGGGGAGGGATTTGATGGGGCTATCCCATTTAGAGCTGTGTGTTTCAAGGTCTCTCTCTGACTCACACCCACTCTTTCTGCATAATGTCTGATTGTGAGTATTTGTTCCCATCTGCCTCTGGAGGAAGCTTCTCTAATGATGGCTGAATAAGGCATTGATATGGGTATAGCAGAATATCATTAGTAGTCATTTTACCTATGCTTTCTTTTTTAAAGACCAGTAGTATTTGGTTTTACCCTAGGTCTCTGGGCTATTTAGTTTCTGGTCCTTGGTCACCCAAGCAGTATCAGGTATAAATTCCATCTTGTGGAGTAGACCCTAAATCAAATCAGTTGTTCATTGATTACTACCACAAGTTTGTCCCACCATTACCCTAGCATATTTTGTGGGGTGGCAATTCACTGTAGATCAGTTTCCTGGTTGAATTGGTGTTTGTGTTTCTCTTTTGGAACTCTGTCAAGTACCTTCCTGTACCAAAGACACTGGAACATAGGGGAAAGGTTCTATGTAGGCACCGGCTTGACCTTTCTGTGTTCAATTAGTTATGTGGGTGTTATCATCAGCAATGAAGCCTTGCTGCCAGCTTGTGGAGAGCAACCTATTGTGTTGGCAGCATCCTGAGTTGTTTAAGGATTTCCATGGGATCTCTTTGGTCAAGAACTCAATTGGATGAAACCCAGGTGAGGTATAAGAAACTTCATTCAATGAAAAGAGATGGCAATCCAACCAAGGAACTGATACAGCTAATAAAAACCTTCAGCAACATTTCAGGATACAAGATCAACTCAAAAAAATCAGTAGCCCTCCTATATACAGTAGACAAACAGGCTGAGAAGGAAATGAGAGATACATCACCCTTTACAATAGCCACAAATGATATAAAATACCTTGGGGTTATGCTAACTAAGCATGTGAAGGACCTATACGACAAGAACTTTAAGTCCCTGAAAAAAGAAATTGAAGCAGATGTCAGAAAATGGAAAGATCTCCCATGCTCATGGATAGGCAGGATTAACATAGTAAAAATGGCAATCTTTCCAAAAGCAATCTACAGATTCAATGCAATTCCCATCAAATTACCAACACAATTCTTCACAGATCTGGAAAGAATAATACTCAACTTCATATGGAAAAACAAAAAACCCAGGATAGCCAAAAGAATCTTGTACAATAAAACAACCTCTGGAGGCATCACAATCCCCGACCTCAAGCTCTACTATAGAGCTACTGTAATAAAAACAGCTTGGTACTGGCATAAAAATTGACATGTGAACCAATGGAATCGAATTGAAGACCCTGACATTAACCTGTACACCTATGGACATATAATTTTTGACAAAAAAGCCAAAAATGTACAATGGAAAAAAGAAAGCATCTTCAACAAATGGTACTGGCATAACTGGATGTCAATGTGTAGAAGGCTGCAAATAGATCCATATCTATCACCATGCACAAAACGTAAATCCAAGTGGATCAAAGACCTCAACATAAATCCAGCTACTCTGAAGCTGATAGTAGAGAAAATAGGAAGTATCTCTTGAATGCATTGGCACCAGAGATCACTTTCTAAATATAACACCAGTAGCACAGACACTGACAGAAACAGTCAATCAATGGGACCTGTTGAAACTGAGAAGCTTTTGTAGAGCAAAGGACAGGGTCAACAAGACAAAGCAACAGCCTACAGAATGGGAAAAGGTCTTCACCAACCCCACATCTGACAGAGGGCTGATATCCAGAATATATAAAGAACTCAAGAAATTAGACATCAAAATGCCCAACAGTCCAATTAAGAAATGGGCTATAGAACTAAACAGAGAATTCTCCACAGAGAAAGTTTAAATGGCTGAAAGACATTTAAGGAATTGCTCAACATCCCTAATTATCTGGGAAATGCAAATCAAAATGACTGAGATACCACCTTACATCTGTCAGAATGACTAAGATCAAAAGCACAGAAGACAGCTTATGCTGGAGAGGATGTGGAGCAAGGGGACCTCTCCTCCACTGCTGGTGGGAATGCAAGCTTGTACAGCCACTTTGGAAATCAATATGGCGCTTCCTTAGAAAATTGGGAATCCATCTACCCCAAGACCCAGCTATAGCACTCTTGTGCATATACCCAAGGAATGCTCAATCATACCACAAGGGCATTTGCTCAACTATGTTCGTATCAGAACCTGGAAACAACCTAGATGCCCTTCAACTGAAGAATGGATAAAGAAAATATGGTACATATACACACTGGAGTACTACTCATCAGAGAAAAACAATGACATCATGAGGTTTGCAGGCAAATGGATGGATCTAGAAAAAAATCATCCTGAGTGAGGTAACCCAGACTCAGAAGGACCAACATGGTATGTACTCACTCATAGGAGGATACTAGATGTAAAACAAAGATGACTAGACTGCTACACTACTCCAGGGATACTACCTAGAAAACGCGACCTAGGAAAGACCCAAGGATCACCCAATGACAGAGAAATGGATGAGATCTACATGAAAAACCTGGACGACAGTGGGAGCAATGAAGGACAAGATTTGAGGGAAAGAAAGCTTAGGGGAGCAGGAGATTCCAGCTGGATCAAGAACAGAAAGGGAGAACGAGGAATAACAGACCATGATAAATGAAGACCACATGAGAACAGGAATAGGCAGAGTGCTCAAGAGGTTCCCAGAAATCCACAATGATACATCCTCTATAGACTGCTGGCAATGGTCGAGAGAAAGCCTGATCTGACCTAGTCCGGTGATCAGATAGCTAAACACCCTAACTGTCATGCTGGAACTCTCATCCAATGACTGATGGAAGTGGATGCAGAGATCCTCAGCCAGGCCCCAGGTAGAGCTCCAGGTGTCCAATTGTCAAGAAAGAGGAGGGTCTGCAAGAGCATGAATTGTTGAATCCAAGCTTGCAAAAAGCACAGGGACAAATAGCCAAAGGAATGGAAGCACATGAATTATGAACCAAAGGCTGTGGAGCCCCCAGCTGTATCAGGCCCTCTGGATAAGTGAGACAATTGAATAGCTTGATCTGCTTGGGAGGCACCCAGTCTGTGGGACCAGGATCTGTCCTTAGTGTATGAGCTGGCTGTTTGAAACCTTGGGCTTACACAGGGACACTTTGCTCAGTCTGGAAGGAGGTGACAGGACCTGCCTGTACTGAATCCACCAGGTTTAAATGAATCTCCAGGGGTGCCTTGATCCTGGAGGACATAGGAATGGAGGGGAGGGGCTGGGGGGAAGGTGGGGGTGGGGGCAGGAAGGGGGAGGACAGGGGAACCCATGACTGATGTATAAAATTTAAAACACATAATAATAAAGAAACTGAAAAAAAGAAAAGAGATGGCTAGTTGGCACTCCATCTCTCCCATTATTTGGAATCTTTATTAGCACCACCTTTATATATTTTAGGAAGATTCCACTGGACTAGATTTCCATACCATCTTCCAATTTTCCCTCATATTGATCTGGCTTTCCCCACATTCTTTCCCTCAACCAAAATTGGCAGCCTACAGAATGGGAAAAGATTTTTTACCAACTCCACATCTGATAGAGGGCCAATATCTAAATTATATAAAGAAATCAATAAATTAGATAGCAAAAACAAAACATAGAAAACAAACAAGCAAAAATTCAAATAATCCAATTTAACAATGGGCTACAGATCTAAACAATGAATTATCTATAGAGGAAACTCGAATGGCTGAGAAACATATAAAGAAATGTTAACACCCTTAGCCATCAGAGAAATGCAAAATCAAAACAACTTTGAGATTCCATCTTATACCTGTCAGACTGCCTAAGATGAAAACCACAAGTAACAGCTAATGCTGGTGAGGATGTGGAACAAGAGGAATGAACACTCCTCCATTGCTGGTGGTAATGCAAACATGTACAGCCATTACGGAAATCAATATGGCAGACCCTCAATAAACTGAAATTCAATCCATCTCAAGATCTAGGTATACACCATTGGGTATATTCTAAAAAGCTGCTCTATTCTACCACATGGACTTGCTTAATTATGTTCATTGGGGCTTTATTCAGAACAGCTAGAAACTGGAAACAACCTAGATGTCCCTCCACCAGAGAATGGATAAAGAAAATGTGGTACATGTATATGATTCAGTACTACTCAGGTGTTAAAAAAAAAGATAAATTTTATGAAATTTCCAAGTAAATGGCTGGAATTAGAAAAAAAATCATCCTGAATGAAGTAACCCAGACCAAGAAAGATTAAATGTGGTATGTATTCACTTATATGTGGATATTAGTCATTAAGTAAATGCTAACTAAATTATAATCTGTAGATCCAGAGAGGTTAGGCATGGAAGTAGAGACTAATGGAAATACATGGATCTGCCTGGGACGGGGAAACAGAATAGATTCTATGGGGGAACTGGAGACAAAGGACATGGGAACAGGAGGTTCAGAAGAGGAGGGGGAGGGGAGATGGAGCAATATCTTTTTTTAGTAGGATATTCAAAGACTTTACTTGCCTACTTGTACTTATTGCTCTTGGTTAATGATTTATTGGTTTGTCATTTCCCCCACACTTAAAAAATCTATACTGTCTTCCTCTCTGTGGTAGTTTGAATAAGAATGGCCCCCATAGGCTCATATATTTGAATAGTTGGTCCCCTCTTAGTGGAACTGTTTTGGAATGATTAGGAGGTGTGGCTTGTTGGAAAAAGTGTGTCACTGGGGAAAAAATGTGTCACTAGGGTGGGCTTTGAAGTTTGAAAAGCCCATACCATTCCCATTTGTCACTCTGTCTCTCTGTCTCCTAGATGTTTTTTCACAATTCGTTCATAGCTGTTCTTAACTACTATCCCAGCACCATTCCTACCTGTTTGCTGCCGTGCTCCTCTCAATGGTGGTCATGGACTAACTCCTCTGCAACTGTCAGTAAGGCTCCCAAAAACTTTTTCTTCTATAAGTTTCCTTAATCATGGAGTCTCTTCACAGTAATACAAAAAACCCTATGTCACCGACCTTCTCCTCCATTTGATCTAGTGGCATGACTCAGTTTGGTTCGTGATATGTTGATATGGCAAGTTTTAATGGTCATTTTTCTTCATATTTACATCTGGTAATTTTCAAATCTTACAGAATAGTATGGTTTATGAACTGGTTGGTTAAAAATAAGAGACTCATGTTTTTATATGATGATGTTAATTAAAATTTAAGAATTATGGAGATAATTAGAAAAAATCAAGAAAGATCTCTAAATACAATTTAAGAAATAAATATTCCTAGAAAACTGTCATGTTTTAGTAATATTTCATATTAGATAACAGTAAAAAACTAAATTTTTTTCCATTTTTCAACTCCTCCCAGATACTCACTTCCCTGCCCATCTACCTTCATACTAGTTCTATCTCTCAGTCTCACTCTCAAAATAACAGAACAAAAGAAAATGGAAAAACAGCAACAAAAATCAAAACTAAACAAAAGGAAACAAAAAAATAAGAAAACCAGTAAGACGCAGAGGTTCAAACCAGACAAAATCCCAGCATGGAGAAGGGGAAAGAGGGGCAAAGTCCCACCTCTAATGAAGATGCTGCTTACCATCGATATCCAATGGCAAATGAAAGATCTGTTTTACCAGTGAATTATCATTGGGTATATCAACCACATTCCAGGCAGTTTCCATGACCAAGGGTAGTTGGCAAACACAAAATGGACTCCATATTTTTTTTTAGTTGTTGTCTTTAGTTTTTTTCCTAACCCTTCATCTCTGTTAATTTTATTTTTTTCTATTAGTGAATTTTATTATATGTATGGCGTTATGTATCCATAAAATAGTTTAAAGGACAAAATAAAATAATTATTCATTAAAAATATTTAAGAAACTCATATAACCAACCAAAGCAAGACAGTTAGTAACTGAGTGTCTAACACCTACAAAGAGAAGCAAAAGAAAACTATTAAATTCTACCTTTAATATAATTAAGCTCAGAAGGCAGAACAAACAGTAGATTAATATAACTTGATGCTATAAAGCCTATATTCATCAAATAATATCGAAATTTACAAAAATTAGTTACAAACATTAATATAAAATATAAATCTGATTATACATAATTGAATGGTAAGATGTATATAGTTTAGAGGCTACTTTGAATATAGTACAGAGAATAAAATTTGTAAAATAAAACTATTAAGGAAAAGGAAAAAAATGGAGAGTCAAAATAAATAGCCTCTGTATAACTAAGCCACATTCCCCAAAGCAAAATCAAGTGTAACTACTCAAAGAGATTGTAGCCAACCCATGAATTCTCAGAATTAGAACCACAGTCTTCAACACATCCAGAAATACTTAATCTATGTAAATAAATGACAACTTATGATTAAAATACTGCTGGAAGAGTCAAGTGTAGAAATAGTCATACTTCTAAAGGGATGTGCGTATTCAGTGATTCAATTAAATTTTATTTAAGTGTGTGTGTGTGTGTGTGTGTGTGTGTGTGTGTGTGTGTGTGTGTGTGTTTATCTATAACTGACCCATGTGCATGGAGCTACCCACAAAGGTCAGAACTGGAACTGGAATTACAGATGCCTGCAAGTCATCCACTGTGAGTGCTGAGAATCAAACCCAGGTCTTCTGCAAGATCAGCAAGTGCTCTTAAATACTGACCTATCTCTTCAACCCTCAAACTATAGCTATAAACTTACAATAGCTCCACAGCTAAGGGTGGAACTTCATGACTTCCTTCACCCATGCTGACATTTTATCTGGTTAATCTTGTGAAAGTCTTGTGCATACACAAGCTGTTATAACTTCTTGCATGCAATGGCCTGTCATGCCCAGCAAATACTGCTTTGCTAAAGATATTCACTACTGTTATAATTTTTATTTTCCCTTTTTTCTGCTGATGCCTAAGTCTTGAAGATGAGGGGTGATATAGATGCGCCATTTAGAACTGATCACCTCTCTGTTTCCTATTCTTTGTGACCATTTGTGGCCTCTGTATTAATTGCCATCAATTGTAAAAAGAAGTTTCTCTGGTGATGACTGAAAGATGCAATAATCTATGGATATAAAGATAAGGACTTGGAGGGTGCAATTTATTATTATGTCTATTCATCAGAATAATAGTACTAGGTTCTTGCCTGTGGTTTATGTCCTAGCTAGTTTTTCTTTTTTTTTTTTTTTCTTAACTAATGATGCTAGTCTTGAGTTATATCTATTTTAGTGAGTCTTAAATCAAATCTGAAAGTGGTTGGTTACCCTATAAAAATCATGCCACTATTGCACCAATGATAGTATGTTGCTTGAGCAATTGTTTGTACCTTTTAGGGCTAACACTTAGGTAAGACGGGTAGGTGATAACTTTTCTCCTGCACTATCATACGCAGAATCTTCCAGCAGTATGACAGCTAGCAAATTGGGGTGGTGTTTCTAGGTCTGAACAGCTTGATTTCTCCATGCCTTCTGACTTAAGTATGTGGTGTCTTTAAGCAATAAGATCTTTACATTGTCCTGGAGTGTAAACAGGAACAACAACAGTAGCCTGTCATGTTTGAGGCAGATCTATGGGACAACATTAACCAACACATTATTATTTTTCTTAATATGTGCTCTAATTTTTCCTATCTCTGATTCAGGACAATTCTGGTATTACTAAATCAAATAAGAATTGTTTGCTTTTATTTTTAGAAGCTATTTTATAAAATTGCTTGCAATCATCCTTCAATTGTTCATTGTAATTCATCAGTGACATATTCATACCTTGGGAATTCTTTATTGGAATGCTTATTACCTAAATATTTAATTCAAGTATTTTATTAGTATAGGGCCATTTAGAACTCACTGTTTCTTTGGAAGTGATCATGATTTAAAAAAAAAATAATTGTATTATTTCATTTAATCTTTAATATATTGACAAGTTTCTCAGTATATATTTACTCTTTTAACATCTTATATGTCATTCACTTTTTTGTTCTATGTGGGAAGCACTCAAGAGATGAATTGCTGAGTTGGTTATACACACATCTAAGTTTATCAGAAACTGGAAAATAGTATTTGCAAGCAGTAATGTGATTCACATTTTCTCCCAGATTCGTGATATTTCTACTCTACTAGTTCCTTTCATCATCTGAACAGAAATTTTAGCCACGTGATTTCTAAAATATTTCTTCAATTATTCATTTCAAACAGAAATCTTTGCCAACATTTCATAATGTCTGACTGCTAAAATTTATCATCTCTTCAAGAGATGTTGAGTTTAAGGAACTTTTCCAAAATCTAGATACTTGGATATGTCCCTTGTAAATAAGATATTAATAAATCTTTTTTCTTACACTATTTTAAAGAGTGCTATTCTTAATTTTGATAAAATTGATTTACCATATTTTATTTGCATGTGAAAATAATCTTGACTTCTGCATAGACTATATTAAAGTTGAAGTTCCTTGAACAATTATTTGGCTTCTTTTTATCTCCAAATTCTCTTTCAATAATACCTGTGGTGTTTTCATGTGGACTATTATTCCAAATCATTAATAAGGTTAATTACTTACTCTTACTATACATGTTTAGTTTTGAGGTTACATTTAATCATAAGTATGCTGATTCATGCTTAATGAAATGTACATGTTTTGTTGTATTGGAACTGAAACTTGGGTCACAATAATTCTATCACTGAGCTACATTCTGGTCCTTTTCACATTTTATTTTTTAATTTGAGGATAGGCAAGAAGGCATAGTGGGGAAAAGTGCTTGCCACCAAGCCCAAGGTCTTCAACTTTCAGAAGCCACATGAGAGAAGAGAAGTGATACATGCTGGTTGTCCTCTGATCTCCATACATGCGCTGTGGCACCTGTATCACTCCCTGAACACTAGTACAATAAATACATACATAAACATTAGAGAAATTATCTCATTACATTGTCCAAGTTGATCTTGAATTCACTTTGTACTTTGAACTTGAGATCTTCCTGACTCAGCCTTCCTATAGCTGGACACCAGGCCTGCAGTACAAGGCCAGGCTTTATTTATCTTTATGTAGAAAAGTGCATTCTCCACTAATGTATGTAAAGGGTAATTTTCTCAGTTGTTGGAGTAAAAAATGTCTGGTTCTTACTTGTGAACAAAGCTAATAAAAACACTGTGGCTTTAAATGAATTTTCCTATTTTTTTTCATTTTGTTGGGCATGAAGCAAATAATGTGAGCTGAAAGAATGAATTAGCTGTTCCTTAACATTAAATATTCAAAGCAATGATTTTGGCAAATTTTGGAAAAAGTCACAGAAAAATCTTCATTTTTCTCTCTTTTATTCATGCCCTTTTCTTATTTTTGGTGTATTCATGGATGTATCCTGGAGAGTATCAATCTATTCTACATGTCTAAACTGATAATGTACAGAACTTTAGATTACTTTATCTTGTTTAGAAAGGCTTTTTTAGATCATTGCCTATATTCTCTCCATGTCTTATGTTATTTTTTCATGTCAATGCTACTTTTTCTTTTATTTTATATGATCTTGCAGGTTAGTCATATTTACACTACCTATATATTAAGTAAACATAATCTTCAGGGTACACAATTATGTTTGAGTTTTTTTGCCATTAACTTTACCTAAAAATCAAACTTTTATTCAATATTGAATATTTAGCAATAAGGTCTACTTACTTACTTCATTAAACAATATACAAGCTTGATGTCAGCTGGATAATTAATATGATGCACTGGGTACTCTGTAGCAGAGGGAGCCTGGCAGCCTCATGCTAGCTGAGGCATTGTGCTTGCTTCTCCTTTGTAGGTACTGAGACTTCTTATACAGTGAGCCTTGGCAACACAGAAGACTTGTCTACTGAGGTTATTGGTTACCATGCTTCAGCCTCTTCCTAGAGCAGTAGTTACACTTCTAATAAAATGCAATTCCATCCTCACCCCAGAACTGGTTCTGTGGCTGTTCCTTTCTCATATGAATGTGTCATTACATGAGCCCATGCATTGCATGGTTTCTTTGTTATCAAAATGATGTACTGGTTTTTGTTAGTATGTTCTCTTCTTTACTGGAGTTTCTTGTTTCTTGAAGCTACATATATACTATATTTACATATATGTTTATACATAAATTAAACATCTACATACACACACTTACACATATATGCATATATATGCATATATAATGAAGATAAATTGTAATTTCTCTTTCTTACAGGTAAAGTTCATTGTATCCAGACGATTATCCATGAAAACACTGTGTTGCTAACACTTATTTACGTATAATTTAAGGATGTGGCCTCTAGTAGGTGAACCACGTTGGTGACTATATGTTAAGGAGTATTTGAGCAGCACAAATAGGACGTTTTTTTTTTTTTAGGGTCTTAGAAGAGAACCTACTACTGTCACTTCCCTCAACAAGATAATTCCTAAATTTGTTCTAAAATACTTATACTTTTTACCCACATGTTGTTCAGATTTCTAAAGGTCTTTAAATAGAAAAATCTGCAGCCAGATATTGTGACAAATGCTGAAAGATGAGAGAGACAAAGGAACACGACATAGCTCACCTAGCCAATACCATGAGTCCTCTGACTGAATAGCTCTGAGTTCTCACCTGAAGAAGCTTCTGGCTGAAAGGAACACTTCTGTTTAAAAGACTCTGGGTCCTATCTTCTCATGCCTTATATACCCTTCTCTGCCCACCACATCACTTCCTGGGATTAAAGGCGTGTGTGCTTCCAAATACTGGGATTGAAGGTGTGTGCCACCAGTGCCTGGCTCTGTTTTCTCTCCTAGACTGAGTCAATCTAATGTGGTCCAGGGTGTCTTTGAACTCACAGAGATCCAGATGGATCTCTACTACCTGAGTGCTAGGATTAAAGGTATGCACCACCACTGCCTGGCCTCTATGTTTAATCTAGTGGCTTGTTCTGTTCTCTGATCTTCAGGCAAATTTTATTAGGGTACACAACATATCACCACACCCACAGATAAGTAGATCTTACCCACCCTCAAAGACCCTTCTTTTCACAACAGAAGTAGACCATTACAGAAACCCACATCTAGTCAAAATGCAGAGAAAAACTGCCTGTGGGGATACCAAGTCTGACTGACTGATCTACCACACAATTCCTGCCCAAGACTCAGGAAACACTTAAGAAGAGTGGGTTAAAAGATTGTAAGAGTTAGAGGACCAGAACATCTGCTGTTAGATTGTTAGCTATGTCAGAGAACCTATACTCATCAAATCTCCACAACATGGCTGCTTAAAGCATACCTGAACAATTCCAACACCAGGTGATATCCTGATGTAGATATGGGAAATCTCACAGGGCCCCACCCCTAAAAGAATAGCTAAAAGCAATTAATAGTGACTAAGAGAGGAAGAATTAGTGTTCACCAGGGATAAACACCTTAATTCCTTAACCAATACCAGTGGTCAACTGTGGTGATATTTCATTTGTGCTAAAATGTTATATTTTATTTGTATGTTAATAAATAAAGTTTCTCTGGAGATTAGAGGTCATAGTCAGCCATAAACCAAAGTCAGGTGGTGGTAGCACACACCCTTAATCCAGTCACATGGCAGGCAGAGTCTCTGTGTGTTCAAGGACTCAGCCAAGCATGGTGACACACACCTTTAATCCTAGTACCAACCATAGAGACCTGGAAATCTGTACAGACAGGCAGTGATGAGGAAGTGATGTGGCTGGGCTTCAAACCAATGAGAAGGCAGAATAGGAAGGCAATAAAGGTGCAGGTTAGACAGGAAGAGGTTCTATTGTGAAGCTACAGCGAGGTGGTAAGCTAAGGTTAGTTGGCAGCTATTGCTTTGATCTCTATGACTTGCACTTCTGTATTTGGCTCTGTGTTTCTTATTTAATAAGACTGTTTAGAAATTAGTCTACATTCAACATTAAGAACATATTACACAAGAGCAACATTAAATGGGCTCAGCATGTTGTATTTATATATTTATTCATATATATAGGTGGAACATGTAAGGAGCTGGAGGAAGAAGGGAGTGGAAAGCTATGTAACTATATTTTAATTATAAATAAAATCTTGGAAAAACACATTGTATGAAATTCTCAAAGAATTATGAATAGTTTAACATAAAAATAAATATATAGATGTATACTTCTCACAGTATATTATGAGCACTTTGAGGCTAGGCCTATAAATTAAATTATTACATTCTGCCCTCCTTTCTTACTAATAATTTAATTATGAATAGGTGCATGCCAGCTTATAATCTATTTCCTGCTTCCTTTGCAGCTAGAAGGAGACATTTCACAGTTCTGTCCACGGAAATAGAGGCATAGTTTTTCACTTTTTGGTTTCTTATCCAGCTTGGAGGGTGAATTTGCTTGCATGTTTGTATTTTTTTCTCTTTTAACCTACCTTGGAATGTGAACATATCTCATGTTACTGTCTCATTGCTTTTTAGATGTAGCAAGAAATAGAGGCATTCAATCCTACAGCTAGAAAAAAAATAATCATAGGCCTACAGTGTGATTGTGTTAATCCATTTGCTCACATAGGATCCAAGATGTCTGTGTACTATTATAAGATGATTTATACAAATCTGTTACTGAAATGATAACATTCTGTCTAAATTGGCTTAATGTGAGAAGCACATATTATTGAAACTGGAAATCATGCCTTCTGGGAAACATGACTGCAATCTGAAGGGAAGCAGTAGAGTTGATGCTAAGTTATCCACAGTGTGTACCTTGTAATTCATATTTTCAGTATGCAATCTGTATGTGCCCCTTCTATAATCTTCAGAGTTAACATTTTTGTGTTTGCATAAAGTAGACTCTCCCCATGGGAAGATGACCTAAGTATTCTACCATCTAAAGTAACTCCTCTCATCTTTTAAGACTAGGTCTTAATTTTCATGACCTGCCAGGTCTGGTCTTCCTCTGTGTATCTAATCTGCTTTTGTCTACCCTTCCCAGTCCCCTTGACTCACTCCATAACAATTATCCTATCACGTATCTGATTCCTTCAACTGAAAACCTTATTGTTGGTAGAGCATGTCTTTCTCATCTTTTTATACTTACCTGTCATTTCAGCATTTTTTAAATCAAGCAATTATTTATTGAATTGTGAGTAATTCTAAAAGGTGTATTTTAGTTGATATTTTCTTTGAATCTGCATGTTTTTGGGAAATAAGGAAAACAGACTAATAGTGCTTACTGTAAAATACTTTCTCTGTTTCTGAAATTTCATAATTGATAAAGCCAATTTATGCTAAAATAACATAATAACTTTAAGATATATCTTGATGATGAAAAACAATAATGGGTTTCTCTCAGGTTTAAACAAAGTAAATGTGCTCTAGTGTCTCACCACTTAGGTGCATGACCAGCTCTGTTTCATACAATGTGCATGTACTTTCATGGCAGTTCAGAATCTATTCCCTTAGCATGAGCAGTTAAGCTGTGGTGTGACATGCACAGGATTACAAGGAACACTCATGGCAGGCATGCTTAATTTCCCTTGTTTTAAACATTTTCTATTCTATTTCTCTTTTTAAAAGTAGTCCCTATAATTATTTCATGAGAACAGAATCCAGTGACGACTCTATGGCAGGATATCAATCTCAGGAGATTCAAATGAAAAAAGGACATACTAAAAAACAAAAAAATCAAAATCTTATTTTCCTGAAAAGGGAAGCATTATATTTTCTAATTAGAAGCCATGAATTTAAATGAATGTAGAAACAATAAGTCTAGAAAAAAAGTGAACATAATGAATAACTTCTAGTTAGAAAAAATAGCAAACATAGACACAGACATGGCACATGCCCAGCTGAGTTTTAACAGCAACAACAGCCATAAATGTATTTTTAAAACTCTGTCTATACATCCCTCTGTGTGGCCATAAAAATGTCCAGGCTAAATGAAAATGTTGCCAATTGAAGTGTACCATTATCCAGTCTATCTGTTATCAGTCTCACATGTGCAGTTCTAAGGTAAACATGTACCATATACTTGGAGATTTTGATTTCAAATCTTGACAGCACATTTCTAAAGGTATAACATCTTAATCAAATTTAAAAATAAAACATCCCAGTGTTGAGCGTAGTTGTAAACCTAAAATTACATAACATACATGTTTTTATGCTTTGTCAATTACATTTGAAATAGGGGACTGTTTGTTTCAGCCCTTCTAAAAATGAGACGAGGATGAGAAAACAACCTATTTCCTTATTAGGATCAGGAGTCAAAGGACTCAGCCAGGAGCCGCAGGCTTCAAGAGCACAGAAGATTAAGACATATATTGGATTCATGATGGAGGGCAGAAAGTTCATTTTCAAAATAAAACAGAATTTTATTCATATTCCTTTTAAAATTCAGATTGCCATTTGCCAGCTGACCTGTGACACCGTGCAGTGTATTACATTTTCAATGAGCAGTCTGTCTAGAGCTGCTCATGGAAGAAATGGCTTCCTGGTTTCTACGTCTGTATTTTTTTTTTTAAGTAAGATATTGTCAGAATTTTAGATGGTGCAAACAGGGGCAAGGTAACATATTTATTTTTAATAAGGAGGAGATGTCGGATGGTATAGTTATCAGCATTATGCATGGAGTAATCCTGTTTTAGAAAAACACAACAGCTCAGGTAGAATGTGGATGTGGGACAGGCAAGGATAGGAAGCCAGCATCTCAATAAGAGAGAAGGGCAGGCTAAAAAAAATGAATTTTTATTTAAAAAATAAATACACATGAATGCCTTTTTAAACAAGTTTTGGGAGAGTGCAAGTCAAGCCAAGGCTTTTCTATAGTCAGGGACTAGATTTATCCAGCTCTCTATCTGTCAAAATTATATTATAGATGACACATATGCAGAGATACAAGACCACTGATTTTCATATATATTAAAACCCAAAACTACTGCAGGATATGAAAACCTACAGACTGTTAAGCCAAAAGGCTTACACTTAGAACTTTTATTCTTCCATTGTGTTTTAAATCTCTTATCTGTTTAACCTGCATTCAAGAAAAGTGAGCATATAATGGTTATAGTTCAGTAAAATTAATGATATTTAGAAAGAATGAAAATCAAAACATATAGAAGTTATAAAGATGGGAAAAGCACCCTCTTCCTACACTGTTGTACCTGCCGCTATGAAAGAACATTTCCAAGATGAAGTACAGGAAATGTAGTTAAGATGCAACTGAGGACAGCTTTATTATCAAACAAGCAAAGGTGATGCTTTTTGTTTGTAAAGGGGAGATATAGGAGTAAAGAGACATGTGGCTTGTTGAGTTGACTCATATCAGAACATTGTGTCCACCTGACCCCAAGAGCAGTTTTGTTATAAGGTCTGTATTTCTTAACCTCTCAAGTGGGAAACAAAGAGATACATGTAGTTTTGTCTTTTTGGTTTCACGTTTTAAAGTGGAATTAAAGAAGAGAGAAATTTCTGCTCACATTTACCTTGAGTAAATCAAATCTGTACATTTTTTGCCACGTTAGTTATGAGCACACAATTTGTCAGAGAGGAAGCGTTGCGTGTTTATATAAGAGAGTGGATTTTAACCCTTGATTTTATTGCTTTATTCTGTTTCTGTAAATAAAATAACAAAATTGTATCCTTCTATGAGAGTGGTTCAAGAAAATCTTGTTATTGACTGCATGATTACAATAGTTTATTAATAAAAACACACACAGAAAATTGTACAAAATACTCATTCCAATATTCACTTAAATTTTTATGTACAAACCTTGATAACTTTTATTTTAAAAAACAATTGCCAAAGTAAATTTTATAAAAGTAGACTTTATTTTAATAACAGCTTTCCCACATGCAGATAATTTCTATTGTATTTTAAAACTCATTACACAAAAGGACACAGCAGCTAATCTCCCACTTGTCTCAAACTTGTAAAGTGGTATAGTTTCTCTAAAGCCTCAAAATTATGATCCATGAGATATCAAAGGCCATCTTAGTCCCTGCTGGACAATCCTTAAATACAAGTTCACCTAATTTTTTATTGTGTGTATTTATATTTGAATATGATAAACTAGTTTTCTTTTTAGGAAATACTACAAGTACATGGACTTTCAGTCTTCAGCTTTTAGTACGTTTTTGTAGCCAATGGAGAAGTCAGAAAAATTATATTATGAAATTTTCTCTACTTATTTGGTACTATATATTTTTATAATAATATTTTTATTAAAGGAAGATAGGAGGGAAAGGAGAATGAATAAAAGAAAGAAAGAAAGGAAGGAAGAAAGAAGAAAAAGGGAAATGAAGAGGAATAGAGAAAAGAAAGAGGGTATAAAGAAGGAAAGAGGGAAGAAGAAATCAAAACTGGAAATCATTAAATAAATATGTTTTAGCTGTAGTAGCAGTGGTTTAGGATAATCTGATCTGCATATACCATATGTCAAATCATACCCTTTCTTTCTCCCAAGTACACACCTCAAATACCACCAAAAGCCTGAACATTTTAATGTTTGGCCTTTGTCTATCTGAACACATTAGCCCAGTCTGTATGAAACCCAGTACTATAGGACACATTTCATTGCCTAGCTTAGAAAATTACTGTCAAAACTGATGAAATTGGTGTCTTTGGAGCTATAATGTGCTTGGCATATGTCACTGGAAATGTTTTCCAGTAGCTCACACAGGCACCAAACAAATATTTTTATTCTTTTTCTATTGACTAATCATAAATCGATCTACCTTAAATTTTAAAAGTTTCAAATCAGAAACTCTAGCCACTGATCCCCAAAGAACCAACCAAAACAGGTATCGAATTCAGCCATACAATGAGATTGAGACTGCTTCTTCCCTGAGCTAATTCCCCCAGAATCCACTGTTCATCTCATCACTCCTTATAAAATACAGAATCCTTAATTGGTCCGTGCTTCTCCAACATGTTTTTAATGAAAACGCAGCACATAACTCTTAGTTTGTTGGCTGCCAGAGCCCAATTTACAAAAGTGGGAGTGCGAGATAAGAAAAGAGTACATCTGCAGAGCAGGCTGTGCAATGAATCACACGCTGCCAGAGTTGAGTAGAATATAATTGAGTCCAACATCTCTGAGCACTTTCACCATAATTAATGATAATCTGTAACAGAGGAATCTGAGATTCCAGTTCAGAGAACTGTTTAATTAGGCCAAGTAATGAAAGCAGAAGCAGTACAAGAATATGGCCTGTCTCATGATTAATGATTCATGCTACTGAATACAAAAGTGCCGCACCGTTAACTCTAACGGAGGCAGCATCTCTCTGGCATTTACAAAATAGTGAAATGCATGCATTTTTGTATTTTAAAGATGTAACTGGCAGTATCCTTTTCTGAGCTATTTACATGATAAATATGGTTCCAAAGGTAACTGTCTTCTTCACAGATTCTTTGCTCTGGGGTAGTTAAAGATAAATATCTGCCTCTACATTAGGACTAAGGTAAGAGCTGCTCTACCACAGGATAATAAACACTTTCAATTTTCATATTAACCAACCGTATTTTCTACCTTATTTAGGACATGTCTTTTATTAATCAAATCATTTGTATTGGTTATTTCTGTATTTTCATTAGCAAAATATTTTAAAAAGTGGTGAAGGATCAAATGCAGGGGATAGAAAAGGAAAGTACATTGGACACCTTATTTTGAGAGGTCAGGGTATGGGTTGTCCAATTTGACCTTGAGTTTGACTTAAAGGTTGGGATAAGACAAAAGACGAGAATGGTTTGCCTAAAGGCCTTACCTTATAAGCCTGCAAATTATACATATTAACTGCTATTACTTACTTGGCTTTCCAATAAAACATCCAGTCAGAAGGACTTTAGAAGAACATATTAGGGATACAATGCTCATGATAAAACAAGCTGTGCCTATGGTCTTAAAAGAAGTTTTGGTTTTTTTTCAGTGCTGTTGCCAAAGTTTCTATGTTTTAGCACATCTGAAACTTTACCATAATGCAAAAGTAACATTATCCATTACAAGAGCCAGAGAAAGAAGAAAGATCTCTGAGTACTTAGTCTAGTACATAAATACAACTCATGTGTGACAATAACTTATCTCTTGTTGGCCAAATAAGACACAATATCATAGGTAACGTAACTACAAGGTTGACAGGAAGATTAGGTCCATTATCACCTCAGAAAACCTGCTATAAAGATGAAGCTTCAAAAATTATCAGAGTCTAAGGAAATGTTCTTATACTCATACACTCAAGTAGTAGAATGATGTGATCTTGTAAGTCAACTGTGTAGAAAATTAGTGCAGCAACAAAATGTGTATGTAGCAATACTCACCTCAGCTAGGGGTGCTGGTTGGGAAGGTTTCGATACCGTTAAAGGCAGAAGCTTTCTGGAGGAAGTACATCTGTAGGTGTGTGCTTTGAGGTTTAATAGCCTGGCCCCAGTCATCATCCTGTTTCCTCTGTATTAATACAATGTGAAAAGCAAGCTTCTAATTCTGCTTATCATTCATTCCTTCCATTGTTGCCAAGTCTTTTCATGCCATTATGGACTCTATCCCTCTGGAACTGTAGGCTGAAAATACATTCTTTCCCCCTAATTAGCTTTTCGACAGTTTTGGGTCTTGTTTGTTTGGGTTTATAGGGAGGTTGCTGTTGTTGTTGTTTTGGTTTTTTGGTTTGTTTATTTGTTTGTTCTTTATTTCAGGGATATAAGGGAAACTAATACAGAAACTAACACACTTCAGGATGAATCATGACTTGGAGTTGTGAATTTTTATTTTTCCTTTGGGCTAGAAATACAAGGCAGGTTTTTTTGAAGTTTTGCTTAGGTACAGAGTTGTAAATTCAAGTCAGTCACATGATTGTGAAAGTAACAGTAACATGACCCAGCATACAATTTTGCCATTGTATTTTGGATACTGTGTTTTTGTATCTCTTGGGTCTATGAAGGTCCATCTACCTGTGTACACTAGACACTCAGCACTTCGTTTTTTATAGATATTTTGTTAGACGATTTCTGCCTGGCTGTAATCTCATTGTCAGTCATCTGAGCACATTTAATGATGCTAAGTGATATTGTTTGCTAGATTAGCTATACTAAAAGCACTTCTCAGATGACAGTACTTTCAATATACAATTTGTTTCCTAAAATGTTATCTTGTTATAGGGGTATCTGTATATACGCTTTACTTCCAAACCACATTATTATTGGCTGCATGGACTTAAACAATTACAAAAAGGGAAATAGGCCTCATAATGTGTGATGTTCTCAAAGAAACCATTTTATAAGTTATTTTATGATGAGAAAGTAGCTAGCGTATTGATATATCCTTTCACTGAATCTTTACAGTGACAAAGGTAGTAAATTGATCAGAGTAGTCCAAAGTACATAGACAAGAAGTTCAAAACTATCTTGTCATATCATAACAACAATGACCCCATGTCCTGTAAAATGAGTACCTGCTGTGGGATGTCTTTCTGTGAGCTGTGAATATGTGCTGCTCCCATTGGCTAATAAATAAAGGCGCATTGGTCTCTGGCAGGGCAGGATGGAGCCAGGTGGAAAATCCAAGAGAGAGAGTGAGAGGAGAAAGGCAGAGTGAGGAGGATGCCACCAGAGCACTGTCCAAGGAGCAACATGCAATCGGACACAAGTAAAGCCTTAAAACATGTGGCGATACATAGATTAACAGAAATGGGTTGAGTTCAGTTATAAGAGCTATCTAGTAAGAAGCCTGAGCCATAGACCACACAGTGTGCAATTAATATTATGCTTCTGAGTGATTATTTTATAAGCAGCTTTGGGACCAGGGATGGGAGAGATTCATCCAGACCACAGGATGGGTGAGATTAGAGGAACTTCTGGCTACAAGTACCTGTGTTAGTTTATACATATGTTCCCAATAGAAAAGATTAGAGAGTGATATGTCTTCCAAAATGTTACCAAGGAGTCAACTTTCTGTTTCTGCACTGCCTAACACATCAGATCACCAGGTTATCCAAGATAGATACTAGAGTTCTAGCTATATGTAACATTCAAAGCAGTCAGAAAAATGAAGAGGGAAAAATTATTTGTCCAATCTGATATATATTGGGAGCTATTCATATGAACCCATGTAATGATACTGAAGTCTAGGTACCATAGAGTTCAAACTGTTTGGCAATGTGTTAAATTGAAAATTGGATGTCCTCACTAATGAAAATGAGACCTGAAACTTGACAGTTCTCTGACACAGAGGCATACTATGGTTAAATGATGCTCAGTGGAGACAGCAGCAGTATGCCCTGGAGACAGAGCAATCTCTGATATGGGGTGCTGAGAAAGCTGGATATGCACATTCAGAAGACCAAAACAAAAAAATCTGCCTCCGACTAAACAGAAATCAATACTAATACAAAGTTCTAATTGTAATACCTAAAATTATGATTACAAAATATTTTCTGACTAGAGTGGAATTAAATTGTAAGATGTTAAAAGAAGATATGGAGAATATTTTTAAATTGGACAACACATTTCTTTTAAAACTGGGTTATGTAGAAAAATAGGTTGAAAATAGGTTATAGAAAAATACAGGTTATAGAAAGTAGAAAACAATTTTGAATTTAATAAATTAAAATGCCATACCACAGCATATGGAGGACAACTGAATCATTAGAATGAAAAAACATTACATTTTAAATAATATTAGTTATAAAAATTGATTACAATGAAATCAAATTTTATGATTTTTAAAATCAGATATATGTAATTATGACAATATTTTTATTATTATATGGACAAATAGTATGATAAATTAATTACATATAAAAATAACATAATTCATGTAATACATTGTAAATAATAATAAGTTCCCTGCTATTCACTCCAAGTAAATACAAAATGTTCTAAGATTCAGTAACTAGGAGAATATAAAATCCATGAGCAAAGACCAATGGAAAGACTCTCATAACTTATACTCTTTGTTCTAATGAAAGAACAATGTTGGGTATAATACCATGGATTTTGAGAATCACCTAATTTAGTTATCTATAATACTGTCATTCTCCAGAATTTATCTGGCTTATTCACAGAACACAGTGGACTGTTTAAAGATCTTTTGCCTTGGTAAATAGTGCCTATCCTTTTTCATTCCTTGATGGTTTCTTTTATTTCAACAGACATCAGACAGTCTGTCATGTTTGATATTTATGGTCCCACATATAGTATGTATCTTTGCAAAATCCCATCACAATCAGCCACATATGGCTGCCTTTACAGTTAATACTCAGACAAAACTCTCTAACAGTGATGGTGGCATGTAGGGTGTGCCTCAGTATCATTTCTACTCTCAGAATCCTCTCTTACGATGGAAATAGGAACCCAGTACAGTAATGGAGACTATAATTATCTACCCTTAGGACAAAGTTAGTCCTCTTTACTAGTCCTGTTTGATCTGTGTATCCATCTGTTGCTCTCAGTCACTCCTTATGCTTTTGGAGATTATCATGAATTAAGGTATATTTGGGTCAGAATTCACTAAAGCCCAAGTATTTCACATGTTAGTGGGGGGACCAATAAATCTTTATTTCAATGTGGGTCCTCCAGTTGACATGTATGTATTATTAGGAAACCTCAGGCATTCCATCAGAGGGTGGCTAGGATGATTGCCACCTTATATCTTCTTGTGGACATCAAAGAATGCAGTGGGAATCACCTGTATCTCACTGTATTCTGCCTCTTATCTCTTTGGAGAACTGTTAACTAGGCCTTGAACTTTTCCAAGGGCTTTTCACCAAAACATTTGGTTTTTCATCAGATTTTTACATAATCTGACATACATTTTGTGACATTTCCAAGTGGCATAGACATGCTCTTTGTTTGGCTTTTACATCTTCTGTTTACTTTAGCACTTTATAAACCTAGCATCCATGTCAGTCTAAGGAACTGAGATCTCTCAAAACCTTCCTTATATCAGAAAGATCAAGACCTTATTGGGCTCAGTAAAGACACTAAAGCCTCTTACCAATTTCATGATTTCTGCCCATTTCCTTCAGTAATGACTGTCCTTTGTTTGTGTTCCAGTTCCTGATATGTATATGTATCTCAGCCAAAGAGTCTTTAATGGGTCCTATGAGCCAGTCCATTGGGGGATTTATTTCCCTTACATTGCCTTGACTTATGCAACCTTGGGTTATACTATCAAGGAGAGACAGTAGTTATTTTTTTTTAATTTCTATGTTTCAGTAATGTTTAGATTGATTCTATCTGTCCCCATACCCCACAGCTTGACTATCCAGACCAGAAAATTTCTTTTACTACTTTCCTTAAAATGTTTCTCAAATCAAGCACTTCAGAGGTGGATACACCTTGACTATTGTATCTCCTTCACAGGGCTATGTGTACATGCTGTCACACCCATCTTCAAGCTTAACCATGGACTTTTTCTTTATCTGTATTGAAATTTGGAACTGAGGGACATCTGCTATCATGTTTACTTCACTCTCTTCTTCCTCATTATTTGTCTTTTCCCATGGGGTCCAATATTTTTAACTCTTAGGAGGAGATAACTAACATAGATGTAATTTATACTTTTTCCCTTTTAATCCACCTCTAATCTGCATGAAGCAACAAGCCAGTACCACTATCTCATCATTTCTTTTTACCCAGTTTACCCAACAAATCAGAAGCCAATGTGGAAGATGCTAGAAGGTATGAATCTTTACTGTTTTAATTCCCCCTTTACATAAGCAAATCCCTTTGGCCATCTCAGCCAAATTTGCACATCCTATTGGGCACAGTAGGAGTAAGACAAAACCCTCAATTTGACAGCAATTTCATGCCATTATGCTACTCTCCAGAACTAAAGTGCATTCTCTAGTCCTTCAACTGTAGAAAACACCACTCATCGAGAAAGCACACAATTCCATACCACATGGCCACCCTAGGAGTCTATTCACAGATAGTCAACCTCCTATGTCTTAGTACACATATCAAGTACCATATAACCTCCATCATAACAAGAAATCACATGCTACACACAATGTGGAAGAGGGTTGCCATGTGGATACCAACCTTATGGATATTCCATGTGTAGCCAGTTCACTGTCAGATATTTGCTTGGCTATCCATTGCAGGAATCATGCAATTGCACCTCCCAAAATTCACCTTTGATCCTATCATGTCACCAGTTTTGCTCTGTATTAACCCTTTCCAGGAAAATAATAACAAAAGGTCAACACCACAGACTACTTTATAAATTCCACCAAACCCCAACTTGATGAAGCATTGAGTTTATTTGGCTTGCAGAGCATGTGTGTTGGCTGCCTGACAGGTGCATAGATAACTCAAAGGCAACTGCATCATTTAAAAATCTACTCCAGTACTGGGGTTGACTCACAGCAGCTGCATCCCTGGAGTTATCTACACAGTGAAGAGGTCACTTCAGATGGTCTGAGAGACTCCTAACTGCAGAAATTCTTACTTATTGCTGTTATAACTCTGGTCTGTTTGAATCTCCCAAGTCCCAACTTTGTAATATTTGTGAAGTTTTTTTTTTTTTTTTAAGTCGTATGAGCTTTTCTCATCCCTCCTGCTGATATCATCTCATTTCGAGAAAATCACTACATAACATCTCCTCAGATTAATAGCAATGTGTGATATCCTATTAGATTATAATTTTTTTGAGGACAGGAGCAATGTGTATATTTCTTATGAGAGCTTTGTAGTTATTAGGCTTTTAGGAATTTGAATGAATTTGGAATACAGGAACATGATCAGAGATGAGAAGACATTTATACTATTAGCTTACTAATGCAGCAAAACAGTCTCATAATTACACACCCCTGTTTTAAGATGATTCATTTACATTTTTAATATGATGGAATCATAAATAGGAAGGAAAATAAAACATATATGCTTAGTAATTTTTCCTTACATTTTATGATTAAAATGTAATTATCTAATCAGTGGAAACTAGCATAATGAATAAGGTATGGCACACAAGTAGTAAGTGAATTTAGAATTCAATTAGTACTCCTAAGGTTTTGGAGAATATTTTTCAGCAATGTGTAACATAATGGCACCTATAGTGTAATGACAATTTCACTTTAAGTTGGCATATGTTCTTCATTATCTATTTCAAAATATGGCATATTTATCAAGTAAATTTATCTTTGACCATTTTATTCATGCATATAATGCATCCTGATTACTCCCCTCCCAATCTCCTTCCCACCCCTTCCCATATTCATACATGAAGGCTCATGTATTTTTTGTTTTGTTTTATTTTGTGACCCACTAAGTTAAACCAGGTTCCCCTGTGACTGTGGGTTTGTAGCCATTGAATGTTACTTGGTAGGTGTATTATGGATGCACACCTGAAGACAATGATCACCCTCTCTCCTAGAAACCATCCATAGTTGACAGTGCTTCATGGGCTCATTAGCACATCCATGACTAACTGTTCACATACTCAACATAGCAAACACAGCTGCTACAAGTTCAGGATTGCAATAGATATGTCATATCTAGCAAAGGACATTTTATGGTCTTTCTCCCTACCTTCTTCATCATTTATTTTTTATTTTTTATTTATTTTTGTTATTTTTTGGTTTTTTGAAACAGGGTTTCTCTGTGTGGCTTTAGTGCCTGTCCTGGATCTCACTCTGTAGACCAGGCTGGCCTCGAACTCACAGAGATCTGCCTGGCACTGCCTCCCGAGTGCTGGGATTAAAGGCATAAGCCACCACCGCTCATCCCATCTTATGTTTTTTTCTGCTCCCTATTTTGTGATGTTTCCTGTGTCTTAGGGGTGTTGATGAAAGTTCCCTGTTTAGGACAGGACACTCATTCATCCGTCCCTCAGCACATTGAGCAGTCTAGGGTATTTATGTGTTGCCTGTATCCTGTTTTAAAATCAATGTGATTTAAAATCAATGTGAAACATTAACAAAAATTGTGGAAACAAATAGGTGTGATGGAAAGGAGCAAGAAAAAATTGATATATGTGTGTTTAGGCATATTTTATTGATATAATCATTATAATTTTTGTCATTTCCTTCAGTTATTAGTTGAATGCAGCTACATGGTAAAAATATACAAGTCTATATATGTCCTCTCATCTTCTCACTGCTACTCTCATAAACCAATTATTTTATTCTGTGTATTCAAGGATTCGGCTTTTTTTTTTTTTTTTCCATGAGGGCATAAATTCAGCATTGCTTCAATAATGAATGAGATAAAATATTGCATTCTATCTTCCTTTTCTCTTTCCTCCCAGCACTAACATCTACTGATTCTCAAGGGAGATCTGTGCGCAGCCAGAACTTTTACCCTAGGTTGTCTTCGCCTACTCCCCTGCTCCCTATTTTTCTTTCTGTCATTGGTTTGGTTTTATCTTCCTTTTACTGAACATTGTTTTTTGTTTGTTTGTTTGTTTTTAACGTGGTAATTCCTGATTACATTTTTCCCTCCCTCTGCTCCTCCTCATCTCCCCTTCATCTGGATCCACCTGCTTTTTGTCTCTCATTAGAAAAGAAACAGGCTTCTAAGGAATATAATATAATGTAATTAGTATAGTGTAACATGATAAAGCAAAAACTAACACATAGAAAAGTGACAAAGCAAACAACAGAAGGAAAAGAGAGTGTCCACTACAAGGCTCAAAAAATAAATAAACCAACCAGAGACCTGCTCATTTGCACATTCAGAAATCCCATAAAAACACTGAACTGGAAGCCATAAAAAACATATACATACACACAAACACATACACATATATACATATGTACATACAAATTAACTGCAGGGTAAAATGAAAGAAGAGAAAAGTCTATAAACAAAATTTTTAAGGGTAAGATTATATGTGTATATAAAATCATACATTATCTTGTATATTATATATCTAAGGAGATATATATATATATATATATATATAATTTTATGATTATATGTTATATAAGATTATATATATGAAAAGGCCCTCACATGACATTATGAAACAAGGAACCTTCAAAGATTACACTGAGTTCATTTTCTGTTTGATATCTTCTGCTGGGTGTGTGGGCTACCTTCAGAGTAGTTTGTTTCTTCAGTGAGATATACTTGAAGAAAACTAAATTTTCATCTGCAAATAGTTATCATTTGGAGATTGCTTCTGATTTGGGGATAGGGACATGTGGCCACTTCTCCTTTCAGTTCTATGACATCTTCTGGTGCAGACCCATGATTGCACTATGCATGCTGCCTTATTCTCTCAGTTAAATGAGCATCAAATTTGTCCATTTAGAGAGCCCTGTTGTCTTGGTGTACTCCATAACTTCTGGCTCTTCCACTATTTCCACTTCCTCTTTCATGGGGTTCCCTGAGGCCTGAAGGGAGGGATTTGATTTAGGGATCTCATTTAGGGCCAAGTATTCTAAGTTCTCACACTTTCTGCTTAGTATCTGTCTGTGGATCTCTGTATTTGTTACCATCTGCTGCAGGAGGAAGCTTCTCTGATGATAGCTGAGTAAGACACTGATCATGAATAGAGGAAAATGTCATTAGGAGTCATTTTGTTGCAATGTGTGTGTGTGTGTGTGTGTGTATGTGTGTGTGTTTATGTGTGTGTATGTGTGTTTATAGAACAGTAGTTTCTGCTTTTACCCTATATCTATGTGTTTTCTAGTCTCAGGTTCTTGGCCACTCAAACAGTATTTGTTATGGCTTCAATCTCATGGAGTAGGCCCTAAGTCAAATCAGATATTGCTTTGTTACTCCCAGAAGATTTGTGTTACCGTTGCACTAGTATATTTTGAAGGCAGGACAGTATTGTAGAACAAATGTTGGTGTTTACCTCTTTACTTTGGTAGTTTGCAAAATACCTTCCTTTACCAAAGACACAATCACATAGGTGTGAAGGCTCTGTGTAGCCACCAGCTCAACCTTTCCATGTTCAGTGAATTATGTAGATGTTGTTTTCAGCAACAACACCTTGCTATCAGTTTGTGGAGAACAACCTATAGTTCTGAAAACATTCTGGCTTATTGGAGGTCACCATGTGTCACAGTCACTGTTCTATTGCTAAGAAGAGATACCATGACAAAGGAACTTTTACAAAACAACAACAACAATAAACAAACAAAAAACAAAACAATCAAAACAAAAACCACTTAATCGGGGCTTGCTTTAAGTTTCAGGGGTTTAGTCCATTATCATCATGATGGTAGCATGCAGGTAGGCATTGGGGCAATAGCTGAGAGTTGCATCCTAATTTATAGACAGAGAGAGAAAGATAATTGGGCCTAGGATACAGACATATAGCCTATTGATCTACCTAATATCAAAAACAATTTAATAAATAGTCTTTTTGTATAACAACATAAAAAATCACAATAAAAACATCATATAATGTAAGAGCCAAAGGATGGAGCAAGTGCTCTGAAATACCATCTTCTGAACATAGTATGACTAACATACTTATGAACTCACAATAGCTGCAGACCCAAGTCCTGCATAAAACCAAGCCAATCGAAATTCCAACACAGGTATAGCAAGTGCTCCCAAGTCCCAAGCTTTCATGAGGAACAATTGGCAGTGGATAGCTGCAGGGGAAGGTATAATCATTCTTTTTTTTATAGTGGTCTCACTGTTTAGTTTTCCATGCTCAAGTGGATGACCTGACAGCCATCCACATATGGGCAACACAAATTGGATTTAGTAAGTTACCAAAAATAGGAGGAAGAAGGAAGCAGGCAAAGTGAGAGGGGTCATGTGAGAGAGACATGAAGGAAGTTGGAGGAGGAAAATGGGATAGTCGATAGAAGCATATTTTATTGCATACCTGTATGAATTTTCTAAGAATAAAGAAAAACTGTAATTAAAAATACGAAATAAAAGACTGTTTAAAATTGCTTCTCCTGCATAGGACACTTAAGATGAATGAGTCTATAGGATCAGAAGTTTCCCTATGTAAGTCTGAAACTGAGTGCCACCTCAACCTAATGGCCTCAAACATTGCTTTATAATATAAGACTTTCAGAAACATTATATTTATATGTCATATATATATATATAAATATGTATGATGTATATATGCATGTTGTTACAATTAATAAAATTAATAAGAAGAGGCCATTAATAAGAATCACAATGAAGAATATGGGTAAGTTTGCAGCAAGGACAGGGAAGAGTAAAATGATGTAATTATACTATAATCTCAAAAAAGGTATTTTGATAGTTTATTTTTTATTATTATTAAGAAATGTTCTATTCATTTTACATACCAACCACAGCTACCCCCTCTTCCCTCCTCTCTCCTCCCAGGCTTCCCTCCCAACCCAGCCCCCATTCCTATCCAGATGGCCAGGTCAAACTAGTGGGAACTCGTGAACTGTGGACTTATAGCTGTGGAGCCCCCATGGGACTGAACTAGGCCCTCTGCATAGGTGGGACAGTTGTTTAGCTTGAACTGTTTAGAGGGCCTCCTGACAATGAGATTGGGACCCATCCCTGGTGCATGAGTTGGCTTTTTGGAGCCCAGTGCCAATGGTGGCATACCTTGTGGCAGCTTAGTGCAGAAGGAGGGGCTTGGACCTGCCTCAACTGAATGTACTAGACTCTGCTGACTCCCCATGGAGGGCCTTGCCTTGGAAGAAAATTACTTTTCATGGAATATCTACAATATGGATGAAACTTCTCCATTCTGAAAATAGATGTCTAGAAAATTGCTATCTACAAGCAAGCCAAATCAACAACATGTTTCAAGAATTAGAAAGCCAGGTTAAGAGTTTTGCTTCTTGTTGCATTTGAAAAAGAATATGATTTCATCATACACATTCTTAGGCTTGGGGTTATACCATCAAGATCAATATGAATGATATCTGAAAGGAGCCACTTGGTATTGATCCATGACTTAAAAGAGTTTGCCAAGATGAGGAATGTGGCAGGTTTTTTTTTGTTGTTTTGTTTTTTTGTTGGTGGTGTTTTTTGTTTGTTTGTTTGTTTTTAATCAGAAATACCCAAGGGAAAAAACAATTTCATAGAAGAATGACTTATTTTGACACCTGGTTTCAGAGATTTCAGTCCATGATCATTCAGTGCCACTGATTTGGGCATGTAGTGAGGCAGAACATCATACTGGAGAATGGGAAAAAAAAAAAAAACTGAAGAGAAAGTAAAACAAGATTAGTAACATAGATCATGTAGCAGCTCCTCATACTGCAGTAGATCTGCTAACATGCCCTTGGAAGGAGAATGAGAGAGGAGGAGGAAATGACAGAGAGAGACAAAGAGGACAAGAGAGAGAGAGAGAGAGAGACAGAGACAGACAGACAGAGACAGACAGAGAGACAGAGAGAGAGACAGAGAGACAGAGAGAGACAGAGACAGAGAGAGAGACAGAGAAACAGAGAGAGACAGAGACAGAGAGAGAGACAGAGAGAGAGACAGACAGAGAGACAGACAGAGAGACAGAGACAGAGAGAGAGACAGAGACAGAGACAGACAGAGAGAGAGAGGGGGGAGAATAAGTAATATCTTTCCAGAGTATTAAGTAATAATCAATTTCTTCCAACTAGGCCACTATCCTTCATTTCTGCAACCTCTCAAATTCTCATATAACCACACTCTAGGGACCAAGAGTTCAACTTGTTTGTCTGTAGGTAACTGTTCAGATTCAAATCATCACTATAAAATTGCAACAAATCTGCAAAGCTTGGTTGGACAGCAGACAAATTTATGGTGTGTATGCATGAGGACAACATTTGTAAGATTTTGGAGTTGTTTCTGGGAATATTCACTAATGAGATGTTACTGGACCCAGAAGAACCATGAAGGCCCAGAAAGGGGCCAGAGCGAAGAAAATGAAGAAGTAAAAGTAAATACTGACATGGAATTACATAGTAGAAGCCTTTGTAGATCTCCACTAGCTTCTTGTTAAGAAGTGTGCAAACATGAACTCCAACCCCTGTTAGGTGTTAAGAATAGTGAAAAATGGTAAGGTGCACTATCAGGTTCAGAGTAAATTCGTGGTACAACTAAAAGCAAAGAGTAAAGCATTGTGGACATACTCCAGAAAAAGGTATACTTCTTCAAAAAGAACTTCAGGCATGTTCATTAGAAGAGATTGCAGAAATCACAGTTGATACAGGAGAGGAACGCTCTGTGTGTGATGCTCTTCCAGGAGGACTCCCAGGTGGACAAAATATCAAAGTGGATGACAGTGAAGCTGGCCCTGGGAAGGCCTACTTGTTATGTGCATTTGTGTCTCAATTTTAACCACAACAAAACAGTCTGAACATTATAAGATAAACAAATATTTTAAAGTTTTGGTTATTCATTTGGTAAACTGTCAGCTTGACTGCTAGCATTATTCAGTGCTTTATTCTTACTTATTTTTTCATCATTTTTCAGTCTCCAACCATAGTTGAAAGTTTTTCTACTTCTTTGCTCTTATTTTTGCTCACTATACATGTTAGGTATTACTCATTTAGCATCACTCATTGTTATTATTGTTATTGCAACTACTGTGATAATTGTTGTCAGCCTTTATTAGTTACCTATACCCATATAAATGCAGTACTATTGTGTTAGGAACTTAGAGGATATTGATGACTTTATTAACAAAAAATAGTGTAATAGCTGGCAATCAATATACTTTTTCAAAGATGATGGGAATAAACTGGGAAGGCTTAAGTTCTCTTTATCGCAGTTGGAATTAGTAGCCTTTATTTCTTAAGTTATCAACAATTTTCCCTTTAAGCCTATAGACATTTAGGCTAAGGTTAGAATGACAGATAATCTAATACAGAAGACCCTGAATGCTAGAACAGAAGAATTTCAGAGGTCAGTGGCTGAAATACTGTGCACATACAGGTGACAGATAATCTAATACAGAAGACCCTGAATGCTAGAACAGAAGAATTTCAGAGGTCAGTGGCTGAAATACTGTGCACATACAGGTAAACACTGATCCTACCATATAAATAAAGAAACTGCTCAAAACATCATGATGGTGTGATATCTCTACAACCAGAAGTTAGCAGGATAGATCCAGTATCCAAAGCTAGAATTTATTCTCCAGAGTCATGCCACACAAATAATATTAAACTGCCAATGTTTTGGAGGCATTTACAACACCCTTTCTAAATTGTATGTGTTATCTATTTATTTTTGTTTATGGAGCAGAGAATCATTTTCCAGATTTTAAACTTTTTTTGCACCAGGAAATTGATGAAAAAGGTAAATAATCATTTGTTTAAATAATGATGTGAATTACATATATTGATGAACTAATTCTTTTTATATGTCAATGTTTTTCAACATGTCAATAAGAAAAGTAAGATTGAATGGTAAAGCATTATTCATCCATTGAACTTCACTTTGACTATGGAAAACCTAAAATTGATAATGCAGAAGAAGACTTAGAGATAGTGATAACTAATTTGGAGGATACTTATCATTAAACACAGAAAAGTATAAGAATTTACATAAATTATAATTTCTGACTACATATAAATTTCATAAAATACAGTTATCTACAAAACCAGCATCTTAACTAAAAACTAGAATATTTATTAGCAGTGCTCAAATTCTTCGTTTTCTCCCCTAAAAGTCATTACCTTTAAGGTATTTGCTCTACTTATTTCAATATCTATAGATATGATTATATTATATAAAAATTTTCATTCATGAAATAAAATAGAATTTGCTATATTTAGTGAAAATCTTTTTTTTTTTTAATTTTAAAAGTCACACATAGCTGGGCCTGATGGATGAAACATAAAGTTTTAGCACTTAGGAGGTAGAAGGAGAAAGATTAGAACAAACTCAGCCTAGTGTTTTCTGTCAGCTGGGGCTACATGAGATCTAATTTTAAGAAGCAAGAATGCAATACACAGATATGAAAAGTACAATGATAATTGTATCCCAAGTCTGGGTCTCCTAGGATCATTATCTACACATCAAATAAGAAATAAAATTATAAATATTAGCTACATTCAGAGCTCCCAAAGTATAATTCTTGGCTCCTGTCTAACTTAATCAGAAACTTTCTTAAACTGATATGTCAACAAATTTCAAGTGTAATTGCTTCTGACATAAATTCTAGAAAATAATAGATGAAATAAATTCATAATATCTGGGAAAGACAGAACAAGTGCCATATAAAATATAATTGGAAATATAAATTTATTGGAAACATTGTCTATGGAAGTTGCACAAAAATACACTGATTAGAACTTAATTTTCTATAAGTTTTCACAATGAATTCATGTTTTTGAGGAATGAAATTGTGACATTTGCTATATTTTACATATTCCCAAAATGCTAACAAGTAGAATGTTGATAAATCAATAATACATGTGCGTATGTGTCTTAGCCAGTATTCTATTGCTGTGAAAAGACCATGGTAACTCTTATTAAAGGAAAGCATGTAACTGGGGCTTATGTCTTATTTAGGGTCTCTATTGCTATGAAGAGATACCATTACCCCCATGGAAACTCTTATAAAGTGAAATATTTACAGGTTCAGAGACTTAGTCTATTATCACTGTGGCAGGAAGCACAATGGTGTGCAGGCAGACCTGGTACTGGATTGGCAGGCAGCAGGAATAGACAGTGACATTGGGCCTGGCATAAGTTTCTGAAACCTCAAAACCCACCACTAGTGACATACTCCAACAAGGCCATAACTACTCCATCAAGACCACATCTCCTTCTAGTGCCACATTCCATGAGCCTATGGGGCTATTTTCATTCAAGCCACCATGGCTTGCTTTCAGTTTCAGGTATCTAATTGCTTATTGTCATGGAGGGGAACATGGAGGGGAGACAGACATGGTAGGTGAGAATTCTACATCTGATCTGAAGGCAGCAGTAAGAAGAGAGAGATTCTGGGCCTGGCTTAGACTTCTGAAACCCCAAACCCCACCCCAGTGGTATACTTCCTCCACTAAGACCACACTCACTCTAAGAAGGCCACATCTCCTAACCCCTGTCAAGTAATGCCACTCCATAATGACCAAGCATTCAAATATATGAGTCTATAGAGGCATTCCTATTCAAACCATTAGTCAGTTTATTACTGTGTCACTTAGCATAACAACAGAAGTAGATTCTCTCCTAGAGCCTATTGTCTGTCTATCCACAGGTTTCTTTGTCTAAGAATGGTGTCATGTATTGGTTCCATCTTGTGGAATGGGACTTAAAAGCAATTAGAAATTGGTCAGTGGTTCCTGTTATGTGCCACTTTTGTACTCATGACTATTTCTTGTCAAACCAGTCGTTATTGTAGCTCACAGGATTCACATCTGGGAAGGACAGATAATTACTTTCTCCTTTAGTAGCATACATAGCACTTTCTAGCACTGTTGAAGCTAGCCAGTAGGGATGAAACTTCCAGGGGAGTACCACCACCTTTATTTCTCCATTTTCTATGACTCGTGTATGTGTGTCTTCAACAATATGGGTTTACCCACAAGTTCTGGAGAGAAGCTGATAGCTTTGGTAATAGCCTGTAATTCTTGGGCATTTATGGGACATCACAGACCAAAAAAATCCAAGAGGTGCCACATTCCTGGCTCTGTTTGTTGTTGTTGTTTTGCTTATTTTTAATTTATTACTCAGTTGTGTTGAGAAATGGCGTTGTTGACCTGCTGCTATAAGATAACCTCATTTTCTCTCCCTCTCTGTGTATGTGTACATGTGTATGCATATGCATGCATGAGAGTGCACACACACACACACACACACACACACACACACACACATTCTATGGTCATAGGTTTCCCTATCACTTTTTGAAAAGTCTTACTTACCCTTCCTATATTCTGTCTTCTACCCTGCTTCCCATCATCTCCTGCATTTACCCACTCATGTAATGTTGTTCCATTGACTCTTTCTGTTTTTATTTGTGTCTTAGTTAGAGTTCCTATTGCTGCAATGAAACATCATGACCAAAAAATAAATTGGGGGAGCAAAGGGTTTATTTCCATACTACTATTCATCATCAAAGAATGTATGGACAGAAAATGAAAAAGTCAAGGGAATTAGAGGCAGGAGCTGATGTAGATGCCATGGAGGGGATGCTGCTTACTGTCTCTCTTTTAGTGGCTTGCTTACCTTGCTTTCTTATAGAACCCAGGATCACCAGCCCAGGCATGGCACTACCCACAATGGGCTGGGGCCTCCCTCATCAATCACTAAGAAAGTGCCTTACAGGCTTGCCTCCAGCCCTCTCTTATGGAAGCATTTTCTCATTTCAGGTTCCCTCCTCTCATATGACTTTAGCGTATGTCAAGTTGACATAAAACTATCCAGCACAATTGACCCCTGGTCAACTTGACATACAAACAAATCACTATTAAACCACAACCTTTCCTTTCTCATTCACCACCAGGATCCCACAATAAAAATATTAATAATTTTTAAAATCCAGCAGTCTCTACAAATTCAAGCACATTAAAAGTTCAGTCTCTCTAAAAATAGCCAGTCTCTTTTAAGATTCCAAAATCTCTTTAAAAGTTCAGCTGTGGGCTCCGATAACATTCAAAATTAAAGTAAATACCTTCTCACTTCAAGAGGGAAGAACCAGGACATAGTCACAAACTGAAAAAACCAAAATCAAACTTCAATAGTATAAGTAAGTCAACATCCAATGTCTGGGATCTTCTGGGCTCCTACAAAAGTCTTGGGTTATTTCTCCAGCTCTGTCCTCTGAAGCACGTATAGCTTGTTTTCTAAGCTCAGGAAGGGTCCACTCTACTGCTGCTGCTACTGCTCCTGGTAGTCATCCTTTAGTATTTCAATCTCCAAAATGTTAGGGTCTTATGCTGCAACGAGGCTGCACTTTCATCAATAGCCTCTCATAGGCTCTTTTCATGGAGCCAAGCCTCAACTTCTATGCATGATATTTTAAACCCTGGTCCTTCAATTGCCATTGAGGCTCTACATTCATCCCTGGTCTCTCCTGCCCTCTCATAATACCAAGTCTCAGCTGCTCTCCATGAATCCTTCATACCTTCAATGTCAGTACTTCTTGGGTGACTTTTATATTACCAAGTTAGGCTGACAGCTTGAAGTACAATCTTGACCACCTCTGGAGCACAGTTTCTGTGGCTGACTCTCAGGAAATGCTTTCTGGAAGATTTCACATCAATGATGCTGGTATTTTTTTAATTACTCCAAATTCTCAGCCCCAGCATCGAGTATCCTAGCAAAGGAAAGATTTCAAGTTAGTAGTTCTGGCATCTTGCAAATCACAGCTAGTTAATTAGCCCCAGATAACCACTACCATAGAAACTTAATTCAAAATAACAAATGGTTCTGATAGAGTCTTTTAACTTCCCTCTGAAAATTCACAAGCCAGGCCTCTAACTTCTGCACTGCCCTAAACATTCTTATCTTCCAATATCCTACAGAACATCTCATTGAGCTCTCAACACTCAGTGACTTTTCTAGCCCAAAGTTCCAAAGTTCTTCCATAATTTTCCTCCAAACATATGGTCAGGTCCCTCATAGTTCCACTCCTGATTCCAACTTGTTTCACAATTAGGGTTCCTATTGCTGTGATGAAATGCCTTGCCAAAAAAAGCAAAAAGAAGTTAGGAAGAAAAGGGTTTGTTTGGCTTACAGTTCCACAGTATTGTTCATTGTAGCTAGAGATTTCTCTCTGTAGTTACAGTTTTCCTGCCTGGCCCACAGTCAGGACAAATCTCTCTCACCCACCAGGCCCACAGCCACTCAGACCCAACCAAGTAAACACACAGAGACTTACTTGTATTGCTTACAAACTGTATGGCCGTAGCAGGCTTCTTTCTATCTAGTTCTTCTATCATAAGTTTCTACGTGGCTTGTGGCTTACCAGTACCTTTTATCTCACTTGTCATGGTAGCTGGCAGCGTCGTCTCTCTCACTCAGCCTTCCAATTCCCAGAATTCTCTTCTCTGCAAGCACCTATATGTCCTGCCTGGTTACTGGCCAATCATTGTTTTATTTATTAACCAACCAATCAGAGCAACACATTTGACATACAGAACATCCCACAGCAGTTCATCATTGAAGGAAGTAACACAAACAGTTCAGGAACCTGGAGGCAGGAGCTAAAGTGGAGGCCACAGAGGTGTGCTGCATAATGCCTTGTCCCATGTAGCTGTCTTAACACACTTTCTTAAAGAACTCAGAATCACCAGCCCAGGGATGGTGCCACCCAAAATGGGCCTGGCCATTCATCATAAATCACTAATTAAGAAAATGCCGGGGGGGGGGTGTTGGGGGGGGGGCACACACCTTTAATCCCACCACTCCAGAGGCAGAGCCAGGCGGATCTCTGTGAGTTTGAGGCCAATGTGGTATTCAAAGCAAGTTCCAGGAAAGATGCAAAGCTACACAGAGAAACCCTGTCTGGAAAAACAAAAAACAAAAAACAAAAAAAAGAAAGAAAGAAAGAAAGAAAGAAAGAAAGAAAGAAAGAAAGAAAGAAAGAAAGGAAGAAAGAAAGTAAGTTCTCTACAGGCTTGTGTCGAGCTGGATATTATAGAGTAATTTTCTCAATTGAGGTTCCCTCCTTGCAGATGACTTCAGCTTGTGTCAAGTTGACATAAAACTATCCAGCACAGTTTGATCTTCTGCTTTGTTATTTCTTTTTGACATTAAACTAGCTTCTACAGATTTAGGATGACTCTCAGTAATCTATCCACAATTAGAATGAAACAGTAAAATACTTTAAGTACTGTAGCTTACACATGTGACACTAGCACCCATGAGATTAAGATGGGATGATAGAGAGTTACAGTCCAGGTTGACCTTCACAGAAAGTCAGTCTCAGACAAACAACCTAAACCAAACAAAAACAGCAACAGAAAACATAACAAAGTGTATTTGGTGTTTCTAAAAATAGCTGTCCTCTCTTTGGTCTGGTCTTGTTATTGAGTGATGAGACAAGAGACATTTTAGGGGTTCTAAAATATCAATTAATATGTATTGCTAGATTTTTTTCAGAAGATACCACTTACTCTGGATCCAGGACATAAGAACAATTACCCTTTAACTGGGCAGTGTACTCCCTCATGGATGGATAGCTTATAGAGAGATATAAGGTGTTTTGTGTACTGCAGGAGGAGAAAAATATACAAACACCTTACCCAGCTCTGGAATTTTCACTCTACAATATTGACCTGCCGGCGATATGTGCCCAGTGGTGAAATACTGGCATGAAGGTTGTAGATATAACTAACCACTTCAGGGTAAGATACAAGGCATATTTCACATGAAGGATTTCATGCCTAGTACCATAAATATAGTCAGAAGTCCACAACAAGGGAGATCATATACCATAGCATGGGATACTTATTGTCATTTTGATAAGTGGTCCATTCTAAATATGCATGTTTATGTCCATAGATTAGTTCCTCTCTCAACTTTGGTCAGAGCTTCCTTATGTGGTGGAAAGTGATTAATTCAGATTCATCACTGGCCAAGTATAAAAACTCTGAGTGTTTATTTGTGCATGCGTCATCTCTACCTATCTCTTACCATTTTAAACCTTATACTGAGAATTCATTTACATTGTTTTCTATAATTCTGTAAAACAAATTTTAAAGATTTATTTTTTTAGTTTATTCATATGATTTTGCATGTATGTACATATGTGCACCATGCAAATGCCTGATGTTCACAAAAGCCAGAAGAATGTTTCAGGAAAGATAGATAGCTGTAATCTGCCATGCGGGTTCTGTGCATTGAGTCTGGATGCTCTGAAACAGTAGCAATGGCTTTCAGTCACAGAACCATTTCTCCATCTCTAAACAAAATTTTAAATAGCTAAAGATCTTGCTATAAAACATCTATCATGTGTTAAATAAATAATTGTCTGGTAGAATCATCATTTGAGTTCCATGACAGAAGTTAATAAAGTAGTAACAAAGATTCTGACTACTTTTGTAGAAATAGAAGAGGAACATAGTTAAGACTCCATTTAACTTACGAAATTTCAAAAAACTTCAAAAAGGCAATCTTACTGAATTATCTTTGGAAACCGTGTGATATAAACCTCCCATTACCCATGATTATAAGTCAAATTAGCTTTTGATTTTGCTAAATCAATAAATCAAAACTTAAAGAAATATTTATTAATACCTAACTTGCTCAAAGGAATGCTGAGTATTTTCTTAGTCACTGGGTATTTATAAACCTAAACACATTTTTACATATAAGAATCATAAATTTAAGTTTAATGAGTTGTATTCATCATCATAAATGATAAAGGAATAATAAGACAAATACTAGACAACTTAAATGCTCATGTCAAGTAATTGATGGACAGTGATATGAACAAGTGAAATAGAAAGATAACAAGTAGTATTAATTGAATTAAAAATTAACTTTGGGTAGTGTAGCTGGAGAACTTTTCTCCAGGTCCCACTAAGCCCCAGCAGTCCGGTAGCCCACTTATAAAATAAATACACAGATGCTTATATTATTTAAACTGTTTGGCCTAATGGCTCAGGCTTCTCTCTATCTACTTCTATCTTAAATTAACCCATTTCTATTCATCTATACTTTGCCACATGGCTCGTGGCTTACTGATACCTTACATCTTGCTTGTCATGGCAGCGACTGGCAGGTCTCCCCCCCTCAGCTTTCCACTTCCGGAACTCTCTTCTCTCTTGTCCTGTCTATACTTCCTGCCTGGCTACTAGACAATCAGTGTTTTATTTACTAACCAATCAGAGGAATGCATTTAGCATACAGAACATTCCACAGCAGGGTAGGAAAACTTTATTCATTGACATATAGAGATTAAAGTCTCATGACTCTAAAAAGGCATATTTTTAGAGAGGAGCCATATCATGGAAGTAAAATCTATGGAATATATCTGAATATTAAGAATGAAAGATGATCATTTGATTCTGGAAAGAATCTATCAAATCAGCCATTCATTTTTTAAAAATGAGGATCTACTAAATTAAAAATAAACAGACTGTTTTAACTTTGTCATTTTTTACTTGTAACACTTCTTATTTTGGTTATTTTTAGTGAGAAAACATGGATGACATAAAGTTTTAATAAATATTTCAATTAATAATATAAAATAATTCTAATCATGAACATATCTAAATGCATTATTTTTATTTGATTATCTTGGCATAATGTGAAAGTCTGTTCATTTTATTTTTCTTCTACATAATTCATTTTTTTTCTATTGCCAGAATATTTTTATTTAAAAAAATTAAGCACAATTCTACTGTATTTCATCAGTGATAATTTTGGATGGATTTTACATTAAAATTATTCAATAAACATACCACCTAGATAAAAACAAAAAATAAACATGCATTGATTTAATTTTACTAAAAATTATCTAAGAGAACATATGAGTATTTTTAATGTAGAAAATATTATAAGCATGCACGTGTTGACTACTCTTGTCTTCCTAAGTTGAACCCTCAACCCAGTAAATCATATCACATTTAGTCTTACAAACTTCCATGAAGAAGAACATAATTGTGATCCTAATGTGCTGATACTTTGAGCCCAAAGTAGAACATTTCTAAAGAACAATAATGCTCAATAATAAAGATATGTAAGTATCTTACTACAAATGAATACCACAGGAAAGTCTATGTGGTCTTTATCCAAACATTGCCTTTACCTAAGGAAGTCGTTCATGTTGTAAATCCACAAAAACAATGTTTTTTCTTTCTTCTTCATCATTGTTTCACCCTGAAACTTTGAATTTGGGTGTGTTTGAATTTGAATGTGTGTTTTATATAATATGAACTTTGAGATTTTTAAAACATGAGGCCAGATAGAATAAGAGTGAACTTTTTGTTTGATTTTATAAAGAATTATTTTACTTAGTTAAGAATGTTTTCAGAAACAATTACTGACTAAATTCTGTCTAGTCTTCCAGTTTTAGGAATAAAAAACAAGTAGGTTTTCTGAGACATAAGATGATCTTATTCTGATTCAAACCATTATAAATTTTCTTACTCTCCATTACCTACCAGTTTAGTTACTGCTCATGTAGTGAAAAGACACCACAACCAAGACAACCTATAAAAGAAATCATTTAACTGGGGTCTTACTGACAGTTAACTCACTGAGGGTATGTTAATGACCATTATGTTGGGGGGCAGGACAACAGGAAGGAAGGCTGGTGCTGGAACAGTAGCTGAGAGCTTATATCTGACCCACAAACATGAGGCAGAGAAAGGGCAAGACTGGGCCTGGTGTAGGTTTTGAAGACTCAAAGTCCAACTACAGTGACACACTCTCACCAACAAGGCCACACCTCCTAATCCTTCCTAAATAGTCCACCAACTGGGAAAAAAAACATTGAAGTAAATGAGCCCATGAAAGCCATTCTCATTCAAACTACCACTCCTACATTTCTGAATGCCTCTGATTTCCATTCTTCAGGCTATAAATGGCAGTGTCCTTACTAAGAAGAAGATCTAGAATCAGAAAGTAGCAATAGAATCACCTTTGTGAAACATTGTGATCCAGCAGGGGAAAGAAATTCAGTTGTGCGTTTTCTTTTCCCTTGTACCATTTGTATTTGCACTGTGACTTTCCACAAGTATTTCATTACTCATAGAGACTGCTTGTCTTTTGCTCACTCAGAGATGCCATTAGCTTACTTCTTTTGTTCCCCAACTATGTAACAACCCATGGGATGATGTTATTGCCCCCGCATTGGCAAGATAACTGTATTTATAACTCCACTTCCTTTGTGAGTCTTTGCATTACATAGAATGACCTTTAGTATTCTTGAAAAAGCACTTGGTATCTTGGAGGGTTTGAAAAGGCAGTCTGGCAAAATGAGACATCCATCCTGTTCCTATATTGACTGACCTGGTTCACTGGTAGGTTACTGTTCAATCAATATAAAAGGGATAGTTACATTCAAGTATTACAATCATAAGTCTTTGGTCCCCACTAGGCTTCTGTGTTTACTTGTGTCAGGGATGATATTTAAGAGGTTTTGTTACATGGGAATTGAGGTTCTGTTCTGTGAGTTCATAGTCTTGTTGACTAAAGAATTTAAAAACTGAGTCAGAAGGAAATCCCAAGACCATTTTTATTAAAGCCTAAAAGAAAAAAACAAAAGCCAGTAGCTTCCTGGAGTAAAGAGGCAGAGGATAGAAACATGTGCCTTTTAACCTAGGCATTGAAGTCACTTCATAGCTGTGAAAGGAGCTGGCCTTCAGAGAAACAGAAAAGACCCAGGATTTCAGGGAAAGCATCCTTAGGCATTTGGTCATTATATGAAACAGAAATAAAAATTAGCAAAATTACTACTGAATATGATAATCATGCAGCGTTAGCAATGAAGATGTGCTAGCAACTGATTGAAGGAGGAGCTTATGGAGAGTAGAAGATTTTTATCTCATTAGGGAGATAATTATTACTCCCATTGCCTTGTGTCTTCAGGTGAATAAGTTTTCCTGAGGAATGTACTCTTGTGCATATGATTGACAGGATCAGTTGGATTAACTCTTAAGGGAAGGTGCAATGTTCTATAATGTTATAATCTTTATGGCAGATTAAAATGTCATGTTTCCACACAGGGTCAGAGGTAGAATTCAGAATCCATTCCTCATACCAGGAGAAAGTAGCTTTTCCTTAACAGACTTCCATGAACCCCAGATATCTCCACCTTTTCATGTGGTATTTTAAATCCTAACAAGGGGCAATTACCAAGCTTCCTTTTTCTATTGTTACCGGAGAAAACTAGAGGTGGAATCCTTAATGGCCTCCCAGCTGGCTAATGTCTGTCTATGTATTATGTACATTAACAGTTTCAGATCTAAGGCTGTGTCTTAGACCAGTCAAGGAGAGCTAGCAGAGTTACAGCTATATAATTTGACTTGGCAAAGGTCTATGTCATTTTCATTCTCTCTCTCTCTATCTCTGAATTAAGTCAGTTTTAATCATTTAAAATTCTCTATCACAATAAACCTTCCTATCACCTCCATCTCTGCCCTCCTATGTGATATACCACTGGCCAACTCCTTAACTACGTACAAGTCCCAACCCCTTCTGTAAAAATTTAAATAAGAGAGATTGGGAAAACTAACAAAGACAGTTTTGCTATCAAATAAATATTAATGAAAGATATCATAATGTTAAGTTCAATAAAACTTGTTCATCCCCAACTCTATAATTTTATCCACATTATATACAATCTCCATGCCATATATTCTGGATAGCTAGTATATTATGGAATATATGAATAATTTGGATACCATAAGTGGTATGAGTTCTAAGAGTAATCTGTGGGTTTTATACGAGTTTGTCCTAAAATTTAGAAGTGTAGTTAAATTTGATGATAACTGGATATTTGGATGATGCATGGATTGAAATCTCTTCTGTAACAGACTATTTGACTTTGACTAAGGAATATTTAAATAATAAGAATGAACATCTGCCATTCAAACCAAAGAGATAAAATATGTATCATTAACACCATGTTTTATCTTCTCATTCAAATAAGCTTTGTAAGCTATCTTCTAGATATTTCAATACAAACCCTGTTAATGTTTATTCTAGTGCTTGTAATGAAATGGCATTGTTTTAAATTGTATTGTAACGCAAACTTGAATTGTTATTTTTCTACTCCTCTTCTTTGTTATGTGAATGTTTCTTTGGGAGATAAGTATCTATTAAAATATCTATTTAGACCATTAGGACACCAATGACAGATCAAAGGAATAGTTTCATTCAATTACACCCAGGTGAAATAATGAGTTTCATTAGAATTGCTATTAGGAGCATGGGCAGGTTTAGCAGCTAAAGGGCTATTAAAGAATATTGTTAGCATGGTCTAGATAAATCATGAATAGATTCAGTCACCTACCCCTTTACATTCCATAAGCATTCTGTATAGTCTTCTTCATCCTGGTTGCTGCCACATATTTCTCCACATCCCCAGGAATGGTGGGAATGCAGCAGGCTTCTGTTCTGAGCAGCCAGGTGATGTGATGCTATCACATGCTATGTACATATGCTTCCAGCATCAGACAGTATCTACATCTGACTTGCAGACCTCTGGTGCTGCCCCATTGGCCACATTAGGTTATAAAGTAGATCCTGAGCTGGTTGAACAATTTCCAGTGCCATTCTACCTTTCAGGAGAGAAATGTACACACTCTATGCACAGATGGCCATTCTTTACTCTTGGGACAAGCACCATCTTCTTCATCTGTACTCATTTGCCATTTATCCCTTCACTAAACCTAGTTCACATTTTAAAGTTTTTCCAAGTCTCATAAGCACTGAATTTGGCTTTCTGTCATTTTTTTTTCTTACCCTTAGAAACTACAACTTGACATACATTTTGCCACAGTTGCTTTCAAGTGACTAAGATGAGCTTTTTTTGTCTTTGTTTTTCTCTTTTCCTTTTTCGTTCCTGATTGTTTTAGCAATTTATGAGCATGATTTACATCCCAGTTTGAAGCACTCATGTTTTCCAGAGACTTCTCCTATGTCATAAAGACTGTGTTTCATTGCTGGGTTCAGCAAAGCCACTAAAGCCCCATCTGTCTTGTGGTCCTTGTTAAATGAATGTTTTTCTTACTCCTGTGAGCACAGTTTTATCAGACCCTGTGAACTTGGCATCAAATACTGTATCTCTTATGTCTAGTTTGCTCAGTGATTTCTGTACTTCTTGTTCTGTACCTGATATCCATGGGGATCTCAGCAAACAATAACCAAGCATCCTGAAGGACACACATTAATTATCCAGTCTATCAGGGACTGACTTCCTTAATCTTATGCCATAATGCATAGCCTTCACCTAAGGGAAGGTACCATCAATGTTTCTATGTTCCACAGCACTTGGACTGATCCTATCTTTCCCAATGCACTACAACCTCATGAGCCCAGGGATGAGAAATGCTTTAATTTCTTAGTCTGTTCAAAAGGCATAATATTACCTGATATTAGAGTTGCCTGTGCTGGGCTATTATGAAGGCTTCTTTGTATATTCTTTATCATGGTTTTCCCTTCTTCCGCATCAAAGATCAGTACCTTTCACAACATCTACCCCATTATCTCCTACTCTATTTGATTCTTCCCTTGGGTTGCAAAATTGTAATCACAGAAGATACTTGGCAAAAAAAAATACTTACATTTCTTCCTTTCATTCTCACCAAGCCTTAAAACAAGGCAAGCCATAATCTCCACCTCATTCTTTCCCTCTAATTTGTTTCTGCCTAGTCAGCTGCTAACCTGGAGAATAGCAACAATGTGTATGTTTTTTCTTGCTCTTCTATAATATGTGTGCAAGTTCTTTCTGCAAATATCTCTTCTTCACTTGCATATCTTATTTACCAGAGCAAGAGCCACACAAACCAATGATAAAAATGACTTATAATCCCATCTCATAATTCTACTTTTAGGAATTATAAAATACTATGTAGTCCACTGTCCATTTGGCATTCTCCCATACTTCTGTGGTGAACCCCATATTACAAGGAGGCTTGCCCTTCCACAACATATAAAGAAAGATAGTTACTCTGGGACTTCTCTATAGGCACTCTACCCTCAGGAGGAGGGACACTATAATAGCTATTGTATCAAGAAGGCATGCCATTGCATACCACAGTGGTAATGGCAGCCAAACCAAGATTGTTCCTGTGCAATCTCCAATCTCAGACACCTTAGCTTCAGTTCCATGCCCTATCATCTGCAACAGAGACAATCCAGGCCCTTCAACAAAAGGAGCTTAAGGAAACAAATATTGTAAAAATAATAAAATAACCAGAATCAATAAACATCTTACAGTAATGGATCAATAAAATACTTGCAAACTGAATTCAAGCTCACATTAAAAAGATCAGTCATTATGACCACGTCAGTTTCATTCTAGAGACACAGGGATGGTTCAACATGTATAAATCAATAAATGTAAATCAAACTAACTCAAAAACAGAAATCACATGATCACCTCAAAAATCATAGGATTACTGCAGAAATCATGATTATCTCAGCAAATATCATAAAATCTAATATCCCTTCATGATAATAGCACTTTTAGAGAGGCTAGGGATGAAAGTAAAAGATGTCAACATAGTAAAGATCTATAATCAACATCATGTCAAAGGAAAAAGATGAGCATCCCCTTTAAGATCAGGAACAAGAAAAGGTGTCTACTCCCTCTGCTCTAATTCAACATGGTGGTTGAAGTCTTAGCTAGAGTACAGAGGCACAGACGAGGACTACCATTTGACCCAGCTATTCCACTCCTGGGCACATAGTCAAAGGGGTTTACATTCTACTTTAGAGATACTTGCTAAACCAGGTTCATTGCTGATCTATTCACAATAGCTATGAAATAGAATAATCCTAAATGTCCTTCAACAGATGAATGAGCAATAAAAATGTGACACCTCCACAAAATGGAATTTTATTCAGCTGTAAAGAAAAACAAGTTATGAAATTTGCCAGTAAATTGATGAAACTGGAAAAAAATTAATGACTGAGGTATTGTACGCTTAGAGAGATAAATATCATGAGTTCTCTGTAACATGTGGGTCCTAGCTTCAAATCTTTGATTTTTATGTTTAGCTCAGAGTACTCATGAAAGTGAAGAAGCTAGAAAAGTATCATAGAGTAGGGAGCTCCTTAAAGGATGGAGGAGGATAGATGAATGTAGATCATAGGAAGTAAAGAAGAGGAAATTTCAGGAAAGGGAAAATTAAACAAGGATGCATGTGGGGAAAGGTAAAGATGATTAACTATAGCTAAGGATGAGTGAAATAAGTTGTATAGAAACTTAGAACACTGTGAAACAATTAGAGAGATGGAGACAGAAAGACAGAGAGACAGAGACAGAGAGATCCTGTATATCTAATTAATGCTGATCCTGAAAGCTAAGGGTTACTAAACCAATCCCCCAGCGCCTGGAGTTGTTGGATAGGGAGACCCCAGAGGCCTTCCAAACAGTATATATAGGCTCTTCCCACTCTTCTTGGCAGGCTACGAGAACTAGTTGATACTATAGGATTGCTGAAGCATAGTAACATAGTGCTACATAGACTGACAACAGAGTAAGTACTTCAACAGCCGTACCAAGTTGTGAATGCTATAGTCTGCTGCACCTTCAATAGAAAATAACAAACTTTTCTGATTGTATTTGATAACTTCTCCATATGAAGGAACTCGTAGTTTGTATTTTACATCTGTTTTAAAACCTAGAGGTAAGGAAATCTTAGGCCCTAGAAGTGTTATTTCTATTATTTAGAGACATTTTGTGGTATCATTCTGCCAAAGGCTCATCAATGTGGGAAGGAGACTCCTAGGGAGGAAGGATGGTAATAGGTTTGGGGGAGATAATAAAGGATTGAGGGCTATGGCAGTTTGAAATAACATGCCCCCCAAAGGGTGCAGCACTATTTGGAGGTATGGCCTTGTTAGATTAGGTGTGGTCTGTCATTATGTGGGTGCACTTTGAGGTCTCTTTTCTCAAGCTTCACTCAGTGTGTCAGTCAGTCAATTTTCTGCTGCCTTCTGGTCAAGATGTAGCCAGAACCATGTCTGCCTGCATACCACCATGCTCCCTATCATGATGATAATGAACTGAAACCGTAAGCCACCACCTCAATTAAATATTTTCTTTGTAAGAGTTGCCGTGGTCATGGTTTCTCTTCAAAGCAACAACAAAACCCTAAGACAGGGACATAATACCAGAATGCATTTTATAAATTGTCAAAGAACAAACTCAAATTTATTTGAGGCAGTTAAGGCCAAAGCACTAGGCCATGCCTTAATCAAACAATGAGCTGTGACATGTGCAGAGCACTCTGGTAAGAGGAAATCTGACCCATAAACTCCAAACTGGAAAATGATGATGTGCAGCCCAGAGCCAACCAAGAAACGCCATAGCAGATAGGAGCAAAAGCCTGCCAAACAGCCCACACATAAATACCTCAACCCTTTGTTTAATAAATGAGACTGCTTGCAAACTCCTGGAGTCTGTATAATTGCCTCCAAGTCTACCCACTCCCTGCCCCTGGGTGTTAGAGACAGTGAGATCCCAGCTGCAAAGCCAGAAACATTTATTGTCTTAGTTAAAGTTTCACATGCTGTAAAAAGACACCATGATCATGGCACCACTTAAAAAGGAAACCATTTAATTGGGATGGCTTATAGTTTCAGAGGTTTAGTCCTTTACCATCATGGAAGAACATGGTTGTAGTCAGGCAGACATGGAGCTGGAGAAAGAGCTGGGAGTTCTACAACTTGATCCACAGGCAACAGAAGGAGAGACTGCTGCACTAGGCGTATCTTGCGCATATAACCTCAAACCTGGTCTTCCACAGTAACAACCTTCATCTAACAAGGCCACACCTACTTCAACAAGGTCATACCTCCTAGTAGTGCCACTCCCTATAAACCAAGCATTCAAACACATGAGTCTATGTGGGTCGTTCCTATTCAAACCACCATATTTGTAAAAGAAAATATGAATGTAAGCCAAGAATTCTTTAACCCTATTTTATTTAAGTTAAGTGAAGTAAACACACACACACACACACACACACACACACACACACAAACACACACAGCTCTATGACCTGTGTCTGTAATCCCAACACTTGAACAGCAGGATGGGAATCAGATGCAAGAGAGTTATGAGGAAGCTCACAGAACAATGAGCCTAGAGTACTCTAAAGTACTGAACATGGCAGAAAAATAAGAACCTGCTTTAATAGGTGAAGGAAGGAATGAACTCCTAAAAGTTTTCCTCTGACCTCCATACATACACAAACATACTCGTAGTACTAATAACAAACAAATAGAGGAAACTGAAAAAATTTGATAATATTCACTATTTTTTCCTAACAAAACATCAACTAATATAGAAGAACATTGCTGGAATATATGAAGAACTACAGAATAATAATTGTATTGAGTAATATTAGCAACAACCACATTGACAGTCTTTTAAACAGCTTAGCTCAATACAATTAATTTCCTTTCTTTCATTATTCTGTATTCTGTTTGGCATGACAACAAATTTAACAAATAAATGTAAAATAATAACAAAATAGTTTTTAAAAGTATGACAATGACATAATTCTACTACTATCTTGGTTATATAAATCTACCTGAAACATTTAGGAACCTGTGAAGAGAAAACACAAATCAGAAATTAGTGCTGGTTGAGATTACTGGTTTTCAAGGAAATAATCTATGTTCAATAAATTAGTTATAGGAACTAGAACTGATGCTAGAGACATGTCTGGGAGTGTGGGTTTAACCTACTGCATCCCCAGATTAGTAAACAGCCATAGAAAGGCAGTCTGGAGAGACAGTCAGTACTGGAACTGTAAAATAGTCTCATGGCAGGGTCTGGGTTCACATGAAAAAGGTTCCTATGAGAAGTAACTTTGACCTTGGGAGGCTAGATGCTGAGTTTATCACCTAAAGGTAAATGATGATTCTTATACTCCTGAGTTTGAGTTCAGTAGGTCATTCAATCTCTAGTGCCAACAGTTGACAATTAAGACTTTACAGCAAGATTGAGAACTGAAATTCTAAGGGATCATTTGATCTCTATGGACTCATCCTTCTAGCAAGATGCTTATGATTTAACAAGTTTTGAAAGCCTGGTTCATCTAAACCTATCTCAATGCTATTTTCTTCAGCTACCAATGTACTTAGAAGAAATTCCTAGATGAATCATAAACCACTTCAGGGTCGCAGCAATCTTGGGAATGTGAAAGTATTTGTGTAGACAACTGACTTTCACATTAGGCATGGCCTTCAGAGGCTTCTGTTATACCAGGGAGAGAAGCAGAGAAGATACCTCTGTGGACATGTGACATCCGGCTTTTCTGAGAACAGTGTAACCAATGAAGACAAGAAACTTCATTTTCTATTTACTCTTTCCTTAGCCTGCATTGGTTGACTCCAGTTTTAGACACCCCAAAATGAAGTAACCTCAGACTTACAAGGGACATTTTTTGACCTTTGTGTCCCTGATACTTCTTTCTACTATGCTTGAAAATTTTTACTCTTCTACAATTAATAAAATATTTATCCATTATTTTTCCTTTCTTTTATCTAATCTTTTCTTACTTTCCCTGTCCCTAGCTGTAGTTTGTTCATTTGCTATTTTTTATTTGTGTGTGTGTGTGTGTGTGTGTGTGTGTGTGTGTGTGTGTGTGAACATGCACTCATGTTTCAGTGTGTGTTTGTGTAGGTACAAGTGCAAGACACACAGACTGGGAGTAAAACTATGGGAGCCAATATACAAAAAAAAAAAAAAAAAATGAAAGCAAAAGCAACCAGAGATAGTTATACATAAGTCTAATAAAGAATGCTTCAAGTAAATATTAGCCAGAAAATAGATTTTTTTAAAAGTTTATATTTATTTACAAATGTGCTGTGGGATGTTCTGTATGCTTTGAACCTATGTTGCTCTGATTGGTTGATAAATAAGATGCTGATTGGCCAGTACCCAGGCAGGAAGTATAGGCAGGATAAGTAGACAAGGAGAATTCTGGGAAGAGGAAGACTGAGTCAGGAGACACCATCCCTCCGTCTAGGGAGCAGCATGTAATGGCACACAGGTAAAGCCAGAGAAAACATAGCAACATACAGAATAACAGAAACGGACTGAGTTTAAGTGTAAGAGCTAGTAAGAGTAAACCTGAGGTAATGGCTGAGTAGTTTTAATTAATATAAGCCTCTGCATGTTTACTTTGGCCTGAGGGTCTGTGGACCAGGCGGGACATAGGAAAACTTCCAGCTACACACTACACATAGAACTAATTATCAAGCACATTTAACAGTATATGTGTATGTATAAGAGAAAGAGAGAGAGAGAGAGAGAGAGAGAGAGAGAGAGAGAGAAATGCTGAAGTTGGCTCTGAATTTCATAAAACTAGCACCACAGGATAAACAGGACAGATAGGTACAGAAGTAATGTAGATGAATGAGTTAAATAATTAAACAGAAATTTCACATAAATCAAACAGACATGACAAAAACTATAGTATAACCCATTCAATAGCTATGAAATATACGGTATATGTAGAAATAAATATGTATCTGTGGTCTATGATACATTCTTCAAAATATTAACAATTATAACAAATTGTTATAACAATTATAACAAATATTAACAATTATAAGATAATTCAAATATTTTCTTGTATCTTATCAGATAAAAATGGAATAAAAATAGCAATCAAAAGCAAGAGAAAGCTCAGAATTTATAAATGTTTGCATGCTATACAGTTCATTGAAGAAATCAGGGAGGAAATTTTACACATCTACAACTGAATCAAATGAAAACCCAACTTAGCTGAATCCTTGAGATTCATAAAAGGTAATAATTGCAAGGAAGTTTATAACTATGAATTATTTTATAAAATCTAAGATAATATCTTCAATAAATAAACTAAGGATGCAGCTCAGGGTCTTAAAAAATAAGAATAAGCAAAGTCAAAAATAATTACACAGAAAACTATTAAAATGGTCAGGGCATACTATTTTGTGTTTGGGTGGGATGTACCATAAATATCTGTTAGGTTCATTTGGTTTATAAAATCAGGTAGTTTCAACATTCCTTTCTTCAGTTTTTTTCTGGATGACCTGTCCAGTGGTGAGAACAGGCCATTAAAGTCACCCAATATCAGTGTGTGAGGGTCATATGTGATTTAAGCTGTAATAGTGATTGGTTTTGTTTTTTAATTTTTTGTTTTTACAAATGAGTTCTGTAGTTGGAGTTTTCCTGCCTGGCACATAGTCAGGACAAATCTCTCTCACCTGCCAGTCCCACAGTCGCTCAGACCCAACCAAGAAAGCACACAGAGACTTATATTGCTTACAAACTGTATGGCCGTGGCAGGCTGCTTGTTATCTACCTTTTCTATCTTAAATTAACCCATTTCTGTTAGTCTATACTTTGCCACATGGCTTGCGGCTTACCAATGTCTTTACATGTTGCTTCTCATGGCGGCAGCGGCTGGTGGTGTCCCCCTCCAGTCTTCTACTTCCCAGAATTCTCTACTCTCTTGTCCCGCCTATACTTCCTGCCTGGCCACTGGCCAATCCGAACTTTATTTACACAGAGCGATATCCACAGCAGAGTTCCCTTGTGGTTGGGACATAGATGTTAATAATTGGAATGCTGTTGTGGCAGATTGTTCCTTTGATGAGTATGTAGTATATAGTGTCCTTCCCCATCTCTTTGATTAATTTTGATTTCAAGTATATTTTGTTAGATATTAAAATGGCTATGATAACAGCTTGCTTCTTAAGTCCATTTGCTTGGAATATCTTTTTCCAATCTTTTACCCTGAAATAATGTCTATCTTTGATGTTAAGGTATGTTTCTTAGATGTAGCAGAAGGACAGATATTGTTTCTGCATCCATTCTATTAGTCTGTATCTTCTTTTTATTTTTTCTTTTTTTATTTATTATATTTGTGTTTTAATTTTACACATCAGCCATGGATTCCCCTGTACTCCCCCCTCCTGCCCTCACCCCCACCTTTCCCCCAGCCTCTCCCCTCCATTCCCGTCTCCTCCAGGGCCAAGACTCTCCTGGGGATACAATTCAACCTGGTGGATTCAGTACAGGCAGGTCCAGTCCCCTCCTTCCAGGCTGAGCAAAGTGTCCCTGTGTAAGCTCAAGGTTCCAAACAGCCAGCTCATGCACTAAGGACAGGTCTGGGTCCCACTTCCTGGATGCCTCCCAAACAGTTCAAGCTGTTCAATTGTCTCACTTATCCAGAGGACCTGATCCAGCTGGGGGCTCCACAGCCTTTGGTTCATTAATTCATGTGCTTCCATTTGTTTGGCTATTTGTCCCTGTGCTTTTTCCAATCTTGGTCTCAACAATTCACACTCTTACAGTCCCTCCTCTATAGAACTAAACAGAGAATTTTCAACAGATGAAGTTCAAATGGCTCAAAGACATTTAAGGAATTGCTCAACATCCCTAATTATCTGGGAAATGCAAGTCAAAATGACTCTGAGATACCAACTTACACCTGTCAGAATGGCTAAGATCAAAAGCACAGAAGACAGCTTATGCTGGAGAGGATGTGGAGCAAGGGGAACTCTCGTCCACTGCTGTTGGGAATGCAAGCTTGTACAACCACTTTGGAAATCAATATGGCATTTCCTTAGAAAATTGGTAATCAATCTCCCCCAAGACCCAGCTGTAGCACTCTTGGGAATATACCCAAGGAATGCTCAATCATACCACAAGGACATTTGCTCAGCTATGTTCATATCAGCATTATTTGTAATAGCCAGAACCTGGAAACATCCTAGATGCCCTTCAACTGAAGAATGGATAAAGAAAATATACACAATGGAGTACTACTCAGCAGAGTAAAACAATGACATCATGAGGTTTGCAGGCAAATGGATAGATCTAGAAAAATCATCCTGAGTGAGGTAACCCAGACTCAGAAGGACAAACATGGTATATACTCACTCATAGTAGAACACTAGATATAAAACAAAAATGACTAGACTGCTACAAAACTCCAGGGAGGCTACCTAGAAAACAGGACCCTAGGAAAGACACAGGGATCACCCAATGATAGAGAAATGGTTGAGATCTACATGAACAACCTGGACGACAGTGGGAGTAATGAAGGGCAAGGTTTGAGGGAAAGAAAGCTTAGGGGAGCAGGAGATCCCAGCTGGATCAAGAACAGAAAGGGGGAACAAGGAATAACAGACCATGATAAATGAATACCACATGAGAACAGGAAGAAACAAAGTGCCAGAGAGGTCCCCAGATATCCACAATCATACATTCACTGTAGACTACTGGCAATGTTCAAGAGAAAGCCTGATCTGACCTAGTCTGGTGATCAGATAGCCAAACACCCTAATGGTCGTGCTGGAACTTTCATCCAATAACTGATGGAAGTGGATGCAGAGAACCTTGGCCGGGCCCCAGGTAGTCTGTATCTTCTTATTGTGGAATTGAGACTATTGATATTGAGAGGTATGAAAGACCAATGATTGTAAATTCATGTTATTTTGTTGTGGTTGTTGTTGTTGTTGGTGGTGGTGGTGGTGGTGTTGGTGGTGTTGTTGTTGTTGGTGGTGGTAGTGTGTGTGTGTGTGTGTGTGTGTGTGTGTGTGTGTATGTGTGTATGTGTGTTTCCCTTTTTATTTATTTCCTGTGTTTTCATCACTGTAGTTAACCTTCTTGGGTTAGAATTTTCCTTCTAGTACCTTATGTAGGACTAGCATTATAGATAGATTTCTTTTCTAATTTGACTTTGTCATGAAATACCTTATTTTTCTGTCTACAGTGACTGAAACTTTTGCTGGATATAGTATTCTGGGTAGGCATCTATAGTCTTTTAGAGTCTAGGTCACATCTGTCCAAGCCCTTCTGGCTGTTTAAAGTCTCCATTGAGAGAAGTAGGGTATAATTCTAATAGGTCTGCCTTTATATGTTACTTGTTCTTTTTCCCTTACAGCTTTTAATATTCTTTCTTTGTTCTACATGTTTAGCATTTTGGTTATTACATGGTAAGGGGACTTTCTTTACTGGTTCAATCTATTTGGTGTTTTGTATATTCTTCTACCTTTATAGCCATCTCCTTTAGGTTAGGAAAATTCTTTGATGCTTTTGTTGAAAATATTTTCTGAGCCTTTGATCTGGGATTCTTCTCCTTCCTCTTATTCCTATTACAATTAGGTTTGTTCTTTTCATAGTGTTCCATATTTCCTGGATCATTTGTGTCAGGATTTCTTAGATTTAACATTTTATTTGACCAATGTAACCATTTCTTGTATTTTCAGTGTCTGAGATTCTCTCTTCTATCTCTTGTACTCTGTTGGTGAAGCTTGTTTCTAGTTTCTGTTCACATTTTTAAATTCGATTTCAGAATACCCTCAGTTTGTGCTTTCTTTATTGTTTCTATTGCTATTTTCAAGTCTTGAACTGTTTTATTCGTTTCCTTCAACTGTTTATTTTTCTCTTGACTTTCTTTAAGTGAATTATTCATTTTTTCCAGTTGTTTGTATTTTCCTGAATTTCTTTGAGGGATTTATTCATTTCCTCTAATTGTTTGTTTGTGTTTCTCTTGGATTTCTTTAAAGGAATTATTTATTTCTTCTTTGAGGAACTCTGTCATTTTCATATAGTTGGTTTTAAGGTCTTTTTTTTTGTGCTTTAGGTATGTTGGAATATCAGGGTCTGCTGCAGTAGAATAATTGGGCTTTTTTGAAGACATGTTGCCTGGATCTTACTGATTGTGATCTTATGCTGGCATCTTGTTTTGGGGTGATTATAGATCTAGGTGTGGAATTCTAAATAGTTATTGTTGGGTGGGTGTTTTGTTACTTTCTGTTTACTTCTTGAATTTCCAGAGAGTATCTTGACTGTGTGTTGCCTGTTTTATTGGACTACTTTGTTGGTGTATTCATGGGGAGTAATTGCTGGTGTTGGAGCCTTGGAGAATGGGAGGCCATGGGGAGGATGGTCTGTGAGATCCACAAGAGGCATGGACAGAAGGAAAGGCAGGCTGCAGCTGCTGTTTTTTCTTTTCTGTTTTTTGTTTGTTTGTTTGTTTTGACACAGGGTTTCTCTGTGTAGTTTTGGTATCTGTCTGGATCTCACTCTATACACCAGACTGGTCTCAAACTCACAGAGATCCACCTGGCTCTGCCTCCTGAGTGCTGGGATTAAAGCTACCATGGCCCACCTCTATTGTTGTTTTATTTTGAGTTTTTTGTTTGTTTGTTTGTTGCAGTCCTAGGGACTACCCTGAGGATTGGGTCTGGGGGAAAAGAGAGAGTGGAGAAGGTCCATGGACCACCTAACTGCTCTTCTGGCAGACATAGCCTGTGGTTGGGCAGGGGGTGTCTGACTGAGTTGGGGGCTCTTACACATTGATGGGGGTGAGTCAAAGTCTCAATATAATTTTGAATTTAGATTTCTCCATTGGCTACTGAGTTTGAACATTTTTTAGATGTTTATTCATCACTTATATTTCACTCTTTGAGAAATGCCTGCCCATTTATACTTAATGGGAAATTTCAACAGGAAACTCATTGGACTTTTCTGACTATTTGGAGGTAATATTGTAATTAAGCTGTAAGACTTTGGCTAGTGATGTGGTCTCAACTGTTGTGAGAAGAGGAAGAACTTCAGTATTTTGTGTTCAGTTCTGGTTAGACAAATCCTGATCACCTCTAGGCAGAAAAGGATCAAGTATAATCAGTGTTTCATACCTGTTTTGTAAATAAGGTATTTTTAGTTAGGTTTCTATTGCTATGAAAAGATACCATGACCACAGCAAATACAATAAAGGAAAATATTTAATTGGGGTGGCTTACAGTTTCAGAGGTTTAGTCCACTATCATCATGGTGGGATATAGTGGTATGCAGACAGACATGGTGCTACAGAAGGAGCTGAGTTTTCTACATCTTGATCCACTGGCAATAGGAAGTGAACTATGACACTTGGCATAGCTTAAGCATAGGAGACCTCAAAGACCACCCCAACAGTGACACACTTCCTCCAACAAGACCACATGCACTCTAACAAGGCCACACCTCCTAATTGTGTCACTTCCTATGAGCTTATGAGATCTAATTACATTCAAACTACCACAGAAGTTATCATGTATACAGAGCTCAGTGGTGGGGGTGGGGGGGACTGAGAAAACCTTGAATGAATGTATAAAGAGTAAATGAATTTTTGGTCGTGAGCCTTAGACTTTAAAGGCTGAGCTATATGAAAGCTCATGAGGTCTTAACCTTAGATAAAGAACTGCAGGCAATGAAAGAATGCTGAGTAGGATAGTCTTCCCCAACCAAGACCATACAAATTGGTTACATAATACCAAATTGTCAACCCTGAAAATACATGCATACAAATACCATTGCATAGACAAACCTGGTTGTTTTTATGTATTTAAGAACACATGTGTGCGCATGCATGCACCCGTGCACGCGCGCACACACACACACACACACACACACACACACACACACTCACATTTAAAGAAAATGGTGTTATAATTTTGAAAGAGAGAAAGGGAGTACTCAAAAGTGTTTGGAGGGAAGAAAGGGAATGAAGAAGTGATATATTATATAATCTAAAATTAATTTTAAAAAGAGTAGATGAAGTTCTGAAAAAAGTGTGTCTTGTTAACTTGGGCATGAGCATGTTATTGACCAATGCCTCAAATTTATGGCAAAGTGGCAAAGCATCTTGGAGTCAGGCTCAAAATGGTAAAGCCTTCCTCTGGTCCAAGCATGGACTCCTACTGAGTTTTGCTAATTCCATAACCACCAGCACTCTCAGCCCCTTGTCCTACATAATAAAAGTTCAGAGGTTCTTGGTTGTTGTGCCTTAGTTGTTGCCACCCCATCAGAATGGAAACAACTCATATGACCCCAGCTTTTTTTCTACACATGTCAGCCTGTCTGTTCTTTCTTATTTTCCTCACAGCCCCAGTCAGGGTTCTGAGATCCAAGCAGCATGGAGACATGGTAGCTCTGTATAGCTTTCATTAGCCACAATGACAATACTAGTTAGCCCTTGTGAAAAAGAGTTCCCCTTTGATGCACAACTACTTTATGCTTGAGACTATTATACAAGCATGTCTTTTAAGTGTCTCTACCACAATACTACTGACTGTCACAATGTACACGTGTACTAACACCTGCAATATGTTTCACTTTTCCATGATTATTTCAATTCCACAACATGTAAGGGTTGCTGTCCTTTGCTTATGTGTGTGTGTGAGTTGGCCAAAGAGGGGACATACTGAGGAGATGTAAGTAAGATATGTAACATATAAGTAAGAAGCATCTCAAAGAAAGCAAGTCTCAAAAAATGAATAGACATAGCATATCCCTGTCTTCAGTCTTTTCACATGTAACTATGTGTGTGCCCTGTGCACAGATATGCATGTGTTTGTTTTTCACAATACAAAGGCATTGCAATATGGTAGAATGAAACCTTGTTAGGCTTGTAGAATTGCACATTTATATATATATATAAATTAATTAAAAAGTGTTTATTTAGTATAAGTATATACAGCTGCAAGCAAACACGTGTGTGAGTGATTTCATAGAGAAGGATTTGCAGGAACAAGAATAACTCAGAATGTCAGCACTCTGGAGGCTGAAGAAGGATCACAAATTCAAGAGGAGCTTAAGCTATTCTGTGAGGCTGTGTATCCAAAACAAAACAAAACAAAAGCCATACAAACAAACAAATGAACATATTAGTGTGGAGAAATGGATGCATCTAGGAAAAGCACTAATATGTAGCCTTAAAAGCACTATTATTTGTCTGTATGTGAGTGTGCATGCGTGCAAGCATATATACTTACCATATGCTGTGTGTGTGATGCAAGTGTGTGAGTGTATGTACACTCTTGTGCATGATTTTACAGAGGTCACAGGACTATGTTTGGTGTTTCTGTCTCTGCCCTCCCTGCCTGATTGTTTTGTTTCCTGTTTCAGTTAGGCTAGCTTGCCAGACAGCTCTTGGGACCCTCCTGTCTCCTCAACTGTAAGGGTACAAGCAGCTGCAGTTATGGCCAACTTTTTAGGTGAGTGCTGTAGATTCAAACTCACATCTTCATGCTTACAGAGCAAGTACTTGTATTCACTAAACTATCTCTCCATCTGCAAGCAAATATTATTCCATATGTAGATAAGCCGTTCTGAAAAGCTAAATTTAAGTTAAAAGTTTGAAGGGGGAGAAAGGATCAGAGGAATCAGAGATGTCAGGAATACCATGAAAACACGCCCCATAGAATCAACTGATAGGGACTCCTTTGGGCTCACAGAGATAAGCGAGCCTATAGGGGTCTGACCTAGGTCCTCTGCATACATGTTTTGGCTGAGTAACTCAGTGTTCTTGTGGGATTTCTAACAGTGGGAATGAGGACTGTCTATGACTTTTTGCCTACTTGTGGGACCCTTTTCCATCTACTGGCTTGTCTCATCAGCCTTGTTGTGATGGTATATGCCCAATCTTATTGTAATTTGCTATACCATACTTGGCTGATGTCCCTGAGATGCTGACTCTTTTCTGAGGGAAGACAGAGGGGTGGATCTGCAGGAGAGGGAAGGTTGAGGGAGGGCAGGGAGACTGGGGGATGGAAGGGAGGGAAACTATGGTCTGGATGTAATATATTATAGAAGCATATAAAAATAAAATAATTTTGTAGCTCTACTAAACTAGTAAATGTTAACTTGGCACTGTTTTAATTTGATTTGAGTTTGACATGACTATAATTTGTTACTACTGGAGAAAATTATGAAACGCCTTTATGGTCATGCCCTCTCCCAGCTTTGAGGTCAAGTCCTGCCTTTGGTAATCCAATGTCCAGGTTTTTATTATTCTTATAGTAATTTCTAGAACTAGTCCATAGTTACAGGACTATGTATCTGGTGTGTCTCTTAGCATCAGTGTTATTTTATTTATTTATATTTTAGTTTTCATTTGGGTATTTTAATTCTGTATAGCAATTTTTTCTAAATTCAAATATGATAAAATCTATTTTTTCTTTAAAAAATATATAAAATAAAAATGAAAAAAGTAAAAGTTTGGATTATAGTATACCAACATATCTAGATTGATTTTATTAAACTGAGTAAAATGCTTTTGTTTGACTTCTTAAAATTTGGAAAATTCCACAAAATAAAGTGACTACTGTAATTTTAAAATCCCCAAAAGTGATAACAAATGAAGGAGTTGTGAATAATAAATCATAACATAAAGCTAACTCACAATGCATTTTAAACATCCATGCTATCTAAATGTAGTCAAAATATCTCTTACTTTCCACTGAAATATTAGAAATATCTTTTATCCTAAAGGTAGGAGTAATAGTGGCTGAGATACACCATTCACTATGGGATTTGTACAAACCTTTGCAATAATTTTCAAAGCTATGTTCTTATTCTGTAATCTATGCTGTGAGCCCCTGTAGCCACTTGAGGGAAGAGTTCATGTAATCTTGTCCTTTCCTCTACCACAGAGTGCTTAACCCCCACTCCCTTCTGTGCACAATTCCCAACCAGCACCAAGACTTTTCATTACTTCCTGAAAAAAAAAAAACCCACAATGTCAAAATCTTTTGGATTTTTAGACAGCCCTAAGATCATCATAAATGGACTTTGAGGCATTCGACAAAGCTGTGTGGCTAAGATACTAATTGAATGGAGATTCTGAGCTTTCCCCTTAAGCTCTGTGTGTATTTAAGGTTGACCAGGTTTATAGTTGAAGCAGGAGAGGAAGTAACTGCATCATTTCACTCATTTTCAAAGTGAGTATCAGGAGAGAAATTCTGAAATTCTGGAGGCATTCTTGATTTGCTCTCTATTTTATCATTTTCTGATAATTATCTATAAAAAAAATAGAACATCTTAGACGGCCAGTTAGGTTCACAAAGAAAGCATAAAGGTGAAAATAAAAGAGATTAGTGCAAATATAAACATGAGTGTGCAAGCATACACACACCATACACACACCACATTGAACACTGAGTGAACAATAAAAAGAAAAGAGAAAAATCACATGAAAAATTATGAAACATTACATATTCACATCAAATAACAGTGACTAAGTATGACCTATCTAGACCTTCTGTGCTTGTTACCTATGGCTATAAGCCACACTATTGACTTAAAAAGTTAGAACACACCTATCACTGAACGACAAATGCAGAGATGAAGGGAACAAATGAAAAGAATAGGACTTAGAATTGGAAACACATTGAAAATTATACATTGAAGTATCTGGAAGACCTTCATCTCAGAATCAAGAGCGAAATTCAGTGTTCTCATGTTGCTGTGGATTCTCAAAGCACGATCCTCTTCTCTTAGTTTGTGAACACATCTACTGAGTTGTTCTTTGTGTGGGTATTTGTTTCCTAAAGAAGCAGCAAGTGGCTATCTCAAAGAAGGTTTCTCATATTATTTTTCATAGCAAGGAAATATTGGAAGCAAGCATTGATTAGTGTGCTTTCATGACTCAAAATGACATATTTTCAAGTGCAAAAACTTTCTAATCATTTTCAGTTTTATAGATATGTATTCATAAATACATACTCAACTTGATTTTCGTGAGTAAAAGAATATATACATGTAACAATCTCATAATGAACTCAAATATTCCTTCAAAAATAATTTAAATGATTTAACTTCATTAACTTAAACCTCTAATTTGTATCCATTATAGAAGTAAGAATGTTTTCTATTTGTCAGCTTTTACACATTAATGATTATGCTCTGCTGTGAATATGCATCTTAATTCCAATAGAGAATGAAAACTCTTTAGTAATCTTCATACTTGATGCTAGCCAAAAGTCCAAGAAATGGTTCTTTACTATTCTTACTGCTGTTATTTGATGGGAGAATGTCTTTCTGTATGTTGCAAATATGTATTGCTCTGATTGGTTGATAAATAAAGCCGTTTGGCCTATGGCAAAGCTCCTTAGAGGTAGGCAGGAAATTCAAAGAGAGAGAGAGACAAGAAGAAGGCAGGAGTGGAGGGGACGCCAGCAAGCTGCCCAAAGAGCAACATATAATGGGACTCAGGTACAGCCATGGAACTTGTGGCAATAAATAGATTAATAGTTATGGGCTAATTTAAGATAAAAGAGCTATGTAGCAAAAGGCTTAAGCCATGACCTGGCAGTTGTAATTAATATAAGCCTCTGTGTGTTTACTTGGGAGATGTGAATGGGAGAGATTTGTACCTGACCACTGCTAGCACACAGGAAATCTTCCAACTACAGTTACTTTTCTTAGAGTTATTTTTTATAAATATTAATGATGTAATTACTGTAAACTATGCAACATTCATTGGAAAAAATGTCCTATAGCTGTTTAAATAGGTGATTTTCCTCAGTTATATTTCATGCCTAGACATCTATACCTTCATTTCTAGATAACTTACAAAGGCAAGCATGTTTGTTTTAAGTGGCTTTTTACCTTCTCTACTACTTTTTAATAGAATATGGAACAAGGATCATGCCATAGTGGGAAATATAGTTTATGCTGGTAAAACTCTACCTCACTCCATTTCAACATTGCAAATGTTCATCAAAACTCATAGCTTCACAGTGATGCTCTGCTTCTTCTCTCCTTTTAATTTTCTCTCCCATATATTACATCCAGACCACAGTTTCTCCTCCCTTCCCTCCCCACAGTCTCTCCCATACAACTTCCCCTCTCCCTGAGATCGATGCCCCCTTCCACTGCTGCTTCTTTTAAATCTATAATTTAGTGTCTGATTCTGCTTTGTTCCTTGTCTCTCATTCTTCACCAATTACTAAGTCATTCTTACTTAACAGAAAATTAGTGCAAATATGCACAGCCTAACTATGTATGGTCCATAGTGGGTGGCCAAGAGACTGAAGAAGCACCAGGAAAGATGTGTATGGTTTAATGTATGTATTTGTTACCAGGGATACTCACAGAGAAGGCATATTTACAAAATGATGACCAGGTTAAATTGAGGGTCCACGAGGATCATGGAACCACCAAAACTTCTTAGAATATCAAAACAACAATGGTATGGCAGGAGGTTCCTTACATCAGCAAAAATGTCCTCTGTTACTCTGGAATGTTCTGTGGCCCCTCTCTACAACACTAAAAGCAGCCCTTATCTTTCTTATCATGGTGGTTTGAAGGAGAACGTTAACGTGAAGCTCATATATTTCAATACTTGATCCCTTGTTGGCCAAATTATTTGGGAAGGATTAGGAGGCATGGGCCTGTAAAAGGAGGTTTGTCATTGAAGATAAGCTTTGAGGTTTCAAAAGACTCAAGCCACTGGGTGATGGTGGCCCATGCCTTTTATCCCAGCACTCTGGAGGCAGAGCCAGGTGGGTCTCTGTGGTTTTGAGGCCAGCCTTGTCTATAGAACAAGATCCAGGACAGGCACCAAAACTCCATGGAGAAACCCTGTCTCAAAAAAACCAAAAAAACAAAACAAAACAAAAAAAAAAGACTCACGCCATTCAAAGTGTGTTCCCTGCCTCTTACATGCAGATAAAGATGTGACTCTCAGCTCTCCCTGTCATCATACTCTTAACTATCTGAAACTATATCAGTATCCCTTTGCAGATACTACTAGTTTGCCGAGTTTACAGTGTACTTCTAGGGAGCTAAATCTATTGGAACATTTCAGTTTGGGCCCACTAGCTCCATCTCTACTGCTTCCTTTGCTTGCCTAGAGCCCAGGTAACAAAAAGGGATACTTCAGAGACTGAAAACTTAATGTCCCACATTTTTTTCAGAGATCATACATACAAATACACACATAATTTTAGTGTTAGAAATACTAGGAACCAGGCATCAGAAAGATTGCCAGGAAAACAGAAATGTTGTCAGCATAAAGGACCTTTGGAAACCTGCTTTTTCATAAAAAAAAAAAAAAAAGAACACTGGTCAAAATAAGCTTTTGCAAAACTGTGTAAATTAGCAAAGGACTTCTGTTAATACTGTGTGAGTCTATGAAAACAAAGGACAAAAATTACTATGAAGTCATTGAGCCTTGTGGAGATAAGAGCAGAGCTGTGTGCATGCCAGGACCTTTGCACATGTTCTGTTACTGGACTCAGTCCCATTGTCCAGGTATTGTCTGACTACTGTGCAGTAGCCCAATAGGTGGGGGTGGGAAGCAGAGCCAAGCACAGTCTGGGTTGAAGGAGGATCCTAAGCAGTGGTCAGTGTGACAGGAAAGAACCCCTAGGAGACTGTCAGAAGGAGGCAGGGGATCTTTATACCCCAGGAAGAAAGGCCAATTGGATCCATGATCCATGTTGTGGTATGTCATTGGTTGGTACAAAAACATCAAGAGTATTCATTTGAATACTCCAGAGTATCAGTGGCCAGGGGGAGGAGCCTTATAAGGTCATATAGAAAAGAAAGGAAGTCCAACCCTGGATGTTTCAGGGTCAGATAAACTGCAACCAGTCCCCATAACCTTGGGGACACATGAGCTTATCAGTTGCTAGATGCACTGAGCGTATCAGTCTGTCTGCTGGGGTCTGTTGGTGTCCAAGAAAGGTGGCAGAGTAGGCCTTGCATTCTGTGATCTCATCTTCTGTTGATACCGAATTTCTGTGTAAAGAGGAAGATAGGAAGGGCAGGCAAAAGAAAGGTGTTCACATTCACTTCAAAGGGTTGCAGAGGTGTCCCCAAGTGGAAGCATGCTACTTAGCAAAGATGTGTAAATCTATTTGTTCTAGGCATTAAAAGAAAATGCTAAATATTAGCTGGAAATTAAATTTAACAAGTAACAACTGTCATGTCCACAGGCAAAAAAAGATAAAGATGTTAGAGGATTAGTTTAGAAAAATAATTAAGCAAATGGAAGCAATCCCTAAAGAGAAAAGTGTATTTGCTTTCCAGAACTTTGGAAATATGTAGTTTTCAAAAGGAAATATCCTTAATTAAGAATTAGCCAATTTATCGTGCCATGAGAATCCTAAGCTTCTGCAGACACTGAGCCTATGAAATGTAGGAAGCAAAGGAGGAATGTGTTAAACTGCTCCTGTTATTATTGTTAAGTAACTCAGACCATATTAATTGTAACACTAAAGATTTAACAAGGCAACTTAAAGCTTGAGTTAATGCACACAGAGAAGTCTCAAATTGAAAATTACAGAATGTGCACCCCATGCAAGCAGCTGGCAAATACCTGCATGAAGGCCTCCTGAGCTAAATCATAAAGCTAAACAAACTTCAAAGAATGAGTTCAAAAACCAAGTTTGAGGGCTGGAGAGATGGCTCAGCGGTTAAGAGAGCAGGCTGCTCTGCAGAGGACCTGGGTTCGGTTCCCGGCACCCACATGGCAATTTGTAACTGCCTGTGACTTCAGTTCTGGGTACCAAACACTCCTAGCCTCCCCAGGTACCTGGAACACACACACACACACACACACACACACACACACACACACACACACACACGTGCAAAACATGTATACTCATAAAATAAAAATAAATCTTTAAAAAATAAAATGCTGGTCAGTCTGAAGGCCAGTCTGGTCTACACAGCAAGTTCCAGGCCAGCCAGGACTACATACAGAGTCCATGGAGATCACTTTCTAAATATAATACCAGTAGCACAGACACTGTGAGAAACAATCAATCAATGGGACCTGTTGAAACTGAGAAGCTTTTGTAGAGCAAAGGACATGGTCAACAAGACAAAGCACAGCCTACAGAATGGGAAAAGGTCTTCACCAACCCCACATCTGACAGAAGGCTGATATCCAGAATATATAAAGAACTCAAGAAATTAGACATCAAAATGCCCAACAGTCCAATTAAGAAATGGGCTATAGAACTAAACAGAGAATTCTCCACAGAGGAACTTCAAATGGCTGAAAGACATTTGAGAAATTGCTAAACATCCCTAATTATCTGGGAAATGTAAATCAAAATGACTCTGAGATACCACCTTACACCTGTCAGAATGGCTAAGATCAAAAACACAGAAGACAGCTTATGCTGGAGAGGATGTAGAGCAAGGGGAACTCTCCTCCTCTGCTGGTGGGAATGCAAGCTTGTACAGTCACTTTAGAAATCAATATGGCGCTTCCTTAGAAAATTGGGAATCCATCTCCCCCAAGACCCAGCTGTAGCACTCTTGGGCATATACCCAAGGAATGCTCAATCATACCACAAGGGCATTTCCTCAGCTTTGTTTGTAATAGCCAGAACCTGGAAACAACCTAGATGCCCTTCAACTGAAGAATTAATAAAGAAAATATGGTACATATACCCAATGGAGTACTACTCAGCAGAGTAAAACAATGACATCATGAGGTTTGCAGGCAAATGGATAGATCTAGAAAAATCATCCTGAGTGAGGTAACCCAGACTCAGAAGGACAAACACGGTATGTACTCACTCATAGGAGGATACTAGATATAAAACAAAGATGACTAGACTGCTACACAGCTCCAGGGAGGCTACCTAGAGAACGGGACCCTAGGAAAGACACAGGGATCACCCAATGACAGAGAAATGGCTGAGATCTACATGAACAACCTGGACAACAGTGGGAGTAATGAAGGGCAAGGTTTGAGGGAAAGAAAGCTTAGGAGAGCAGGAGATCTCAGCTGGATCAAGAACAGAAAGGGAGAACAAGGAATAACAGACCACGATAAATGAGGACCACATGAGAACAGGAATAGGCAGAGTGCTGGAGAGGTCCCCAGAAATCCACAGTGATACATCCTCTGTAGACTACTGGCAATGGTCGAGAGAAAGCCTGATCTGACCTAGTCTGGTGATCAGATGGCCAAACACCCTTACAGTCGTCTTGGAACTCTCATCCAATAACTGATGGAAGTGGATGCAGAGATCCTCAGCCAGTTCCCAGGTGGAGCTCCAGGAGTCCAATTGTCAAGAAAGAGGAGGGATTGTAAGAGCATGAATTATTGAGACCAAGATTGGAGAGGCACAGGGACAAATAGCCAAACAAATGGAAGCACATGAATTATGAACCAAAGGCTGTGAGCCCCCAGCTGTATCAGGCCCTCTGAATAAATGAGACAATTGAATAGCTTGATCTGCTTGGGAGGCACCCAGGCAGTGCATGAGCTGGCTGTTTGGAAACTTGGGCTTACACAGGGACACTTTGCTCAGCCTGGAAGGAGGGGACTGGATCTGCCTATACTGAATCCACCAGGTTTAAATGAATCCCCAGGGGAGTCTTGGCCCTGGAAGAGATGGGAATGGAGGGGAGGGGCTGGGGGGAAGGCGGGGGCAGGAGGGGAAAGGACAAAGAAACCCATGGTTGATGTGTAAAATTAAAATACAAACATAATTTTAAAAAAAGAAAAAAAAAGAATTAGCCAATTTAAAATATCTTATAGGATTTATAAGACAAAAATGCTAAAACAGCCATTTTTAAACATATTGGAAATTCTAAATTAACCCACATTTAAAAAAATTAAAGGAAGACATAAGAACGACATCCTGTGGATCTCTACATCCACTTCCCTCAGTTATTGGATGAGATTTCTAGCATGACAGTTAGGGTGTTTGGCCATCCTATCACCAGAGTAAGTCAGTTGGGCTTTCTCTCAACCATTGCCAGTAGTCTACAGTAGAGGTATCTTTGTGGATTTCTGGGGACCTCTCTAGCACTTTGCTTCTTCCTATTCTCACGTGGTCTTCATTTATCATGGTCTCTTATTCCTTGTTTTCCCTCTCTGTTCTTGATGCAACTGGGATCTCCTGCTCTTCTAAGCTCTCTTTCCCACAACTCTTGCCCTTCATTACCTCCCCCACTCACATCCAGGTTGCTCATGTAGATCTCATCCATTTCTCTGTCGTTGTCATTTCTGTGTCTTTCCTAGGGTCCAGTTTTCTAGGTAGCCTCCCTGGAGTTGTGAGTAGCAGTCTAGTTATCTTTGTTTTACATCTAGTATCCTCCTATGAGTGAGTACATACCATGTTTGTCTTTCTGAGTCTAGGTTACCTCACTCAGTACCTGCCTGGACTGAATCTACCAGTTGAGTTGAATCTCTAGGGGAGTCCTTGCCCTGGAGGAGATGGGGATGGGGGATGGGCTGGGGGGAAGGCGGGGAGGGGGGAAGGCAGGAGGAGGGAGGACAGGGGAATCAGTGGCTGATATGTAAAATTAAATTAAAGTATAAAATAAAAAAGTTGAAAAACAAAACAAAACAAACAAACAAAAAAGAATGATATCCCTCAAAATAGAGAATCCAAATACAGGGATGATACAATTAACTAAACTCCTGGCTGAAAAGTAAAATGTTTGCAATGAACAATTACTGGGGAGGGTTTTATTGGCCTATTTCCCTAAGTAGAAATTACAGGGCTGGAGAGATAGCTCAGAGGTTGAGAGCTCCGACTACTCTTCCAGAGGTCCTGAGTTCAATTCCCAGCAACCACATGGTAGCTCACAGCCATCTGTAGTGAGATCTGATGTCCTCCTCTGCCCTCAGTCATACATGCTGTATACAAATTAAACAAATAAATCCTTAAAAATAAAGAAATAACAGTCAGCAAATCTAAAATTGTCTATTTTGATAATAAGAAAACAAAAATAAAATAATATAAAAAACACAATTAAGAAAATAATTGAGCTTCAGAGACCTGTGTAGAGATCATCAAAGTTATCAATAGTTGCACAGTGGGAATTCAAGACAGACAGAGAAGTGACTTCAGAAGCTATGTCTGAAGAAATAATGAGTGAATATGTCCAAAATTGAAAGTGTAGATGGAACTGCACACAAAGACATCAAATGACACCAGAAAATTTTAAGGGCACACAGTAAAATTATACAAAGACATTGAGGACGTCAGAAATAGCAAAAGAGAAGCAATTCACCATTTATCAAATATTCTTATTAATAATGGTTGATTTCTAACCAGAAACTGTAAAGCTAAGCAGGCAATGATATGTCCTAAAGAACTTTGAGTACTTAAATACAGACTATGAGCTACAAATATTGCAAATATATCTCCAAACAACAACAGCAAAAGGGAAATTAAGACACTTCTGGCTAAAGAAAACCTGAAAGAATTTATGACAACCTGGCTTGCTGTATAGGAATTAATAGAACAGTCAAGTTAGAGCAAAATGTAACATGATGGTAACGAAAGAACATGATATGAGGAGAAGAAATAAAACACCAATAATGTTTCCTGTATAAGTACTAAATATCAGTTTAAAATGAGTATGTGTGTACTTTATTAAGCAATAATTATAAACAAATATTTTTGTATAAGCAAATGTAAAGGGATAGTTTATATGTCAATAAAAGCCTACCTTGTGGACAGCATTATGGAAGTAAACATTTTGGGAAAAATGCAACAGTGTTGTTATTTATATAAGCTACAAAATTATGAGAAGCTAATTGTTACCAACCAAGATCACTGAGAATGTAGCTTAAGCAACAGGACATGAGAACAAGACAAGTAATGTGGCACCTTAGAAGATAGCATATACCACTTAGTATACCACAAGGAACTGGTCTGGGAATAAATAAATGGAATGTATAAAACATTATGTATACAAACAAAATGTATAAAACATTAATCAGAAAATTAGAAAATGCAGACCTGGCATCATCATAAATTACATTTAATATTGGTGAAATTTCAATAACGCAGAGACTGGTTAAAGAAAATGTTTCTTCTACTTCATGTTTTATGCAGAACATACACTTTATATTTAAAGTTACAAATAATTTAGAAGTAGAAGGAAGGAAAAATAGGATACTGTGCAAACAGTCAGTTGACTACATAGAAAGTAAGGGAAATTGATGAATGCATTGATATGAATTAAAACATGGGGCTTGCGATTTTATCAAGATGCCATTATAGTATTACATAAAAAGAAATGCATAGATACAGATATATTTAAAATCATCTCAACTCATTAATGTTTAACTTAATGAATTAGAAAAAATGAAAAGAACTTTAATTTATCGTAAAAAAAGAGAAAATGGAAAGGTTAGGTGAGACAGAGGTAGGCAAATGTCTCTGAGGATAAAAAGCTTGCTGTTCAAGTGTTAAGATCAGAGTTTGAATACCCAGGATCAACCAAATGCTGAGGGTGTATAGCTGCAGACACTAATCTCGACATTTGGGAGCTGGAGACAGGAGATGCCTGGGACAAGATGAATACCTAGACTAGCTGATTTTACAAACTCTGGGTTAAGTAAGGGACTCCATCTTAATAAATAAAGTGGAGAATGATAGAGGGAGGGATTTGATGTAAACCACTAGTGGTACATAAGAATGCATACACACAAAGGTGAACATGCATATACATATGCATGCAGACCACATACACATGCAAAAATGGACTGGAAAGTAAAATACACATAAAAAGCAAGTTAAACAGTCTTTTTATTCTGATTAAAATAAATAATAAAGACCTCTAAGTCCAAAAAATAAAACTTGAGTATCACATCAAAAAACTGGAAAATAAATATTTTAAGAGAATAATAAGAAAAACTATCAGTACAATTACATATCACATAAACAAAAAAGGAAAATACTTTTACAATATAATAAGCTGCCAAATTTACCTAAGAAGGGGAAAATGTAGACAAATTTCTGAATGGTCTTAATAAATAAAAAACAGAGAGCCAGAAATTTGAGTTAAAGGCCAAGAGAAAGATCAGAGAAATAGGACAAACCACCCACGAGCTCACCTCACCTCACCAACTCCACAGCTTCCAAAAAGAGCTTCTTTCTGTATACTCATGTTTATATACCTTTTCTGTTCTGGTCTCTCATTGGCTTTCTTATCCCACTTACATCACTTCCTCTGCTTACACAGCTCTGTCATTTTCTGTCTGTCTGTACAGACCTCCAGACCTCTATGGTTGGTACTGGGATTGAAGGTGTGTGTTACCACAGTTGGCTCTGTTTCCTAGTATGGCCTTGAACACACACAGACCCTGCCTGCTAAGTGATAGGATTAAGGGTGTGTGCTATTGCTACCCGACTTCTTTGTTCACTTAATATGGCTTGCTATTTCCTCTGATCTCCAGGCAAACTTAATTTATTAAAGCACAAATAGAATATCACCACATTTCAGCTCAAATAAAATATCACCACAGGAAAATTTCAATAGGACTATAAAAGAGCATGATGTTGACACTCTGAGTCTTCTTAAAAATAAAAGTTTGTGGTTGAACAGCTTAAGTCATAAATTTTATCCAAAATTCAAAGAATGACTAACATTAAAACTCTTTTTTTTTTGAGACTAGGTTTCTCTGTGTAGCTGTCATAGAAGTCACTCTGTAGACCAGACTGGCCTCAAACTCCTCCTGCTGCTGCTGTCCCCTGAGTACTGGTATTAAAGGCATGCACCACCACCACCTGGCTGTAATAAAAAATTTGAGACTCTTGCAAAATAAATTTAAGAATCACTAATTGTAAATTATTGTTACAATTTATTTATTTATTTATATTTAATTAATTAATTAATTAATTAATTAATTATTTATTTATTTTGTGTGTGTGTGTGTTTAGTATATTGATGTGAAGATATATGTGGAGGTCAGAGAAAAACCTGCAGAAGTGGCTGCTCTCCACCATGTGAGTTTCAGTAATCATACTCGGATCTTCAGGCTTGAAGACAAGCACCTTTAATCACTGAGCTATCTTGCTGGTTCTTCCTAAGTCATTCTTGAGAACAGCATTAAACTGATTACAAAACCAGACAAATATGTCATATAAAAAGTAAGTCCATACAATAGTAGCTACATACAATGTAGATAAATAAACTGTTAACAGAGCTGAAGGTGGAGTTCACATAGCACAGTACTTGCCAACCATGCAGTAGGCTCTCCGGGCAAAAAAAATATGACCTCAATAAAATACTGGAAATCTATTCCTAGAGTACTGAAAAGGATAAGCATCATGGTCAAATGGAGATTTTTTCCTAAGAATGCACCGCCCAAAATATAAAAATTAACAAATATACAAACAGAATATAGAGGAAAAATTATGCTATATTTTCAGCAAATGCAAAAAACACATGTGATAAAATACTACTACAATGTTTCATCATAAATGACTCAAAGAATAGATTACAGATTAATTTATAAGGGAAATCAATGAAATACTTCTTAACAATGAAGATTGACAATTTTCTCTCACATTAAACTCAAGACATTAGATACATTCCTAATATTGCTGCTAAGTATTATCCTGAAATATGAATATGGCAAAATTAGGTAAGAAAAATGCATGCGAATCAATTTTGAAAGCCAAAAATATCTGCTGCAAAGTTATGTTATTATTTCCTTAAATATATCCATAGGTATCTTACCTTTCTCTTTAATATACTATGCATTCTATTTTCTTTCCTGCTTCCCTCCCTAAAACCATTTCCCCATATCTCTTCAGCCCCTTTTTAGGTTCTTGCCTTTACCATCATTTATATCTATCTAGACACACATATTTAACAATTATAATATAGTATCCACATGTAAGAAAGAATATATAGTACTTCTGAGCCTCAATTACATTACTTAATATAGTGCTTTCTAGTTTCATTGACTTCCTTGTAAATTTTCTAATTTCATTTATCTCAACAATTGAATAAAATTTTATTGTATGTATGTACCACATTTTTTGCCAGCCATTTTCTTACTGATGGGTAAGAAAATGTGTTGACTGATTCCATTTCTTTGATGTTGTTTAAAGATGCTTTTTTTTTTGGCTAGTTTGTTTATTTAATCATAGTTTTAAACTTTAGTTTACTGCTCGTATGCAAACTTTCCTTCCAAGTTCTTCAGAGAAACAGAGCTAGAGGTGATAGGCATAAATAGATAAGGAAGTTGATTTTTAAGAAAATTTGCTTGCTGTCTGGCCAGGTATCAATCTGTGAGCATAGAGGAGTGTCATTAACAATCATTTCACTGAGTTTTTGTTGTTAGTCCTATTTGGCTCTATCCTAGGGCTCTAAGCCAACCAGTTTTGGGAGCCTGGCCATCTAGGCAATGTTGGACATGGACTCACTCTCCTGGTGTGGGCCTCAACTTAAAACAGTCATTGGTTAGCCACTACCATAAGCTTTGAGCCACTATTGCCCAAGTGCATCTTGCAGGCAGGATAGGTTGGGGTTGTATGTTTTGTGGCTGGGTTAGTGTCCCAATCCCACCTCTGAGAGTCAGCCAAACATTAGGTGGAGCTCAAGGAACCCTACAGAAGAAGGAAAGGAAGGAGTGAAGGAGCCAGACGGGTCAAGGACACCAGGAGAACGTGGTTGACAGAGTCAACAAAACATGGATCATGGGGCTCACAGACACTGAAATGGCCACCAAAGAGCCTGAATGTGTTTGTGTTAGGTTCTCTACATACATGTGGTAGTTTAGCTCTCTTCTGAAGGGAAGCAGAGGAGGTGCGAGGGGACTGGAAGCAGTGGAAGGAAGAGAGGCTGTGGTCACAATGTATAAGACAATAATCAATTTTAAAAAACAAAGTCTCATAGAAATGTTGGAATTCACAAATTCTGAGATCTATAGAGGGCAAGCTAAAGACCAAGAAAGACGGTGTTGTAGTTTCTGTTCAAGTAGAAAGGTTCAGAAAACAAAACTGATATTTTAGTTTCCAAACTGCAAACTGGGAAGCCTAAATCCTAGCAAGAGCAAATTATTAAGTCCAAGTGCAAAGGCAGGAAAAGAACATTGTCTTACCACATGCACAGGGTTATGTTCCTAATCTCTTAGTGAAAGATGGTCAGCCTAGTGTAAGCCTTTAACTGATTAAATAAAGGTCATTCACATTAGCAAAGGCAATCAACTTTATTGTCTATTCATTCAATTATTAGTATCTTCCAGAAATATTATATATTTCTATACATATAGTTTCTGGTTTAAAAAATTAAAATCTGCCAGGTTGAAGCTAGATAACAAAAAGTTATCTATAATGAAATTCATTACTTAATACCTCCTGTTAAATGTGCAAATGCAGAATTAAAAGTAAAAAAAAACTTGCATAGACAGAATTAATTCAATTTTGTTGATATGTATTTACATATAAAACAAAAATATATATGTATATATTTTATAAAGCTATCTAAGGAAATATTAAAATTGGTTACCTCTGAGTGCTAAGATTAAACATGATTTTAAATTTATTTCTAGCTTTAGTTGTATTGTGCATATTATCCATAATGAACATGTGTTATTTTTATAATCTGAGAAACAAATTTAGAGAAAGTAAAAGCGTTATTCATCACACAATACAGTGTGGAATAGAATTCACTTGGCCTTAAAGGCATACAAAATTCCCTACCCAAAGACAGCTTTGAAGGAAATGTATCAGTGCCAACACAGCAACCCCAGACTCCTGTGCAGATTGGTGCCATTGTACAATAACATTACCCTCATAACGACCTGCTCAGTCTCTCGTGGCAACTATTGAATTCTGACTGAGGCCACTCCTGCTCATTCCCTTTCCTACCAGCGTAAGTCACTTGGTCCGGTACAGCTTAATTCTTGACTATGGATTTCTTGAACTCCTCTTATAAAATGGTACAATTACTGCAGGTCATGAACATCAAATGCCAGTAACACTTCCAGCTGTGACCACAGAATAGCCTCTGAACAGAAGTACAGCAACATGGTAATAATAATATCCCAGCTGTAGCCACAATCACCGAAATCACTGACAGTGTCAATAATGTATAAAGCCCCATGGAAACTCTACTATACTTGCCAAAAGACATTCATCAATTTCACTGCCTTTTATCTACCATTTAAAATGGTCTGGTTTTAGTGGGACAGTTTTAAAATAAATGACAAGGGTAAATAGGCCCTGGCTGAATTGCTCACTATCTGCTTTGAATTGCTTCTTTAAATGTTGAGGATGTGAAGTTCAGACTTCATCACTCAAGTATGCTGTGTGAACACTACATGTAAAGTGATGGGATGTGAGCACAAAGGCTTGAGTGTCCAGACAGGTGGACTGCACTAGGACCCCTTTGAAGCTTAAGTTCTTTTGGAACAGTACAGAAGATACAGGAAGGAGGGATGGTTTGATTTCTCAAAGCCATTCAGCTTTCTGGAAGATCTGGAGGAGTGTAAGTGTGGGAAAGCTGGAGATGAAGGGCCTTTTAGTTACTGATAAGAATAATAAATTGTAACTACCACAATTTCTTCACTACTATCTCCCCTTCTATTTGCCCAAACATGCTGGAGAGAAGATAGAATGAATGATTGGGGCATTTGAACAAGCCTAATTTACTACTGCTAAGGTCAGGCAAAGCTAAACCAATTCAAAGAGTTTTTGTTGCATGAAACAATTATTGAAATAACCTATTCTCTTTCTACTTTGGCCATTAATGTTATTGTGGCCTCTGTGATGCTAGAATAAGTCTAATACTAGGTGGTTGTTTATCAAAATGAACATAAGGATATTTGTAACCTGTCATATAAATTACTATCTTGGAGCTCATGTATGTCTTGCTTAGGTAGTTCAGAGGGCCCTGCTCTCCTGATGTCCTCCATCCTCTCTGGCTCTTAGAATCTTTCAGCATTCCCTTCCACAGGATTCCCTGATCACTGAGGGTAGGGATTTGAGGAAAACTTTCTATTTAGATTCTCTTACTATGTAATGTCTGTCTGTGGGTCTCTGCATCTGTTCCCCTCTGCTGCCACAGGAAGCATCTCTGAAGATGACTGGATAAGGCACTGTTCTATGAGTACAACATAATATACTTAGGAGTCATTTCATTGATACTTATTTGTTTGTTTTGGATGAGTAAGCAGCAAGCATAGGGCCTTCATGGGTCTATACCAGCCCTCTGCATGTATGTTAAGGTATTAGCTTAGTATTTTTTATGAAACTCTTGACTGCAAGAACAAGTGGGTTTCTGACTCTTGTGCCTATCCCTTGGGACACTTTCTCTCCATTCGGGTTGCTGTGTTCAACTTCATTTTATTATATTTTATTTTGTCATGTTTGGCTGTTATCTCTTGGATGCCTGTTCTTTTCTAATGAGAGACAAAAAGGGAGGGAAGAAGGTGGAGAAGAACTGGGAGGAGTGGAGGAAGGGAACACTAGTCATTTTATTAAAGAAAAGTATAAAAATTATAATTAAAATAAGTAAATTAGATTACTATCTTGGGTCCAGTAAGATGGCATTCAAGATGAAGGTGCCCAGTGACCTGAGTTTGATTGCAAGGACTCAAACACTAGAAGGAAAGAACTAACTTCTGCATGTTGTCCTCTGTCCTCCACATAGACATGATGTCACAGGCAAGTGCCCCATAAATACCCAGACATAGGCAAAAACGCAGTATTAAAAAGAAATACCATCTCTCCACTCTGTGTTTCTTGTCATAGTGGAATGTTTTTAAACTACAAGAGGGGTTGGGGATTTAGCTCAGTGGTAGAGTACTTGGTAGTGCTAGGTAGACCTAGCACGTGCAAGATCCTGAGTTTGATCCTCAGCTCCAAAAACAAAAACAACAACAACAACAACAACAAAACCGAAACAAAACAAAACAACAAAAACTACAAGAAGCTTGTGGTTGTAATCTCAGTAAGAACTTGATATTTTCAAATGAGTTTCTCTCCAGTAGTGAGTAGGGAGTAAGTCTGTGGTATGTAGAAACAAACATGCTAAAATCTGGAACAGACCCTTCCTTCCATAGTAGTAGCAAAAGTAGACATTGAGGTAGCTTGAGCATTTTAATTAGCATTTAGCTAATTCATTTATTTGTTCTTTTAGTAAAATCTTACTAAGCAAATTAAACACCAACCATTATTTCAGTGCTGAAGATTTAGTGGGGAACAAATGAGATTTTTGTCATAGCCAAAGATTTGTAACTTAAGATAGGAAACAGAATGAATAAATGCACATGCAAAATAAAGACATCTCAGACTTTGTACTATTCTGTGAAGATAACTCAGCTCTGAAATGAAGAAGGTAGAGAGAGAGCATTACTCTGATGGGCTCATCAAAGAGTGCATCTGTAGGAAGGTGGCATTGAGGTCAAAGTGAAATATCCTCACCTGAGTAGTGAATACAGCTTTTACAACAAGGAAAATAACTTTCAGTGTGAATACAAGTGATTTCCAAATACCAAAAGTTGCATAGATGTGAAAGTTTGAGAAATCAGTTATAGAAACTGAGATCACATGATCAAAATACTCTTCTGAGACACTGTGAAAAAGAGGCATAAATCCTGTCAGAGATGAATTTGATGTGGCCTTGATCATGACCTCTCTTACAATAATAAAAAATGAATTAAGTTCCTTCGGTGGATAAGTGGGACTAAATTTTGTTTCAGGTGTGAATTTTGCTTTTTACTTTTAGTCTAGAAATCGCACACAAATCCCAGCCATGGCCTCAAATATGGTACTTCTAATATATTATACTGGAGAATCCATCAGGTTGAACATGCAATGTATTCCACAAAAAATAAGAGCTGTGATTCCTTCTCTTGTACAGTATTTGTCCTGATTGCTCAAAATCAGAGACAAAATTAGTCACTACTCTAGAACTGAGTGACTCTTTTGTGTACATTAAAATTCTATGATAAATGAAGACCACATGAGAATAGGAAGAAGCAAAGTGCTAGAGAGGTCCCCAGAAATCCACGAAGATACCTCCACTGTAGACTACTGGCAATGGTCAAGAGAAAGCCCGAACTGGCCTAGTCTGGTGATTCGATGGCCAAATACCCTAACTGTGGTGATAGAACTCTTATCCAATGACTGATGGAAGTGGATACAGAAATCTATGACCAGGCCCCAGGTGGAGCTCCAGGAGCCCAATTGGAGAGAAAGAGGAGGGATTATATGAGAGAGAATTGTTGAGACCAAGATTGGAAAAAGCACAGGGACAAATATAGCTAAACTAATGGAAACACATGAATTATGAACCAAAAGCTGAGGAGCCCCCAACTAGATCAGGCCCTCTGGATAAGTGAGACAATTGAATAACTTGAACTGTTTGGGAGGCACCCAGGCAGTGGGACCTGGACCTGTCCTTAGTGCATGAGCTGGCTGTTTGGAACCTGGGGCTTATGCAGAGACACTTTGCTCAGCCTGGGAGGAGGGGACTGGACCTGCCTGTACTGAATCTATGAGGTTGAGCTGAATCCCCAGGGGAGTCTTTGCCCTGGAGGAGATGGGATTGAGGAGTGGGCTGGAGGGAAGGCAGGGGTGGGGGCAGCAGGGGGAAGGACAGGGGAACCCATGGCTGACATGTAAAATTAAAAATAAGTAAATAAAATAAAAAATTCTAGTATCTTATTTGACTTAATGCATCTGTTATGAAGTTTTAAAGACAGCTTATTCCAGAATTGTCTCAATACAGACCCCAAGTGAACTAATTATGTTCTCACTTTTTATTGTATTCTTTGGTAGAAAATTTAATGTTACTATAACATCAAGCCCATAGCAATAACATATGTGGCAGATTCCACAGCTGAAATAAGCTAAAAAGGAGTCCTTATAGTAATTGTATGAAAATTAGAAATCTGTCTTGCAAAGTTGATATTTTCTGCTCTACAAAGTTTTAAGTAAGGAATATATGGACACTTATCACATAATAAAGATTATATTCTTTGCTTTTCCTATTGTTTATTTATTTGTTTATATTAAATCATTTATTTAGTATGAGGGATTAAATGCAAGGCCTCCTAAGTAACAGGGAAGCACTCTGCCACTGAATTATATCCTCAAATATTATAAACTTCATGATCTGAAATTATGTAATCCTATAGTCTAAGATTAATGCATTTGAAATTATGGCAACAGTTAGAAAAGAAAATGATTTCAGAAAAATAAGTTGGAAAGAAAATTTGAAATATTTTTGATATAAACACTTGGGGGAATATTTGTTTACTTTATAAAGATGTGTTTCTGCTTAATGTACTTTCTGATTGGTTTAATAAAGAGCTAAATGGCCAACAGCAAAGCAGGAGAGAGAGGTAGCATTTCCAGGGAGAGAGAGAAGAGGAGGAGGAATAGGTACTTGAAAGGCCAGGGAGGCACACAAGAGGATACAGGGCTGCAAGATGGAAGAGGTAACACCAAACGATAGAACATAGATTAATATAAATGGGATAATTTAAGGCATAAGAGTTAGTTGAGGCAAGCTTAAGCTAAAGGTCAAGCTGCTATGGGATATCTCTGTATGCAGTGAATATGAGTACTATGACTGTTGATAAATAAAGCTGTTTGGCCAATGGTAAGGCAGAATAAGGTTAGGCAATACATTCCAACTAGAGAAAGAGGAGAAGAAAGGAGAGTGGAGAAGACATCAGCCTGCTGCCCAAGGAGCAACAAGATGCCAGCAGACTAGTAGTGCCATGGCCATGTGGCAGCATATAGATTAACAGAAATGGGCTGAATTAAGTTATAAAAGCTAGCTAACAAGAATCCTAACCCATAGGCCATACAGTTTGTAAATAATACCAGCCTCTGTATATTTACTTGGGACTAAGTGGCTTCAGGATGAGGGTAGGAGAGATTTGTCCAGACTGCAGGGCCAGACAGGATTAGGGAAACTTCTGGCTATACCAAGCTTTCATAATTAATGGTAAGTCCCCATATCATTATTTAGGAGCTGGCTGGCAGAACAGAGAGAGACTCTTTACATATGGTGCCCCATATTGGGTGCCAAATGAAGCATTTATCTAATTGTTCTTTATCAATAAAAACTCAGGTGTCAGATATTGTGATAAGAATCTGACTGATCAGAGAAATGGAAGAGAAGTGAGCAGTGATTTCTTCTCTCTCTCTCACCTTCCTTGATCCAAAAAGGCTGAGAATCTTTCTCAGCCCCTCCCTACGACTTCCTGTGTTTCTCTATATGTCCTTGGAACTCCAAAACCTCTATGGCTAATTTTGGTCAGCTAGTAGCTAGATCCCTCCTGTGATTCAAAGTAAACTTTTTTGTCAGTTTCAGGAGTGTCAGAGTGCACTCAAAATATCCCATAGTAACAAACTTTTAACCCACAGCATTGAGTTAAAGAACATTTTTCATTATTTTTTAACACTATCATACTTAGGATGAATACAATGGTAAGTGAACTTTATTTTCTGTTGGTGTAGTAGCTGTGACGTGTTTGCTCTTGAGGTGTCAATCAAACAATAAGGAAATCTGGTGTGCTGCAAAACATATTCCTGGATTAAGGGAAGGTTTGCTTTGCTTTTAGTGATATCATTCTTCAGCTCTCTATAGTATGCATTTTGTTGCCTTCCCTAGCTAATTTACCTTCTGTACCTTGCAGGAATTAGAAGATTTCTAAGTTCAGTACAGCATTATAAATCATTAAGGAAGAGTAAGGCCTTTGTGGTGAGAAAGAAAATCATTACCATGTATGTGTGCTTCACTTGGCCTTTGATTTGGTTTTGATTTCTGGGATTACATTTTCTGTTATTTCAACTGGTAAGGATCATGTATTGTATGCAGTTCTAGAGACAGATTATATGAATCTAAACCTTGCTCTCTTCAAAATTAGATGTGAAGCCTATGCATCCCCTAATTTCTCTATCAGTTTTCCACTATGCAGAGTGGACATAGTAAGTAACAAATACATACATATTTGCAGGAATTAGGTGAGTTATACGTATCCACAAGCTCAAATGATTTCTTCCACATAGTAAAAATAAATATTGGTTATTTTTGTCATTGTTTTCAATAGTTTAATTGTTCTAGCTTTGGTATCACTTTGAGATAAGGACAATGTAAAAGCACATCCCAGCTTATTTGTAGTGGGTCTCTACAAATGGAACCTAAAAACAAGAATTAGGGGGTTTATGCAAAGGAATCTTACAAACACCTTTTGAACTAAATATTTCAGTAGAAAAACTTTTAAAGAAAAGATTGTTATAGTTAACTTCACATACATAGAAATTTGGGAATCTTTTAAAACTTTTAATTAGATAATAGACTTCCTTAATTTTAAAGGTTATTCAAAAATAAACATATCTATATTATATAAACTACCTTCAAAGTATAGTAAGAAGATGTGGCTAGAGGTAAAACCTCTGTATCTATCTAAAACTATTTCTTCAGTGCATAATGATTTTAAATTACTTGTAAATGGGTGTCCCAAGTCAGGCAGCATATTTCCCCCAAACACCACACTACTTAAAATCCTTTAAATAAAGTCACATTTTGAGCACCGGAAATAGATTCTTACAGCTAACAACTTTGTCCAAATACCTTAAATACATCTTCTTTTATTCTCGCTTTCTTGCTGACCTGGATCTGGCTGCCAGTGCACATGAAAGAAATCATGCAGGCTTCTCAGTCACCGTGACTTGGGCTCTTTGGGCACCACAGCATTTGTCACTGCCAAAACAGCAGAGTTTAATTAAGTGTTGTGAGCAGCCTAGTGAGAAACACACTTTAAATTAAACCTCCGTACATGCAGCTATTGGTTCTTTACCTTCTGAACAATCAGCGGGGTGTTAGGCATAAATTTCGCCTCTCAGGGGAAACGCAGCTCCACGCACCTCTAGCAATTCATAAACGATCTTGCTTTCTCAGAACCATATCTTATTAAAGCACATTTAATTATTTCTAAATTTTAAACACCGATAGATGAAGGCGATAATTAATGTGCCTACCTCCAAACATTTTATTTACTCTGGATATATTAATGATATTATCAAGAAAATATGCTACAGTTTCAGGTTTAACAAAATTACATGGCAAATTATCGTTTGATGCATCAAGCAATTGTTAATATAATGGAATAAATTATTTTAACACCTCAGTAGTAATGGATGGGTAAAAGAATGTAAGCATTTTAATTTTCGGAATGTTTTTGCAATTACACATTTCAGGGGCCACTTAAATCAATGATGCAATTCTTTTGAATTTTAGAAACAAAAGAACTCAGAAGGGTTTTCCTGGTAATTTTCTTACATATAAGGGATGAAGCTCTGATGAAACTGGTTTGTAAATGGAAGTTCTAGCACAATGTTCATGTGGCAAAAATCATGAGTCTTAAAATTAAGTTCTGATCTATGCATTTTCATTTAAACTTTCATATTTAGTAATTTTGCTTGAGATGGAACGGAGATTAGCATCTACTTCTTAAATCCACTAGATCAAATAAAGCATCACAAAATAATGTGGGTTTTTTGCTTGGTTGGTTGGTTGGTTGGTTTTGTTTTTGTTTGATTTGAAGATTTTATCAGATCAAGCGGACAGTCAGGATAACCGACCACATCCATAAAGTAATTTCGACTTCTTGATAACACTATAGGGCAATTTTACTCCCTGAAGAACATTCTCAGTGCAGGCTTGCTCTATATAAGGGCAAAACAGAAAGGAAAGTAATGAGGTACTCACTAAAATTAAGCGTATGGGTTTAATTGCTCTCCATTAATCAAGCTTGTCCACCTGATCATTCATTTTAAGCAAATTTTGGTAAAGTTTATATTGCTACAAATTCTTGAAAGTTTTGCCAAGGACTCTTGAAAAGAATTAAAAAATACCTTTTAAAAAATTATGTTTAGACATATTTTTTTCTGCAGATGGATCCTTTCTAGACTCTGTTAACATCATGATTTTAGTCTTTTCATCTTATACTACTTAAGTAAAATAGACTTGAGTGTTTATTTTTAAGTATGTCAAACAAATATATATATATATATATGGATGTGAAAGGAGAGCTAAAACTAAAATATTTCAGGACTTAAAGTGATTTCATCTAGAATGTAAAGCAATTTAGTATGATATATGTTATTAATTTGCATTTGTTAAATTATTTGGTGTATATTTTTTAACTTCACTTTTTGATAATGATTTCAATGAGAGCAAACGTAATCTTTTTGTTTTCTTTATATTTTTTATTAAGAAAATTTTTTTTGTTCATTTTGCATACCAAAGATCCCCCTCCTCCCTCCTTCTGCCTCCCCCTAGCCTCCCTGATGGGAGCCATAAGCCTAAGGGACCCTTGACACACATGCTGCCATATTTGGGCTTCTCTCCTCTTTTCTTAGATCTAGGCCTTGCTTAAGTCTCCATAGCACCAGAACCTCTTCTCACAGATACCAGAACCTCTTCTCAGATATCAGGTGAATGAGCTGCAGTTAAGCAACTAGGCAGTTAGATAAGTGCAGATAGATAACCTTCAGAGCAACATTTCCTGCTGTTCGAATGGCCCATAATTAAGTTCCTTCCTGCTTGCAACCCCCTTTGCCTACCTACATATACCTTGTGATAAAAATAAAAATGTGGAGCTTGATCAGACGTCCTGTTTTGCTCTCATTCTTTGTGTCTCTTGTCCTTCCCATTCACTGGCCGGGCACCTCCCCTTCCCAGCCCAGCCCTCATTCCCTCCTACAAGAAGGCAAGGCCTCCCATGGGGAAGTAAATTTAGTACATGCAGGTCCACGCCCCTCCCCCTGCCTAAAGGCTGTGTGAGTTGTCCCATCTTAGAAGTGGGCTGCAAAAGGCCTGCTCATGCACCAGGGATGAACTCTGATCCTACTTGCAAGGGGTCCCCACATGTAAATCATGCTATACAACTGTCTTGCTATACAGAGGGGCCTAGTCCAGTCCCATGCAGACTCCACAGCTGTTGGTCTAAATTTCATGAGTTCCCACAAGTTTGGTTTGGTTGTCTCTGTAGGTTTCCCAACATGATCTTGATGCCCCTTGCTGGCAGAATCCCTCTTCTCTCTCCTTGACTGGACTCCTGGAGCTCTGCCTTGTGCCTGGCTGTGGATCTCTAGATCTGCTTCCATCAGTTACTAGAGAAAGGCTCTATGATGACAGTTAGGGTACCTGCCAATCTGATTACTGATGTAAGCCAGTTCAGGCACCGTCTCCACCATTGCTAGTAGTCTAAGCTGTGGTCATCCTATGGATTCCTGGGAACGTCCCTAGCATCCTATTTCTCCTTATTCTCACGATGTCTCCCACTCATTGCTCTCCCACTCCATCTTTGTTCTGATTCTAAAATGATTTTCTTATGACAAGTTAAGAATCTTGTCAATCAAAATCTAGTCAATTAACTCACACTTTTCTATTTGTATCATTTCTGTAAAATAACTGTGAATCAGTAAATATGGTCCCCTCAAATGACTGTTGGTATTTTCTTTACATTCTCAAGTTCTACATGAGCTCTACATTAACTACATTTGAGATCAGTAGTGAGAGAGCAATAATGTAAAATACATATATTTGAGTGGGAAAGTACAGAATCAAGTTTGCTATATTGAAGCAACAGGAGTTACCTGGGAAATAAATAGGCCAATGTTTTATTTAATGGAAAGCAACTTCTGCTTGAAAATATTTTCCTTCTACATTCCTAAGTTATTTTACTGGCTGGTTTTATACAATCAGATAGTTCATTAATTCAGTATTAATTTTATACTTTTAGCAAGCACCCCTTTTAATAATTGAAATACTTTTGGGAAGACTTACAAACTAATACTCCTGTCTTGAACATGAATAGATTCAATCATCCTGCTACTTCTTACCTTTTACCTAATGTTCTTTACAGAGACTAGGGAGGGGCTCATGTAATAATATATAAATATAAATATATACATACACACACACACACACACACACACACATATATATGTGTGTGTGTGTGTGTGTGTGTGTGTGTGTGTATGTATGTATATATTTACCAATCCCAAAGCTTACAGTTGTCTGAAGGTAAGTTATAGAGTAGTGGAGCAGAGGTATTTCCTGGCACAGTGTCTCAGAACTGAGATTTGAAAGCCAGCTTTCCTGAGTTCATAGTCTCCCCCTATAACACACTAAATATACAAGAATAAATACAGTAATTACCTTCTGTTTCCTAAATAAAACAGAGTTGATAACAATAGTGCACACTTCAAAAGGTGACTTTGGATATCAAATGAATTCATGGGTTAAATCTTCAGCACAATATAAAATTTCAAAACATGATAGCTAATTCAATTGTGTCTAGGCAATCATTCATTTAAACACTTAGGTTAGATAAATGTGAAACCGAAACCTTTTTAAAAACCTAAACACTTAGAACATTGGTATTTTTTTCCTGCTCTGCTCTCAACTCTGCATCAGCGATAGTCCATGGTGACACCCACCCTGACTCATCCTGTAATCTCCTCCATATTCAGCCTCCACCTTGACGTTGTTCTCTCTCTTTCTCTTACTGACTGACCCTTCTCTCTTTTTTCCCTCTCCTTGGACTTTTCTCTGTATGCTATATACCGCTCAGTTCAAGAGCTAGACAATGACAGCACAGTTGAAGAGGCTACAGCACATGCTCAGGGGCTTCATAGGTTTAGAACATAAAAAGGTTAAAAAAAAAAGGTCAGACCTCAAAAAGACCCAGATCTGAAATGCGTAATTATCAGTATTTTTCTTAAAGAAAACACTGCCATATTCAGAGTAGAAACACCATGTAAGTGTGAACCATATTTGGAAGATAACATTTTGAAAGTCTGCAATGGTTTAAAACAGTAAGTAATATAGTATATTTTTTTACTATACAGTCAGTTTACTTTTTCATAAATACCCTAATTTAAATGGCAAGTTCCCAAAGACTACAAATGTTGTTAAATGGCTTAAAAATATAATAGTATATCAAAACAAATGGGGAGATGAAGAAATCAATTACTATGCAATTAGAAGGGTCATGTCCAACCAGAAGTCAGCTGTCAGTATAAATCAGAACCTATTTTTAATATCCCACAATAATTTTTGTAGTTTCAACCATCTAGTTCATTATTTGATGAGATCATGTATCAAATAACATATCAAGATAGACACATTCTTCATTTATCTGCATCATTTATTACTTTACTGTTTTTAAGTATGAAGTTTATTTACTAGAATAAAATAATCAATTGAAAAGCTAATAAAAGAAAAGCATAGGGTAGTGGTCACTAACTGTTACTGATGAGTGATTTTGCTTTCCTGAAACATTTGAAAATAGAAGGTCTGTGGGATTTACCCACATGGCTATGGATAAGAGCTGTATAAAGAGAGATAAACATTCAAAGTGTTTCAAGAAAAAATAAACTTTTTGCACATTTTACTCTGATACTTGTTTGAAGTGGCAAATATTTCCTGGGTGCTTGATTACATCACTGCAGAAAGCAATTGTACACCTATGAACATTTATTCAGATATTTTCTTTCTATAGTAATATTCCAGATGATTTCTGCTATGGGTCACTAAAAAAACAATAAAAAAGAACAATTTCTCTTTTATTTATGCTTCAATACTATTTAGAATGTAAAACTGTTGCCAATTTTATCTGTTCTTGTATCTTATCTGTCATTTAGTATCTAAATATTACTTAGTATTCTAAGTTGGCAAAAATTCATTCCTTTCCCAGCATTATAGAGAATTTTAATTTTCTATACCTTTTGCAAAACTGGCTTGAAATATTGATCAATAAAGCATTTATTAACTGATTACAAATATCTAAACATGTATCATATATTCCACCACATGTAAATGCCATACAATATTTCTTTGATTATAAATATAAACATGTTTCTGAAATATTTTCCTTTAACTTAAATAAATAAAAAAGAACTCATTTGCATTTATTTAGCTTAAATAAATAAACAAAAGAACTCATCTGACATAGAAGAAGAGGGAAATATGACCGAAGTAAGTAATAAGTATTTAAAATTCTTTTTAATGCATCCTTTACTAATAACTCAAACTACATGTAACATCAGCTTCATTAAGCAGTGGCTTATTTTTCTAAGTCATGTCATATCTAAATTCAGGACAGAAATAACGTGTGCTCCAGACCATCACTGGGTTTTGTATGAGTATGCAGCAGTGTTGAGAATGCATTCTAGAATATGCTTAGTCACTCATTATTTTATCTGATAACTGAGAAGGGAAGGAAACTTTATTAACATCTTAGTTTCATTTAAGCTGTATCTTCTGATTATTGGGGAGAACTATTTGCCTATGTGAAATGAAGACTTTTAAACTGGCCTACACTGTAAATACAAGAACTAAATACTAATCACTAAAAGGATAAAGAGCTATATTAATTTTATTTTCATAAACAATTGATGATTGTAAATGCAATGAAAAACAACTGAATCAATGTTCTGATTTTCAATAGCATGATCATTAAATTTCAAACCTGAAATTCTTTACCAGCACAGATTAAAATAACAACCTCTATGGGTCATATAAATCATCTTGTTTCTTAGTTTCTAAGATGCTACATATTTGGTATTTATGGTTAATAATTTTTTCATAAAGAATAACCATCTTTAATCATATGTTAGGTACTGAACACTTTTAGGTTTTCTTAAAAATTATATTTTAAAAATTATAAAAACATTCATACATTTCCAAATATTTATATATATGCATATATATTTTTTATCAGATGTATGATATCTGCTTTTTGCCATACACTAAAAAATTTGTTTGTCTTTTCTGCTATTTCTTTAAAGGAATTTTTCATTTTTTCTTTAAAAACCTATATCATCTTCTTAAAGTTATTTCAAAGGTTGATTTCTTCTGAGTTGGGATGTGCAGGTCATGCTGACATAGAATCACTAAGTTCTGATGGTGCCATGTTGGTCTTTATGTTGTTGACTGTATTTTTGCACTAGTGTCTACCCATCTCTTCCTCCACTCAGTGTAAACAGTGTCTGTGGGAGCCTCTCTTTGTCTGATTGATACTCTTTTTTTTATTAACAAAATTTTTTCTATTCATTTTACATACCAAAGATCCCCCTCTTCTCTCCTTTCAGCCCTCCAGCATCACCCTCCCAACCCATCCCCCATTCCCTCCTACAAGAAGGTAAGGCCTCCCATGGGGAAGTACATTTACTAGAGGCAGGTCCAAGCCCCTCCCCCTGCCTCAAGGCTGTGCCAGGTGTCTCATCATAGAAGTGGGCTCCAAAAGACCTGCTCATACACCAGGGATAGATTCTAACCCTACTGCCAGGGGGGCCCTTAAGCCAATCATGCTACACAACTGTCTTGCTACACAGAAGGCCTAGTCCAGTCCCATGCAGGCTCCACAACTGTTGATCTAAATTTCATCAGTTCCTACTTGTTTGGTTTGGTTGTCTCTGTAGGATTCCCCATCATGATCTTGATGCCCCTTGCTCATATAATCTCTCTTCCCTCTCTTTGACTAGACTCCCAGAGCTTGACCTAGTGTTTGGCTGTGGATCTCTGGATCTGCTTCCATCAGTTACTAGAGAAAGGCTCTATGATGACAGTTAGGTGTAAAGCAAAGGATAACCAGACAACAATCCACAACTCCAGAGAAGCTAGCTAACAAGGAGGACCCAAAGAGGGACGAATGGATTGCCCTGGGAAGGGGAATTAGATGAGATCTCCATGAGAGAACTAAGGATGAGGGGCAGGCAATGGAGAAAACATTATTAAAGTATATAAAAATGATGAAGACTGAAGTGAAATGGCAAAAGCAGACACAGTAGTGAACAGATAAAAGATACACTGATATATAAATCCTACTTAAAGTTTTCCTATCAGTTAAGAAAGAGAAAAACTAAACAAAAATGACCAGAATATTGTGGTTTGAATGAGAGTAGCCTGTGCCGTGGGATGTTCTGTATATCAAATGTGTTGCTATGATTGGTTAAAATAAATAAAGTGCTGATTGGCCAGTAGCCAGGCAGAAAGGATAGGGTAGGTGGGACAAGGAGGAGGAGAAAGGCGGGAAGTGGAAGGCTGGGGGAGAGAGACTAACAACTGCTGCCATGACAAGTGAGATGTAAGGTACTGGTAAGCCACAAGCCATGTGGCAACGTATAGACGAAGAGAAATGGGTTATTTTAAGATATAAGAACTAGATAGCAAGAAGTCTGCCACGGCCATACAGTTTGTAAACAATATAAGTCTCTGTGTGTTTACTTGATTGGGTCTGAGCATCTATGGGCCTGGCAGGTGAGAGATATTTGTCCTGACTGTGGGCCAGGCAGGAAAACTCCAGCTACAAGCCTGCATAAGCTTATATGCTTGAATACTTGGTTTCAAGTGAGTGGAACTGTTTAGGAAGGATTAGAAAGTGTGGTCTCTTTGCAGGAGGTGTAGACTTTGAGATATCAAAAGTTCACACTAATCCAAGTTAACTTTCTCTATCCTGTAGCTTTATTTTCAAGATGTGAGCTCTCTTCTACTGCTTCTGTGCTATGCCTGCCAGCTTCCATGCTGCCTTCATAATGGTAATAGACTCTAACCTTCTTAAACCATTGAGACACTAGCCCCAAATTTAATGTATTCTTTTTTAAGTTGCCTCAGTTATGATGTTTTATCAGAGCAATAGAAAAGTAACACATTTTTATTTGGTATCTGAATATAATATCTGAAAATACTGCTGATACTCAACAGGAAGTGTCATTCTCACTAGCTAGCTTTTATAGTGATGGAAATTTCTATGCAAGCTGCTAAAGGAGAAAATCAATCATCGTTCTCACCTAGTCGTGAACTCTGTGAGCTATATTCATTTCCAGCCTGAAAAGTTATGCTCACCAATGCAATAGTGACATGACAGTTATGGGAGTAACCAACCAACCACATTTAAAAAAAAATTGGATTTAAGGCCTAATCATTAGGATAGAACACATACCTGACACTGTCAATGGAGCCAAGAACATGTGGTTAGATAGGTCATAGGTTCTAAGGGGAAACCTACACCTGTCCTTCAAAATGAACATAACATTAAGACAATTCCTAATTATTTATTGCTATATCCATATATCAGTACATTGCTCAAAACTCATCAAAAAAGCTTCTTCATGTAATAGATGGCAATTAACACAGAGACCCACAACTGGTCAATATGAAGAGAATAAGACTTCAGAGTGCTCAGCTCTAAATGGAGCACATTTATCACATACTTCCTTGCAAGGTAGAAGAGGGAACAGCAAGATTATAATTCCAGGATGGTAGATGGTTTCAAGGAGAATGTTTTATAGACAAAAGCATAGCAGTTAGGTACACATGTTAACTCATGGCAATTGTGACAGCTATACAATACCTGTACAAGCACAAGTGAGACAAAATTCAAAAATGAAGGAGAGGAAGTGGTAGTGAAGTCCCATTCTTCAATGAGGACCTATTGACACTTGGCAGTTCTTAGTAAATGGAAAGTCAGATTTCCTTAGTGATGTAACACTTGGTATATCAATCACACTCCAAGGAATGCCTTATTTCCAGCAGTAGTTGTCCAACACAATATAGACTCAATGGAGATAAAAGATAGATAGGTAGATAGATAGATAGATAGATAGATAGATAGATAGATAGATAGATAGACAGACAGATAGAGGGAGGAAGAGAATGATGTTATGTTAAGTGGGTAAGCAGGTAGTAGGGAATCTGGGAGGAGTTATGGAAAAAGCATGATGAAGACCACAATGTTTTGTATGAAAACTATAGGAGAAAACAATTTTTAAGTCCTTAAAATCAATAAAAAACGGTGGTGGTGTGTTCAGGCTTCCATCATGACAATGAGACTGTGAACAAGCAAGTCTACAACTTCATTCATAAACTTGTCTTGTGCACACTGTCAGTGTGGGCTGTGCACTATGTATGCTTTTCTGAGAATATTGTGAAAAAAATGATGAGGCTAAGGAGTCTGAAAAATTCTCTAGGCTAGTGATCAGCACCAGTAACATCAAAGATGAATTATTTTATTCTATGTTGTTTTGATGTGAGATGTCACATATAAAATCTGAAACCTCAGTTCATAATGGAAAATCATATCAGTAAAATCCCTGTAAAGGAACATCTTTCAAAAGTGGCAAGCACAGAGGTGTTCAAGGCCTTTCAAAGCAAAGCAAGTGTGGAGAATCATCAGTGAAAAGCAGGGGCAGGCTCTGATATAAGATGCTACCCTAGAAGAGACATTGGGATAGAAAAAGACAGCTGGAAAAACTCAGGAAAACTAAGTAACCTAAATATTTCACTACTCAGAATGTTTCATTGTTTTTCTTAATTTATTAAAACAATTACACTCTGTTAATGTGAGATAGTCATAATGTGAAGACTGAGTGGCATATGGAACCTTCTTTAGACTGTTCTGATATACACTATTCTTCTATATACTATTGTTGCATAAACAATGGAGTCAATTAAAATATATTTAATTGAAATGTACTTTAATTTTAAATAAAAATCTTAAATAATATTTGTTTAATTCAAAAGTGGTCACTATTCTTCACAGAAAGGAAAATGTTTCTTTAAGCATACCTAAGATGGCACATAACTTCATCAATGACTTTATCAAGCATTCATCCCCAGAAACACACCTAAGGATGTCACATACAGAGATTTTTATGAGTTTTATTTCAAACTATTAAATAAAGTAGTACATTTTGGGTAGTACATTTGAGTAGTACATTTTCTTCCAGTAACAAAATATGCATTATTACATATAATCATTCGAGAATTGAGTCCTATCCTGAATAAAAGATAAATATATTATGGAGAAAACATTTCATTGCAAGGAATTTAAAGTTTAGCTTATTTGTTTGCAACAACTACTCAGCATGTTAAGAACTGCAGAACACATAGGCTTTGTATTCTATATCTACTGGTAAGCATCTCAAATGTACTATCACATAAAAGTTGCGGTAGTTACAAGACAAATTAAACAAAATCATTTTCATGCGACAAATATGCAATTGTGACCTTCTGAATACAGCAAAGATAGTCAGTGTTGGTTCAAGCCTCAGGCAAGTACAGTGCTGGCTGTGTTGTCCCTGCTTTCATAAGAGTCACTCACAATCTGACAACCTAAAGGCCATTATTAAAGATCTTCATATAAAGAATAAATTAGCTGTAAGGGTATAAGCCCCAGTTCTCCTTAAAAAGTGATATGAGTGTAAATCCTCTAGAAATGATAGAAACATGCAGGTTCTATTTCAGCCAAGCAATGGTGGCTCCCAACTTCCTCATTTTTAACAACTCATCGGTGATTATGGAGCTGCTAAGACCACACACCTGCTCACTACACATGAAGGCACAAGATTGCTTTGTTAAGAAGCAGAGGGATATCTGATGTCAACAGAAAGATTTCAGGAGATTGTTGTCAACCCTGAAAAGGAGGCCAAGCAGTGTTAGCATTTTGTCAATTGATATGACTGAAGTATATGACAATAGCATCAGTCTTCAGAGCAGGGACCCAGAACCTTTAAGAAAAGGGGTAGAATGTAAACTGTCACTTACTTTTAAAAAAAGCAATAAATGGAGAGACAAAACCAAGGGAATTCCTATAGTAATGTGTCCAGAGAGCAAAGGAAAAATAACCAAATTGCAATGGGAATGTTCAAACTGGCAGAATGAAGTCTGAAGGCTGTGGTAGCTTACCATGTCCAATGAACACAGTAAAGCTTTGTAGCAGTGACACACACACACACACACACACACACACACACACACACGGATGTCTAAATGAAATAGACTATCTGTTTCTGCCCTAACAATCATGGAAGTGATCATGTGAAAGAGGTGAGTGACAGAAGAGAAGACCATAGAGCATAACGGACTGAAAACAACATAGAAAATTAGGATTCAGTTAATACAACACAAACAGAAATTTCCTTTAAGGAAATTGGGAAGTTGGTGAGATAAATAAAACCTGGGGGAGGGGGGGGAAACAAGTGTGTAATTGCACACTTAGCTTTTCCTCCAGTCTAAAAATTTCCGCCAACTCTTCCTCAAGACCACTAACTGGAAAGCCACTTCCTCTGTTGAAATCTGTAATAAAATGGACCCTTATTCATTGGTCTCTGTGTCTTGAGTGTGAGTGTGCATATATCTTTACTTACTTTTTATTAGTTTATCCATTACTTGAATTCAGGCTTCAAGAGTGAAAGATTATGTTTTGTTGATTCTTATGTCCTATAGGGCATAATATTTTTGTTGACAAATGATAAGTTGATGTATCTATAATTTACTGGTAACCAATATTACAAATGAACCAGCATATACAACTTATTGAAGTATTATGCCATATATTCTTCAATGCACCCACAGTAGGGTTAAATTTTAGTGAAAATATGAGTTTGGAGCTGACTCCAAATAATTATGCTATCGACATTTTCTTCTTTTGTTCAAAGCAAAATCTTTGGCTACAACAAAACTGAGTAAGAAAGAGCTCTGAATGCTCCATATAATGTTTTGCAAGAAAGCAAAATACAGACAACATGTACATCTATTACAGCCACCTCTCTTATCAGAATGCTGTTTTATGGTTAAACAAGCCCTAGCTTCTCGGAAGCTTGAGAGCTATATTCCTAAATGTGCTCTGAACTTGGGCTTCCTGCTGAGAACACAGCAGAGCCCTCTTTGAAGTGAGGAGGCTGTAGATCTCACGCCAACAAATGAGTGCTTTGAAATTAACTGGTGTTTGGAAATTGATCTGGTAGGTAATAATCTTCTATATCTAACTTGTGGTTTGTTCTAATTTTAAAGTTTTAACACATACCCCCTGAAAGATAAATGACTTTTACAGTTGCCTAATAATGCTAGACTCAGCAACCAGACTTTCTAGATTTTTCTCTCATACAAGATATGTTTTTCTTCTTAAGCATAGGAGTCTTGTGCTGGATTTGTATTTCAGAATCTGCATACTGTTAATGATAAATAATTAACACATTTTCCAATTGTATCAATAAATCTTGAGAAGAAACACATAATCTTAAACCTACCTGGACTGTGGACTGTTAGAAATATGACTCATGACAGATAAAGTTTTCATCCCTTAAAATGATCATATCCATTTCTTGTTCTGCCAATGTGTTTTACTTACTTCTTACAATCAGTTTATAGATATCTATAGTTCTTCCATGTCATTTATCATTGTGTTTTATTATTGTTTGCTCACATGTTTGCAAAAATTGCCACCACACTTGCTCCCTTTGTGAAAAGTGGTAAACATGAAACAATACTATCAATTTAAGGACTTCCCAAATACAAGCCTAACTCCTTACACAGTAAAGTATACTGTAAACAATGTCTGTTAATGTTTTCCAATGAAAGTAAATTCTGACCTTGATTCCAGGTTAGCCTCTCAAAGGGAGAACTTCAGTTAATATGCCTCTGTCTTTAAATAAATATGTGTGTTGGTAGAGGGGGGCGGGGCAGCAAATACTTCCATCTTATAAATGTTCACTGCATCTGTTTTAAATAACAAGGCAGAAATGTAATATAGTTTTAGAATGTAGCCTATTCTTACTCTTCAGAAAGGCAGTTGGGCTTGAACATATGAAATACTCCTGTAAAAATCACAATCAAAAGTCTGCATATTTAGCACCAAGAAGCACATTTTAATAAGCATTTGTTAACTAGCTTCAAGGTCAGCCAAACCACACCACCAACACAGCTCTTCAGAAATGAAAATGCATTCTTTAACATGTTAAGCTATTCTACTCGAGGCCTTCAAACTAGCTCTGATATAACCCCAAAATACAGTTTCTCTGGCGATCAATGTTGAGTAAGTGAACAATCCTGTTAACATCAGGGGAAACAATCAAACACAGCCAGCAGATGTCAAAAGTTAATCAGGATGGGCGAGAGTTGAGTATACTTTAATTTAGACAAAAACAAAAACAAAAACAAATATGTTTCAACCCAATCTTCATTATTCAGATGGCACATTTGATAATACAGAGACAGATGTTCAGGCTTCTGTTTCTTCAACCACAAATGTGTACACACTGTACTTAAATTCTTATGTTTAGAATGCAAGTTATTAAAATACAAGTTCATATCTTGAGGCAGAAAACTGCTATTATCGTGGTGTTATTTTGTGAAAATATTTCTCAAAGAAATCAACAGAATAATCGCCATCTGTTTCAGTTATCTACTGAATGTAGCCATGCACGTCAACCACTAGTAGCTTAAAACAATAACTACTTATATGTTCATGACTTGAATGTTGGGCTGACCCAGCTGGGTTGATGATTACCCTGTTTTAGTCCGGTGTTGCTCATCAGGAAGTCATCCCCTGAAGGCTCCATCATTTCTGTTTCCAGTGTCCTCACTTATATATCTGCTGGCATACTTTACTAGATAGGAGCAATTCCACGGTCTCGTCCACAGTACTGCTACATCAAGACAACCCAGGTTTCATACAAAGTGGCAGAAGTCTTGCCAGAGTTTGAGCCTAGAGAGTTTAAAACTCTGGAGTCTTCCCCATTCAAGGTTGGCATGTAAGTTGGTGTTGTCATTTTTCAGGCTAATATATGAAATTCTTAATAAATAAATGAGAGAAAATAGTGCTTTGAAGGTTTACCCTCAGAGTCACATGTGGTGATATTTTATTTGTGCTTTAATAAATAAAATTTGCCTGGAGATCAGAGGAAATAGCAAGCCATTTTAAATAAACAAAGAAGTCAGGCAGAGGTAGCACATACCCTTAATCCTATCACTTAGCAGGCAGGATCTCTGTGTGTTCAAGGCCACACTAGGGAACAGAGCCAACTGTGGTGACACCTGCCTTTAATTCCAGTACAAACCAGAGTTCTGGAGGCCTGTATAGACAGGAAGTAACAGAGCCGGCCAGGAAGAGAGCAAATCAGATGGTAGAACAGCAAAGCATATAAGCCGGGGTAGACAGGAAGTCACTCTCTTTGGAAGCTGCAGAGTTGGTGAAATGAGTTAGCCCATGGTTTGTCTTGTTCCTCTGATCTTTCTCTCAGTCTTTAACACACATTTCTGGCTCCATGTCTTTCATTTATTAAGACCATTTAGAAATTTGTCTAAATTCACATAAAGAAACTTTCTCCTAATTCTATTGAACAATTCTGTTTAAAGCCCAGACCCAAACTATGAGGAAGAGAATTTTTTTTTTTTTGTCAGAAGATTAAAACTCAATGACAGTATTTAGCCTTTCAAAACAATTATATGTCGATTAATCATGTTTGGATGCACTTAATGATAAAACACACATTTTTAAAATGATCATCTAGTAACTGATGGAAGAAGATGAAGAGATCCACAACCAACCACCAGGCTGAGCTCCAGTTAAAGAGAGGAAGGGGGATCAAGATCATGATGGGTAAATCTACAGAGACAATTGAACCAAGCTCATAGAAACTCACAAACTTTAGACTGACAGCTATGGAACCTGCATAAGACTGGACTAAACCCTCCACATATGGGAGACAATTGTGTAGCTGGGTCTGTTTGAGGGGCCCCTGGCAGTGTGATCAGGATCTATTCCTGGTGCATGAGCCTGCCTTCTGGATACTGTTACCTATGGCAGGACATCTTGCTCATCCCTGATAAAGCTGGGAGGGGCTTGGTCCTGCTTCAACTGAATGTACCAGTCTTAGCTGTGCCCCCATGAGAGAACTTATCCTGTTGGAAGAGGAGATGAGGGTTGAGAGGGAAGGTGGGAGGGAATGGAAGGAGGGATGAGGGGTGATCTGTGATTTGTATGTAAAATGAATTTTAAAAATTATTAAAAATAGATAATTAAATACATAAAATGATCATCACAAAACTATGGAAATATTATATATAAAGGGAGTTTTAATGTGTATATTGATATATTGGTAAAGGATGCAATTGATTATATCTAAACTTTTAAAATTTTCTTTTGGGTCACCTGGGTTTCATTTAAGAAAAACTGATTTTAAAAACTTACCCCAAGAATTATAAATAATAGAAATGAGTTAAAATAAACATTTTAATTGATAGAATATATGTCATTTATAAGGTTTCTCAGATAACTGATTCTCTTGCTATCATTATAAAAAGAAGTATTCAATTTTAAAGTTAATTCATTGGAATACGTTCACATAAAATATACATAAAGTTATTTCTTACTCTACGAATATGAGATGGAGTGAGCTTACTGAGTTTCTTGGTTCTCAAGTATACAATTAATATTTGTTTTCCTAATTAACATGCATTTTTAAAGGTAAAGGCTAAATACACATTTGCAAATCCAATTGTAAATATTTTTTAAAATGTTCAAATTATGGTAACTCTTCCCTATCACATGGGTACTGGAACAAGGACTCTTGTGTTTTATGTACATTATATACAGTATGAAGCTATTATTCATAGAGGCAATGGAGATGAAAGGGTTAGTTTTGAAGATATAAATTACAGGACATAAAAATTCCCTCTGCTTAAGCAGATGCAGCATCCATAAAGCCTTCCGATGGGTATAGGAATCAGAGCAGTCCTGCTTCAGGCCATGTTTGTGACATGCCATATGGGCTGCGACAAGTCCAGAGCACAAGTTAGAAGATGGGGGAAAATTGATGCTTTAAGTTGGAAATCCTGTAACATCAGTGGTTTCCCCATCCTTTGGGCTTCATGGACATTATGATAGCATGCTAATTATCCCAGTGTTTGTGTCTATGCTTAAGTGGCAAATAGTGATATTTTCTCCTGTGTTTTCATTTCATTTTAATTAAAAATCACCCCAGATGTCTACAATGCCATTCTTACTGCTTCCAGTAATTAAAATTCAAAACCACCATCACCCCCAAATTATCAATAATTGTATTTTCTACTCTTTATTTAAATGCTGTATATATAAGCTGATTTTTGAAAAGCCTTCATTTTCTACAAAATGAAAAGACGTGATCTTTGTAACCAAAACATGCAGATAATAAGTGCTTGCATACACACCAATGTAATTAAATGCAGCCAAAGTAGGTTTTCATCTCCATGTTGGGTCAGACCTTGAGCTTGGCAGTCAAGTTTTTGGGAGATTTGGGGTTAAAAATTGCACACAGCTGTTTACATGAACCTTAAACAAACTTGCAAGAGCATTTTTCTTTCAGTCGACTGACATTTTTCTTTATGTTTCGTCAGTTATATCTGAGTGATCAGACAGCCACTGCACGTGGTACACCCACCAGGATTATTATCTAGACCAAAGGCCCAAAGCTCACTGTAGCAGGCATGTAATTCTTTACAATGTATGCCACGTTAACTGTGTTGGGTTATCTATTCAACAGCTGACTGAGCTGGGCTCTCAAGCTCTTCTCGACAACCATGTAAGAAGCGATGACAATTGTACTACTTCATAACAGCTGCATGGAACTCTGACACACACTTCACAGCAACCAGTCATCTATATAAACCAATTTCAGGAGCAAAATTGCATGGTGCCTCCACTCTGTTATAAACACAATGATATCCACTCAAAGCTGATAAATGCACTGCATTTCTCTGGAGCTTAAAAGAATAAGTTCCTTGCATGAAGATTTCTTTCCCTCAAATTAAGTCTGTTTTGGCCCTAGCCATTAATTTAAAACTTACAAAGAACAAGACAATTTAGGTTTTTAAGGTTTGTAAAATTAAAAAAGAAAGAAAGAAAAGAAATAGAAACCACTTCAGTATTAACATTTTGGTTCTCCAGCTAAATACTCTACTTTTTTAAAGTGTGTGTGCCAGCTATTTGGATCATTTGAGGCAGAAAGCAAAAGAAAAAAATGATTAAGGTTTAAAAATACTTACCAATGTCATAGCAATTTTCAAATTAATTACAGTATCTTTTCATGGGGTTATACACAATCCAATTCTTCCTATTGAATAAAACATCTACAGCAACCTGGAAGCCATTGTTAAAGCTTAAATGTTAACTACTCCATGTTTGGTGAATAATGAAGCTTAGAAAGATCATTAATAATTTCAAAAGATTCAAGTAAAATGATTGGTAATATTTTTAAATACATGCTTGTATTACCAATACTGATCTTTGAATATGGCTTGAAAGAACATGGATAAAATATTATGTATACTTTTTAAAAGAGCAACCAAAATTTTCATGTTGGTAAAATAGCATAACCATTTTGTATGTTACCTAGTACCTATGTACTTTCATTTTCTTTATGCAATAACTTTAAAGAATTGCAGATTAAAAGAATATTTAAGGTAAAAGAAAAGCTAATGCACCTCGCATGACACTTTTTAATGAATCCTAATTATTTATATGCTGGAACATTGTCTGAGTGATTGAGTTTGTGGCTACTGGAGTTTACGGATCAGAGAATCAACAGTCAGTTATTGTACTATTTGAACTCTATGACCTTATGCCTTAATACCTGCCTAGTTGTTATTATGAAAACATTAAAACACACTAACAGCTGACTCCAATTTTTAATATTGCTTAGTGGTTCTTTTAAGTTATGACAATCTTTTATGACACATTTCTAAAACAAGTGTTGTCCCATATAAAGTTCCATCTCATGGATGTTTCTTTTTATTTTTGGAGCTGAGGATCGAACCTGGGGCCCTGCGCTTGCTAGGCAAGCACTCTACCACTGAGCTAAATGCCCAACCCCGAATGTTAATTTTTTAAAATAGTGCTGTGAAGATAAATTATTCAATATATAGTCTCAATGAAACTAATATATGCTGTCATTATATGTCAACTTTCTTTTTTGATCAAGTAAAATTTTCTGTTTACTGTGATGGTTTGCCTTCCACAAGAGGACTTTAAAGTATTTAGAAGTTAAGTGACTCCTATAAGGTAATATAAATAATTAACAGAGGAAAGAAAAATAATCCATTTACTGATTCATAATTCTGGGTTCTGTCCATAAGCTAATCAAGCTCTATTTAAGGGCCCACTAATGAAGAAAATCCAAGACACAAAGCAGTCTATAAACTTACTCAATATGTAAGAAGGAAATTATGACATTTATCTTCTCTTACAAATAGGCAGTAGGCAGTATGTTTCTAATACAGCAAGTTTACTTTACCTAAAAAATAAAGGTAGTTTCTTACCATCCAGTTGTGGTAGGAAAGCAATAGCCATGATATGTATAGCAAATGTGTGTATGAATGTTTTATGAATTTAAAATAAGTAACTGTAAGGAATACAATTAATTAGAAGGGTTGAAATGGAAGATTTGGAAAATAAAGAATCAAAAATGCAATACACTCCCTGCCTTCTCTTTCTTGGGTGATGAACAATGCTGGAATAGTATATGTATCATCTACCAAATTAATGGTCAGGGTATGTAGGATATTGGGAAGTAATATGAGGGGGAAATTAAATGGTGAAAGCTAGGTAACTTAAAACTCAAATAAGGTGATGAATTTTATGCAAGTGAGTAATCACTAATGTAAAATCCTTCACCCCTCCCCCAAAGGAAAAGCAAGGAGAACAGAATATATCTTTGTTTTATGTACAATATATACCTGGTGGCCTGATTGTGTCAGTCTCCATGTTTGACTTAAGCAAAAAGAAGAGTGATTATCCAGTTAGGTTGCCTTGGGAAGTTCATTAATGAAAGTTTAGAATTCTCAGCAAGAGTGAAGACATAGAAGGAAAATTTCTCAAAAAGACTTACCTTTAAGTGAATTTTACTTCAATAAACTAAAAAAAAAAAGTGTTTGAGATGTCCATAGAGAAGGTTGGGCAATCTGTAACCATTTAGATAGATGAGGAACTGGTAAGCCACATATGCAGGAGGAAGTTTAATTCAAGAGCTTGTGTTTTGGATAACAGATAAATCTTAGACAAGGTCAAATCTGCTTTCCTTAAGATTATGTGATAAGATAAAAAGGTAAATTATTGAGTCTACTTTTAAAAAAACAACTACTAGTTTTAAATATTTTACATTGGATTAGATTTTTTTTATTGGATACAAATTATGTATATTGCTACAAATCTGAGATTGATTTATATAGATATGATAAAATAAAAGGGTAGATTATTGAATCTACATTTAGAATGCAACTACTAGTTTTAAATATTTTACATTGGATTGGATTTTTTGTATTATATACAAATTATGTATATTGATACAAATTTGAGATTGATTTTGTTAAAAAACATTGTACATATATTTCTAATCTTATTCAAGGTATTGTAGCTATACAATTAACAATGTAATGCAATTTTCTTGTCCTTGAAAGTTAGTATAACTATTTAGGATAATAAAGAAATGTAAGTTAGTAGTTAGTCATTACAATCAAACTTGTCATATTAAGTATGTTTTCAAGGTCAAGCAGAAATATATTTTAGATAGACAGGTCAACTTCAAAGACTTCAGAGATCCACAGAATATGGCATTTAAGATATTTTTAATAACAGATTTTTTCCTTTTTTTATGACAATGAGACATGTCTGCTCCTGGCAGCACTAATCTACTTCACAGAAGATGATGGGTACTGAAGAAACTCCATATGGAATTTACTTTCATTGTAGCAAAAGTTAGCCACTGGGTGATAAAATGCCCTTGCATTGACTACTGACAGTATGCTGTCCAAAATGGACAAGCAGGACAGAAAGAAAGGACTGCTGATCCTTGCCAAGACAAAGTAGGAAGGCCCTTTAGAAAATCCTGCTTCACAAATGAGTCTGTCAGATATGCTAGGCCTGTAGGCCAAAGATGGATGCCGCAATGTTGCAGATGAACTTCAGGTGACTGTCCAGGAAGCTAGCTGTTTCTGTCATTTCTCACATTTTTCTTTTCTTTTATTTAATATTTTTATTTTATAATTAACTTAATTTCACATATCAGCCATGGATTTCCCCATCCTCACTCCTCCCACCCACCAGCCCTCTCCCCCAACCTACCCCCCATTCCCACCTTCTCCAAGGCAAGGTCTCCCCTAGGGAGTCAGCCCAGCCTGGTAGACTCAGCCAAGGAAGGTCCAGTCTCCTTCTCCCCACACCAAGGTTGAGCAAAGAGTACCAGCTTAGGCCCCAGGCTCCAAAAAGCCAGCCCATGCACCAAGGACAGGTCCTGGCTCCACTGCCTGGGGGCATCCTAAACAGTTCAAGTTAATCAACCCTTGCACTTATCCAGAGGGCCTGCTCCAGTTCCATGGGAGCTCCTCAGCCATTGGTTCACAGTTCATGCATTTCCACTAGTTTGGCTATTTGTCCCTGTGCTTTTCCAATCATGGTCTCAGTATCTCTGTCTCATACAGTCCCTCCTCTCTCTTGCCAATTGGACTCCTGGAGCTCCACCTGGGGTTCAGCTGTGGATCTCTGCAACTGCTTCCATCAGACACTGGATGAAAGTTCTATCATGACAGCCAGGGTGTTCGGCCATCCAATCACCAGAGCTGATCAGCTCAGGCACTTTCTTGACCATTGCCAGTAGTCTACAGTGGAAGTATCTTGGTGGATTTCTGGGGACCTCTCTAGCACTCTGCTTCTTCCTATTTCCCTGGGGTCTACATTCATCATGGTATCTCCCTCCAAGTTCTCCCACTCTGCTCCTGATCCAGCTAGGACCTCCTACTCCTCTAAGCTCTCCTTCCCCTACCCTTGCCCTCCACTATCTCCCCGCCCCCAGTTTGCTCATGTAGATCTCATCCATTTCTCTGTCATTGGGCGATCCTTGTGTCTTTCTCAGGGTTATCTTTACTAGGTAGCCTCCCTGGAATTGTGAGTTGCAGTCTGGTTATCCTTTGCTTTACATCTAGTACAGCCACTTTGGAAATCAATATAGCACTTTCTTAGAAAATTGGGAATCAACCTCCCTCAGGATCCAGCTATACCACCCTTGGCCATATACCCAAGGAATGCTCAATCATTCCACAAGAACACATGCTCAACTATGTTCATAGCAGCATTATTTGTAATAGCCAGAACCTGGAAACAACCTAGATGCCCCTCAACTGAAGAATGGATAAAGAAAATGTGGTACATATACACAATGGAATATTACTCAGCAGAGAAAAACAATGACATCATTGCAGGCAAATGGACGGAACTAGAAAAAAATCATCCTGAGTTAGATAACCCAGACTCAGAAAGACAAACATGGTATGTACTCACTCATAGGAGGATACTAGATGTAAAGCAAAGGATAACCAGACTGCATTCTCACATTTTTTAGAAGTTGCTTGTTGTACTTTCTCCTTACTCAGTTAATACTATTTTCTTCTGGGTTCTCAGAGGGAGTTGAAGATTAGATAGTTATAGTTACAGTTTTCCTTGTTAAGGAATTCAGAAAAGAAACTCACTAAGAGCTGTAAAGTGTATAAGTTTGAAAGACGTCAAAAGATAGTTTTCTGTTAGTAATTCAACTTAGGATAGAAAGTGAATTAGATACATTTTGGACTCAAAAATTAGGATAGATTATGGAATATTTTTTGCTGAATTTGTCAGATGCAAATGGACTAGACATTGCTGATGTATTTAATTGCCCATATATATTGTATATAGTTATTGTACTTATTGTATATAGTTTTTCTTGTATTAGCTATAATTTTTTTATTTTAGACAAATAAAAGGGAAATGTGGTGATATTTTATTTGTGCTCCAACAAATAAAACTTGCTTGGGGATCAGAGGAAATAGCCAGCCACCATTTTAGCATTGAGGCCAGACAGTGGTAGCACACGCCTTTAATCCTAGCCTTTGGGAGGCAGAGATTCATTCAAATCTCTGTGAGTTCAAGGCCACACTGGTAACAGAGCCAGGTGTAGTGGCACATGCCTTTAATCCCATATTAGTTTACCATAGAGGTCTGGAGGTCTGTATAGACAGACAGGAAGTGATTGAGCTGGGTGAAAAGAGGAAAGTGATATAGTTGGGCACAGAAGTAAATAAGAAGGCAGGGCACAGAAAGATACAGGTGTGAGTATACAGGAAGTAGCTCTTTCTTTGCCTGAAGATTTCATATAGGTAAGAACATGGCTGGCTTTTCCCTCTGATCTCCATGCAAGCTTTATTTATTAGAGCACAAATAAAATATCACGAGTATGGGTGCTGTGGGACCTTCTGTATGTCAAATGTGTTGCTTTGATTGGTTAATAAATAAAACACTGATTGGCCAGTAGCCTGGCAGCAAGTATAGGTGGGATAAGCAAAGAAGAGAATTCTGGGAAGTGGAAGGCTGAGGCAGAGAGACACTGCCAGCCGCCACCATGACAAGTGAGATATAAGGTCCTGGTAAGCCACAAGCCATGAGACAAAGTATAGATTAATAAAAATGGTTAATTTAAGATAAGAGAAGTAGATAACAAGAAGCCTGAGCTATTAGGCCAAACAGTTTAAATAATATAAGTGTCTAAGTGATTAATTTATAAGTGGGCTGTCAGACTCTCAGACTGCTGGGCTTGGTAGAGACCTGGAGAGAAAACTCTAGTTACAAATAGCACCAAACATGGGGCACGAACCCATGCCCTTGAGATTGAGAGTCTCATGCTCTATTTTTGTCAAGAAGAAGATAGAGTGTTTTTGATGCCCATCCTCCTCTCTTAAGTAAATCGGTGCTGCCATTAGCAGACATGTCTCACTGTCCAGAAAGTTTAAATTTTTAAAAACATTTTAAATGCCATACTTTGAAGTATTTGAAGATTACCTATCTATCTGAAATATATCTATGTATATCTAGAAAACTTAACATGACTATAAGTTTGACTCTCATAGAAGACTAATTGTTCCATTATGATTTAAATGAGTTGTATAAACATAATACCTTAAACAAGTATAACAAAATTAACTTTAAATTTCTACCAATAAACAAAAAACCATAGCAATGTAAACATTTTTAAACAAGTTGATGGGCCTTCATAGATTGAGACCCAAGAATTGTCTGCTAAGCACACAGGTATTCTAGAAAATTGCTCAGATGTTTCTGTGCTTGTTATTGTATAATGACCTACTGTTTTCCCCAACATTATTTTATATAGACTAGAGACTTGGACAACAGAAGAAAAATATTTTCAATATGTTTTCTACTATTATTCCTACACCCCATTGTATTTTGTTTTGTAATTTGTTTCCAGTTTATTTGTGAAAAAGTAATAAATGCACAAATATATTGGCTTTCCATGCTGCAGCAAACTCCTGTGATTCGGAATTGATTTAGAAAAAGAGTTATTTTGCCTTTCTGTTTTGTAGGGTTTAGTCCATTATTACACGATCCCAATAGTTTGTTACTGTGATGTTATAACAAGGATGAAGTTTGTAGTAGAGCAACACATTCACCTAATGACTAGGAAGGAATAGGGGCAGAGGGAGAAGGAGAAGAAATGACCAAGGTCCCACAACCTCAGGGACAGAGAATCCTCTTACTAGATTTCCCCCACAGACTTTGAAATACCTCCCTGTGCCACTCACCCGAGGAGAGTGGGGACCAAGCCTTTAGCACAAACGTCTTTGAGACACATTTCAAATTTAGAAGTCCACACAAACACATTATGATACCAAAAAAAGATGCATATGGTCTGACAGTGACAGCAAATCTCCCTGTGACCTGCCTGTAGACTCTCAGTATCTTGGGTTTCCATCTTTCCATTCATTCTTAGTGTAAGACTATGGCATTTCCCCTGAAAGCTGGTTGTTGGGATGTAGAATCTGGCACTAGGGTTTCTCCCAGAGACTTGCTTTCAGCTGCTGGCCTTGGTGGATGCAGCCTACATCTACTGACTGGTGGAAAACAGGCTGTAACGATCCTTGCATCAAGTTAGGACAACCCTAAGGACCGTGTCAGATTTACAGTTTCTTTGGAATTAAGTAAAGAAACATCTGCTATTTGATGGCCATTCTGTAGCTTCTCTCCTATACCTGATTTCATTTCCCTCACTCACTGTGATAATTGCTCCCAGGATCACTCTTCAGTCTGTTTCACATTTGTTTGTAGGACAATCCAGTCAGACATTAATACAACACTCTCCTTTCAGAAACAAACAATAATAGCCACTATTCAAGAAAAATGCAGAAAATGATTTCATTAAGTGGATCTTTTGTCAGCTGTTGCAAATGTTGCTGCATTGATCTCAGAGACAGTAGGCTTAAGTGTGTGGCTCTTACCTTCAGATAAACTTGTACCAATGTAATTACTTGGTCAAAGGGTATGTTTAGTTAAAGTTTTAAGTATACATGCTCTTGAGAGATATTTTGGGTTTAGTGAGGTAACTCAATGCCCTAAATGCTTGCTGGGCAAGCATAAGTACCCCAGTTGAGATCATAGCAGTCACATCAAATCTAGGCATAAAGACATGGCTCATATCAGTGACCCCAGCACTGGGACCAGAGACATGTAGAATTCTAGTGGTCATTGCCCATCCAGTCTTGCTGAATTTGCAAGCCTCAGGTTCAGTGAGAGACCTATACAAAAAAAAAAAAAAAAAACAGTAATGTGATAGATGAGGACCCCTAACATTGACCTATGGATTTCACAGGCCTGTGATTATGCACAATACACACACAGACACACAGACACAGACACAGACACAGACACAGACACAGACACACACACACACACACACACACACACACATCATGTTAAATTTAAAAAATACATATAGAGATTGTCACCTTCCTTAGCTGGCCTTTGAAGACCATGGGTGACAAATGAATGGCATGTGATTTTGTAGCTCTCTTGGGAGTAAATTTTTAAATGTTTTTATATGATCACTAATGTTGATGTTGGAGCTAAGTGAATGATGCTCTTATGGTTTTTCTTTCCCTGGCTGTTTTTCTCTTCCTTCTTGTACAGTAGGATGCTTAGGCTCGTGTGTATCATTTATGTTGCAGTGCTTTTCTCTGACTCCAGTGTGTATCTTGGCACCCAAAATTTCTCAACTGCTTGTGTATTTATACTTGTCAATCTTTTCCATTTCTAAGATTCATTTAATAAACACAGAGAGTTGACTACTATCAGAGTATGGTTTATTTTGATAGAGCTTCCTGCAGTCCTTTTATAGGCTTGTGTTTATTTGTTTGATAAGATTTGATGCAGATCAAGATACTATAATAATTATTAGTGGGTTCGACCAATAAATATATTTGCTAAAGATTTTTATACAAATTCATATACCCAAAATCTTTGGGATGTTCTTTTGTTTTTTTATTTTGCTTCAGGTCAATTATTTCAATGTTAGGTACTTAAGATAATTTTATTGTTCCCAGTGACTAACTCAAGGTTTTGTGTATTTTCCCCTTAATGTTAACTTGTCCAGTCACTCATTTGAGCATAAGCTGTTTCCCCCATCTCTACTTGTAATATATTTATGGACTGTTTTCTCAGTTTACATTTGAATTTTATACACTTGTATGGAATCTTTTATTATTTTTAATATCTCCTACTTCTTACTTAAGGACCTTTTTCAGTTTATTTTTATTAGGCTGCTTATATATTTATATTTATTGGCTATTATTGAATGGAAAATTGCCATAAATTATAAAAATTATTTTTGACATTATGTTATTTTATTTTTACAACACTTATTTTATGATTTATTTGTGTGTGGAGGAGGAAGATGCACACATGCACTGGATTGCCTGTGGAGCCAGGAAGAGAACATTAGAGATGGCATTACCAATAGTTGTGAGCCACCAGATGTGGGTGCTGGAAACCAAACTCAGGTTCTCTGCTAGAGCTCTACTCTCAACCTCTGATCCATCTCTCCACTCCCTTAGTTTATTTGGATTAACTAACTTCTCACAACTTTGAGGTTTATTTTAGGGAAAATTTATATTACATTTTATTCTTAAATAGATATCAAATGTAAATATTTTAGGTATACATTTTGGACATGGTTTTAATTGACTACACCTTTCTGGAATGTAATATTATTTCTGCTTTTCTGGATAATTAAAATTATCATTCAGATGTGATTTTCCCAGGAAATGGCCAAAAAGTGGTGGTTGTTTCATATTTCAGGGCAGTGAGTTATGAATTAAAATTGTTTGATTGTATTCAACTTTCACAATCTGGTGTTCCAGAGCTATTTATCTTTGTATGAGTGAGCTATGCCACTTGAAACGGTAAAATCAGCTTTTCCTGTAAAAGTTTGCAGCAATGTTTGTCTTCGTTTCCCATTTTAGTGAACACTGACTATGAGCTAAGTTTTCTCCTGAGTGAATGAAGCTAGATGTGACATATAAACACACAATTTCTATGACCTTTAAAAACTCTTGTTTGTTTGTATTTATTTCAAACTCTCCTGACTCCTGTCTATCAGAGGCAAATCCTCCTTTGTGCTGCTTAGACTGGTGGCTTTTTGTGTCATACATCTTCTACTTTCACTTCTACTACCAGCCTAAGATAACATTTAATTCTTCTCTCCTTCTACCTTTTGAGTTTCTCTCTTAATTCACTTCACTGTCATACTTTGGAAAACATGATTCCCTGTGATAGTCAGCGTTTTATCTTGACATAAGCAAGAGTTATCCAGGAAAAGTGAATCCCGGTTGAGGGATTACCTCTGCAAGACTGTGGCTCAAATTCTTCATGAATGATTGATGCAGAAGGGCCCAACCCACAATTGACACAGATAGCCCTGGACAGAGGGTCCCAGGTTATACAGCAAAGTAAATGAATAAACTATGGAGAGCAAGACAGTAAGCAGCATTCCTCAATGGTTTTCTGCTTCCAGATTCCTGATTTAATTTCCTGCCCTGACTTCCGTTCAATACAGACTGTGAGAGGAAAATATCAGTCACATAAACCCTTTCCTCCACAGGTTGTTTTTGGTCAATATTTTATCATAGCAATAGGAATTTTTAAAAAGGACAGAAATGTATCTTTATTTCCCAACCTCTAGATCTCTGTTGGCCTCTAACACCAGCACATACATTGGCTAGAATCTTTCATAGCCCCCTTTGTGTGACACACACTTTTAGAATAACTGTGCTCTGTTACTTGTCACAGGTTTCCTCTAACAGCATACCACCAGACTCTGGCTACCCTTAATATCCAGAAGAATTTCTTCATATATTGAATGGTTATTATTTTCTGCTCAACCCTGAGAAGTGAACTTTATTTTTCTTATTTTTCTAAAAGAAACACCTTATGTTAATGATTTTTCAAATATGTAGTTGGTTTTACTTTGTTCACATATTTTATTTTATAACTATAACTCAGTTTTAGTATTTATATTTCCTGGGAATAACAATTGAATATATGCATTGGAAGACAGGACTGCCCTGGGACCAAAATGGCTCAGGTAACTCACAAGCCAGGCAGCTGTTACTCATATATAAAAAAAACCATTTCTTTCAGCCTTACCTTCTTTACATTGAAATGTTTAACATTTTGACCCCATAAATACTGTCAGACAATTATTATTGTTATTGCCTAGTCTTAATAATTTATAAGAAATCACCATTTTAAGTAGAAATAAAAGTGTAATATTGTATCATAAAGGATGAAAATTGTGTGGTGATATACACAAAATATACCAAAAACAAATATTGAGAATATTCTTTAATTCTTTCTGAATCTGGCTGATTTTAAAGTGAATATTTAGATGCTTGTGGGAAAGTTATCTTCAATGAGAATAATGAGTTGAAGAAAAATTCCAATTTTCCCATGGTAATAAATGTTTGATTCTATTCTAGGACTACAAGGAAATGAAAAAACTTACACCTGAAGCATGAATTTTGTCCTTTATAATTATTCTGTGTATGATCTCCACAATTGAGACATGTATTCTAAGTAACTTTGGGAATACATTTTTTCTCCTTTGTAATGGGTGTCCTGATTGTTCTGCCTTTCATTGATGATCATGAAACAAATGACTCAAACTCTTTCGTCAACGAATGTGAGTTGGTTTTTAAGTTTCCTAGGAGCTCTAAAATCAATATATGTCTCCACAACTCTGAGTAAATCCAATTATTTCCACCAAAAGAATATTCCAATTAGGATTAGAACCATATGGTTTGGCTATTAGACATTTGGCCCATATTCCATTCCCTCCAACTAATGTATGCTAATTCACATTTCAAAATGGGTGATATTTTTAAATCCTAAGACATCACAAATAGAACACAAATGAACCACACTCTTCTTAAATTGAAAAATGGACACATAATTTAAAATGAAACATCATAAGTCTTGAAACAACTGAAGTACTATATTTTTCATTGCTTAAAGAAGTATCGCCTTTTGTATCAAATTCTTACCATGCATCAGAATGAATGCTGGAAACTGTAATTCTGATGCACCAGGGCATACTCCCACTAGATATTTTACCAGTTTAAAGCAACAATGGTATTTTTGTCCTAATACATGTTTTGCTGTAATGAATTACCCTTCTTTTGGTGAATAACAAAGCCTGGATAACAGTTGTCTTTTAGCCACAGAATCTCCCTAGAAAGTACATTTAGAAAGAAAAATATTCTAAATACTCTATCACTTATCACAGTGTCTCAACATGCTGATTGTAGTCAGACTCTTCAGGTTACATTGTTTCTAAGTTTAGATTAGAATAAACACAGGTCATGCCACAGGTAGGTTCACATAAAGAGTAGCATGTGCTCCAAGGAAGCAGTACAGGGAGAAAGACAAAGGCCTTCACTGTAAATTCCTTTTTTAAAATTTAGATTGCTCCCTGAAGCTACTTTTATCCCTTCTAGTTAATTTCGATCAGTTCTGCTTGCCAGCCTGTACCTGCCAAATAAAACATCCCAATGAAATGTCTCCTGTACAAAGCAGAAAGCTTGGTCTGATCTGGCGGACTTTTGTTCTGTGCCTTCTCTCCAACCATGCTACCTAATTAAAGACTATAAAACCTTTACTTAGACAAGATAGGTCAGCTACATGAAAGGAGAAAGAAAAGTCAGTCCATTATCACGACCAAATTGGCTTTCAGTGGCACAAAACCTCATCAACCTACTTTCTCTCCACTGTCGTGTCCTCCTAAGCCTTTGGCACCAGGTCCCATCAGATCAGTTGCTGACTTACTTGAGCCGGAACACATCCCTTTCTAAGATCTTAAGTTCAACTGTACAAATAATTTAGAGTGCCTTGCCAAGTCTCTCTATTTCTAGCAGGCTTAATAAATACAAACTCTTAGAGAAAGCAAGCCCAGGAAAGTGAGGACAAGATCTGTGCTAAATGATTATATTATGATATAGGAATAGACTCTCTGTGAATAAGAAATCATGAAAAATGTGTTCTCTCCCACATTAACAAGGAGGACACAAACAATATAGTACAATTAGATTGTCAAGATGTTTCAGTTTTAAAAGAACTGTTCTTTTCTGTTCTGTCATTAGTAACTAGTTATGAAACTCATGGAAAGACAAAAAGTAGATGCATTTTTCATTGGGCATAAATATTCTTTTTAAAACTTTATTTTGGATAATAATATTTTAAATAGTTCTCCCTTCCCCTTCCTCCCACCAAACCTTCCTATATACCCCTGCCCATACTCCCTTCAAATCCATGACCTCTTATTTCAATAAAAAAGCTGTAATAAAGTGTGGCCCTATGCCATTTCACAAGCCCAGGAACTTGTGTATTCAAAATTCCTGGAAGACATTACACTTGTTATATGTACCAATGTAATTCCTGAAGTACAGTCTGGACTTAATTTCTATCTCACCCATTAAGTCCACTTTCTGGAAATACTTGAAAGGTAGTGTTTTACAATTTTGGTAATATAGAATATGTTGATTTTTTTGCTACTTATAAAGATATGATGAGTTGAGGTTGTCAAAATGCAAATATATAACCAGGGTATTTTGTTTAGGATGTAGTGCAATGATTTGAAGTAGATTGCACAGCAATTTACTGTGTACTTTTGTTTTTCTTTTCTTTTTTTAATAAACTTACTTATTTATTTATTTTATAACCCTGCTGTAGCTTCCTCTCCCCCCTCTCCTCCTGGTTCTGCCATCATCCCTCTCTTTTCCCTACCCTTAACCCACTCCTCCTCTATTTCTGTTAAGGAAACGCCAATGAGTATCAGCAGAACAAGGCATATCAAGTTGCAATAAGAATAAGCACCTTCCCATGTATTAAGGCTGGGCAAGGCAACCCAGTATGAGGACTAGGATCCCAAAAGCCAGGAAAACAGTCAGAAACCGCCCCTGTTCCCAGTGTTAGGAGTCCCACAAGAGAACCAAGTTACATATCTGTAACATATTTGCAGAGTACCTAGGTCAGTCCTAAGCAGGCTCCCTTGCAGCGGTTTAGTCTCTGTGAGCCCCTGTGAGTCCAGGTGAGTTGATTCTGTGAGGTTGTTGTTGTTGCTGCTGCTGCTGGTTATGGTTGTGGAGGGATGTGTGTGTGTGTGTGTGTGTGTGTGTGTGTGTGTGTGTGGTGTCCTTGACCCCTTAGTCCGCTATTGTCTTTTCTCCTCCTCTTCTGCAGGACTCCCTGAACTCTGCCTAGTGTTTGGCTGTGAGTCTGCATCTGTTTCCACCAGATGCTGGATGAGTTGGGCTAGACACAAATCTGTTCATAGCAGATGGCCAGTTCAGAATATATATATTCTATTGCTAAGATCTTAGCTTGATTCAACCTTGTCAATTCCTGGGAGATTCCCTTGTGCCAGCTTTTTACCTGACCCCAAGATGCTTCTCCTTTCCAGTACTTTCTTTCAGTACTCTTCCCCTTTACTCCCCAACTTAATCGTTCATGTTCCCATCCCCACCTGCCCTCAGTTCACTCATGAAGTCTCTTCTATTACCCCTTCCCAGGGAGGTCCAGGTAACCCCTATGAACTCTCTTCCTTACCTAGTCTCTCTGGGGCTGTGGATTGTAGCACGGTTATCTTTTATTTTACAGCTAATATCCACTTATGAGTGAGTACATACCATGTTTGCCTTTCTCCATCTGAGTTACCTCAGGATGATTGTTTTTTCTAGCTCCATCCATTTGCTTCTAGTTTCCAGTGTCCTTGTTTTCAAAGCTGAGCAAAGTCCACTGTGAAAATGTACCACATTTGTTTTTCTAATTGCAATAATTATTAATGCTTTCCTCATATGTAGTTGTAAAATAATCAAAAATTAGCAAATTTCAACTTGGTATGACATTTGAAAATATAGCTATAAATTTGGAGGATATTTTAAATATTCCTGTAGGCAGACTGAAGTAAAATAAAGGAGCATAGATAGCCCTACTTGTGGAGAATGCAGCCTCTACCACATTTTCCTATTGTAATACGTGTGATAGCTTCTAAACATGCACATTGTTCCCTCATCTACCCTGTTCTCCCATTCCCTACCTCAATTTAATCCTGCTGTTTATTTCCCCCTTTAATCTTTTATGCATTCTATGCCATTGAAACTGCATCCCTTGAGCTCTTACTAATTTCTAGACCTCTAAGGGTATTTCAGATAAAATACACGTATCTGAGGATTTGAAACAAATATCCAAAAAAGAGAGAAAATACGTGAGTTTTATCTATGTGGGTATAGGCTATCTCACAGAAAGATTGTGACATATTAAAAAAAAAAAAGTCACATAGAAAGCCGCTACTATAGACGCTTACTAAAATATACACATACACATATATAAAAAGAATTTAAACTGAGTTACCATATAAAAAGGTGAAAATGCCCCTACTAGACACCAGAGACAAACAAAACTTCTTTTGGAATTGTTAGCCAGTAAGGTCTCACAGAAATCCTAACATTACAGATTAATACCAATTTCATTTGTTGCCCACCAGAACATCATGCAAGACAATGTTACTGAAGAGATCACATTCTTAAGTGTGGGGGGAAAGGGTGCTATTCACTTGAAGTTGGATCACCACTGGCTGGTTTTAGAATGTTGGATGATGTCATATATGCTACCAGAGGAGAAAAGCAACCATTAGTCTTTGTTAGTTGTGAACCTTGTGAAATACCATAAAGACTGGTCTACCAAGACACACCTATTGGTTCAATAATGACACAAAGGCCTTAGGAGTAACCAACCACTTTCTGATAGGATTAATGGCAACTCCACAACTTGAAAGCCATACCTAGCCCTGTTATCAGTAAAGAAGTATGTGGCTGGTTAAATCATAGCTTCTAGAGAATGACACACTATTATTATCTTCTTAAATGGGCATATTAGTAAAATTGACCCTAATAGCTTATCTTTATACCCCTAGATTAGTACATAAACAGTTACCATCCATGGAAGCTTCTTTTTGCAGTATATGCTAATAAACATGGAGAACCACAAGTAATTAAGGTATGAAGAATAGTAGATTGTAGAATGTTCAGTGCTAAATGAGACATACAGGCCCAATTCCCAGGCCCAGGTACCATTGCAGAAGCTAGGAAGGCAAAAAGATTTTAACAGCCAAAGGTGGTAGGTAACTACAAAGAAATGATGTTTTCTGCATAGGGCAAGTACTCATACAAACTCATAGTTGTGACAACATACTGAAGTCCTCAAAAGCTCAAGCCAATACAAAAAATCTCAGCTTAGAGAATGAAAGTAGACATGAACTCCCAAGTTTAGTTAAGAAGCTTTGCACAGTTGACAGCTGCTGAGAGATGGAGAGTCAGTTTTCTGACTTTAAGATCTTTAAGGATATGGACACTGGCAAATTGTCTATGGTTGACTGGAAATCACCTAGCCAAGAGTCTATGGGCGACACAAATTGGACTCCATGTGTAAAAACAAACAAACAAAGAGGAAACTAATTTTAGTAACAGATTAGAAATGGGAAACGTTTGTTTTGTGAGTGAAATGAATATAATCAAAATACATTCTGTAAAATTATTATAGAACTTAAAATATTGAAATGCACATTATTAAATAAATTTGCATTTTAATAATAAATGAATAAATTTCATGATTTTACTTTGAACAAACCTTCTACTAAGTTACATACAACATACTTGACTTCATTTATCCCTCCACACACAGGAATAGTGCAATTCTGTTAAGAGTCTGTGGGATATAGTTCTCGGTTAAGTCACCACAGTTATCTTCTATATCTCTCCCTGGACCAAGAACTATCATGGCATTTTGGATTCCCATACTTCACTCCATTTGTTCCCAAGGCTAACAGGTAACATCTATCTTCCTTCAAGACTCAATTTGGTGTGCACGACTGTTTTATTGTGTCCCAAATACAGTGTTGAAATGCTTCATTTAAATAGCAATTATGATAACTCTCCTCATTTGCCGCATTTTATTTTGTGTATAATCTTTCTTTTTCCTTGTGAGGTAGAATAATGCAGTGGTTTTAGCCAATTGTACCAGTGTCTGAGTTATGCATCTGCACTTCTCAGGTTTATGCTTTTAGATGAAAGAATTACCCTTTCCAGAGCCATGGTTTATTTATAATTAAATTGGGGCCAGGCAGAGGTGGCACATGCCTTTAGTCTCAGCACTTAGGAGGCATAAGCAGGTGGATCTCTATGAGTTTGAGGCCATCCTGGTCTACAGTGTGTGTTCCAGGGGAAGCAGGGCTACACAGAGGAACCCTGTCAAACAAACGATTAAAATACGAATGGCCATATTTGTTAAACTGTTTTGATGGAGATTAAATTCGATCAATATGGAGCATCTGCAAAATATTGCCAGAGATACTACACAAATTACTATACAAATATACCAAATTCAAGGGCTATGATTTACTTGCCCTGACATTTCTAATGCATATAACAATATAATATGCATATGCTTAATACACTCAATTTTATAGAACCACTTTGGTCTCCGTAAGAATGTATGAACAATTACTACCATGATGTTGACTAATATTATAACTTAGAAAAGAAGAAAAACCATAATATTAGGCTATTTGACAGATTTTCTAGAGGAAAAACAACTAATTTGTGTATAACTGTAAATGCTTGATGTCATTACCAGGATGTCTGACAAAATAAGTCAGTCAGTTGAAACAATACCAAAATATAGCCCAAGAAGCCCATGAGTTCTCCCTATACTGTCATTTCTCAATGATGTAATATACTACCATTCATGGGTTTTCTAAAAGATTATTGTCCTTTTGATGTATAAAATGGGTGCCACTACCCAGATGATAGTTAACAAATATCTTTAGCAAGCAGAAAATTAGACTTAGGATCAGAACTCACCATCCTATATTCAAGCTTTACTACTTTTTAGCAAAGTGACATGATTTTATAACTGTGAATATAGATCATAGTATCCACCTTACAAAGAAAATAGGAACAATAAAGTAGATGTTTATAAGTGATGCTATGTAACAATTGTTCAAATATACTAGCTTGTATTGTGATTCAATACAATGCAATAGTTTTATTATAAACTGTACTAGTGATGTGAAAATAAATATGAGAGGGAAACTTTAAAAGCTTCTTTGAGTGTATTTATTTCACATAGGTTTAGAGAAAATCATGAAGTCTAAAGGATCATGTTAAGTGTTGAAACTCAACTTAAGTCATTTGTTCGACAGTTAGAAAATGACACAGCCCCTGTTAATCATCACTGCTTCAACTAAACCATTTCCTTATGTCCATTTGCACAAGACAGTTAAGACATCTTTATTTCAGGACCTAGAAAGTACTCTCTTGACCTAAGAAATTGGTTCCCATTAGCAATTGAACATAAGAGGGGTCACTGCATGCAAAGATTTAGCACCATAATGGGAGTGAGCATTTTATATTTTAATTTGGTCAGGTGAACTGTACCCCGCCAAGTGTACTTTATAACTATTTAATATTTCCTAGTCGTTTGAATATAAATAAGCTTGTCAAGAGAATTTGGATAACTTTTTTTTATTTTTATTTTTAAAGAAAGAATATTTGGCAAGCAGGTTTTCCCAAGATCACCCAGCTTTAATTTTAAATTTCAAAAGCCTCACATTTAATCCCTTGAGTTGGCCTGTACCTTGCACCATCTGTTCCCATGGTTTTGTTATAACAGTGAGCACCTGCAGAGTTTTGCAACATTTCAAGCTGATTGTGGACAAAAATTGAAATAATTATAATTTTCATAAAGTAAAGACTTCCATTCAGACACTACAATCCCATCTAACACGGATTTCAGAAAGGCAATCTTATTTATAATGGGCTTCATATGGATAAAGGTAATTTATTTCTATTTTATTTTTGTGGAAAGTCAATCTTTTAAAACATATAGACAATCAATGTGGAATTCTCACACTCCAGCTACTTCAAGAGACTCTTGGATAACCCTAGTCAGTTCTTAGTTTATAGATGAGAATATCTTACTCAACTCTAAACAAACATCAGCCAATGGGCAACATTAAAGAGAAAGCTTGTCTTCTTTTATCTCTTCCCATTCTTTTTTGATTTTATTTTATTAACAGCAATTAGACAGTTACAGCATTGCCTTCCAATTTTTCTTTTATCTTGCTAAAATTAAAACACAAGTGTATCATACATTAAAAACAAAGTAGGGATAGTGTAGATGCTTATCTTATTCCTCTGCCATTGAGTAGAAAAATATTCTGTGCAACCATAGCCTGAAATTAATTTGAAATTTTGCAGACTAGTGGCTTCAAATAGGTGAATATCTCACTAGTAAATTAATGATCTATACGTTGCCAGGAAATTAATTAGGCAGAAAGAAGAAGGATCATTTAAGTTGGATTCCAAAGTATTGAGAGTTTTGGTCGTTATCTTGGTATTTGGAAGGAAGTTGTTAAAGATACTCAGATTTAATTTTGTGCTTGAAAAGTATTATTTTCTGTTAATATTTCAATTCCAGTAAGCCCTAAGACTTTGGAAATGTAGTACATTAACCAGGAGCTACCTATCAATTTGATATATTGTTTTTTTAGACATTCAAAAGGAGTCAAATCCTGTAGTCTAATATCAGCTACTTGAGACATGACCAGATATATGGCATAGACTACAAGAAAATTAAATGCTGGATCTTGGTAACATCAGTGTTCATTCAATATCACATAGGGGACACCTACAAGACAGCATAATACGTACAAAAATATATATCATGGCTATAGTTAAATGTTATGATTGGCCTTGAGGGAGAACAGTGTAGGGCCAGAAAGGGAACTGCCAAGCTACCGGGAGCATGTGGTACCAACAGGATCTGGCACACATGTGCTGTGGTGACAACTTCAGTTGCTGGTAGAATGGAGTAAACTATGATGGTAGGGAAACTGACTTGTCTGAAGGAACATCAGAAAGCAGGAAATGGCTTGATACATTGGCCAAGAATTTGTGCCACCAAATTTCCAACAGAATGAGAAGGAAACTAAGTTTGGCAGCCCAGAAATATTTAAAGAAGAGGGTATTTTACAGATGACTGGATATCCAAAGACAGAGCAAATAACTTAGAAATTGAAATGCTAATTACCCTTACTTTGCTTTCAAAGTTCTTGAAGTTTAAGTTTACTTGGAATACAGTAATATGAGAAACTGTACATTTTAATTGGTGGTTTTGTTTGGAAAGTTCTCATTGACCAACTTAGTCTAATGATTCTACCCATAACCCAATAATCTGAGCAACATCTTTGTTTCATTGTTCCATGGGGCATCAGTAGACCATGAAGTCATCTTTCAAGTTCTCCTTGCCTTTCTGTGAATAATAAAAAGAATTGTTATTCTAGTCAAACTATACTCCCATTAGAGAACAAAAGGTTGCAAATATAATTTACATGAACAATTATATTTTGTAAATGTAAGCTAATGAATATGTTACACACAAATGTCACTTCTAAAGCATTTATCAATGAATAGTAAACTGGAAGAACAAGTCTACTGCCTTGTATGAATTGAAGGACAAATATATTAATAAATTAGAAGTCAAGTTACAAGACTTAAGTTCTTCTGATTTTCCATTTAGTAGCTGAGAGAGCTTGAAAGACAGAAATATTTAAAAAGTCATTGGAATTCTTTGGATTTCCTCATCTTTTAAAACTGTAAGTTTCATGTGGGTATTTATTTTGTTCATTATGTTTCTAGAAACCTTTGAATATGTCTCTTCGATCTTTTCTGATTGTCACAACAACAACAATAAAACAACAACAACAACAAAAAAAAAAAAAAACAGCTACCTAACAATGATGGCATCTGATAGTATACTTCTCTTACAGTTTGTATATTTTCTAAGACAATATCACAAATAACAAAATGTGTTTTTGTTTCTTTTTTGGTTTTGGAAAAATTTGTGTGATAATCCTTTTGTTCAGGATGTTGGCATTTTATTTTATTTTTTTAATTTACAAGTTTCTTGTTTTTATTCGCTTTAATTGCAACTTTTGTTACATGCATAGCTGATGCAAAGTAAACAGGGTGTCCAAAACAAATTGCCCTCCTCCTTGCTAGTATCCATTCTATCACATTTTTATTTTGTTAGTAGGGTGCCAATCTCGATTTGCAGCTTTGAGAGATCAGTAGAATTGCTTCTAAAGAATCATCATAGAAGTTTTGTTAAGACTGGCAATGTTAACTTTTATAAACTCTATCAATGTCCTGTTGCTTTTTCAGGCCCAGATAATCTTACATTACATTATGTACTACAGGGAAATCATTAAAGGAAAGCTTAAGATAGAATATTGATAAGCCCATACAAGAAAATGTATACCAGGTTAACAGTTAAAAACAATAGTTCTTCAGTACCTGATGGAAGCAGATGCAGAGACTCACAGCCAAACATTAGGCTGAGCTGGAGAATCCTGTTATTAGAGGCAGGAAGAACTGTAGGAGCTAAAGAAGTCAAGGGTATCATAAGAAAACCCACAGAAACAACTAACCTGGGCTCATGGGAGCTTACAGAGTCTGAATTGACAACCAGGAAGCCTACATGTAAGGGACCCAGGCTCTCTGCATATATGTGACATCTGTTTTGCTTAGTCTACTTGTGTGACTCCAAATGGTGGGGAAAGGGGCTGTCCCTAGTCTTTGGCTGGCTTTTGGGAACCTATTTTTCATACCAGGCTACCTTGTCCAACCTTAATACAAGGAGAGGTGCTTACTGAAAATTGATATGCTATGCTTTGTTGATATCCATGGGGGTACTGCCCTTTTCTGAACAAAAACAGAGGTGAAGTGCACTGCAGGAGAGAGGAGGTGGGTGAAAGGAATTCTAGGAGAGGACGGAAGGGAAACTGTGATTGGGATATAAAATAAATATAATTTAAAAATTTCCCAGCTTCAGTAGGCTATTAATGTAAACAATTATAAGTATAATTGAATCTGTTTTTATTCTGTCACAGCCATAAAACGCACTTCAAGGAATAAGAAAAAAATTTTCTATACTTCTATATCCATGTCTGTTAAACACCTTTATCATGCTATTGCTGTTTCTACAATCTATCCCTAGAACTTCATCTTTACCTTTTGATTGTCTTTTAGAGAATCTCCTATCCTCATGGTGCCAACTAAACTTCATGTCCTCAGCTTCATCATTCCCAGTGAACATATTGATGTAACTCCATATATTTACAGAACATAAAAGTCAAGTTATTTATAATGACATATTTCTAGTTAATTTCATTAGGTTATTTTGATATATGCAAAGCTGGTTACTTTGTTTTATTTTTATCAAGTTTGAACCCCATAGAATTAAGAGATTTAAATGGTTTCTTTGTGGGACAAAGACATTGAAGTTATTCTTCAGATATGTAGAATGAATAAGAATGCTACATCTTCAAGTGTTGAGGCTGAAACAGTCACCTTGGGTATGAAAAATTATTATGAATTTTGAGAACAGCATCTCTTATAGAAAAAGCTATCTCAAAGCTGAATTTTTTTGTACCATGCAGGGTGATTCCTGAATCCTTCTTGAAAGATAATAACTCTAGCTTCAGTCTCACTTGGTGGGATGGAAACTCGTTAGCTCAAGCAATCAAGCCAGTGCACATGTCTGGAGTTAGGATGTTGGAGCATTCCATCCTTTATATCTCCTGCTCAGGTTGCATCCCTTGAGGCCAGGCGCTCTTGACTTGTATCATGCAGTACTGTGGTGAATATACAGTAACGGTGTTGCTGTCATCATGGTAAGGAGTCATGCTTTGGAGTTAGGCAAAGCCTGAGAAAACAGCAGACTAATTGGTTATTCAGACAAAAGGCCATGCAAACTTTAAGTAAGATACAGATGGTCAGATCAGTTTAAAGACTTATTACTACCATATCAAATGTATTGGCCGTAATGAAATCAAGTGTCTTAGATAACATCCTAATGAAAACTAAAAACTGAATTGTTCTAAAAGCTTCCATAGTTCTCAAAGTATAGCATTTTGAGTAAATCTTTAATTTCTTAGCTTTCTCTTGAGTTTCTGCAAGTCTTTCATTAAGTATTCTACAGCCATGCACATTAAACAGGCACTTTTCAAAAGATTGGTAATTTAAACTCATAATTAGATCTTAAATTAAAAAAAAAACTTTATTCTGGATCCCTTAGATTTTTTCAGTAATAGAAATGAAATATATTTAAAACTAAAATTTCCATTTTGAAAACTTAAAATTGAGTTCTCATCAGAGAGAAAAGAGTGAATAGAAAACTATTCTGTAATTAAATCTTTATTTTTTTCAATTTACATTGTATTTTACTTCCCTCTTATTCCCCCTCATAGGTAAGTAAAAGTAATGCAATTAGCAATAATATATAAGTAGAATATTTAAGCTATTTATAAAGTTTTAATTTTTGTATGTTTTATTAAAACATTATTATAACGTGTTGCTTTTCTGTTGGCTTAGTGGCTATACATGAATCTACTGATTATCATCTGCAGTTCCAGGGACCCACAGTCAATGTCCAGCCAGGCACTCAGGCTGCAGCCTGGATCTTGTCTCGCAGCCTGGCTCTGACATGCCATGATATGCAGGTTTAAACTAAGTCTCTGTCATTCTATTGACCAACAAAGACTCAGAAGTTAGATTTTGGGGGTGAAAACTTGCTAGATGAGAGAAGCCAAGAAGCAACCAGCTAACCTTGCTCTGTTATCCAGAGACCCATCAAGACGTGTCTCTCTTCCCTTATCCCAAAACCAAAAGGAAGCCCACTCTCAAAGTCCCTCCCTACTACTTCCTGTACATCTATCTTTCTCTTTTTCCAGATACCCTTATACTCTATGATTACTTTCTGTCAACAAGTTGTTAACTCAGCCTCCTGACCCAAGGTTAATTTTATTTAATTAATGCAAATTAATTAAATTTGAATTTTTTAATGTTCAGAGAAACTACTCTATTATCTATCCTATATCAGTGAGTCTAAAGTTTTATACTTAAACCACTTTCTATCGTAATTTGTATTACCATGCCCCAAATCATTTTAGACCTTAAAACATTTTCATAGATAAACAACTTAAGCTTTTATGTCTCTCAACATACACTTTACACCTCTTTTGTGAGTTTCTTTTCTGAATTTGGTAACAAGGAAAACTGTAAGTATAACTATCTAGTCTTCAACAACGTCAAATACTTGAGAAAAAATATAATATTACCTGAGTAAACAGGAAGTGCAAAGCAAGTAACTTACAAAACTGTAGGAATGACAGAAACAGCTGGCTGCCTGGACAGTCACCCAAGGTTTGTGCAATGTTGGGGCATCCATCTTTGGTCTAAAGGTCTAGAATATCTTACAGACTTTTCTGTTAAGCAGGGAATTGGAAAGACTGTCCTACTTTGTCTTGGCAAAGTTCAGCAGTCACTTTCTTTAGTGTGCTGTTTGTCCAATTGGGAGAGCAAACTGTCAGCAGTCAAAGCAATGGCAGTTTCTTATCCATTGGCTAGCTTTGCCACATAGAAATCAAACTCCATATGGGTGCCCAACATCCTTTTTTGGAGTAGATTGGTGGTGCCAGGAGCACACATATATGACTGTCATGAAAAGCCTTATGTTATTAAAACATCTTAAATGCCACATTTTGTAGGTTTCTGAAGTGTTTGAAGACCACCTCTCTATCTAAAATATCTCTTTGACCTTGAAAACATACCTAACATGACTACAAGTTTGTTTTAGATAACTAACTACTAACCTGCATTTCTTAATAATTCTAAATAGTTTGTAATAATAACTTTCAAGAACTAGAACATACATTACATTTTTAAGTGAGCTGTATAGGTACAATCCCTTAAACAAGAGTATTAACATATAAACAGTATGTTTGACAAAAATAACCTTAATTTTGTATCAACAAACAAAATCCATAGCAATGTAAAATATTTGAAACTAGTGGTTGCTTTTAGTATAAAAGTAGATTCAATAATCTACCATTATCCTATCCTTCCCATATCCTTCCTTTTTCTAGTCAGACAGAGATCCTTGAATCCAACCTCCTTTACCATGACCAATAATAATTTCCAACCAACCCTCTTAAACAATGACAAATATCCATAACCCACTGAATGACCAGAATCTACCTACCTCCTCTCTGGCAAATGTCGGTGTTCTGTTTTTAACATTGCTTCCTGTTGTTTGGGGTAACAGCATCTTTAGAGGACCATGAGGACAGTGAAGTAGTGGTCATGTCCTGGGAGAGGTAGCTCTATCATTTGTTGTCCAGTCTCTGTGTGATGGGAAAACACAGGGCTTATCTGAAGTATTGGCTAGAGTAGTCTGTGAAGCTGGACCATCTCAGCTAACGTCTTTGAAGTAAGTTGTCCTGAGCAGTTTACAGTCCAAAGCTAATCTTTGGGTGGTGTTTGTCAGCTTAGTGGCACTGCCACAATTCAGGTGGAATCCTCATTGTGGGGCCCCATCACATTTTAGAAACTTCAAAGGTCACTGTTAGGAAAGATCATGATTCACTGCAGAAAACTTAAACATTTTGAATGTCATATGCAGCAGATCTCAGAGTGGTTAAAAGACCACAATTTGTAAAATACATCCGGGATACACAAATTTAATTTCTAGTTACCTGCTTCAGACTCAAGCCTGAAATCAAGTACAGAAAGCTCTGTGAACTTTATTTCTAGAATTTAGTATTCTATATGACAATTAATATCATAACACAAAACATATATACATATAATCTTATAAATTTTGAGATAATATTTATATCTTAAGAAAAGTTCAAAAGAATAAAAATAAAACCAAAGGGTTATGAAATTAGTGAGAATAGTCCCTTAATTTTGGTTTTCTTCTGTCCCATATCAGGTGGCTCTTCTGACATGAGACAGAGATTTTAGATTTTCCTTTAACAATCATGCTGAGGTTAAAGAGAGAGGATGCTCCAACTCTAAAGCCAGCTTTAACTTTTAATTGAATTGAGAGACTACAAAAAGACCATTTGCCTTTTATGTTTGTAGAGAGCAACAGAAACAAATATCTGTGAAGTTTTATGAAATTCTACCCATTTGGATGTGTGCTATACCATTAGGCTAACTTACTTTTGTTTTGTTTTGTTTTGGTTTTGGTTTTGGTTTTTCGAGACAGGGTTTCTCTGTGTAGTTTTGTACCTTTGCTGGAACTCACTTTGTAGACCAGGCTGGCCTTAAACTCACAGAGATCTGCCTGGCTCTGCCTCCCGAGTGCTGGGATTAAAGGCGTGCACCACCACCGCCTGGCTAATTTACTCTTTTGGGGAGGAAATTTTCTCTTGTTGATTTGCCCTTCTTCTTCAGATGTCTCATTTGTCCAGTGGTCTCTGGATTATTTAGTTGGATGTTTTAATTCTCCTGGAAAGACAAAAACAAAACTCTGCCCCAATCCTAACTTTGGGGAGTTCCTTTTGTGGGGGCAGGTTATATCTTTGTTAAGACAAAATTGTTTTTGGCAACAGAGAATGTATTAACTTATCATAATAAAAGTTAATTTTTTCATACCTGATGAAATGAAAGGGATTTGTTCATCTTAGAAGTTAGATTGGATTGAATAACCCAGTTGTTTGATGAACTATCAACTCTTCTAATCAAGAGGTCTCCCCTGTTTGAATCTAATCTTTATCAGTCTTGATGGTTTCCATAACTTTTTTTCTCCCGTGGAAACAAAAACAAAACCTCTTCCTTAATGCACCACATAGCTTGGTTTCTATTCTAAGGTCAAAACATCTTTAAGTATTTAGCCTGATTTAATTTAGCATCTTTTCTATTATCCATTGTCTCTCCACAGCCATTGTTCCTTTTTCATTAGCATTTAAAAAATTTTAAAGTTAATAAAGCACTGTGTAATCTATGTCTGGGTGTCTTTATTACCTCTTTCTGTTTATTAGCATATCTTTTACAGTGTTATTAGATCTTTTTATAACTGCTTGTCCTGTAGGATTGTGCAGTATACCTGTAATATACTTTATGTTGTAAGAGCCAAAAAAGTTTTATTTTACTAAAGACATATGTTGGAAGATTGTCTACCTTAATTTATACAGATATCCCTATAATGTCCCTATCTTCTAATAAATGTGTAATTACAGAATCAGCCTTTTTAACTTTTTAAAAGTTAAATTAGTTGTCCGTTGAGTTCCTGAATGTGTGTCTATGTTATGGTGCACATATTTTAATTTTACAAACTCTGCAAAATAAAACACATCCTTTTGTCAAATTTCATTTCTTTGAGTACCTTTTGGGTTATTGCCTGCAGGTAATAGAGTTTATTTATACCGATTATAAGTAGAAAATTTCCTTATAATTTACTTGGCTTGTTGCCAAATGATGGAAAAATCTTTCTTCAAACCTTTGCTGTTAACATGGTGCTTCTTATGAAATTCTGAGGCTTCTAGCACATGTCCTACCAATAGCTGATCACTTTCATCATTACCTGTGCTAGAGGACCTTGCAGATTCATATGGGATCTGATATGTGTTATACACAAGGAATGATTTATATTTCTGATTACTTGTTGTAGTTGAATAAATGACAAAGTTAATTAAGAATCATCTAAAATAAGTCCATCAATTTCAATATATAAAACAACTCTTTCTGCATATTGAGAGCCAGTGACTACATTAAGAGCTTCTGGAAAATCTAATAATGCCATAAGAATAGCATATAATTCTGACTTTTGAATTCAATCATAAGGGCTTTGAGCCGCCAATTTGCTTAATTTTCCTGACATATAACTTGCCTCTCCTGATTTGTTTGCATCAATATAGAATGTACAGGCTCCAGTAATTGGGATTCCTCTTGTTATATGAGGGGGATTACAATTAATTCTTTTTACAAACTTAAGTCTCTTGGTTTTGGGATATTTGTTGCTAATCTCTCCCCAAAAATTACTGCCAGTTCTTTGTCAATGTTCATTTTTTTTTTGTCCATAATGAGGCAATTTCAGCATTAGAAAAAGGTACTATAATTTCTTCTGGGTATATTCCTGTTAATTGCTGAGGTCTTAGTTTTCCTTTCAGAATCAATTCAGAAACCTTCTATATAGGTCTTTAGTTTATTACTCTGTGTAGTAAAAATATTTACTCTAAAATATCTTCTTTCTGCAGAAGAATTCTCTAGAGAAAACATTGTTTCTAAAAATATCTTGCCTACAATCCCTTTTCAAATGACTTTGCTCACCACAATTAAATTATCTGAAATTTTTATTTTTCTTGAAACTTTTAGAAATTACTTCTCCTATCCACCTATCATTGTATGTGTGAAATCTAAAATCAGTTGTATTTTGAATCTATTCAATTATTGGTGCTGATTTTGCCTTTAAAGTCCTATTTATCTTTTTGCATTCTGAACTAACATTTTCAAAAACAAAAGATTCAATTAATATTTACCTAACTTTCGGTTCTGATATCATTCTATTTACAACTAAAGTCAATATTTGTTTAAAAAAATAGTGGAAGCATCTTTTGGGCCTTGTATAATTTTAGGAAATGATTCAGTCCTCTTTTCTGATTCTTTGACCCTATTCCAAGCATTCTAAGTTGCTACATGTCATAGAGCCAGGTGTGATCATCAAATCTAAACTGCCTTTTCAAATCAGCATACTGACCTACCTACAACAAGAAACTGGTCTTGGGAAATTTCAATATCTCTAAACCTATTTCATTGTTCTATGGCCCTAGCTTCTTATCTCTACCATGTTTTCCATTATAACTAAAGACCAGCTTCAAATATTGCTGTAGCTAAATATTTCTAGTCTTGTGAAATAATTCTGTTCTGAGTTCCCCATGAATTTAATATTTAGCTCACAAATTGTTAATGTATACCATGGAAACGACTCTTTCCTTAAATCTCTTCAATTCTAACATTTCTACAGGATTCCAGGTAACTTTTGCATACATTAGGGGTACATATCATCTGGCAGTTGTTCTTGTATGGTTACTGGATAAATTAAAATTTGTATTCCAATAACCTGTAGCTACTCCTCTTAAGTTACATAATGCAATTGCACAGTCGGTTCTGTTCTAAATTCCTTTGTGTATGAGTAATTTTCTTATTTTCATTAGTAGATCTTTCTAAGGCTTTTATCTTACCAGTCAAATTTTTCTTATTTTCAATAGTAAGTCTCTTCAAGGCTTGTTTCTTATCAGTCAAATTATCATATCTGGCACAGTTATAAAAACACTTCTTTAAGGACAAAATATGAGTTACCAAACTGATAGTAATTACAATAGACATTATGTCAATCCCAGATAAATCATTTATCCCTTCATTTAAATTTTACATTTTTAAACCACCCATATACAGGGTCATAGCACCCTACATTGTGATGTTCTTCATTCTTAACATGGGAAAGATTTTTGTTTTTAGTATTATTTAACTCTCTTCTAAAAGATTTCCCAGGTATCTCAGGAGTCTCTTGAGAGGCTTAGAGAGGCCTAGGCCATGACTCTAATTTCTCTGTCCACATAGTGGTGCCATGCATTGGAGTGCTAAATGATGTTTTTCTGTCCGTTTAGCCAGCCACTCATGCTGCAGCCTAATTCTAGTCCCACAGCCTGGCTCTGCTATAGCCATAATATGTAGGTTTAAAATATGTCTTTACCATTCTATTGACCAATAAAAACTTGGGAGTCAAATATGGTGGTGAAAACCTGTTAGATGAGAGAAGCAACCAGCTGACATTGCTCTTTTTGCCAAAGACCTTACAAGAGATGTCTCTCTTCCTTTGTCCCCAAACCAAAAGGAAGCCCACTCTCAAAGTCCCTCCCTACTACTTCCTGTACATCTCTATCTCTCTTTTTGTAGACACCCTGATACTCTATGATTACTTTCTGTCAACTAGTTTTTAAATCAGCTTCCTGAACCAAGGTTAACTAATTTCTTTATTTAACTAATGCAAAGCGAACTCAGGGTTCACAGTATGATTGAATATCTTACAACAATAAAGAACTTCCAAGTAAAAAATATCACACAATGAAGTTAACCAGAAGCAGTTTATATATCTCAACAAACTTCTTTACAGTTAAAATCATGATTTTAAAGCTGTGAAGCATCATGTTGGATTTTACACTTTCACTGTCAAATATATTTTTACACACTTACCTACTACCCAAAAATGAAAAACCTATTCCAAAGTTAAAACTAGAGAACAATGAGATGTACATCCTCTTTCTTGACTCAAGTGCCTATTATTTACAATGCAATTTAAAAAATATTCTTTAAATTTGTCTTTTATTATATTTATTTAATCATTCACACATGCACATGTGTATGTTTTGAGGATGTGTGTGTGTGTGTGTATATGTACTCATCACTGAATGCTTGCACATGTCAGAGGTTAATTTGCAGATTTAGTCATCTCCTTCCACCATTTGTGTCCCAGGGACCAAAAGCAGGCTGTCAATCTTGGCAGCAATTGTTTTTACGTGCTGAGCTGCATCAACAAATCCTAGTCCATTTTTTTAAAAGAATTTCTTGTATTAATACTATATTTATATCATTTTCACTTTTATAACATTTCATCCCCACTCTCCCACTTTTTCTATGTCCTCCTCCACCCTTTCACATCCACAGTGTTTTCTTCTTTAATTATTGTTATGTACACACACACATACACACACACACACACACACACACACACACACACACACACACATGCTGTGGAGTGACTTTCTGTATGCTGTGAATATGTGTTACTCTGATTAGTTGATAAATAGAGCTTCAATGGCCTATGACAGGGCAGGATGGAGCCAGGTAGGAAAATCCAAGGGAGACTGGAAGGAGAAAGGAGAGTTAGGGGAGACACCAGCCACTGCTCAAGGATAGCAAGATGCCAGCAGACTAGTAATGCCATGGCCATGTGGCAACTTATAGATTAATAAAAATGGGTTAAGTTACAAGATCTAGCTAGCAAGAAGCTTGAGACACAGGCCATCCAGTTCATAATTAATATAAGCCTCTATGTGTTTACTTGGGTCTGAGTGGCTGTGAGACCAGGCGGGATACATATACATGTACAAGTATGCACAAGACGCACAAGAAATATACTTTTTTCTCCTAAGTCCCTATGTGTGTATGTTTTTGTGTTTAGGACTGACTATTTAGGGATTAGACAACATACCAGGAGACTAATGGTAGGTTGGGAAAAATCTTTCTTATCTTAGCAGCAATTGATTGCCTCTAAGTCCTCATCTACAGCTGAGGCCCTATGAAATGTCCCTATTCATGTTGGCATGCCAGTGTGTTATCATTATACATATTGTGTTTGGGCAACCATTTCATTGAGATGTCACTAGTGCAGCTTGCCTGTCATGCCTAGTAGGTATTCTCTTGCAAAGTGTACCCTGGTCCTTGGCCTCTTAAAATCTTTGCACCTTCTTTTATTATTTTCCTTGTGCCTTATGTATAAAGGTGATGCTATAGAGATATCTTTTGGGACTGGGCAGTCCTGGTCACTTATTCTCTCTATTTTGAACAATTGTGAATCTCTCTAAAAGTCTTTTCTGTGAAAAGGCTATGTTAAACTGGAAACAATTATAGTGAATGAATTAACTAGACCTAGACAAACAATGTATGTTCTCTCTTAATTGTGGATAGTAGCTCTGAATCTTCACATTTGTTTAAGTGACCTCACGTCATCAAAAAAAATTTTTTTTAACTAAATACTTCATAAAATAACTGGATCTGATTCTTAAATTGATAAAATATTGTTCCCTTAAAAACTGTACATATTTTTAACGTTTGTTTTTTAAGCTGTGATGCTAATAACTGAGATATTTTAGTATGAATCAATTAAAATATAATTTTAGTGCTAGTGCTCCATACCATTCATATGAAACCATAAATGTTTAAATACTCTAAATGCTAAATCTTCTGAAGATAATAGCTTTGGCAAAAGTACACTTACTTAATATGCTAGCTCTTATTGGTGAAATTATTAAGGCCACTCCACATAGTTAAAAGGGATGTTTATTTTGTGGGGTAACTTACAAATGAAGGGGTAGGTTGCAGTATCTGGCAAAGGTATAGCACAGTCTGGCGGTGTTCTCTGGAGAACTCTGCTGGGTCTACCTCCAGTGTCCAGGGTCCCGGAACCAAGAGAGAGTCCTCCTCTCGATCCTTGGTCTTCCGCTTCCTCCTCCGCCCTGCCTTGTGGGCGTGACCATTACTGAAGCCTCAATGGGGGTTGGAACTTCCAGGCCAATGCTGGGATGGCTATCCACTACATCTCTTTCATAATAACCTAGAAATTTTTGTAGGCTCTTTGGCCCTCTCTCTATTCATCTGTAAGATGGAATAGTAAAGCGCTGCTGTTTTATAAAGGAAGTGAATATAAATACATGTATGCACAATATACATATGTGTGTATAATATATAATACTATATGTAACATAGTATGTAGATTAGTTTAATATATATGAGTATATATACCTTCACTATGTATTAGTATATATTTTATATTAGAATGTAATATGGCTTATACATGCTAAGGGCTGAGTAAACTTCTTATGAAGAGTCTTGAGACTGGCCCTAACAGCAGCAGCAATCTAAGTCTGTTCATTCCCAAAACAGAGAATCCATAGAATCCATGTAGACTATAGTGAGAATGCAAGCAGCCAATGTCTGTTTCAGCAGGCAAGAGAAACAAGAGTATGCTCTTCCAGTAAGAGTTGCCTGAGATGAACATCAATTGTCATGATCGGGCAGACCTGGGCCGTGTGTTCCCTTTTCCATCCTGTCCTCCCCCGTGGTTTCCCAAAATGCACTTCTGGAAAGGGCACTTTTCTTCTATGTGCTTAGGAAACTTATATACTCAGGATTCATTGCTATAAGTAAACATTTAAGAAGTGAAAATGTAAGCCGGGCGTTGGTGGCGCACTCGGGAGGTAGAGGCAGGCGGATCTTTGTGAGTTTAAGGCCAGCCTGGTTCCAGGAAAGGCGCAAAGCTACACAGAGAAACCCTGTCTTGAAAAACAAACAAACAACAAAAAAAAACCAACAAAAAACAAACAAACAAAAAAAGAAATGAGAATGTACAAAAAACTAGTAAGCTACAAAATTAAAAGGTTTACCGGAGAAAGGGTGAAAAGTGTGCTGTCTCAGAAGTCATTTTGAGCTGGCTGTGGCTAGAATGGACCACTGTGTATTTTGGACTTCTAAGTCTTATTTTCCCAGAGTTTGTTGGTCTGCCTGGCATGAAGTTGACTCCTTGCAACAACTAATTTTAGTAATACTTGTAGCTATTTAAAACAGGTAGCTTTAAAACAAGTAACAACTTTTTGTCTATTTAATTTTATGCTAAGGAAAAAATAAAGTAACATAGAAAAGAATTAATTTTCACAAGTGCTGGCAAAGTTTGCAAATCTTAGTAATCAGTAGTTTTTATACTTTATGTTAAATAAAATGGTAGAGATGTTGTATTTATTGAACTGTTACAGTGTGTCAAAAGCTGTTTTAGACTTTTACTTATTTATCTTTTTATTTCCTCAAACTCTATTCTGGAGTCAATGAATCCAACTCTTCTAGAAATTAAGGAAGAGTCAATAGGCTGAAGGCAAGACTTCAACCTGTACTCAACTCTACAGGGAACTTCTGGGACTGTGTAAGGCAAGGGTGTCTCTTCTCTTGAACTTCTTCCCTAGCTTCCCATTGCACTAAGAATGGCATCCAAACCCCTCAACCCTGCACACTTTTGCTAGGCTTCCTCTGTTCCCTAATCTCATCTGCCTTCCCTCATCACTCCAGTCATTTTGAAATGCCATGTTTGTTTGTGCCACAGAGGGAACCTTGGCAATACTGATATAAACTTATCTGGTTCAAGAGTTGGGTGGGCATGGCTAGTGCCTGTCCATTGTTCTCCTCAGCATCAGGTCGCCCACACAGGAAGACTTTCCCCAGCCACCTAGTCTATATAAAGACCTTGCAGTCTGTTCTCCTGATTCTTGCCCTAGCACATCATTTCAGTTTTTTAGAAGACTTGTTACCATCTGGGGTTTCTTTGTTTTAAAAATATTTTTGTTGGCTATTTTTCTCACTAGTATAAGTGTTCCATACAAAAAGGCCAAATGTCTTCATCTCTTAGTGACTAATTACTGTTTATTGAGAGATTGAATGGCTGGAAGTGCTGTGGTTTTGGTTACAGTATTTCTGATATTAGATTCTTCTCTCCTATAAGTTTGATCATTTTTTAAGACATAAAGCTATCAATAAGTTTAAGTTTAAACAATTTTCATACTCTTTTATCCTTTTTATACTGATAATTTGGAGAATAAAATTTAGTAATAGTATCAGAAATAAAATAAGTAATAAGATCCCAAAACATAATCCCAAAGTTAAAAACTTTGATATACATTATTAAATTGATGGAATTCTACTGACCTACAATTTTCCATATATTATATGGAAATCCATATATTATAGTATAGGTTGATTATCCACAGTAAACTAAAATTTCAGGAAAATAAGTATTCTAAAATTAGACTTGAAGTATTTGTACTCAGTGAGGAAACTTGCACAAATAAAATCCTTTGAATTACTATGAAACACAGTGTTAAAAACAATAACTAAAGAAAAGTCTATTTAAAGAAATACAATTTCCTTTCACAGTCTAATTTCTTATTTTTGTCTCAATGAATGGATCATACCCATAATTAATATATAACTCAATAGAATTTGCATTATGAGTTAAAATTATTCATTTAATGACTACTGCTGGCCACCATTTCTGCATTAAAATATCAAATGTAGCTATATAATCATTCTAAATATGCCATAAAGTAATGAGATATTGAGGGCCCCATTTACATTCAATGATTTTAATACCAATTTGTAATTTCTAATCAATTTAGAAATAACAGACTATGCAACTTTTAATGAAGTGGATTCCATGGAAGTATGTAAATGCATACTTTCTTGATTGTTTGTATCAATGCTAGTTAAGCAAGCCAGGTAATATGTATTTTAAAATGAGTTCTAAATTTCAGCATTATGGAAACATAACACAAATAAACAATTATTTTTAAGTGCTCAGGATTTATGTAACATTCCCTCTGTCTCCATCCAGTGTGACTACTTTTTCTCCTGAAAATCTTATGATGACTTAGGATCTGTAAGCTCTTTAAGTCTTACAAATGCTCCTGCTTGGTCAGAGTTTTCTTTTAGGATTTATTGAAAAAGAAGCATCCAGACGTCTGAGAAGAAAATGAGAAAACTGATGCTTTGTTGTTGTTAGGCTATAAGCACCACTTTGGTTGAGTATAATGCTACCAAAACCCACAGCACTTAATTTATCTAACCTTCTGATAGTGAATGAACAAAGGTAAAAATAACAGGCTAGTTATAAACTAGTACTATGGCGATGACATTGTGAATTATTTAAAAAGGGCATATTCAATGTGACCATAGAGCCATCAATCATAATAGACATTGATGAGAAAAGAGGTTTCAGCCACTTCCTATCTGCAAGGAGAACAATTCTATCTCACAGGTAGCTATGAAGTGCCGGGTGACCTGATGTCACTTGTATTGTTGCTGTACCCTTTGAACAGAGTGAGTAGATTCTCTCAATATTAGAATCGAATGAGTAAATAAATTCGCAGTTCACTGCCACTCTCCTTCTGAGTGCACACTTCAATTTGTCTAACAATGGAGAGGACAGAAAAGCAGACATCTCTGTAAGCATGGATAAATTTTTTATGTAATGTTCAACTCCAGCTGCAAAGGATGGGGTTTTAAATGGTAGCAGATACTCTTAGGGGGAGCCCCAAGAGACAGAATCTTTGGACACATTTGTGAAGAAGCAGACCCTGTCTACCAGCCGTCGTCATTTTTCTTCTGAGGCCCTGCTTTTGCTAAATTGTTCCACAGTGAAGTTCACACTGATCTTTGAGATGTCAAATAAAAATATTTTCTTTATCTTCAATATGCAGAATACAGTAGCATTTCGATGTCACAGTGTAGGAACAATTTTTAAAGTGCATACAGGTGACAGGGCTTGATTGGTCAGTTCATTCAATGAATAGTTGGCTAGTTAAAGAAGTCAAAGCTGAACAATGTAACCTTTTTATTCTCTTTAATTCATTAGAATAATTTTATTGCTATAGTTGCTCATGTCATATTTTCTTATCAGAAATTTATAGCATATATGAATAGAAATTATCTAAAATTCTGAGCAGCACTTTCTGCATAGAACCTTTTTACAAACTAAAAATCTACAAAATATGCCTTTTTCTCTATATGGCTTAATCTCAGACCTCAGTCTAGTGGGTTAATTTCATATGGCATATGCCTAAGAATGCCATGCATATTTTCTTTATAAAAATTCTGTGGAAATTAGAGGATCTGAGTAAATAGGTTTTCTTTCTTTATCTCTGTCCTCCCTCCCTCCCCCAGAAATGATTACTCTGCTCTCCTAGATCAGAAATATGAACTGTGTCTGCTTTGCATTCTGCATCCTTAGCACAGTGGCTTGAAGCATGTACACTACTCATTTTTATTCACATTTGCTCAGTAATATATTCTGGCAGTCTATTCATCTCCACATAACCTCCAAAACCACTTTAAAAATGTGTACCACCACTTAATTGTTAATAACAGGTAAATCAAAGGTAAAAGATAACTAATTAATTTTCTAGCTCAGTTTTATTTTACTGTTACTGTTTTGAGAAAATATAACAAAACCCCATTAGTGTTTAAGGTAAGCCCATGAAACAACATAATATAATGCAAGAAAGACATTTAATAGTGTAGAGGAATGTTAAATTACTAATTAACTCCAAGTCCCTGTATAAGAAAGCATAGTAATTTACAGGATTATTGCAATATGCAGCTTGGATTGCCACGAGGGTCAGCTAGGGAGCATTTCATTCTATTTCCCCTCCTTAGTATGGTGGTTACTGTAAAAATCTTCTCACATTAAAATGTACTGTCCTACCCACAGTTCATTGCTGCTAATTAGCAGCAGTTGAGATTTTGCTAGCAGTCATTTTTTTCTATGTAAAGCTGCCAAATGTTACCAACTGCTCAAGATTCTCCATGCACAAAGTGTCCAGCTGCCCAGCTTACGCCACTATGGTTGTGTTTCAGCTGTTTCCTGTCGACTTTAACACCTGTGCAAAGAAAATACTAATCAAATTATCTGTAGTGGGTTCTGTTTTTAGAGGGCAGGTTATCAAAAATGTTCTGGACTTTGGCTCAGACCTAGCATCTACTGCTGGAAATCATATTACACACACACACACACACACAGAGAGAGAGAGAGAGAGAGAGAGAGAGAGAGAGAGAGAGAGAGAGACCCACACATCTTTTTATCTAAGCATCCAGTTGAGACCAGTTGCTCTCTCTCAAACTTAAATCACCCCAATAACTGTCATGTCAAAGTCAAATGTTTTCAGTCTGTTTAAACTTTTATTTAAGCAATAAGATACGAGAAAGTCATCTTTTAGTTTTACCTAAATATATAAGAAGAGTGCCATAACTTTGATTAATAATTGATTAAATAAACCATTCCCACATCAAAGCCAGGAAGAAGAGCTGTTGCTGAAAGGCTGGACTATCAAATAGGACTTTGTTGTGTTCAGCATTGCTTTAGAACTACAGCATTACAGAGGGAACAGAACATTAATTTTTGAGGTCTTAAATAATTACATAAAATAAAATTGGCTCCTTTTCTCTTTAATTAAACACCAGTAGGGTAAAAACACTATAAATTTAGAAATAACCACACAGCCTAATCATTTCCTATCTTTTTTACTGGCTTTATGACTAATTTATATCTAACCTTCCTTGGAACCTATCAACAGAATGTACTTTTTAAAGAAATTCAAAGTGATTGTCACTAGTGTCTAATACTTGGGTAAAGGGAAACAGAGACTTAAAGCATCATAAGATTAAAAGATTATAAATAATGACTTGCACCATTTATATGGTTAAGAATCAAAAACCTGCTTCTTCACTAATAATATCGAAGAATTGATAAATATAGAACTCATATGTTCAGATCATCCACTGATTGCAATGTATTAGTTTCAGTAAAGTGGCTTCTTGTATAAATGCATGCATGTATGTATATATGTCAAGACTAGTATTATAAAGTAAATATATCCAATCAAACAGTTAGACTTGAACAGACCAGGTTTGGCTTGTGAATCTACTTGTTGCAAATATTTTCTTTAGGTCTTAGCTGAAATATTTCACTATTGAATTTATTCTTCCTTCATTTGTACTTGAGAAAGGCAAAAGAATTGTAAGTTTTACATCTGACATGAGTATAAAATTCACTCAGCTGACAGGAATGAATCCACTCAGCCAGTGATCAAAACTGTAGCCCTGGGGTAACACAGAACGAGTGTCAACTGCATTCTACTGTTACGTCTCACAAAAATCCCCTCTAGGAATTCAGTCACAGTATTCTAAATCTATATTTATATGGAATTTACAAAGACTAATAGGGAGGGCACATAAAAAGTGTAGGAGCATGAATTCCAGCACCATAATTCTATGATTTAAGAAACATTTTTTTCAATGAGAAAGGGACAATAAAATATCATTTAATATTCAATCTAGCATACCCAAGAGTTAAATAAAGTTATTGTTAATATAGCATAACTCTCTTCCAGGAACTATCCAAATGTATTCATACAAATTTTTAAAGAAAAGCAAAGGTACAGCAGTATCAACAAACGACAAGCCAACTGCTTCCTTTTCCTTCTTCCTTCATCCTTATGCATATCTCTACTTTGAGACAGTTGCTAAAGAGACTTGAGCAGCTACCTTTAAGTTCTTAGAAACACAGATTTTTTTTCTTTTTTTTTTTTTTTTTACAGGAACTGGTAATAAAGTACATGTAAAAGTTATTTATATCCAAATATGATTTTAATTATACAAATGTCTGATTCTTTATCAGCAAGTAAAACATTTACTTTGAGGAAGAAGAACTTTGCACAGGTGACTGAACCATGCTGGCCCTGAACAATTAAGTTCTGATGGGTAGCACCCGGACATAGGGATGTCCAGTGTCCATGAGCCAGTGATGGCCATGGTTGCTCTTGTTTTGTTTTGTTTCTTTCAGATTTTATATAGGGAAGAAGTGTATAGAACAAACTCTTAGAAGCTGTGCCATACCTGACTCAGGAGATTATACTCTTGTTTATCAAAGTGACACTTTCATACTTTTGTAGAATATGAGAATATGTATGGTCTATGGATGTCTGGAAATATCAATATTTTAAGGTAAATCACGTTGGAAAAATAGTCGCCTGCTAGGGAATCAATGTTTTTAAGAAAAGAATAAAACTTTGCAAAATAGTGCTAACAACATCATCTGCTGTCACACACATTAATGGAAATCCAAATTTGTTAAACGTTCACGTGTTAGAAACCATTTCCTCTGCGGCACTATTAAAATGTGACATATTATTATTTATAGGCTTTGAAGGGGAATGGAAAATAATTAAAAATGGCTGTGAAAAAAGTAAATCTATGTGGCACAAAGAGCCACGGGGCAGCTGAAAGTCTCTTAGTGGATTACCAGCAGTGAGAGGTGACTGTGTCATCTCTATAGGAAAAAAAGGTCATTAAATAAGGTTTGAATCTAGTTCCAGACTCACATTTGTTCAAGCAATCAACTTCAGGTTACCCTGTGGTGTACTTTCTATAGTATACCTTTGGATAATATTAATTATCAATAATTGCTAAGGACAAGCAAATGATAATGAAGCTGATTTAATGTAAACGTTCGGTAGTAATGCTAGGCAGCATAGGAAGCAGCGCAGACAACAATGACAACAGATGAGATATTGGAGGAAGCAACCCTGTGGGAAACCTGAATACTGAGCACATTGCTCTGTACTGGACATCTTCTAAGTGCTGGAGGAGAAAGAAAGAAACCCTTAGGCATTTTCCCTATCTTCTTAAGATTGTATACATGTGTGTTTATATATGATCAAATATGACACAGGATCAGATGAAGTTAAATATTTTGATCCCTACTCCATTGTGAGGACACAAAGGAATAAAGTTTAAGTTATTTATCTATAATCCAGCTGTTGGAGTATGCCAGGAGACTTTCAAGATATATGATCTTTTTAACTTATGATGGTATCTCTTCCAAAGGACTATCAAAGACAAACGTGACTTTATTTTGAAAATTAGACTTGGTTTTGTAGATGGAGATGTCTCTGGGGGTATCGTTCTTTGTAAAGATTTTTAAAAATTATTTATGTGTATGAGTGTGTTTTGCCTGCATGTGCAAGCACACATTACACAGCTGCAGAGGAAGGTGTGGCATCGCCTGGACATGGATTATGGGTATTTGTGAGCCACCATATGGGGTTTAGAAATGGAAGTCAGTGCCTCTGCAAGAATGACAATTTCTCTTAGCCTCTGAGTCATCTCTCCAATACCCCCTTGGCTGTGATTTTAAAGAAGTAATATATTAAGAATGAATTTAAATAAATACCAATCAAAACTTTTATCTTACATGTAATTTAATTTGTGTTTGAAAACAGATTGCTTGACAAAATGATAATCAGAGGGGATATGAAAGTAAGTAAAGTGATAATTGAAAGGCTATCAGCTTAGTATAACAGCCATCATGGTATGTTGCAATACAGTATGGCACGGTATGGTACGATATGTTGTGGACTGATACTGTTGTCTGTAATCAATAGATATATTGAATATTTCAAGTAAAAGAGAAGTCTAATAGATGGGTTATAGAAAGATTAATCGGGTCATTGTGAAATCAAAAAAGGCTAAAAGGTTGAGAGGTCAGATATCATGGTGTATAAAGACTACAGCAATAATATGGTATTGGAGTGAAGTGACTGTAATGAAATAGCTAGTCAGAAATATGTCAGTGCTGCCCTAACTTAGGTCTAAGTGGAAAGATGGCTCCTATATCCATCAGAAAAATAGTAGGCAGTGAATGAGAAGGGAAGAGAGAAAAAAGAGGTAGGAAAGATATATATATATAAATACACACACACACACACATATAGATAGATAGATAGATAGATAGATAGATAGATAGATAGATAGATAGATAGATAGATAGAACATCATGTTGAAAGTGCTATGGAGTCACATTTTTGTTTTGTTGCTTTTTGTTCTGTTTTATTTTCATTGTTGTTTTCTGGTTTGGGGGATATTTTTGTTTGGTTGGGTTTTGGTTTTGCTCATTTAGGAACATGGTCTTTTTGTACCTCAGGCTGATTTGAATTTATGGCAATACAATCTCAGCCTTCCACATCCTGAGATTATAGACATCAGCTCCCACCTCTGGCTTAATGCTCTAGTCTTAACAAGGATTTTTTTTTTCTTTTCCAAATTTTCTCCTGTTTTGCTCTAATGTCTTGCCCTGTTGGAGAGAAGCACACCCACAACAAAAAGACAATAGCCTCTACTGAAACATGTCAAATAAATGCAGATGTTAATCACACCTATGAAACAGCTCCACAGCACCAGTGAAGGATATAATCTTTAATCTTAATGGCTCTTTTTTTCCCCCTCAACAATGCTTGTTTAAATTCCATGTGCTAAACATACTTCTAGGATTGGAGCTGACTAGAAAACATCTCAACTTTGAAGGAGATAATTGAGACACATACAAAACAAGCTATAAATTGAACCTGCAGTTGTGAAAATTCAAAAACAAAAGGGATACAGCTTTTTTGTTTCTTTCTTTGTTTTTTCTTTTCCTTTCTTTTGTTTTTCTACTTTAACACATGAGGTGGAACATGGAAGACAAGAAGCAAAAGTCATGCCAAAAAAAAAAAAAAAAAAGTGTCACTAAAGCTTAGAGACAGTGAAAACAAACGCATGCAAAAGCCGCAGCCAGTCAGAGCAGGGCGGAACTATATTTAGCATTTTGTTTTTAAAATGTTTGAACTGCTCTATATTTTTATACTAAATTAATAAATTTAACTAAATTAGATCCAATTTCTTGTTCTTAAACATTAACTGTGCTTTAACTATTGTCTCCTATCAGAACATTATTAAGATGTTGGATTTAAGTTTGAATTTGCTACAGCTACATTACTAGCTATTAACTGAAGGAGACGTCTTTTTACTTTGTGTGTTGTTTAAGAGTTCATTCAACACTAAGTTGTAACGCAAATCTTAAAGGGTCTTATTAATAAAAAAGCACGAGAGTCAGATATTGGGGTGAACGTTGACAGATCAGAGAAACAGAACAAGCCACAGCTAAACTTCACCAATTCCTCAGCTGGTCTTGTTTCCTCAAACTGGAGGCCTCAGAATCCTCATCCCAATTGCTCTCAGCTGAACATCTGCTAAAAGCCTAAAAGCTTAAGAAGACTAGTTCCTGGTCCTCACACCTTATATTACCTTTCTGTTTCCTGCCATCCCTTCCTGAGATTAAAGGAATGTGTCCTCATGCCTGGCGGTTTCCATTGTGGCCTTGAACTTACAAAGATCCAGTTGGATCTCTGCCTACAAGTGATAGGATTAAAGATGGGTGCCATCATTTTCTGGCCTCTATGTCTGTCTAGTGGCTATTCTGTACTCTGACCCAAAATCAGTTTATTAGAGTGCACAACATATTGGTGGACACACTATCACCACACTAAGTCCTAAAGTACAAAAGAATAAAACAAAGTCAATTGGTAGTGGATCTTCTGGATAGATTTCTCTCATGTTGGCTGGAACCTATGAATGACAGCAGGTAGGCTCATTTTTATACTTTTTTAGGTGAAATGGCTACCCTTGATTATCCATATCATCTGTAAATGCCAGTATAATAATATTTTTAAGGGAGGAACAGAAGGATAAAACAAAGAAGCGAGGTTACAAGGTGACGTGGAATAAGACACTCAAATAATGTGGCTGCAAGAAATGCTGATAGCTACCAGAAAACTTGAGGTGGGAGGGAAAGGAAAGGAAAAGAGTCTTCAAGAAGCTATGAAGGGGACTGGACCCTGCTGGTTCTATGGTGGAAGTCAAGGGAAACTGATTCCCCACTTTCTGTCTCTGAAGCTTATAATCTCACAATTTCTTTTGGTGCCCATAGGCAATCCCAAGAATGGATTCCCAGAATAGTGAAGAACTGTAGTGTGACTATAGCAGCACCTATTAGCTGGGCATCTTTCTCTGAAGCAAAGAAAAGTGTTGTCGAGATAGCACTGACCACTAAAAGTCCTGCTGGCTCTCAGTGGTGCAAATAGACTCTGGGAATGTATGTGCACATCAGATGCCATTAACATTTTGCATTTTCTCCTTTAAACTTCACAGTTACCCTGCTCCAGAAGTATTTACAATATATTAAATGCATCTCCATGTTAAGTTATTGCTAGAGATTTTAAAGGACCAAGCAAAGAAAAACATCTGAAATTATTCAACATTTTTGATGTAGGAAAGTGTGCTGCACACACTGACCTTTAAAATTGAAAATCATGGCTGGGAATACAGCTCAGTGGTAAAGTACTCAACTAGCATGTGTGAGGCCCCTAAGTTCAATTCTCAGCATCACACACATGTATACAAAGAAATAAATTAAAACGCCTAATGTATTTTGTAGTTTTAAAATGTAGGCAATGCATTAACTAAGAAACATGCATAGATTATTTAATCAGCTCTTGGTGGTTATTAGAATCACACATGTAATTTGTATGATATGTATAGAGTTGACAGTGAATTACAGTTTTATTAACCCAGTTGTGTTTTTATAGGTCATTAAATTGAGTAGCAAATGTTAATGTGGTAAAATAATATCAAGATTTTAACTCACAGTCTTAATTTTAGTCTCTATGTCTCAACCAAAACATGGTACTATTTATACTAGTGTGTTTGAACAAGTAAATTGATCACTGAGTAATTACATCTTTTGTGAAATTATAGTAGCATTTGGATATAAATGACTTACCTAAAGTTCTATTGTGGGAATCCAAGAATAGAGCCTAGATCTTCTCAGACCTGCTCTAAGATCTGCCACAAGTACTAGGTTTGTTTCCATTGTAAGACTTGGCATCAGGTAACTCCAAATAGCTAAACTGAAAAGACAAACACCAAAACAGTGAAAGTGATGGGATCCAGTTGGAGACTGATCTAAGTCAATGATAGATATCCTTAAAATTACAAGTTTAAATATTCTCTGAATATATATGATACAGAAATCAGGTTTTAAATACATATCTCAGTTTCACCAAAGCAAATAATTATCCAAAGCATAATCCCACGATTCAATAACCCCACTACTGCATGTGGAGCCACATGTAATGGAATTATGTTTCAAATACAAATCTCCCTTCACTGTAGAATTATTAACAATAGCCAAGGGATGGTAGCAGACACATTGTCATCAATAGAAGAAACAGTAAAAAAAAAATGTAGTACATAAAACAATGGAATACAGTTAAGAGTCTAAAAAGAAAGAAATCCTATCATGTTAAATACTGTTGTGACCCTGGAAGACATTATGTTAAGTTTCATAATCCAGAAACAGGAAGACAAATAGAGCATGTCCATAGAGACCAAAGGTCAAAATCATTGAGACAGACAGCTCAGTTCTGGTGACCAGAATCTGCAGGGGAAGAAGAGAGGGAGCTAGATCAATGGATGTAACACTTCACCCACACAGAAAAAAAAAGATCACAAAATCTAAATTTTATCATAGTGACCATAGTTAATAATAATGTAATACATTCTTGAAAATTAACGAGAGAATAAATTGAACTGAGTGTATGAAGTGATATGTTGATTACCTTAGTCATTCTAATTGGTATATCTGATATGTAACTAACATTATTTTCTTATATAGTAAAATATGTAGCCATTTACTTCTCAACCAGAATATTCCCATAGAAATATAAATGGAAAATATAATTTATTTCTCAGATTAATAGAGTATAATTTTTTTAAATATAAAAACATTCTAAGTTTGGGTTTTGTCTATTGCTGGGTGGAGATGAGGTTTCAGTCTGTAGTCCAGGCTTGCAGCTCACAAACCTTCTGCTTCCAAGTGTTGATAGTATAGAAGAGTGTGGCTATGTTTAGCTGAAGTTTGGATTTTTTTGTACTAAATATCTCTCCTAATGACTGAAAGATAAATAGATTTTTATCACTAACTCTAGAATATTTTAATACAGTTTGAAAACTTATTTTTCTTAAACATTTGTTAAATGTCCATAAGTTTATTTAGTACGTGTATATTGAAAGAGAAAGATTCACTTTTGAAAGCTTTGTTTGTCTTTGAAAGTCATAACTCCAATCTACTATCTTGTCTATAAGATGAACATTTTTTGGTTTTGGTTTTGTTTTTTAAATACATTTTTTCATATATTAAATTCTGGTTATGTTTTCCTCTCCCTTAGCTCCCCCACATCTTCCCTTCTTTCTCACCCCCCCCCAAATCCACACCCTTTCTCTCTTTCATTAGAAAACAAACAGGCATTTAAAGTCATCATCATCTTAGATTAATTAAAAACAAACCAAACAGGATAAGACAAACAAACAAACATATGAAAAGAGACATAGAAAAGCACAAGGAAGACATATAGATGCTAAGACAGTTACATACATGAACAATGAAATCCCCTCCAAAAATTGAAAACCATAATATATAAGCAAAAGATGTATAGGGCTAAAATAAGTAAATAAATAAAATGTTCTGATTAAGTATTTGGAGACAATAAACAAACAAAAGAGCAAAACTATCATTAAGTTCATTTTATGTTGGCCATCTACTGCTGGGCTGAAAATATTCAAGTAAATAATATGGTAAGAATTAACACTCACAAGGGTTGCATAATCCTTCAAGGCCTTCATATGTGTTGTTTATGTTGATATTTCTGGATTTGCCATGATTTATTTTCTTGATCTGAGGACCTGTGACACAGAAAGAGTGTCGTTTATAGGAAAGTAAGAACTCAAGACAGAAGGAAAAAAGAAAGAAAATTAAAATGTTCTCACATTGATGAAGGCATAGTTGAAGTGAGGGGTGACTGTTTATTCAAAACTAGAACTCACCTTTGATTGTCAAATTATTTTATCTAGTGGTTACAACAGGAATAAACAAATAAATGATCACCAAAGTAACCTTTAAATGATTGTTAAAACAATTCCACTTTAAAATACCTTCAATCTGTATTTTATTCTGCATAGAACAAAATTATTAATATATTAATGAACAAGATTAAATTCTAGAGGCTAGGCTAGTGGAACTGGAAGACAAGACACTCAGCTTCTACTTCTTGTGTGACCTTGAAAAATCACCTGATCCTCCAGGGCTTCAGTCCCATCACTGCTATCCTGAGCTTCTCGAAGGTTACCACATCTTTAACACTCAGTGACATTACATTTCTAATTCTTAGTTTCTTTCTTGCTATACTTGACACTTTGCTGACATACTGTCAGAGCACTTCATACATTTTCAAAATCCATAACAGATTATCAATGAGTCATTAATAAGACTTCCCAAGGAAACTAAAATGCCTCTTACTGGATATTTGTTTTATTAACTTTATTAATGGATATCTCAATATTAATTAATAGATTGTTGGCACACATATATCTATGGTATACAAATAAAATGACACATAGGTGGTTTATAAGTATGCTTAATTGGTGATATAGCTATAATTTTTAAGTAACTATGTGATTCTCAGATATTATGAGTAGAAGTCTGATATTGGAATTCACAACAAAATAGAGCACGTGGACATGCATACACAGAAAATAGAAAGTTCATAGGAAATAGCAAGGAAGTATTTAAATCATGCTTCTCTCTTCTCTATGTGTTCCTGCATCATTTGATTTTTGAAATTAAACAAATTACTACTACTTAATCAAAAATAAAAAAGAAAATGATCATTTCTACCTCTATATATACTGTGCACATTCATTTTATAACATTTTTGTTTTTGTCCTTCAAAAAGTGTGTGTGTGTGTGTGTGTGTGTGTGTGTGTGTTTACATCTAATTTTCAAAGAGCACAGAGCAGTGACTGAGTCCCAGGCCTTGGTCAAAGCATAATAGTTACCATATGTCACTAAACAACCCATTCTTCATTCAGGTGTTTGAGAGAGGCTTACTTTGTAGTTGTCCTTGTCTTCTCCTCCTCCTCCTCCTCCTCCTCCTCCTCCTCCTCCTCCTCCTCCTCCTCCTCCTTCTCCCTCCCTCTTTCCTTCCCTCCCTCCCTCCTCCCTCCTTCTTCTCCTTCTCTTGTTCCTCCTCCTTTCTTTTTTTTTCCATGTGAGAGATCAATGTAAGCCTTCTTTGGTGATGATTACCTCTAGGAGTCTGTCTATGTCAGAGTGATCTGAAGATCCCCTTCACTATCCATTTCCTTCTGCTGCTTCTAGACAGGATCAGGCATCTATTCGTTCTCTCCAGCTTTATTTCACAGCCTCCTAATCTTATATAGTATAGTATAATATAATATAATATAATATAATATAATATTATAATATAATATAATATAATACAATACAATATAATATAATACAATATTATAATATAATATATATGCATGTGTGTATGTGTGTGTGTGTGTATATATACACATACACACATATATATTTTGTTAATTCTGACTCATTCATTTTGTGTGTGTTTACTCTTATCAATCAGATACTTTCCAGATTGGTGTCGAAGAGTGATTTTTTTTTCCTTTTTGTCTGCTGTGCTTCGCTTAAAACCCAAATACACAATTGCACTTAACATATTTTTAGCGATAGAGCTCTGCTTACACTAAAGTGAGGGGAATTCAGAGTATTGTTATCTCAACTCCTTACAATTTTCATAGCAGTAACATAACTGGCAGTAAAGACCTCTCTGTAAGGGAAGGTGACGGCAGAAGCCCGAAGTTGGTTTGGCTCACCGCCTGGGTCAGGGAAGACCTGGACTTCTTCCTGTACAATGAGGACAGGGACATTTTCTCAGCCTCATAGAAAAATTATTTCATGGTGCATTCGCAAAGAAGGGAAGATGTATTATTTATCAGCTCTCCAAATCATAGCAAATGGGCTTAAATTTATTAATTGACTTTATCCATTTTACTTTGAAAAAGTAAACAAAGTAAAGTAGAATAAATGAGCCGTAGAGTTCCAGCCTGCTGAATATTAGAAGGCAAACTGGAAATTAATGACGTGATTAAGGAAAAAATGATGAAAGGAGGAGGAAAAAGAGGCCTAAATACTTTCTCTGGGTGAGCACAACTGTAAACAGTTCTTACTCTGCTGAACGAAGTCAGGACTTGGCTCCAATGTTCACTGCTCCTCCCGAGCACCTCCAACTAGTAGGAGTTCTTTGAGTGATAGCCTTGGTCCTCCAGTGGACCTTTCTCTGACACCTTTCTCCGCAGGTCTCTGCACAGCAGTGGCCCTGAGGGACTCATTCCTGCTGAGGACCCCACAGGCAGGCTTCCCCTCCCCCTCCCACGGTTGCCAAGCTGAGCTTGCGTGGAGGAAAATAAGGCAGAATAGCAGAGATACAGCTCACATGGAGGTGTCATCACCAATCAGTACAATTTTATTTTCTTTGTAGCAAGTCTAACATAGTTCACTGGAACAGTCATCCCCATGTTGGCTACAAGTCAGTTAGGGCTAGAGATTCAAATCCAGGTTTGATTAACATAGGTTACCTGTCCCTCTACATTCAAAAAATGTTTACCAAAAACTCCATATTGTCATGTAATGCTCATAAGATTATGACAGCTGCTCTCTTACATTTATATTGTTATTACAGACAGTAATTATTACTTTTATCTTAAAATAAAAATAAAATAGACACAAATTTTTGCCTGGGGGAGGTGCTAACCGTGTGCTGTAGTAAGCATCAGGTTAATCACTTCTTAGCTATTGACAAAGCCCAAGTGAAGAAAGAGTTTAGCCTCCCTCGTACTGCAAGCCTCCTCAAAAAATAAAACGCTCGCTGGCTACTGGGGTTCTGCTGTAGCTGTTCTCACCAGAAGGTCAAATACACTGAACCTTCTGCCAGAGCCAAGTTCAGAACAAATGCAAGAAAAAACAGAGAAAGTAAAACTGCAGTGTGAGCTATAAATACTTATAAATACATGAAAATTTGTAGTTCATTATGCTCCTGTTTTGTCCTGTCTGCCAAAGTCAAAAAAGCACCACAACTTCATTTTAAAAGAAATTCACTGTACATTAGGGAGCAAGCCACATGAAGCCAAGGCATCGCCAGTTCTCAGCAGGTCAAATAGGTGCTGATTGTGAAAGTGAACTTAGTTCATCCTGTGCAGGTTCATAGAGGAATGCTAAGCCTTGATTGCAGGGTGCATATGTGTATGTGTGCATGTGTATGCAGAGATGTCCATGTTTATGTATACCTGTGTGTTACTGCATTTAACATATTACATTGTTATTATTTCCAGAAACTATCCCACCATACAGATATAACAACAAAATTGCTAGTAAATGTTCCTGTCTTTCTGATCTCATAAAGATTTCTATTTAGAAAGAGCTAGCTCATCAGTAGCAATAATACTAAGTGTAGGTGCTTCCTGCAGGTCCTGGACAATCAGGTAAAATAAACTTTTAAAAAAGTTCTCATCAAAAACACTTTTACTTTTAATTTTTTTAACATTTTATTTATTTTTCTGATAATTTTAACTTCTCCTGTATTCCCCCCACATCATCTCAAATCATGATCTCACCTTCTTGAATTATTGTTGTGACACATACATCACATGGATACAAACACACACACACACATACACACACACACACACACACACACACACACACTCGTATACACACATACATATAAATACCTTCCGGTTTCATTTAATATTGTTCATATGTATATGTGTTTAGGAGGGAGCACTTGGACTTAGATCCTTATAATAATTCTCTCATTCTTAGCCTTTGATTGCCAGTATTTCTTCATCTAGGGATGAGGCCTTCCAAGATTACCCCATCCACTATAGGATGCTGATGTTTAGGTGTTGTCATGTTTGTAATTGTGTCCTTATGGCCGTGTTTGGGTGACTGTGTTGTAGAGACTTCATGGGTGCAGCTTCTTGTTATACATAGTAGACATGAATCTCAGCAGAAGTCCTGCTCATCAGGCTTTACAATTTTCTGGCTGCTCTTCTGTGATGTCCTCTGAATCTTAGGTATCACAAAATTTAACAAGAAGCTCCTTTGATGAGGATTTAGAGCTACATGGATCTATGGGTATAATGATCAATGTGTAGAACACAGTTGGTGACTTTACTACTTCAGGAAAGGAGCAGTATTAGGTTCTTCTCTAGAGTCCATAGCCTCATGAGCTACAAACAGTTGGATAGGTATACAGAGCCAGGCATAAATTCCTTCCTATTGAGCTGGCCTTAAGTTCAATTTGGTGTGGTTACATCCAATATATAGGGACTCTTATTGCACCCTTGGATATATCTTGCCATGCTGCTCAGTGTTGTGGTTCACATACTTTAAAACTCTGTAAGAATTTTAATTGCTTTCCTCCTTTGGAAGCTTGCATAGAACCTCTACTCTAGCATGGTGCTTTAATATTACTTCGAATATAAACTGCTATTTTTTTTCAGTATAAATAATCTTATGAGTTTGTTTTAGTTTGGTTGAATTAAGATGCATTCTTTAATATAAAAATAAACCACTTGCTATGACTGAAAATGTTTGAAGTGAAGCTTTGGCACCTGATTTAGTCTGGAGACCAATGACACAATAAAATGTGAGAAGTTATGACAAAAAAGAATCTAAGGCGCTTTCCAGAACTGCTAACCAAACTGTATTTAGAACATCATTCTTCCAGTCAGTACTGTGTCCTTGAGAGTTTGAGATGCATGGCTGTAAAACAGTAGGTTGAGTAGCAGGGAAGAAGAATACTTAATATGTGAGCAGAAAAGTTGAACCAGGATTAACATTCAGCTAATTACATGGGTCCTACTTAGGTTCATTCAAGGCACTGAACACAACACCTGCTCCAAATAAAGTCATATGTACTTTAAAGCACATCTACATTTATCTCAATTATATGAGTTAGAATCCAAGATAATCAGTACTTGATAAATCCCAAGGACTTGCAATTTTCCACTACGGTGACATTTCAGCTCACTAACCCAACAGTTTCATTTTGTTTCAGTCCTGTCTATCAATGCAATATGGGAATATCTAAAAGTGAAAACATAAAATCAAACATTTCTATCCATTTTTACAAAATTCCATGACCTTTGGATAACCAATGCATATAACATAAAAATTAAAAGTTTAAATTAGTTGTTTAAAACTACAAAATAATGCAGGTTCTTGGCTATTTTTATTTGTAAGAGGTTTTATAATGTTGAGATACAAAAGGGATGTTTTACTGATACACAGGTCATATCTCTTTTCTACAGAAGTTGCCTCTGTGGGTCAGGCTGGAGTCCATTGCCATGGCAATGTGTAGGACTGCCTAGGAGACTACCTGAGCTCATACCTGGCCTTGTACAACAAAGATCGTTAATCTCCAGGTCTCCAGATCTGGTTCTTTTGAAGAGCTGTAAATACACCTACTGTGTTAGCCTTTCCTAAGATATTTTGAAAGAAGTCCTATCCACAGTGTTCTAGCAGATCAAACAGCCAGAGCTGATGAAGCCTGGGTGTGGAGTTTACCCTCCTGCCACTCATGAACATCCCGCTGCAAAGCTCTGCTGTCTCTTTCAAAGACACTTATTTTAAGGGCAAAGAGTATCAGCTTGTAAATAATATTTATCCATCAAAATAATTTCATCCATTATGTGGCATATTTGATTGGTCCATTTTGAAATCGAAATCTGAATTTCATTTTCATATAAATTATATCTCCCAAACTGTTCTTATAATTTCAAGGATTTCATTGTCCTCTGAATACCTATTTCAAGGAATAAGGTGGAAGAATCCTAGCTATTTGTAGCTCACTAAATTCTGTACAATGTTATCAAGACATAGCACATTTGAAAAGATATTTTAACTTACAGAATGTCACTAGTGGGCACACCTTGCTCTTACCTTAATACACATGTCCATTATCAACATTTCTGGTTTTTTTGTGTGCAATGTAACATCTTGATGCTATGCATGCTTAGCTATTCCTCAGGACCTTCTTAGATGAGCAATAAAAATGTCCACTGTGATTATTACCTTACAAGGCAATGAAGGAATGACTGTGTGGGAAGTCTGTGGAATTCTCAAATATGCTGATTGATATTGTACTTATTTTACAACCTAAATGGTTTTATTTAAATATTCAAAAGTTGGTGTCATTTGAAAATGCAGAGTTCAGAGCCCTTTGGAGACTGAACAGCTGCAATAATGTCCTGTATTAGTTTAGCTTGAGACAAAAAAAAATGAACCAAAGGTGATTTCCCATCCAAGAAGTTATCAGATTCAGGCTGAAGTGTGTATAAACTATTTCAGAAATAGTCCCTGTTATGCTGGAACTGGTAAATAATCAGCATGGGGTGGGAGAGGGTGCATTGTAAAATTCATCATCAGTATACATATTAAACAGTCTCAGTTTATTCCATATTTCTCAGACATTTACAGCTCTCTTATATAAAAATATGTATTGGGAAAGCAGGCAAGAAAGCTGCTTTAATCGGAGACTACATCATTGGAAGTACCATGGCCAGAATATGCAGATAGGGCTCGCTCAGTGTTGAACTGAACGCTGTTGGAAGCAGCAATACAATGATTAAGAAGGCAAGACACTTCAAACTCTGAGGATGCAAAGAAATGTAAAACTCACTTTTAAATATGAAAAGAATTACAAGTAGATAAGAGATTAAAATTCTGTGTTAGTCTAAATAGAATTGTAAGGAAAATTACAACTGTGCAAAAAATAGTTTGGACTATTTTGTTTAGATTAATTTCTGGTCTCTGAATCTGTGGAAGACCAAGTTAGAACAGACAACTGGATACTGGATACATGGCCCTGAATCCCCCACATGCCATTATATTAGGTTTTGTTCCCAAACCCACAAGTTTTCTTTTATTTATATCAAACAGTACTTTAGTGGGCTATTCATTTTATTTTCCCTAATGACACTATTGATTTGATAGTTCATAGATCTCTCATTACTGTTTCATCTCTGGTTTCAGCACTCATCATATACTGTTTTTCTAATAAGATCACACTGCAATCTTATTATATTATTATTATAAGATCTAATTAAGATCACTAAGGTCACTGAGTGGCCTCTTTCCCTCAGAGACACCATTCTTTCCATAAAGACCACAGGGTTACTTTCTGTCGTGGCACCCTTCACTTTTCTGGAGCTATAAAGAGAGGACAGCTAGAAATCACACATGCAAAGATGCAATAATGGCCTCTTATCCTCACATGGTCACAAGACAGACAGAGATAGGTCCAGTATCCCTTCCATCCTTTGTCTATAGCACACCAAGCTTATGTCAGCATTACATCCCCATTGATTTTAGTCCATTGTTGAGTCCATGTTTTATCAATGTAATACACAATGTATAATCTACAACATGTGTTGAAAAATGTATACATTGTAAAATGGCTAATCAAATTGACCTCTAATTATTTACTAGTCTTTCTGTAATGAAATATTTGACATCTTCTATCAAATTTAAAGTACAGAATACAAGATTAATTTTCACTATAATTACTACATTAGAAATTTCATATTAATTTTATGAACTTTTGTTCATCTCACTTAAATATTATAACATTGATATACCTTCCCAATCCTCATCCAATCCTCAGCCCTGGTAAGTGGCATTTTGATCTCTACTTCTTAAGTTTGAGTATTTTTAGCCATTATATTTAAGTAATATTGTGTTGTATTTATCTTTCAAGTTTTGGTTTATCTCATGTAATATCCTCCAGAGTTTTTTGCATGTTACAAATAACAACTTTTTTTGTTTATTGATAATGATGTTTTTTTCTTTCTTTTTTTATATTTTATATATTTCTATTTTATAATTTAATTTAATTTTACATATCAGCCATGGGTTCCCCTGTCCTCTCCCCTCCCGCCTCCCACCCTGCCTTCTCCCCGCCCCCCCACCCAACCATTCCCATCTCCTCCAGGGCCAAGACTTCCCTGGGGATTCAGCTCAACCTGGTACATTCAGTACAGGCAGGTCCAGTCCCCTCCTCCCAGGCTGAGCAAAGTGTCCCTGTGTAAGCCCAAGGTTCTAAACAGCCAGCTCATGCACTAAGGACAGGTCCAGGTCCCACAGACTGGGTGCCTCCCAAACAGTTCAAGATAATCAACTGTCTCACTTATCCAGAGGGCCTGATCCAGATAGGGGCTCCTCAGCCATTGGTTCATAGTTCATGTGTTTCCATTAGTTTGGCTATTTGTCCCTGTGCTTTTTCTAATCTTGGTCTCTACAATTCTCGTTCATACAATCTCTCCTCTTTCTCCCTAATTGTACTCCTGGAGCTTCACCTGTGGCCTGGCTGTGGCTCTTTGCATCTGTTTCCCTCAGTCATTGGATGAGATTTCTAGCACGACAGTTCCTTCTTTTACTAGGATGAACAGCATGCTGTTGTTTTCATGCACCCCTTTTCTTCATAAATTCATCTGCCCATCAGTATTTAGGTTCCTTCCACATCTTGGCTACAGTGAATATGGCTGTAAGGAACATGGACATGGGGTGGAAATAATCATTAGGCATATAACGTTCTTTCACCTGGTTTATGTGATAATTTTACCTTTCATTTGAGGCATCTCCATCTTGACTTACCAACTTGCTCTAACCAATCTGACATAAGGACTTACTTTGATGCACATCTTCACCCATGCTTGTCTTTTGCCGTTTTGACAGTAGTTACTCTATTGGGTATGGGTGGTATTCTACAATGGTATAATTTGTTTTCTTGAAGAATAGAAATGTCATGTGTTTTTCATACAGCTGCTAGCTATTTGTATGGCTTTTGGGAATGTAGATTCAAGGCAATTGCTACTTTTTAAAAATTCCGTTATTTCTTTTCTGGTAATTGACTAATTTGAGTTACTCTTATATTTTAGATATTAGTTCCCTACCTAGTCTGAAAATGACAAAGATATTCTTTTAGCCCATAAATTACCATTTCACTCTGTAGGATGTTTCCTTTACTATACAGAAGAAGTTTTTTTAATTTTTTAATCTGCTACATGCACTTTTACTTTGGAGCTTTGAGTGGTAGACTAACTCTAAAACACAAACCTATGAAATTATAGGTGACAGTGTATAAGAAACCTAGAGATATCCCTAATAATGTGCTTTTTTTTATTTTTCAAGACAGGGTTTTCCTGTATAGCTTTGTGCCTTGCCTGGAACTTGCTTTGGAGACCAGGCTGGCCTTTAACTCATAGAGATCCACCTGCCTCTGCCTCCCGAGTGCTGAGATTAAAGGCGTGCACTGCCGCCACCACTGCCGCCACCACCACCAACACCCGGCAGCATGCTTTTTTTGAGAGAGGGAAAGAATTGGCAAGCTAGACTTCAGTGAAATAAAATTTCAACTCAGTAGAAGACCATATCACAAAAAGGATATTATAAGACAGATTGTGAGAAAATATTTTGAAATGACATATGTGATAGAAAAAAATCATCCTGAGTGAGGTAACCCAGACTCAGAAAGACTAACATGGTATGTACTCACTCATAGGAGGATACTAGATGTAAAACAAAGATAAATAGACTGTTACTCACCACTCCAGGGAGGCTACCTAGAAAACAGAACCCTTAGAAAGACACAGGGATTGCCCAATGACAGAGAAATGGATGAGATCTACATGAACAACCTGGACATTAGTGGGGGTAATGAAGAGTAAGGTTCCAGGAAAAGAGAGCTTAGGGGAGCAGGAGATCCTAGCTGGATCAAGAACAGATAGGGAGAACAAGGAATAACAGACCATGATAAATGAAGACCACATGAGTGGTCTAGCAAAGTGCTAGAGAGGTCCCCAGAAATCCACAATGATACCTCCACTGTAGACTACTAGCAATGGTCAAGAGAAAGCCCAAACTGACCTAGTCGGTGATAGGAAGGCCAAACACCCTAACTGTCATGCTAGAACTCTCATCCAATAACTAATGGAAGTGGATGCAGAGATCCTTGGCCAGGCCCCAGGTGGAGCTCCAGGAGTCCAATTGGTGAGAAAGAGAAGGGATTGTATGAGACCAAGATTGGAAAAAGCACAGGGACAAATAGCCAAACTAATGGAAACACATGAACTATGAACCAAAAGCTGTGGAGCCCCCAGCTCGGATCAGGTCCTCTGGATAAGTGAGACAGTTGATTATCTTGAACTGTTTGGGAGGCACCCAGTCTGTGGGACCTGGACCGGTCCTTAGTGCATGAGCTGGCTGTTTGGAACCTGGGGCTTATGCTGGGACACTTTGCTCAGCCTGGGAGGAGGGGACTGGACCTGCCTGTACTGAATGTACCAGGTTGAGCTGAATCCCCAGGGGAGTCTGGGCCCTGGAGGAGATGGGAATGGTTTGGGGGGGTGGCTGGGGGGAAGGCAGGGGTGGGGGGAGGGAAGGGGGGAGGACAGGGGAACCCATGGCTGATATGTAAAATTAAATTAAGTTTAAAAGAAATAAATAAAAGGATAGAGAAAAAGTGAAATAAGCCAGAAATTGGTGATTAATAAAATATAATCCTCAGGGGGAAAAAAAGCTTCTATAAAACCCATGAAGAACTGGTTGATAATAAGAAAATAAACAACTCAATTTGAAAATGAGCAACAGACCTAAAATACTTCCTAAAGGGAGGTATTATAGGTAGAAAATTATTGGTAGTTGAAAGTGACACCTTACTATGTCATTAAGGAAATGTAAATTATACTGATTTATTATTATGCATGTATTAGTGTCCAGCGTCCAGGCCATGGGCAGCAGCAAGTGCTACTAGCATGGAGAGTCACAGGAATAGTCCCCGACAGCTGTGGGAAAGAAAAGTGGTAGAGCCACTTTGACAAGACAATTTTGACAGTTTTGACTCTTGGGTAAAAGTCCAGATGTTACACTCACAAATTCTGTCCATTTATAAATCAGCTCACAGAAATTTAGGGTGGCTATTTTTATAATCACAAAAGCCTTAGAGCAACAGCTGCCTTGTAGTAGATGCATGCATAGATAAAGTGTGGTGTGTGTGTGTGTGTGTGTGTGTGTGTGTGTGTGTGTGTGTGTGTGTGTGTGTGTGTGTGTGTGTGTGTGTGTGTGTGTGTGTGTGTGTGTGTGTGTGTGTATTCTGTCTGTTGTGCAGTGCTAAGAAGTGAGTTATTAAGACATGAACAGATGTAGAGAAACCTGAGCTGAGAGAAGCCAAAGTGTAAAGGAGTCATATTGTATGCTCCCAACTTTATGATGTTCTGGAAAAGGCAAAACATGGACAGTGAAAAAAAATCAGTGTTTGCAGGAAGCTCCATGGTCTTTAAGGCAGCACAGTGACTGTGTAAGCCTGCAGTGCTACAGGCATGTCATTATATAGTTGTCATCACCTGTAGACTCTCCTGCAGCAAGAAATGAATTCTAATGTAAACTTTTGAAGTTGAGTGGCAGGGATGGGTGAGCAAAGGCCTGTTAACTGTAATAATTCTGGTACTTTGCTGTGGTCTATTTTGTCAATGTACAGATATTTATGCATAAGTGTGGCAAATCAGAATACTGTAACTCTTTAATTTCTTTTCAATTTTACTGTGCACATTCTAAGAATAGCTTATTTCTAAAAAGAGCATGTCTGTGCTCCTCCATTGTTCTAAATATTACTACTACTGCACTGATACTCCAACACTGCAATTTCATAGTTGTTCCTATAGTAACTGGACACAAAACACAAAAAACAAACAAAAACATTAAAGCATATAACTATAGTAGAGACGTGATTAACTGCATGGTGAAAAATAAGAGGATAAATTACTTATTTCTTTTTCTTCTCATATTCCAGTATCATTTCGGCATCTCAAAAATTCAAATACTTCCAAATAGCAAAGGATTCTGCATAGTCCAAACTATATCTTCTTTTCCAGTACTACATAGCAGATGTCCAACATACCGCCCAAATTAGGTGTGACTAGAGCCCAATACCTGGGCCTTTCCATAACTATGTCTGGTATCTCCAAACAGTTACATAAATTACTTTTAAAATGCTTAAAATTCAAAAATGGGAGCATAGTCATCCCTGGCCTGTACATTTTTAAATTATTTCTATTGTTTATATTATCAGATTTCCAAGATAAAATAAAAGTAAGGAAGTGTTTACAACATATTGCTTAATACTGTCCCTGTTGACATCCTTGGCTTCCTTTCTCACTGTTTTTTGTTTTGTTTTGTTTTTTGTTTTTGTTTTTATTCTGGTTTTGTGGGTAAACTGGCATTCAGTAACTTATATTTTCTGTTAGTCAATCTTGGAACAGTTGTTCTTTTGCCTTGAATAATTTCTTTGCTTACGTGATGGGGGAGGTCAGCTCCCACTTTTTAAAGGTTTGCTGTGAGGAACAGAGAGGAATAAGAAACTTTTAGATCTCTTGCTTCCCTAAGCTTTCTTTCCCTCAAACCTTGCCCTTCATTATTCCCACTTTCATTCAGGTTATTCATGTAGATCTCATCCATTTCTCTGTCATTGGGTGATCCTTGGGTCTTTCCTAGGGTCCCGTTTTCTAGGTAGCCTCCCTGGAGTTGTGTAGCAGTCTAGTCATCTTTGTTTTACATCTAGTATCCTCCTATAAGTGAGTACATACCATGTTTGTCCTTCTGAGTTTGGGTTACCTCACTCAGGATGATTTTTTCTAGATCTATCCACTTGCCTGCAAACCTCATGATGTCATTGTTTTTCTCTGCTGAGTAGTACTCCATTGTGTATATGTACCATATTTTCTTTATTCAAAGGGACTAAAGTACACGTGCAAATGCGGCATAGATGAAGGTCCATTATGTTAGTTTTATTCATCACCACAAACTTGGTGATTGAAAGCAACCTATGTTTTTTGTTTGTTTTGCTTTTGTTTTTGTTTTTTGGTTTGTTTGTTTGGTTTTTTTCTAGTCTTAATGGGTTGCAAAGGCCTAATGTCTGAAATTGACTAAAGGAGATGAAAATCAAAGTGGCATGGACCTGTAGTCTCCACACATGCTCCTTGGAGCATCTCGTCTCCTTTTTCAAAGGTTCTGGGACTCTTGTCATTGTGCAGTGCTTGGTCCTGGCCTCTATCTTTAAAGGGAGCTGTGCAGCTCACTGATTCATGGCATTCTCCAGCATCAGAATCTCCCTTTGTTTCTTCTCAGAAATACACTTTTAATGTTGTTAGAACCTACAAGGAAAGGATACACAGATCATTATTCCCTACAATTTCATTTAGCTGTTTATGCTCACAGTTATTCATTTCAAAGTTAGAAAACAATTGTGTTTCCCTATTGGGACACAGAGAACTAACTATATTAGTAGAGAAGGAGGTTAAAAACATTAAAGAAAACACATCACTTCAAGGCAATAAAATCTTCTCACCAAGGTCTCATAGCAGCAAGAAGAGTGGCAAGACCTACTTACACACAAAGCATGTTTGCCAATACTAACCTTAGCAATAGACCTACTTACACACAAAGCATGTTTGCCAATACTAACCTCAGCAATAGCCAATGTATTTTCATCCATCCAAATTCTAGTTTATTTATTTTAGATTTTCTTATTTCACCAAAGTTTTAGAAATAGCTTTTTTCTGTGGGTTAAAGCATGAAAAAACACTATAAATTATTATATTTCTTCAGGCAAATTCATATGATTGTGTTAATAGTCTCAGATAAACAAAACAGAAAAATGCTTTTCAAGAAAACATATATTTTTTCCTAATTAAGTGACTAATTGGCTTAATTCTCCACTTCATTTAACTAGAGAAGAATTAGCCTAAAACCAAGATGTTACCAATTACATGGCTAAACTAATGGGACCTAGAATTGTAATTCCCAGAAGCTTAGAAGACACATCTGTAGCAATCTGTTTAACTCTCCTTTGACCTGTTTAACTATTCCTAACAAATTAATAATAATAATAATTAATAAGAATCATAATAACATGAAAATATTCTCCTTAAAAATGGCAAGGAAGTAATTTTTCCTGTAAGATGCATGACAAATATCACACAACTCTCAGTAACATGACATTTTTGGTAATTTTCACCTTATTGATTAAATATTAAATAATTTTCCAAACAGCTGACCACTAAAATAGTTCAAGTTATTCACTCTCATCAAGGAAACTTCTTGCAATACACAGAGACTCTTACAGAAATCATAAGCAATGGATATATCGAAAAAAACAACTCCTCTACCTAAGGTTCAGAGAACACCAAGGAAGAGGGTATTGTAAATGCCAACAGATCAGATATTTTGTTGCAAGATTTTATCTTCTAGTAATATCAGAAACTATACCCATAAAGTCTCACCAACATGACAACTTCCACATTAGCTAAACAAGGATGCCACCTATAGACAGGCTGAAGTGGATTGGAAAAGCTTATAAGGCCTCCATGCTACACAAACACCTACAGGAAACCAAGGAGTTGAGAGTAAGAGAAACAGTCTTCCCCAGGAGAGAGGCACAACTGGTTATCCAATAACAAATAGGCAGCCCTGAAAACATACACACAAGTAACATTACACAGACCGAGCAGGTTGTATTTAGGAATATATATGTATATACATACACATATATATGTACAACAGTTAATGAAAAAGAGGCCATGATTTTACAAGCAAACAAGGAGGAGTTTATAGGATGGTTTTGAGGACAGAAAGTATAGGGAAACATGATGCAATTACAATTTCAAAAACTGAAAGAAAGAAAAGAACAATGGAAGTGAGTTGAAAACAAAATTGAAGCCCACCTTCCTGTAATGTATCTTGTGTTAGTTTTGAGCCAAAAAAATATACCTTACTTAATTATTTAAGTCCAAATGTAATACTGAGAATAATTTACCAAACCTGAAAACCCACTGAAAGAAGCAAAGAGAACTTTGTGTGTGATGGTTTTATTTGCCCCAGAAGGGAAACATCATATTCAAACAATAATATTCTGAAACTAAACATTTAATAATATATAATTTAAGGTAACAAAAACTAGGAAAGTCTTCAAATAAATTCTAAATAAGATCAATGATCTTGCATCAACAATTATGTTATCATTGCCAAAAAGAAATCGAGAATGAATGTCGATTTTATAATTGTTAAACCTGCAGAATGATTACCAGATATTAAGATTTTTAGTGTAGGGTAGAAAGCATAAAACTCAAAGAAGATATACATACAAAAATGGTCATTTTTCAATCTGATAAAAAACAAATAATAATTTGTAATTTATATTTTATTGTTAAACCACTCACAATAAACAACCTTATTCACGGCAGGGCAGTGGGAGTGCAGGAAAGATAGATAGGATGTAGATTAACAAAAGCTAAGGATGTATGAAAAAAATCTTATGAAACCTCTTTAGCATTATCTTAGGATTTTTATTGCTATAAAGAGACACCATGAGCATGACAACCCTTGTAATGAAAATACTGGATTAGGGTGGCTCACTTACAGTTTCAGAGGTTCAGTCTAGTATCATCACAACCAGAAGTGTGGCAGCACACAGGCAAAGTACTATGGCTGAGAGTGCTGCATCTGGCAGGCAACAGTGTGATGGACTGTCACTCTGAGAGAAGTGTGAGCAAAAGACCTCAAAGACCACCCCACAGTGACACGCTTCCTCCAACAAGGCCACAACTTATAATAGTGCCACTCCCTTTGGGGGCCATTTTCTTTCAAACCACCACAAGTATGTAATCAAAAGATACAATTTTTTAAAAAGTATTCTGAAAGTGCTACTCCATAGGGATGAATAATGCTGCTCTCAGGAAACATTTAGATATTAAGTTAAAACCACAATACCAAGAACAGGAAACCTCCCTATGACCTATTGATTCGAAGCCTCCTGAGGTTCCAACAAACACATAGGTTATTGTCATCATTCTTGGTTAACCACCCAACTTATATGGTAAGATCTGAATATGCCACCACTTTGGATAGAGAGCATAGAGAAATCTACTACCAAGAAAATCTCCCTTGCAAGGGTGGTTCAACATAATGAAAGTCCATCAATGTAATATACCATATAAACAAACTCAAAGAAAAATACCACATGATCATCTCACTAGATGCAGAAAAGGCATTTGACAAAATCCAACACCCCTTCATGATAAAGGTCTTAGAGCGATCACAAATACAGGGAACATACCTAAACATAATAAAGGCAATCTACAGCAAGCCAACAGCCAACATCTCCAAATTAAATGGAGAGAAACTCAAAGCAATACCACTAAAATCATGAACAAGGCAAAGCTGTCCCCTCTCCCCATACTTATTCAATATAGTACTTGAAGTTCTAGCCAGAGCTATAAGACAACATAAACAGATTAAGGGGATACAAATTGGAAAGGAAGAAGTCAAGTTCTCCCTATTTGCAGATGACATGTTAGTATACATGAGTGACCCCAAAAATTCAACAAAGGAACTGATACAGCTAATAAAAACCTTCAGCAACATAGCAGGATACAAGATCAACTCAAAAAAATCAGTAGTCCTTCTATATACAGTAGACAAACAAGCTGAGAAGGAAATCAAAGATACATCACTCTTTACAATAGCCACAAATGATATAAAATACCTTGAGGTTACTCTAACTAAGCATGTGAAGGACCTATATGACAAGAACTTTAAGTCCCTGAAAAAAGAAATTGAAGGAGATGTCAGAAAATGGAAAGATCTCCCATGCTCATAGATAGGCAGGATTAACAGTAAAAATGGCGATCTTACCAAAAGCAAACTACAGATTCAAAGCAATTCCCATCAAATTACCAACACAATTCTTTACAGATCTGGAAAGAATAATACTCAGCTTCATATGGAAAAACAGAAAACCCAGGATAGCCAACAGAATCCTGTACAATAAAAAAACCTCTTGGAGGCATCACAATCCCGACCTCAAGCTCTAGTATAGAGCTACTGTAATAAAAACAGCTTGGTACTGGCATAAAAACTGACATGTGGACCAATGGAATCGAATTGATGACCCTGATATTAACCCGCATTCCTATGAACATATAATTTTTGACAAAGAAGCCAAAAATGTACAATGGAAAAAAAGAAAGCATCTTCAACAAATGGTGCTGGCATAAATGGATGTCAACGTGTACAAGGCTGCAAATAGATCCATATCTGTCACCGTGCACAAAACCAAATCCAAATGGATCAAAGACCTCAACATAAATCCAGCTACTCTGAACCTGATAGTAGAGAAAGTAGGAAGTACTCTTGAACGCATTGGCACTGGATATCACTTTCTAAATATAATACCAGTAGCACAGACACTGACAGAAACAATCAATCAATGGGACCTGTTGAAACTGAGAAGCTTTTGTAGAGCAAAGGACATGGTCAACAAGACAACGCGACAGCCTACAGAATGGGAAAAGGTCTTCACCAACCCCACATCTGACAGAGGGCTGATATCCAGAATATATAAAGAACTCAAGAAATTAGACATCAAAATGCCCAACAGTCCAATTAAGAAATGGGCCATAGAACTAAACAGAGAATTCTCCACAGAGGAAGTTCAAATGGCTGAAAGACATTTAAGGAATTGCTCAACATCCCTAATTATCCAGGAAATGCAAATCAAAACGACTCTGAGATACCACCTTACACCTGTCAGAATGGCTAAGATCAAAAGCACAGAAGACAGCTTATGCTGGAGAGGATGTGGAGCAAGGGGAACTCTCCTCCACTGCTGTTGGGAATGCAAGCTTGTACAGCCACTTTGGAAATCGATATGGCGCTTCCTTAGAAAATTGGGAATCCATCTCCCGCAAAACCCAGCTATAGCACTCTTGGGCATATATCCAAGGAATGCTCAATCATACCACAAGGGCATTTGCTCAGCTATGTTCATATCAGCATTGTTTGTTATAGCCAGAACCTGGAAAAAACCTAGATGCCCTTCAACTGAAGAATGGATAAAGAAAATATGGTACATATACACAATGGAGTACTACTCAGCAGAGAAAAACAATGACAACATGAGGTTTGCAGGCAAGTGGATGGATCTAGAAAAAATCATCCTGAGTGAGGTAACCCAGACTCAGAAGGACAAACACGGTATGTACTCACTCATAGGAGGATACTAGATGTAAAACAAAGATGATTAGACTGCTACACAACTCCATGAGGCTACTTAGAAAACGGGACCCTAGGAAAGACACAGGGATCACCCAATGACAGAGAAATGGATGAGATCTACATGAACAACCTGGATGACAGTGGGACTAATGAAGGGCAAGGTTTGAGGGAAAGAAAGCTTAGGGGAGCAGGAGATCCCAGCTGGATCAAGAATAGAAAGAGAGAAGGAGGAATAACAGACCATGATAAATGAAGACCACATGAGACCAGGAATAGGCAGAGTGCTCGAGAGGTCCCCAGAAATCCACAATGATATATCCTCTGTAGTCTGCTGGCAATGGTCAAGAGAAAGCCTGATCTGACTTGGTCTGGTGATCAGATGGCCAAACACCCTAACAGTCGTCTTGGAACTCTCATCCAATAACTGATGAAAGTGGATGCAGAGATCCTCAGCCAGGCCCCAGATGGAGCTCCAGGTGTCCAACTGTCGAGAAAGAGGAGGGTCTGCAAGAGCATGAATTGTTGAATCCAAGATTGCAAAAAGCACAGGGACAAATAGCCAAACGGATGGAAGCACATGAATTATGAACCAAAGGCTGTGGAGCCCCCAGCTGGATCAGGCCCTCTGGATAAGTGAGACCATTGAATAGCTTGATCTGTTTGGGAGGCACCCAGTCTGTGGGACCAGGAACTGTCCTTAGTGCATGAGGTGGCTGTTTGAAACCTTGGGCTTACTACACAGGGACACTTTGCTCAGTCAGGAAGGAGATGACAGGACCTGCCTGTACTGAATCCACCAGGTTTAAATGAATCCCCAGGGTTGCCTTGATCCTGCAGGACATAGGAATGGAGGGGAGGGGCTGGGTGGAAGGTGGGGGCAGGGGTGGGAGAGGGGAGGACAGGGGAACCCATGGCTGATGTATAAAATTTAAAACACATAATAATAAAGAAAAAAATATTTAAAAAAAGGAAAGAAAATCTCCCTGCTGGCTACCTTTCCTTGTCATACTACAATTCCAATTTACTAGGATAGGTGTTCCTAATCATGCAATAGTGTCAAACAACTTATGTGAGTAGCTAATTGCTCTTTTGACTGGATCTGAAACCTGCTCCACAAGAATAAATTCATGCCCGGTATTATAAGCATAGTCAAAAGCATATTTTGAAAAATGATCATGTTATCAAACCATCTTTTAAGTAATTACATCAATATTCATAAAGGCTTTTTTTAATGTGGGTAGTAGTTAATACAAAAATTCAAGACTGTTCAAAGTACTGAGAATATGGAGCTATGAGTGCTCAACCATATATGAAACATCTGCATAAACTCTGCCCTTACCTCAGTCCTCAGGGAATAACATGGAAGAGGAATCTTAAAAAAGGTTAGGACTTGGAATTTGAAAAATGGGGAGAACATCTATAAAATATTGTCTTCTATATAACATATGGCTGCTGCACCTATAAGCTCACAGAACTGTGGTTACCTATATGAGACCTGCATAGATCAAACCACTTAAAAATTTCAGTATGGAGCAAGGAGCAGCTCCCAATGCCCTACCTCTGTTAGAGGAAGCATAAGCAGTTGATGGCTGCTATAGAGAGGAAGAGTCAATGTTGCTTTTTGAGGTGGCCATTAACAGGCTGTCCGTGACCCATGAATGGCACCACATTTCTGTACATACTGACAGCATAAATTGAGATCTTATTAAGGCTTATCAATGAGGGCTGGAAGTCTTTATTCATCAGTGTTATATATCAAGGATCAGACTGATCCTAACAGAACCTACAGGGCAGCATTCATTTACAATGGAAGCTTTGCATGTGTTCACAAGTCATAGATATGACATAACCCAATTTTCCAGTTTTAAGAATTGTCAGTATACAATCTTTCCCAAGTATGATTTGACCTAATTTCCTCTCCATACTAGTTGAACTTCATAGAATTCCCAAGTCTTCTATTATTTCATCTGTGTGATTTTAGTATTTCCTCTAAATTTTAAATACTCATTTTAGTTTTATAATAAAATTTAAATGACATTATATAAGCATTCATTGAAAGAAATCATATCCATAGTACTAGTATCAAATTAAAATAAAGATATTATATTCTTAGTCAAATTCAGGTTTGTTTAACTCATGTAAATTACTGTTGAAAATATTTAAATTATTATTTAAATAAGATTTTGCAGCATGTAATGTATATCAGTTTTCTTTCTAGCTCTTTCTGCTGCCAGTTTCTGCTGTAATTTTTTCTTCCTTTGTTGTAGCTTCCTGTGATCTGGATATTTTGAGTTGTTTCTCATTGGCTTGTTTAACTCTACTGCCACACATTGGGTCAGAAGTTTGATCATTTTAAGTTTAGATTTTATAAAGACTACTATATTATTGTGTCAATCTATTGAGAGAAGACAATGTCTGGAAGTCCTCATCCTGTGAGACCATGAGCACTTGATAATTATAATGTAGGTCCATTAATTCATTAAACATAAAAAAGCATTTATATTTTCTTTCTCAAATTCCCCTGTATTAAATATCTGAAAAACTTTCATAAAGACAAAAACTCCACTATTTGTTTATATTGAGGTACAGTTTATACATTAATGTAGGTAAAGTACTTACACTATTCTCAAGTTGAGCATACAAATCTATTTATATCTGTATACAATAAAGCCCAGAATACTATTAGAAAAAGAGCAATTAATAAATAATATTAATTGGTTGATAAACTCTTCCATCTCTTCTCTTTCTATTCCCTGACTCTACAGAATGTGTTACACTTAGTAAGTTATATTTTTACATGCTCAGTTTAATGTATTCAAATACATTTAAGATACATGCATGTATGATAAAATACTCATTTAGATGAAATCATGCTATACATGTGTACATATAATGCATTATATATTATGCAAAGCATGCTATGTATTATATATTCCATTTATCTAATCAATGGCATGTTATCATTTGAATTATTCAATAATTGCTTATAGGGACATTATGTGTTTTGGCCATTTTCTACAAATAATCTGATATATATTTTCATATTATTAATTTATTTTTGACATTTTAACATGAGTAAACGTGTGGACACTAGACATACATATGTTAAAGGAAAAAATACAAAATAAAACATTTACATTCAAATAGATTCTGATCAAAGTTCTAAATAAAATTGTAAGCTCAGTAGTAAATACAGAACAATCAAAGAAATCCAAATGTGGGAAGTTCTGCATGAGAAATATCCACCATGTAAAGATAACGTTAATAGAAAAGAAGAAAAAATCACATGTTTCAAAGGATTTAAGAGTCTTTATTTACTAATTGTAACTTCTAAATTCAATTTAGGTTCTTTTTCAAAAAGTGTGTTAAAATAGTACTGACATAAAATAGAGACATTTGAACACAGACCAGGCAATTAAATGATATTAAGTAACTTATTATTAATTTAAAAATGTAATCACTGGTCATACATATTGAAATACTTAGGAAGAAATTATTCCTTTTAGAAACTACTTTAAAATACAACCAAATTAGCGAACTAAACAGTATTGTTTTTTAATAATGTGTAGGTCGGTATTAAGGTATGAAATGATAAGCTGTTTGGGGTGTGCTTTTGAAGTGATCCAAAATGAATTTAACTAAATTTACAAAGCATATGGTTAGAGCTGGGTTATGAAACTTCATCATAATAGTAGTCCATCTTCAAAGAAGATCCTAATGCATATTTGTGGGGTATAAAATATGTTCACTATCTCAGTAATCTCTTCTTCACTGCTAAATATTTCACATACTATCAGATTTGTTCCAGTTCTCATTACTGTTGATGAAGACCCCAGGAATGGAAAGTCCCTCGTGTGTCTATCCTTGTCTTGTCCCAGTTTGCTCTCTCAAGGATATGATTAACAAAACTGTATTTGATATTTTTGAACAAAGAAATTATTACACAATCCACATCTTTAATGAGTGGCTTGGGCTATATTTGTCTATCACCCAGGAAGCTGCAAACATTTTCAGAAAGAAGAGAAAAGAGAGCTGATGTCCAGTTCCAGACACAGCACTTTTTGGTGAGTACACCTCTCCATTAATTCAGTTCCTTTCCTTCTGAAATGTTTGCTTTCTCTTTCTTATTGTTCTTGTTTTTCCACATAATTCATAGCAATCTGAGCAGCTTAAAACAATGTAAAGAAAGAATTACTGTTTCATACACATCAGTTAAAATGAATACATATTCCTTTTCTGCCAATTCTTGTAATAAAAACAGCTAATGTACAAATGACTTATATTGGGAACTAGTTATTTGGTCAACAAATCAGTAAATTTGACAATGCTTATCACCTTTACTCCCAAATATATTTATTTTCTTTTTTTCATCTTAACAATACTGTGGCTTGATAATTTCTTTCTTGACTTTAACCATGGAACTACACTTATTTTTCTGTGTTGTGTAACATACAGATGCTGCCAAGATAAATTCTATGTAGTATCAGTTCAGCCCAAATATTGTTAAACAAACCTTTGAAAAGCTGAGCATGTTGCATCTACCAAATGTGTCAATAAATTTATATATCAATTTCAGCAGACATATGTTTTTCTATCTCCAAATAATTGTGGGGGTGTTTATAATTAGCGTACTTCTTATTTAAACTTAAATATTAATAGATTATTATGAACTTAAATGAGGAACTGGAAATTTTATGATACAGCAAGAGCACTAACATTGCATGATGGTTATTATTTGCTTTTATAAAAAAACATGGTCCCCCTCACATTGATATATATTTCTATTTCATCTTTCTGTTTGAGGGTGAGAGAGTAGAAATATTTTAAACATTAGATCAATTCAAAAAGCATACCATATTTGTTTTGATTTCCAGTACCTGGAGTTTAAATTGAACCCAATATAAATAGTACATGTAATAAACAGTTACTAACAGTTATATGCCTTCATGTTATTATTCACACATTCCAACTCTGTGAAATAGAGCTCATACACATCTTAGAATTGGGGGTAACTTATTAGTAACAATATATATCCTCTGAAAGCAGAGAATAGGGTATCTGGACATCCGTAAATGTACCCATCTGTCTGTTCAGGCACACATGCATTAATAACATTGTTATTAATCATTGATTGCTAATAGAAGCAGGCTAGATGCATTTTGGTCAAGCTAGAACTTTTTTGTTATTTTTATCTTTTCTTTCCATTTTTTAAAAACAATTGCAAATTTTGCATGCCCTTATAAAGGCAGTGTGAGCATATTTGGTGAGACACTTTTAATAACATTATTAGAATGTAAAAGCTGTGAAGAAAAAAATCATCCCTGTCCTTATAGCTATGGATTTTAAAATACATAACAGTTCATACATCGCAGTTTATTTGACATTGTAAACACTATTTCTGTTATAAATTGGTGTCTCAGCTGCACATCGCAACTTGGAGTAGACCATTGAGCCGTCCTCTTAAATATTATGACATGGAGAAAATCACGTTGTGCTTTAACCTATCAACAAAGGAGCAAAGCAATTACAGAGCTAAACAGAGTCCGGGAAGACCCAATAAAGAAAAATCCAAGAAAATTTGGTGAAAATTCTTAAGGGGCCTTCCAATGTTTAATTTAGGCCTGAGGCATGATTAATATTCTGATTCTAATTCAAAAGACTGAACCACAAAGGTACATCTTTTGGGTGTTTTTAATAAGCACTGTACAGCACTCTGTGAATTAGCAGCTGGTCTGACTGGTATTTTACCTCTTCTTTGCTTACTCAAGTGAAGCGGTTAATATTAGTATAATCATCAAACTAACACTAGTCCAGCAAAGGGATAGAATTTTTTTTCTAATGTTGTGATGTAGAATACAAATTTTAAAATAAAAAATTCACTGCTGCATTAATATTAATCAAATCATTGTTTTAGACTCAATGCCCACCAGAATGCTTCTTTTTCAAAGAGAAATTAGCATCTTAAAAACTTCTCCAATGGAAAAAGATAACATAGCATATTTATTATACATTTTGTATGAACAGGAAACATATCAAACACGAAAATAATTTAAACTGAACATAAGTTCAGAGAAGTATTGAGAATATTAAAATTAAAAATTGACAAACACCAGTATAATTGATAAAATGCAGTAAGTTCATAGTCTTTCATTATAAAACTGTATGAACTATAATGTATATTAGATATACAAGTAAAAAGCTATATTCTCATTATCGATGGAGAATAACGTGTCAATGTGCTGCATTAATTTTCACTACTTGGATTCTTGGAGGTAAGATTATAAGACAAATTGTTATCTATTATTTTGACATTCTCATTGAGATTCAGAATAAGCATCAGTTTTAGTATTTGTTAAAAAAAAGTTTGCATTTCTTATATCTCAAATTCTCTTGCATTTGTAGAGAAACTATTTTTGAATCAAAATTTATAATAAAACATTTCTGATGACTTGCTGTAGTTTTTTCTCATGACAAACTTCATGTAGAAACACTCACTTTAAGTGTTATTTGTAAATTTAGAGTATATTTGTTGGGGATGGGGATGTTGAGACTATTTCTCTGTGTAGTCCTGGCTGTTCTGGAACTCACTGTGTAGACCAGGCTGGCCTGAAATCAGAGATCCACCTGCCTCTGCCTCCAGGGTGCTGAGATTAAAGATGTGTGCCACCACCACCCAGTATAAGTCTATGATTTTTAAAAATTTTGACCACGTATGATCTTTCTACAGTTACTTCTTATTAATGTCACATAGTTAGCATGTAAAATTATTAATTTGACATTTACATTTTTGGAAAAGGCAGTACCATATATTTATAGAGCATTTCTAAGAATAAACAAGGTATTACTACTGTGTTCTCAATAAAGACAAACATGAGGGGTTGGGGATTTAGCTCAGTGGTAGAGCTCTTGCCTAGCAAGCACAAGGCCTTGGGTTTGATCCTCAGCTCCAAAAATAAAAAATAAAATAATAAAAAAATCTTTAAAATACAAACATGAAAATACTAATTTCATAAGGTTCAAATATGCTAAAATAGAATGTTTTAATTGTTTTTATGGAAATTCTACTATTAACTATAAAATATGATAGAATTGTTTTTAGATGAATGATATTTTTAACAAAATCTAATCAAACATAATGACAGACTTGAAGCTTTTTACATAGTAAATTAGTGATATGGGGTGTAACAGATCATAATTTGTAGGAAGAAATACTTGCCATGTTTTTCAAAGTTTTCAAACTCTTATGCTCAATGACTTTAAGAAGGATCAGTGGCATTATAGCCATAGTGACTATCTTCTTTTGTGTAGGCTTATGTTCAATGGGAACAAACATGCATGCCTTCTCTTCATCACAATAAAAAATGAGAACAGATCAGAACATATATAGGCTTCAGTCTCATAATATTGTTGGAAATGGAGTTATCAAGTCACACATATATGCATACCCTCACTCTCAAGTACTTTGGATTGTGTGAGCAGACACAGTAGTCATTCTGTCTTCAGTAAGGACATGTGAGTTAAAAATACTTGTACAACCCCCCACTGCCAAAAATGCCCTCACAACAGAATTTGCTCCCAAAGTCATTGATTTGAATTCTCGTTAGCAAACGATCTGTGTCAAAAGCAACCCAGGATTGTAACCCTGCATGTCAAATATAAGCTTCCAGATTTGACTGATAAAGGGGCAAATTAAATTACCAACTACTGCAAAGGACATTTGTAACTGGTTGTTGAAGAAGTCTTGACATCAAATGTGGCTTTACTGAAAATAGATAATATGTTTATTGGAGACATGTTCAAGAAAGATTGATTGCAAAGTTTAGGAAAAGAGAAAGATAGGGAAGCAAATACTAGAATCTAAACTAAGCTTTACTGTCCTCAAAAGAACCTCAACCAGAGGTCAAATGCGGCGTGTTGAATTTCTTGCAATAATTATGAGCAAACTCCATAAGCTAATGAGAAATTTTCTATTCTAGTACTTGGTGGTCGCCTTATAAGTTCCTCATAACTTTAGAATGTAGTCTTTCTAGCTATAAGGCTCTAAGGCTACATTAGAGCTCTCTAACTTATATTATCTTTTCAACCTTAAATCCTATAAATTCTATTTCTCTTGACATAATGTTAAACATTGAAATAGAAGCTAAATTTTCCTTGCTGCATAAATACTTTCATTTTTTTCAAAGAAAGGGTGTGGGAGCAAGGAATTAAGATGAAACATTTTCTTACATGAATCTACCCTCTAAGGATGAGTCTCTAGGAAAGATGTTCAGGCAGGAAGACTATACATTGTGGCTACTTGTGAGGATCATTTGCATTTTATCAGTTAGTATAATACTAAGTATCGAGACAGTAGTTATTGCATGCTTAAGACATATTTTATTTAATCTCTCAAGTGAATTTTTGCTATCTACTATTTTACTAGCAATGCCAGAGACTTCTACTAAGGAAAATTTATAGTGAGGTTCATAAAAGGACACCTTTTTGTATAGATCACTCCCATTGGCAGAAACACAGCTTAAAGCGAGACTGAATTTATATGTAGTCTTCAGAAAGTATCAGGAATTAGTGTGCTCTTCTTATAAATCCATTTCATCTTAATACAGGAATACTACTAAGGCTAAATCAGGAGTATATTTGAAATAGATGAAGATAATAAATAAAAATTACTATTAATCAGCCTTACTTTCCTTTCAACATCTTGTAGATTCTGTTTCCATGAAGTTTATTTAGTTGTTAAAATAAATGGCCATTGTGACCATATCAAAGTTCATTGAGACACACAGAATTTTGGCCTAAGCAAATGTTTATTTTGCTTGCTACTTTAAATCTATCTAAGTAATGTTTTTATTTGTGAATTAATTGCAATAAAGTCATTTAAAAATAATAATCATTTAAATTCAGTGAAAATTTGAACACCAGAATGAATTAAACATGCAAAATCTCTCAATTTGAGAAAGGGCTGGCTGGCTGGTTCAATAGGTAAAGATTTTGCCACCGAGACTGATTATTTAGTTCAATTCCTGGGACCCACATGGTAGGAGAGAACCATTCTCCATAGACTATCCTCTGAAATACACCTTTGTGCAAATGTGTGCTCATATACTAAATAAAATGCAAAAAAAAATGCATTTAAAAAGAAAGGTAAAGCCAGGTGGTGGTGGCACATGCCTTTAATCCCAGCCCTTAAGAGGCAGAGGCAGGCAGATCTCTGAATTCAAAGCCAGCCTGGCTTATGAGGTCACATTTATTGCTTGTTGGTCTCAATGCCTGTGTTACTGGGGTCCTGTTCATAAATTCCTTTCCTGTTCCTATAAGTTAAAATGTATCCTCTACTTTCTTCTCTAGCAGATTCAGGGTATCAAGTTTTATGATGGATGATGTTGCTCTGTATGATGTGAATGTATTACTTTGATTGGTTGATAAATAAAATGCTGATTGGCCAGTAGCCAGGCAGGAAGCATAGGTGGGACAAGCAGATAAGGAAAATTCTGAGAAGAGGAAGGCTGAGTCAGGAGTCTCCAGACAGACACAGAGGAAACAAGATGTGAAGCAGAACTGAGAAAAGGTACCAAGCCATGTGGCTAAACATAAATAAGAATTATGGGTTAATTTAAGTGTAAGAACTAGTCAGTAATAAGCTTGGGTTAGTAGTCATACAGTTGGTAAATAATATAAGCTTCTGTGTGCTTACTTGGGTCCCAACGGCTGAAGGACTGGTGGGTGAGAGAGATTTGTCCTAATTGCGGGCCAGGGCGTATACAGAAAAATGTCAACTACAAATGGCACCAAAACGTGGGGCAAGAGTTTCCACCTAAAACCTGAGAAAAGTTTTATTAAAAAAAAAAAAAAAAAAAGATTCCCACACGGTACACAGAGACAAGCTTCACAGTATGCTGCTGCATGGTGGATTTAGCTTTTGGTAATACAAAAAAAAAATAATAATAATAAAAGTAGAGGAGGTTTCTGGCCTAGATGGAGGCATGGACTGACTACCTCCCAGAGTCAGCAGAGAGCTTGGTTCCCTCAGAGCTGGCAGTAAACATAGTTCTGCCATGTTGAAATGCTGAGGTGGGTGGAGTCAGCAGCCAAGGTTTCTGCTTCAGTACTAACCACTGCAGTTTAAAGCAATAGATTCACAATAAGGCAGATTCAGAAGGAATCAGACTTTAAATGGTTTACAGTGTGTGTAAAAATGTATGTAGGCTTGAAAGAGAGAGGAAAATGAATATAGACAGTAATATAAAGAAATAATTAAAAAATAAAATCTTTAAAGAAACAGTAAATGTAATATAAAATATATGCCATGTAAAGATGGAAATCACACAGAGTCTGAATTATATTGTCTTTGGGATTTTTAACTGCAGAGAGACATTTGATTATAAAACCTGCTGAGTTAAATCAATATATGTATTCTAAAGATATCTTGATTTCAAAATCTATGTCTAAGAATACATTGCTTTGGAAAAGAGGTTCTGCTTTTGTTTCCACAGAAGATGAGAACCTATGGATTGCTTCCAGGCTGATATGGTTTGACGAGCCAAGGCCCCCTGAAAGGTCTCTAATGACATCATTGATAGGAAATCACAACATGCCCACATGGTTGGGCTTGCCCAGCGGACCACCTAGTTATTTCCAGCTCAAAATAGCCATTTTCGGGTCAAAACATCTCACGTGACTAGGACTCCGTGGCTTTGCATGGCTGCAGTAAAGAGCTCGGCCATGTAATCTACGTGCTTGCGTGGAGTAGCCACATGTGTTCCTGTATGCATGCACGGCCCACTCTTTAAAAAGCTGGTGCCATTCTTGCACTGGTCTCTTCTTCTCTTTTCTTGTCCTCTTAATCACGTTTGTTTCACACAGGCCTGTCACATCTGTCTCTTCCTATCCTATATTAATAAACAGCTCTTCTGTGGATTTGTCATGTTGGGGACATGTTCCTCGTGGGGTAAGAGTGCAAAATAACTAACAATCATGGCCTCAGATCATCCAATATCCAAAATCAACTTCAAGGAAACTGGCTCAGAGAATATAGCCTTACAGACTACTCCAGTCAGGACTTGACAATAATCCTAAAATTTTGTGTTCTCATAATATTACCAGGGCCCTCTATGAGCAGGAAGTAGCCTAGAAATCTATGCCCACATTAAAAAAAAATGATTATGGATGTTTGTCTTTGTTTAGGTTGTTGGTTACAAATTGTTATTGGTCACAGTCAATGTCTTTCTAAAAGAAGAAAGGGGGATATGATATGGAAATATAGGATACAGATAGGATAGGATAAAAGGGTGTATTGTTGAACCTACTTTTAAAGAGCAATTTGTTTAAAATGTTTTACATTGGTATAGATTTTAGTTTATTGATACAAAAGTATAGTTTATTTTGTTATACTGTGTGTATGTTTCTACTCTTGTTTAAGGTATTATGTTTGTGACAAGTGGGACACAGGAAAACTTCAGCTACAGTTTTATATCAAGGCTTTTGTTTCTGCTGAATTTAAGTTTTGTACAGTGTAAAAGATGAAAATCTAGTTTCATTCTTCTGTGAACAGCTACCCAGCTTGACCAGCACCATTTGTTAGAGATGCTTTCTTTTCTCCTATGTGTATTGTTGACCCTTTGTCAAAAAAATCATATAACCACTGGAGTGTGGACTTATATGTGTGTCTTCAATTCTATTCTATTGATTAACACATATGTTTTATGCTAATATCATGCTGTTTCCAGTATGATGGCCAGAATTTTCACAAAAATAATTATAACAATGCATTATCATGGGTTGCCCTGCAATCCTCTGGTATATTTTTCAAATTCTTTCTTCAATGTGTTAAAACTTTTATTATATAAGTATTTTACTTCCTTAGAAAAATTGTTCCCACCCCAAAAACAATCTGCAAAAAGAAAACTCATTTTGCCTACTCAAGAAATAAATGTCAATGGTTTTGTTAACTTGTTTAATTTTGTTTTGTATGGTTATTCAAGTAGGTGTTTATCTAGTTATCTCTTTGACAGTAGTCTGACAAAAGCTGTACCACATGCACATCTAGTATTTCTCTTTCCTTTCTTCCTCGCCTACTAAATTCTAGCATTCTCCAATCACTGAAGTACACATGTCAGAATTGGAATTCCAGTGATAAATCATTCATTAGAGATATTGAGTCTCAAAATGTTTTGCCATATTTAACATTTGAGGAAGATGAATTTTAAGCACATATCTGTGGTGATATTTTATTTGTGCACCCCAATAAAGCTTATCTGGAGATCAGAGAAGCAGAAAGAAGCCAGCTAAATTCTTACCACCAGGAAATCCTTAGCCAAAGAGAGCTACTTCCTGTATATTCACACCTGTATCTTTTCTGTGCCCTGCCATCTCACTTCCTCTCTCTGCCCAGGTACATCACTTCCTCTTTCTGCCCAGGTCTGTGACTTCCTACCTGTCTGTAAAGACCTCCATGGTTAACTAGTGCTGGGAATTAAAGGCATGTGCCACCATGCCTGGCTCTGTTCCCAGTGTGGCCTTGAACTCACAGAGATCTGGATAAATCTCTGCATCCCAAATGCAAGGATTAAAGGTGTGTGCTACCATTGCCTGACGTCTATGTTTAATATAGTGGCTGTCTTTTTCCTCTGACCTCCAGATATGCTTTATTGGGGTACACAAATAAAATATCACCACACACCTCTCCAGTATTTTATTTATGAGCTATATAATTGCACAGCTGTACTATTTATCACAAGGAGGTATTAACAGACATATAAACAGATTTTTTAAAGCATAAAATAGAATTAATAAAAATGTAAACACTAATACTTTCAAATGTTATACAACTTGGTGAAATATGAATTTTATTTTAAAAGTTACTGCTAAGTGGCAGAGAGTCAGTAATGGTGGATGAGGACCTGGGATAGCAGAAGATTAACATTTTAATCAAAACTATGTCTATGACTTAACATTTATGAGGTAGATAGGAGGAGGGACAGATCAGTTGGTATCAGCCTGTTTTATCTAATCCAAACCTAATGACTTGACTGTCATTTCTAGAACCAATACAGTATGTGACATTAGATACCTGCAAATTATCCATTGACCTTCAAACAGACACTGTAACACTCCCAGCATGACTCCACAGAGAGAAACACACACACACACACACACACACACACACACACACACAGAGAGAGAGAGAGAGAGAGAGAGAAACACAGAATCAGTGGTTTTTAACCTTCCTAATGCTGCAACATGTTAGTATAATTCCTCATGTGACACCCAACCATAAAATTATTTCATTACTATTTCATAACTGTACCTTTGTTACTATTATGAATTGTAATGTAAATATCTGATATGCAGGATATTTGATATGTGACCCCAAAGGCATCATAACCCACAGGTTAAGAACCACTGCTCTAAATAAATAAATGTAACAAAAGTTTAAAGTGGGAAGATGTTTTGAACATATATTTTGGAAAATATGGCATTACATATTGATGATAATTATCAAAAAGTGTCTAATATCATTATTATCCCTTTTTTCGAGACAGGGTTTCTCTGTGTATCCAGGGCTGTCCTGGAATTTGCTATATTGAGCTCAGAGATTTGCCTGCCTCTGCCTCTCGGGTGCTGGGATTAAAGCCACCACTGCTTAGCTCAATGTCATTATTAACTTAGAGAAATTCACTCCAAAACAAGTGAGTCTTTCACAATCCCACTATGAGAACTACATTAAAAATAAAATCCAGCCCTGTTAATGCAGTCCTAAAACCCAGGGATTTAGGAGATTAAAACAGGAGGGTGGAAAAATTCAAGTATTATCTGTGCTACAACATGAGTTCAAGACCAGATTGAATAACTCAGTGAGTGGTTATCTTAAAATGAAAAATAAATAAATGAAAAGAAACCTGGATTGGCTTAGTCATAATGTATTTTTGGTAGTACGTATGAAGCCTTTATTTCAATCTCACTTCCTCCAACACCCCCCCACAAAAGTCTGAAAATATCCAGTTTGAGTATTAGTATTGTATTGCTTAATGTCAAGTCACTATGACCAGCATACCTGAAAAGAACTACTTAAAAACAAAAAGATGATTTTGAGCTCATGGCTCTACAGAACCTCAGTCCATCATGCCAGGAAGACATGCTGGAGCACATCGAATTGGAAGTATATGAAGGAAACCCCACACATTGTGGCAGCAGAGAGTGGTAGGGTATAGGGGCCACAACTTTCCAATGCCTGCCTCTGTTGAGTTGTTTCTATGGCAGAGATCATCACCTTGATGCCATAGCCCTACTTCAGAGCAGTACCAAGTGACAGTAAGCATACTGAACATGAGCCTATGAAGAACATTTCATACTCAGGCTTTAACAGATGGTTAGTGACTGGAACTCCCTTGCATCCCTGGTGGAAATATACAATGATACTAAACATTTTGGAAGTATTTTGCACAATTAGATACTTATTACCAAAAATTGTTTTTCACATAATAAATAGTAGTTGGATTTAATAAAAACAGTTAATCCAGACTACTATACTATAAGTTTTAGAAATAGTTGATAGATGCATGTTAAAAAAAAAAAAACTTGAAATACTAATATTTAACAAAAGTATGTTGAAAACACTGGTTTTTAACTGAATTTGTTGCTGGTTTGTGAGTCAAAATTATATTGTAAAGACACAGCAATGTCTTAGGAAAAAATTAAAGTCATTATTTGCTAGTGATATTTATTCTAAGCATTTAAACATCTATAACTTTGTAACTGTCTCCATTAAAATTTTAAGGCATGTTCACTTTTACTTTCTTGATAAAATAAAACATTTGACTAATGATGTATAGATTTTTAAGAGTCACATACAGTTCTAAAATCTGGAGATTTTATTGTTCTGACTTTTCAAAAAGAATGCATTTTTAATGAATTTTCTGAAAATTATTGGTGCCTTAAAGCACACATAAACACACACACACACACACACACACACACACACACACACACACACACACTTTTTCCTTATATTATTGTTGAATAAGAGGACTCTAGTTATGCACCATCCTTACAAAGCTTCCTTGTGTAATATTAAGATAGATCACTTGCCAAAAGAATAACCCACTAGAGGCCAAAGAAATAGGACAACAAATGGCCCTTTATGTAGTTATTGCTTCTCAGGCATTCTGCCCATTTAGGCATAACTGAGATTTCCTGACTGGTTTATAGCTGTATATTTCTCACGCACATCCATGTCTTTCACAAGTCAACTTTTGTAGCTTCTAGAATTCATTAAAGATCTTATCTTTTTTCTATAATAAGTCTAACTCTAATTTGTCCACTTATTCACTTTTGTCATAGAGCAGGCACAGCTGCTACCTAATATAATACCTAGCAATTAGTCATAATATTAATATAATTATTAAAGAAAGATAGAATAAAAGATTGACGCATGTCCTAGATCCTTTGGATAAAGTAGCTAAAGGTATAAATTTAAATAGTTGAAGTTCTAAAGATAACGATAGTGTTTAGAGATGCAGATTTTGAAAAAAATTCTGAAAACTATTCCACCTAAGATTTATCTCCAAACTTTAATTATATTCATGATTTGATTCCTGAATGATGAAGAATGCTTCTTTTAAATAAAAGATTTAAATAAGCTCAGCAGCTTAAGCCATGCCCTTGTACCACTAATGTCATTCCCAGCCTGCTTTGCTCTCACCTACACTTCTCTGTCCACAGCAACATACAGTCCACAGCAGTGGGGACTACTGGAAACCTAGGAACCTTAGAGAAATTATATCTTCAGCTTTGTACACAGATTGCCAAGTAAAAAAAATTAATTGTACTGGTACAAACAAAAACTAAAACATAAAGGCATGCTGTGAGATGGCTCAGCAGTCAGTGATGCTTGCAACCAAGGTGGACAACTTAAACTTATTCTCAAAACACACATGATAGGATGAGCGAGCTACCTGCTCTAAGTGGTCCTCTGACTTCCATACATGCAAACATCTTCCACTCCATACATTAATTTAATATTTCAATTTAAAGTTTTGTGTATTTTAAAAACTCTATGTACCTCACATCAGAAAACAATATATAATTCCCAGAATAGAATATTCCACCCCCATTTCTTTCCTTAAACTACAACAGATGTGCAGTGTCATTGACAATAAAGAAGGGAATGATGCCTCCAGCTTAAGCTTATTTTTGATATTACAGAACACAGCATAAACATACTTTGCTGCAATATAGCTGCTTTAGTGAATCTGCCCCAAATGAACATTTAATGAGAATATATTCCTGTACTGTCTTGGCCTTCCATTTTTGGTATGTTATCAGAAACAGGGTTACTTTAAGACTACAAAATTTTAGATGATATCTTACTTAGTGATGGATGGAATTTGGATTTTAGTGAGTTAGTTAGTTGTTAGTCGGTTAGTTAGTTTGATTTGCTTTAAGGTAGCATGAAAGCCAGTCCTTTATGCTGGAATCAAACTTCAACTATTGAATATTTCTAATTGAGCACTAGGCAATGTCACACTCACACACAGACCAAGGGAAAGGAACACCAGCTCTCAGTCATTCAAAGAATCACAGCATGCCATAATGCACATTGTTGATATATGAATAATTTCTGTGGGTTGTGAATCAAATGTGTTTTTGAACTTTTGATGGGTTTTACTTACATTGTACTGGCCCATTGTGAAACAAGAAACATCTGTTTTGTCTTCCAGCTTTTGATTTTTGCTAGAGTTTTGTTTATTTTCCCATTTACTAATCCAACGTTGAAAATAGCATCTCTTAAGTCCTCCAAGCATATGCATTATTCTCCATCTCTGCATTCAGTCACTATTTCTCACTATTTCTACCAATTACAACTGCATCTCTTCCATCCATGTCCCTCCTGGAGAGCTAAGACCCTTCATCCCTCCTTTGACAATCAGATTTGATCAAATTCCCTCTGATTATTATTACCTCAGAGGTGATTTCAGTGTGATATTGCTAATATTCAGTGTGATATTGCTCTTTTTTAATGTATATGTGTGTATATGATATATACACTTTGCCGGAGAGGGGGTATACACCCTTAATCCCAGCACTTGGGAGGCAGAGGCAGGCAGATCTTTGTGAGTTTGAGGCCAGCCTGGGATACAGAGTGAGTTCCAGGAATGATGCAAAGCTGCACAGAGAAACCCTGTCTCGAAAAATCAAAAAAAAAAAAAAAAAAAAAAAAGAATATATACACTTTTAACTTTTCATACATGTAGCTATCTCAACAAAAGAAAAAAATCAAAACCTTTTCATTGTCTGAATGACAAAGTTCACAATGAAAATGAATCTTTATTTTCATAGAATGAGATTTGCTCTTTTGGTATACAACTTTCTATAAAAAACCAATTATTTCTTCCTGTTTTGCATAACAACTAATTGCCTTTTAAAATTCTGCTCAGTTGCTACTTTCTACCCTAATCAAAAATAGATTTCATATTCAAAAGCTATTTAGTTTTTTCTCGTATAACTCTAATTACAACTCAAGGACAAAGAAGATGTTTTTAAAGTTCTTATGTACAGACATCTACTATATAACTGCTTATTAACTATGTGTGAGTGAATGAAAAAATGTATGAGTGCATGACTTTGTGCCTGGCTCTCAGCTGAAGTTTTCACTTAGCCCCTCAGGTCATCTAAATAACTCTATGCTTCAGATAGACAGATCCTACCATATGTCAACTACCAAGAATGTTTTTGAATGTTTTGAAAAACTATGAGTGAATTTTGTGTAGTACAGCACAAAAAGATGAATTTAGATTTATAATTTAATCACTAAGAAACAAAAGCATATAAGTGATGCACAATCGGATTCGCATCTTAGAGTCATCATGCCTCTGGTGACAGTATCATAAATTGGTTGTACACAGTAATGGTGCCAGAGTGATCTAGCTAGAAGCTATTTCATATTTTATTTTATTTTTTGGTATTTCATACAAGAGTACTGTTTACTCTTAGCCTTCTCTCTTGCCCCTCCAACTTTTTCCATATCCCCCCATCCAATTCATGAATACTTCTTTTTTTATTATTATATTTGTGTTTTAATTTTACACATCAGCCATGGGTTCCCCTGTCCTCCCCCTCCTGCCCCCACCCCCACCTTCTCCCCATCCCCTCCCCTCCATTGCCATCTCCTCCAGGGCCAAGACTCCCCTAGGGATTCATTTAAACCTGGTGGATTCAGTACAGGCAGGTCCAGTCCCCTACTCCCAGGCTGAGCAAAGTGTCCCTGTGTAAGTCCAAGCTTTAATTATATATATATAAAGTCCCTTTAGTGTTGCTCATTTGTATATACATGTAGGGCTGATCACTTGAGATTGAGTAACCTATCAAGGAGCATGTCTCTGGATAAAACTGATCTTCCCTCCTTCAGTAGCCATCCATTGCCTGAAGCCCTTCATCTAGTGGAGGGACATTGTGAAATTCCCCATCCATATTGGCATGTTGACCAGTGTCACCACTATGCAGGTTCCGTTTAGATAACCATATTACTGAGATTTTATAGGTGCAGCTACTTTCCATATCTAGAAGACACTGTCTGCTGTAGGCATACTGGTCCTTTGGCTCTTATAATCATTCTGCCCCTCTTTCAAGATGTATGTAATGGTTATGTTGTGAGTGTATCAGCTGGGGTTGTTCACCCCATGGTAACTTGTGGTGGGTATTGTGTTCCCTGAAATATTGTGTGTTCCCCAAAATAAACATATCTGGGGTCAGAGAACAGACAGCCACTAGAACAGAGCCAGAAATGGTGGCTAGAAAAATGGGAAGAGTAAGCCATAACAGAAGTTGGGCGGTGGTGGTACACACCTTTAATCCCAGCACTTGGGAGGCAGAGCTAGCTGGATCTCTGACTTCAAGGCCACTTTAGAAACAGCTAAGCATGGTGACCCATGCCTTTAATCCCAGAAACATAACCTTTAACCCCAGGGAGTGGGGGCAGAAAGAGAAAAGTATATAAGGCGTGAGGGCCAGGAACTAAGGAAAAAAAAAAAAAAAGCATGTAGTGAGTAAAGCATTCGGCTGGTTAAGCATTCAGGCTTTCGAGCACAGTTCAGCTGAGAGCCATTGGGATGAGGATTCAGAAGCTTCCAGCCTGAGGAAACAAGACCAGCTGAGGAACTGGTGAGGTGAGAAAACTGTGGCTTGTTCTGTGTCTCTGATCTTCCAGCAATCACCCTCGGGTTTGAGTTTTATTAATAAGAACTTTTAAGATTCCTACTACAGTAACTTACTTCCTGCATTTTGACAAGTTGTAATTAATGGTCAACTGTTCAAAAGTAAACATTTTGGTGAAGGGTAAGAGCTATACTTCTCTGTGGGTATAGGAAAAATTAGTCAGAGACAGAAAACATACTAGTTTAGGAAACAGTAGTAAGTTCTCCTCTAGGATCTATGGTATCTCCAGTCACAATTTCACAACTAGGATTAGAGTACTAGATATGAATTACGTTCTATTAAGTGACCTTAAGTTAAACTAGGCAGCTTTTGATTGCCCTGATATAAAAGCACCACTGTTACCCCATTGATGATATCTTGGTGAGCTGGTCATTATTAGGGCTTCTTGGCTTACAGCTGAATTATGGTTTTTGATTGCTTTTCTTGCCTGTCAACTAGTACCTTTGGAATCTGTGAGAGCTAGTCCTCACAGAGAATTCTTCCAGGTCAATCACAGCTCAATTTATCCAAGTCCTGGGTCCAAACGGTGTCTTTGCCTTTAAGTTCTGGGGAAGAACCAAGAACAATGACAATTGTCTGTATTGTTTGGGCAGTCTTTTAGACCCTCTGACTGATAGCAAGAAGGGACTTTCCTTACCTCTGTCACTGGAATTTTTGTTAGATATTCTGAGGCTCTTAGGTGAGGCTTTTTTTTGGTGTGGCTATTTGAACAGCCATAATAGACAGAAGCGCATAGATAGCAGTAGGCCAGAGAGAGGAAGAAGAGGAGCATATTAAAGAGATCTTGAAGATAAAATCGACAACTTCATTGAATATGCAATGAAGAGTTAGCATTAGGGAAAGTTCCTAGGATTCATGCAGTCCTTATCAATGTCAAATCACAGGGGAATGCTTCTGTTGATGTAAATGGAAGACAGTGACTGAGCAGAGATAAGTAGCAAATCAATCTGAAGTAAAAATAGGGCATACAGCTAGAGCTAGAGTAAATGTTTAAATGTATAAGTCTTGAAGCCTAGGAGGAGATAGGTCTATGATAATTGCCTAATGAAAAGTCCAAAAGAATGACTTGAACTCATGAAAGTAGATGGAATTATTAGAGAAGAATGTCTTTCTCCAAGAACTCTGGACTGAATTTATTACATACTATATAATTAATGAAAGAAAAACATCTGACTCATATGGCAACTCCAAAAACAGCATGGCTCTTGTTAGTAATAATTCTTCACAACTCATTTCATTGCTCACTTGCTCATCACCCCAGTTCAATGTGCCCTAGTAATGTGGAGAACTATTTGGCATTGATTATTGGGAAGTTCATTTAAATCCTATTCACAGTAATTCCTTCATCTTTGTTTTTCTTCCAAAATAACTTTTCTTCATCTATTTTATTATTTTTTCTTCCTGGACTACCATGTAAAAGCTGATATCAAATTATGTGTGGGTTGAAAGTAGTTCCATTATTCATGGAAACTGTTAAACTGCAAAATTATTATTTTGGCACAATGAGGTTTTTTTTTTTTTAATGAAAGATTCTTAATGCAGAAAGAGGAATAGAGCATTTCATGGATTTTCCACCTAAAAAATGCTAAGTCAGTGGAAAAGTGTCACAGAACTGTTCCTAAGTAATGGCCATGTGCTTTTACTACCATGCAAGTTTTCTTCCACTGTCTCCCATATGTAAACTGGTCTCCTCTGATTCTAATAATACATCAGTTAACTCAAGTGTTGTTTAAAGTTTACTTGTTCATAGCTTGCAGCTAATTATGACAACAATAATATCATGTCTGCTTTTTACTAATTTGATATTTGTTAACTTCTCTTATATAGATTGATTTCTTAACTATAAAACTATTTAAGCATAAGGGTCATATAATTATATATTTCAAGCTACAGATCACCTAGCAGAAAGAAAATATGCTTCCATTACACCTTCATTAAAGTAACCCTTAAAATTCTTCAAGAATGTCACCACATTAACACTATTCTTTGTTTTATCCCAATGATTAAAATGTTTTATAAACTAAATATATTAATATTTTATAAATTATAAAACTGTGTTTAATAAAATAATAAGTACTTGTTGATTTTGATAAATAAATACCCATGAAATAAATCAATTAACTATCTTCATGAACACTTTATGACTGACCATTTCATTTGACGCTCACATTGAGTGCCCAAAGCCAGGTCTAATCTCACCTAATGGGCTTTTGTTTACCTTTCTCTCAAATTTGTCTCTCTGTCATCTATCCAAAATGCTGCTACTAACTTAACATTATTACATTGAAATAATGCAATGTTTATCTGATTAAACGACCTCATGTTAATTTTCAAATGCTTGTTGTAGATTTTAGACTTGCAAGCCAGCTTTGCTTAACTACTTGCCTGTATCCTTGACTCAAAAAATCCATTTTACTTTTTTGATACAAATATCAAAGACATGAAAGGAAAAAACATCCTGTCTGTCCATCTTTACCACAAATTTGTCAGATATACTCAAATACTATGCTTCATATTGAAGACAAACTTATTGGTACACTTAGAAACAGGTTTTCTGGTGCTGGCATGTTTATTACTTACTTAGGATTATGACCTCCTTGGTTCAAACCCCAGAAAAACATAAGACAGACAGACAGACAGACAGACAGACAGAAAGAAAGAAAGAAAGAAAGAAAGAAAGAAAGAAAGAAAGAAAGAAAGAAAGAGGAAGAAGAAGGAGAGGGAGGGAGGGAGGGAGAGAGGGAGGGAAGAAAAAAGGAAGACAAGAAGGCAGGCGAACTGTTCCATGCTAAACTTAGTGTTTATAATCACAAGATATTCCTCACCAGAACAATGTTTAATGACTATTTTGATTGTTCTGCCCTGTTTAGCCGAACAGACATTCATTAAAGACTGACTAGGTCTTCATGTATTACTTATACTTCTGATACCAACAAGCAAAAGAATTTATAGGAAAAAGAAGAAAGGAGTTACTTTCAATGTTTTCTTCATGTCTTATGTTTTTATCTTAAACCAAGTGAAGGAAAAGAAAGGAAGAAAGCTTATGTCAAATTCTCTGTTGTGCAAAATACCTGAGGAAACAGCACAAGGGAGGGAATTTTTATTTCTTTTCATGGCTTCAGCGTATGCTTGGTTGGATCCATTGCTCATGGACCCAAAGTGCTATGGGACTTCACAGAAGGACACTGCATGGAAGGCAGAAAGAAAGATGAGGGAAGAAGGAAAACAGTGAGAGATGGAGACAGGGGGAGGAACACAGAGCCACCCTAACCCTTCCAGGGTTAGTCCTTGGCCTCCTACTTTCAGGAACTATGCCCCAGCTTTCAGTATCTACTACCTCCTAATAAAGAAAGTAGGGGATTAACTCACTGATTAGATAAGAATCCTCATGATCTAATAAGTTCCATGTAGCTCACCTTTGAACACTGCTTAATGAATATTATCAAACCTACCTTTAAATATGATCCATCTTTGTGACCATATATTACTGCATATTTCAGTCTTCACATCTATAAATGTCTTTGTGCAATAGGTGATGGTAAATATAGAGACTCACAATTAGTCAAAGTGCAGAGAATTTCTATGGAATGCTTGGCCATAAATGGAGAATTTATAATGTATGTAGTTTTATGTAAATATAAATTTTACAGAGTTCAGAATGATTTTTATGACTTGGAAGTACCATAATGGAGTATATACAAAATCTACATGTGAGTCAATGTCCTAATTAGAGTAAGTGGATTCAATGTCTGAATTAGAGTTGTCTATTTCCTAAAACTACCAAAACATGAGTTAATAGCATACTTGTTCTCAGTTACTGATGATATAGTATTATAGATAAAGTACTTTTGACTTATGATATTAAAAGTGTTCTTTCTAAGCAGTGATCCCTTTTTATTTAGGATGCAGCATTTCATGAGTTAAAGCAAATTTGCCTTTTCAATGACAACTACACGTATTTTGACAGCACCGAGAAATCCACTAAAAACATTGCTTGTGTTGCCTTTTTTCCAGTAAGTTATTTTTCAAATGATCAAATTGTGTCATATTATTTGTAATGTTATTAAGAATAATATCTAAAGTACTTAAACTAATTATGCCTATTTTGTAAGATTAATTATCATTAATAATTTAACATATTTTATCATTTAAGTCAGTATCCGTTCTGATCTTTAACTTTAGAGAGAGCACTGTATATGTGCCACATAATTAGGGCTTCTGTATCACATAATTAAGGCTAAATACTAGGAAATCAGACTAATGAGACCAAATCAAACTGAATTATTTAAGTTTTTTTCTTTAATTTTAGAGGTAGGATATTTAGTAATTAAATACTGATTTCATTTTCTCGAACTTGCGTATGCTGTTTTTGTGTTTAAGCTGCCATGTAAAAAAAACCTTCAAAAATATTTTCTTATAACTAATGGAAAAACAGCCATTCAGTTGCCTCAACTGGAGAAAAATATTAATGAGAGGAAGACAGCATAGACTTCCATTTTTCTCTCTCTTATCTCCTCATTCTAGGTTACTTGAGTCTTCGTGGAATTTTTTCTGTGTAGGGTTCCAAGGTCCTGCACTGAAACTGGCACTCACATAACTTCCTAAAGGTATGTGGCCCATTCTCCCGGCTCTGGCTGCTGCTAGCTGGAGAGACTAATATGAAGGATGTTATTCAGAAGTTCAATAAGATGAAGAAACGTCTTAAAAAAGGAAACTTCTGCCTTCTTCTTACTATATCAGTTATTCCTTCTTGTACTGACTTTTTGAGCAGAGCTCTTGAGTGCCTACTGTGTGACAGGACCTGTAGTTACACAGTGTCAATGACGAAATTTGGAGTATGCAACATACAAGCGGCAAATTGCGCTTATGGGTATCACTCCACAACACACACTAGCTTTCTTCTACATTTATGGGAGCTTGATAGAGTGCTAAACCTGGTGCCAGCTGAGCTGCAAAGGCTTCATGCTCACAAAGATGATCATTCTCTTAGAAAGACGCAATTACACAATGTAATAACTCATTTTGACAGACGAAATATAGAGTTGAATGGGAATGGGAAAAAACACATGAGATTACTTTCTACTAGGCATCAAAGGTTTTCTATAGGAGATAACAATATTAAGTGTGAAAGATGAAAAACTACACACACACTTTATATATATATATATATATATATATATATATATATATATATATATGTTTGAATATATGCCTTTGTGTTGGTTATACACATGCTTATATTTAAGGCTACATAGCTTGTAAAGGTTGAATTATAAAAGAACATTAAAGACAGAAGAAACAGACTTTGTCAAAGCAGGAAAGGTGAGTATGCCATGGAATAAGCCAGAAACAGCAACAAATTCTCTGGAACTAAACTATAGGAGTAAGTGAGTCTACAGAGATGAGAAAGCCATTATGTAGCATTGGAAGCAGATAAACATTAAACTCAATTTCTAATTCCAATGTCATCATCATAAGTCACCCTCCATGAAGAAGAGATTATGTAATTGGAAAATTATTATTATTTACTGTATCAAAAATTTACAGTTTTTGAAGTGATATTTCTCTTGGCATGCTTCTTCAAAAATCTTGTTGGGAGCATATGACATGACTCAGCTGGTATAGGTGCTTATCACCAATAGTGATGACCTGAATTCTATTCCAGGGCATGACTATCACAAGTCATTCACTGACCTCTACATACATGCTGTTGAGGGCAGAGCAATACATGCATGCATAAATGTACACACAAAAGATAAATCAATAAATACAAAGAGTATGTGGATTTATATACACACTTTCTGACAGTGTATTCCAAAGGACCTATAAGAAACATGCAGAAGAACTTTTCTAGATGCTTGCATCAATTTTACCATAAAGATCTCCAGCATTGACTCTGTCCATCTCCTTTTACGCAGTGCAAGCCAGGAGACTGTGTGCAGAAGGTCTCATATATTCTTTACCTGTCATATCTGGTTCTTTCTGTACTTAGTACAGAAGATGAATGGAAGCTCTTACTGACTAGGAAGACTAATTTCTGTGTCACTTTACTCTCTTTATTTTCATGTCTCATTCCTAACTTGATTCCTCTATGACTGCCTGACACCCTGTACAGGTCCTCACATTTCTCACCTTCTATAGGACCTATGATGAACAAAGTCTAGGCACCATTAATCTGGAATAAATCAAAAATATTCCTTCAGAAGAAAACAAGGCAAATAAAAATAATTTAAGGCTGTTCCTGTCAATATTACCAAAACTCTAAACTAAGGTGGCAGAAATAGATACAGAAAATAAAATAAAGCAGCTACATTTGAAAGTCTTGTTGGGATGAAGTGCTAACGTGGGCAGTGCACCTGGCCAATGGCTGCACCCAAAAGAGGAAGGCTCTTTGAAGACCTGATTTTTACCACTGGATAGCATGAAGTATATGTTTTGAAAACAGGGTGAAATTAGTGTGTCTGCATTATTAATAGATTCCTTTATTTTTTTAAAGTGATTTTCCCAATACCAAAAGCATTCCCCTTATAATTCTGTAAAATTGTGTTTAAATTTCAGTTGGATTTGAATGATCATTTATTTTTACACAACTAAATTAAGAAGACAAACTACCTGCAAACAACTAGTTTGATAGTCAGTCATGAAACTTTAACAAGTAGAACCTACAGGTGGTGCATAACACAGTCCCCACATTAGCAGTCAGAATTTGGTCCTACTGGGATACTGAAGTACAGGTAAGTTCTTGGCAGTCATTCAGCTCTAGCTGAGCTTGCTCTGCCTCAATGTTTTTCTGCATCCACTTGATAGAGGAAGATCTTGAGGAAGTTAAAAGATGACTTCTCCTCCTAAAATTCAGTAAACCACACATATGATAAGAAACATTGACAAGCCTTGACCAGAATCATTGAAAATACTAGAAAAAGAAAAGAATTGTCGTTTCTTCTGAATGTTAAGAATAACTTAAATTCAAACTGGAGTACTTGTTTTACCATATATATTTATCACAGGTAAAATTCCAAGTAATTTTTGTTAACTTATTTTTGACGTATCTTAGCTACTTCCACTGGTTTCAAAACTGCTCTTTACCTGCCATTGTTTTTCTTTCAAAGCAGGGACAGGAAATAAGAACATACCACCACAATATTTATCTTGAGCAGCACAAAATGACATATACAATTTGGAGCAGGAGACAAATACAATAATACTGTACAAATGAATCTCTTGTTTGTTCCAAAGTAGATTTGGGAGAAATTATGAATAGAAGAGATCTTAATCATGAGTGAAGGAAATAGAGTTCTTCATTCATCACAGAAACAAACTGCACAGTAATGACATAATTTCCCATAATGCCCTTTGATCGAGTCAACCTATTTTACTCATTTTATTACAGAGCCCTTCAGAATTTCAGGTCTGTCCCATCACCTGTCAAACTCATGCTTAATTTTTTTTTTTTTTTTTTTGCTCTTCAGTGTTCAAGGTTGACTTCCTCCCCAGTAATACTTCTGGTCCCGAAATCATGTATTCTATTTCCATCTCTTCTGTGAGCCTGAAATACAGCATCTTGTGACTGCATGCTGTGGAGGGAAATAACTACAAGCTCAATTTTCTCTGTGAAATAAAGAAAAGAAGTCAAACCCATCTAGAAAAAGTGGACCTGCTATTTTACATTTTCCAGGTAAATATAAGTTAAAATAATATTTGCCCTGCATGTGATTCCAAAGTACCCTAGCCAGGCCCCTTGATAGAACTAGCCACCTGTGAAGTACTTTCTGAGAGTCTCATTTAAGATAGACCATGCCAAACAATATCTATGAATTTCCCAGGTTAGAGCCATTAAATCAGTGTCATCCAGTATTTTGGTGAACTAGCTGGTTTCTTTGGCAAGGTAAGATGCTTCCAGTATGTGCATTTGCATTTTCAGAACTGAAAGTTAATTCACTCTGCCACTGAGTAGATACAGGCTGTGGTGACTATTGGACAAGAGCCACCTAGGGCAAACCTGTCTCTGGTTTTATTTTTTATTTTTGGCTTGTTTTTTGTTTGTTTGTTTGTTTGTTTTAAATCAAAGCTTCCCATCTGATGACATGATCTCATCATGATCATGGAAAGAAGCAATTGTAAAGAAACCTTCTTTTAAGAGCCTCCGTTCATTCCCCTTCATTTCTGATATCAGCTATTGTATCAATTTGATGATTGATCATTTCATGTAATGAAAGGAGAGAGTTGTGTAAGTCCTTTAAAAATAACTTTTCATTTAATTTTTGAATATTTCACACATTTGAAATTTGAAAGTACTCACCACCCTTGGCATTAGAACCCATCCTATCCTTGTATTCCTTCCTGCCCAGCTTTGAAATGACATCTTATTTTCCTCTTCTTTTTTCCTCTGATGAAGTCCAGGTTGTGTTACCTACATAGTCATGAGACTGTGACCTACTGTGGTGTTCAGACAGCCTGCCAGGCTGAACAAAGTCTTATGTCTAATAAGTGGTAGCATTTGGACACTAACTCAGGTTCCTGAGGCCTTGAAAGCATTTTCTTTCCTTCACAATACTGTGTTCAATATCAGAAATTTTAAACTGAAAGATTGTCAGATTTAACTTCTACTCAATCAAAGTCATTGCCACATCTTTGCATTAGCACCAATTCCTTTGCTCATGATTTCCTCAGTTCTTTTCTGTATGGTATTGACCTAAATTTACTGTTCACTGAAGCCATACTTAGTGAGCATTTGAATTTCTTTGGGAATGACTCATGATTTCCTCTGATTGTAGTGGCTCACATTTCCAAGAAAAATAGCACCTTGAGTGTAGACAATGCTCCACTCAAAAGAGTTGGATTAGAATCTGGGCACCAAAAGCTTTTTTATTAGGTTTCTTAATTCTTAACTTTTCCAGATCTGTTATGTGTCTCAGGATGGTTAAAATGAGCAATTTGATCTTTTCACTACCAAGAACTTCTAAACAATAAAAACAAAAAATAGAATACTCTCGATTGATTGTCTTGATAAAATGCTTATACTTTCTCTGTGTGTTTTGTCCTTTCTTGAAAGAAAAGAAAAAGATCTACACAAGTCATCAGATTTCACAAAGCCTAGCCTACCTATTGGTCAACAAATTAGTCTAAGTTTTGTTATAATCCCATCAGCCCAAAATATAGAGGATATATAGAAACAACACGGAAATAAAAGCATTCGGCATGTGTTTGCTCTCTTGGTTCAGTAGTTGTAGTGCATATTCACCTAACCTTCCTCACATAGTGCTGTGCAAACATTTCACTGAATTGATTTTTTTTTACCAGACACTAGTCCAATATTGAAATTCCATAGCTAAAAGGAAAATGCCAGTGCAAAATTATATTTTTAATGCATCCACTAATCTAAATTTGACTGGAAAAAGAACAAAATAGTACCTTGCTATGGTGATTTTCATAACTGTTGCTTTATAACAGTGTTTGTTGATCAGGCATAATGATTAATTTTGGAAGCATTAGTGGAAGAATGCTCAGACAAACTTGATCTCAAATTATGCCAATCTGTTAGTGTTCCAAAATAAACGCATCAGGTGGCATTTAAATGCAGGTGGTTAACCAATTTATCAATGCACATATTTAAGCTATTAGGAATATAATTAAAAATATATTAAACAGGCTTAATGTAGATTCTAAATCTAGCATCACTGTCCTTAGCATTGTGCTATTTCTAGCGTAAATTATAAAATACTGAAATTGCACAGGTTTGCTTCAGAGTGATAGCTGAACATAGATAATTAAGTTGTTACCCATGAGCTTCCATGGTCAGCATATCTTTGTCTTATGTCTGCTCCTCATTCTGGTTTCCACAAATCTCAGGGGAGGCAGATGAATGGCATTTGACTCTACAGCTACACAGTTGACTGATTAGACATAGCTGTGTACCACAGGTACACTCAATTACATGCCTTTCAGAGAGTCAAGCATTTCCTGAAGCTAAAAGTGTTCAATCTGTTGACTTCACAGATTTTACTCTAGGAGAAAACTATGATCAGATACATGTAAACCTTCGAAATCATTTTATAACACTCTCCTTCCTTGCATAATGTAGAAAGTTCAGTAAACTGCTAAGGATAAATCAATCTACTAACTATTAATTAAGCTATTATGAACTAGATAAAGTCTTAATTTTTGGTAAGCAAGTCATATGTGCCAGAAAAAAATGTGACATTATATGTTAGTGTCCATTATGAAGCAAGTGTATTTTTAACTGTAAGATATCAAATAGAGGGAATTCAAAAAAAAAAAAAAAAAGATTAAAGCCAAAGCATTTTATCATCTTTCATTGTTGCCATAATAAGTAAAGGCCTGTTGAGCACTCCTTTTTAGAATATTTGTGCAATGAATACTCAATGCTGAAGAAGGTTACATGCATAAATTCTAAAAAGAACATGCACACCTTATATAAACAACATACATTATATATCAAACCCAAGATGTGCTTATTTCCTGTATATTTAAATATGCACAATGACCTCAATATCACTTACATTCCTTTCTCCATTTTGTTTCTAAATGTCTATGACCAAAGAAATATAAAAGTAAATTTCTGTCTAGCATATGGCAGAAGGTATTCAAAGTTATTAAATGCACTGCTATAAAGTAACATGACCTAAACAGTGGAAAAGTCCCCTACTCTATTCATACCTAACTAATAGAAGCTCTTGAAGTTTTCAATTAAAAATCATCTTAGAGATGACTAAAATAGCATCTTCGAATAACACATCAAAAGGCTGGACAGAATACATAAATCCCAGTAATTCAAACAGTCTACTTTCAGCTATTTCCTGACCACACAGCTGAGAAGTATTTTGATTCCTGAACTTTGTAGCAAAAGCACCCTGAACATTTGTATCTATCTTGGCTTTAATGAAGGTAGATGAGATTTCTGAACAAGTTCAGGAAAGTATCTTTCAAGCAGGGGAACTGCTTAAATTAATTAAGCTAATTAGGTTAATGAATAATTAAGATAATTCTTTTACTCTTCCCCCAGAGTTCAGTCACTCTGTCTCTTACAAGTGAGTCTCAAATGATGTTATTAAGATTCTTAAAAAACAATCACAAATTCTGTTTGATATTCTGTATCATAGTCAAATCCAACTTTGTCTATCATATTTTTGTATGCCTTAAGTAAGAATTGACAAACTCTCACATACTGAGTACATCTCCAACTCAGAAATCTAAACATCACAAATTAGAACTTATTCTAAAATTGAGCAGATATTTAGATATAAATAAAATACTGTTTTAGAAATCACTCATTTGAGATATATTAGATTTATAGCACCTGTCTCTTATTCTAGACTCTGCAAAATATTATTTCATGTTTTCCTCTAAAAACCCAATGGGGAGTAACTGAAGATTCAGAGGTATGTAGAGATGTGTCAAAGGTTACACAGCTGGACACATTAGAGCTGAATTTGGGTTTACTTCAGAAAGAAGCAGTATATATTTCAAATCATCCTACAACCTGGTTTACCTTGGAAACATAGCAAATGTGCTGTTTTTTTACACCGATGGTGCATTTTTATAGACTATCTTTTCAACAACTTAGTCAATGGGTAAAGTACAGATATTTGTGAAAGTCTATACAAAAGAAAGCCAAGTGACAACTTACAACTTTTCAGTCTAAGCCTCCTGAAGAGCTGTTGAGTTTCAATGAGATACAAGGTTGAGTTTTAACTCAGATACGAAGTCAGAAGAGTTGGATCTTAGAGGATGGAGGTATTTTGCTATTTATCCCTGTGATCATTAATAGAGTCCTGTCCATCAGTCACCTTTCTTCAGCTAACCTTTGTCATCTCCATCACCACTAAGGGGCAATACAGCAGCACACATGTCATGATAATTAGTGTGCAGCAGCAATTTTCATTAGACAAATGATCTCCAATAAGATTTTCCCAAGGGCTGCATTAAGTTATATGTAATAGTTAGGCGGACCACGTGTGTATTAGCATATAATTTGCAGGTGATTTGCATATGCATTTGAAGATTGCATCATATTTCTCTGGATATTTCTAGTAAAACATAATTACTTCATCATTGAAGGCTATGGTTTCTGTTTTAGAGTACAATTTCTTCACATCTGACCCAGGTGGCTTATGACAGAGTGGCACAGCAAAGGGCCAAGGTGAGAAAAACCATACAGATGGTTGACGTCAAAAGAACTCAATGGGGGGCATTATAAATACAGATAGTATAGAACAGACACATTGTCTCTAAGGATAAAGGAATAAAGGCACATTGGGTGGCCCTTCTAAAATGTCTGCCCTGTTAACATTGGTAACTTTTGAGTTTTTCTCTTTTTCAAGACTGTTATAGGCTATCTAATGGCAATTTATCCATTATCACTTAGAAAATCTGTTACTTCATAATTCCAATAGTGTAGTTACAAAAACTTTAACTGAGTTTTTCTCTGTACTTAATTACTGTCTGTTTTTAATACTACTTTTAGACTACTTTTAGGTGGAGAGCTATATACATTCTTTAGACTTTATTTCTATGGTCCAGTCTCACAACACAGCAGCTCATATTTACCCAAGCAAAGAGTTTCCTGCTACTTAATATTTCACTATGCAAAGGAAAAGTCCTAAGAATGTTCGTGTCTCTTATGCAGGTAAACTTGAGAAAATTTTGAATAGCTACACATGGATGTATATACATAAAAACACAGAGAGCAAAATATTCAACAAAGCACATTTTAAACACATTTACTCTTAAATTATGAAAAGATTAATTACCATCCCTTTAAATATCCCCTCCATAAATTTATTCAAAATTTACATACTTATGAATGAGACAATCTCTTTTTGTTGTTTTGACAGATGCAGATATTTGACAGATACACACAGGTAGGGAGACAGATGATATTATATAAAAACTGTTAAGAAATAGCAAGGTTCTCTTCCTAATTTCACCAGCAATCTATATACTCTTCCCCACATCATAAGGTTGGAATCATAAGGAAAAGTCTTTTGAGTAGCCAAACACAAAGGACTTCTCCGAAGCAAGGTGACATGGTTTCCATCCCCTTCTTTTTGCTGTTCAGTTATAATAAGGAACTCATAGATTGGCTAAACCCTTAGTTATCATCCTCCATAACAACTTAGTAGAATGCGTAGTCAAAATATGCACATTTTGACATCCCTTATCTCCATTTCAATCAGTTCTTTTCTCTCCAAGTCTAGAGTGATTTAGTACCATCAAGAACTCACGTCTTTCTTATACTATTAGATCTCCAGAAAATACTATGCCTAGAAAATAGGACATTCCCAGTAAATAACTTTTAAGACATAAGTAAACTAAATGCTAATTTTATAAACTTCGTAATATTATGATGTATTAAATTAAATGGTTTCGAGTTTTGTTTGTTGGATTTTTTTTTCTTTTCTTTCTTGTGGTACTTAGAGTTTGATTACAGACATTGGATCACCATTTGCCCTAACCATTTGATTTTTGTATGATACCATTTGCAAGGAGGCAAAGAGAAGGATAAAAATAATAAATTTTAAAGTTAAACCTTTTCTTTAAATTTCTTTTATATTCAAAATGAATTTTCATAAAAATAATGCTTTACTTTCTATTTTATTTTATTTAAAAGTAGTTCTGCTTTCTTTTGATTGGCTATTTGTCCCTGTGCTTTTTGCAATCTTGGATTCAACAATTCACGTGTGGAGCCCTCAGCTAGATCAGGCCCTCTGAATAAGTGAGACAATTGAATAGCTTGATCTGTTTGGGAGACACCCAGGCTGTGGGACCAGGACCTGTCCTTAGTGCATGAGCTGGCTGTTTGGATCCTTGGGCTTACACAGGGACACATGCTCAGCCTGGAAGGAGGGGACAGGACCTGCCTGTACTGAATCCACCAGTTTTAAATGAATCCCCAGGGGTGCCTTGGTCCTGGAGGACCTGGGAATGGAGGGGAGGGGCTGGGGGGAAGGTGGGGGGGGGGGCGGGAGTGGGGAGGACAGGGGAACCCATGGCTGATGTATAAAATTAAAACACATAATAATAATAATATTAAAAGAAAAGAAATAGAAGCAAAAAAAAGTAGTTCTGTATATTGTATCTTGGTAGAACTTTCTATAATACACTTCAAACAATATTATTGTATTATAATTAATTATCACAGGTTCCAATTTAGAATGTATAGTTAGCTTTCTTACCCAGCAGGCAGATTTTATTAATTCCCTTTCCACTGTTGCTTATTTACAAATGTATCTGTTCCTATTGAGTGGAAACTGTCTCAAAAACCATATGCAAAATCTTATGTGGCCTGAGCCCATCTCTGTATCAATTCTGTATGAATTGTCTACATATCATTTATCAAAAAAATAGACTTCAAATATTTTATAATCTGCTTAACTAAAACAATGGGTATCACAAAAAATATAAAGTTATAGTAGACAATATGTAAGAGAAGCATCTGCTTTGAAAATAAATCTAAAGTTTAGTTAAAAGTAACTTGGTAGACTAATTTTTTAATGGACCCTCTGTTTATTGGCCTTGCCACTTCATAAATACATGCCATCAATCACCAGGAAAACCAGACAGGAGCACCATCAATCATGTTGGCTAGGCTAAAACAACCCAGTAATACATTTACAGCTCATCTGCCCCTGATCAAACACAAATCACTAAATTAGGATTCATAAAAGATGTACTTTCCTGTGACTTTTTGAAGAGTAGTTAAAGAAACCTTGTCATGCAAATAAAACATATAACTTAAAATCATGGAGTATATATATGAGTGAGGAATTAAAAAAAATAAGAATGAGGAATTCTTACTAAGCCCAAATAACTTCAATATGTTTAACTGTTTTATCTCAGGTTTAAGAATGTCTACACAGGCTGGGCAATGGTGGCACACACCTTTAATCCCAGCACTCGGGAGGCAGAGGCAGGTGGATCTCTGTGAGTTCGAGGCCAGCCTGGTTTACAAAGTGAGTTCCAGGAAAGATGCGAAACTACATAGAGAAATCCTGTCTCAAACCCCACCTACCCACCTCCCCAAAAAAGAAGAAGAAGAAGAAGAAGAAGAAGAAGAAGAAGAAGAAGAAGAAGAAGAAGAAATATTTGAGGTCAGGCAAATTAGAATCAGTAATTTTGTACATTAGAGCTAGCCTTTTATTATTATATTCTACAAAAAAAAAAAAAAAAATCCTTCCCAGGATAGTGTTGTTCTAGGGCTTTACTCCATTCAGCTCCTGACGATCAGGGCACTGCAAAAGTGGCAAAATGTGGTGTGATTATATGTACTCTTAATACGTAATGAGCTCAAACTCTGGGTAACTTCGATAATACATGAACGCAGTTTATCTCTCATAGACTTTTCAGAAGCCAAGGCAAAGAGCAGGAAAAAAATTCCAAGCACGCTGGATCTATAAGTCCTTTGAGTTGTGCTTACTGAACTGATGCTTTGTGCTCGCAGAAGTACAGTCCATGTTTTTTATATTCATTCTGTGTTTGTGTTAGCCATTAGGATTTGGTAACTCTGTTGCTCAACAAAAATATAATCATAACAATAAGTCAAAAATTACCATTAGCTGCAGGGCTAGTTTAATATTTTTAATTCTGGATATTATAAAGTAGCACAGACCTAGGTAGATGGATACTTCAACTGGAGGTTCAAGCAAGGCCTTTAAGGAAGCCACAGCAAACTGCCACTTACACTTTTGAACACTTTTTATTGAATATTTCCTACCAAACTTGCCAAACAAACTACAAATAATGTGCATTTCAATACAGAAAAAATAAAAAAAAAGTTGCTAATAAGTTTTCAATTTTTTTTCAGTGAATTCACTTTGGAAAAGGAATAAATTTTAAAGATAAACTTTGGAGTCCTATTTATATATCTGGCAGACTCAGTTTCAATTATCTATAAGCCCAAGTAATTCGTATAAATTTCTCCTCCTTCATTAATATTGATTACTTGAGAAAAATCATATAAGGCTTTCAGAATCCAGATTTTCACTAGATAAATAGCAAATTGAAATGATTATTATTCATGATGCCAGTCAGCTTCTTTGGGTGTATACCTATGGCCGTAGATATGCAAATCTGCCATGTTTAACTGGGTACATCAACACTGCGGATTGAATTACCTGCAACCCAGGGATAGAAATAATTCTATTAGAGCTCATTTAAGACCATATAGTTCTCTATTAGTAATTGTATTGGGCTATCGAGACACAATCATTTGAGACATAAAATGGTCATTTTGTATGTTAGTAGTAAAAGATAAAATCATAAACCTTTAAGGAGAATTCATAAAATATGTACTTTTGACTCACAGTTAAAACATTGATTAAATTACACACTGCAAAGGAGAGCATTGAAAAATAGGAGGCATCACAAAGGAGGCACAGGACAAACAACCAGTAAAAATTCATAAGCATCAAGTCACCAATAAAGAAACGGATGTGATATTTCCAAACATTTTTATAAATGCACCTAGAATTGAGACAGTCCCCATCAAACTGCTTGCTTCATCAAAAACACAGACATTTTTAGTCAACATGAATGTTACTGTGTTTTGAACAACAAACACAAAAACAAATATCCTCATAATTATTCCTAGAAAAAAATACCCAGAAGGACGAGCGTTTCCAAACCTACATAGCATAATATTTTACAGGAACTGTCTCCAAAGCCTCGTTACATTTCATTATGCCTCATCCCTTTGAATTTAGAAACACAGAAAGTTGCTGCACATGTGATCAACCATTTAGTCCTCACAACAAAGGGCTGTGAGTCATGTAGACAATCTCACCTAAAGCAAAGAATGGACTCAGGAACTGACCCAAAGTCACAAGCTGGAAAGTCGCAGTTCTCCGACTCAGGCTGAGGTGCTCTAGCCTCCTTTCTAAACGCTACTCACTGTTGTCACTTTTTTTAAAAATTATATTTGTGTTTTAATTTTACACATCAGCCGTGGGTTCCCCTGTTCTCCCCCCTCCCACGCCCACCCCCACCTTTCCCCCACCCCCTCCCCTCCATTCCCATCTCCTCCAGGGCCAAGACTCCCCTGGGGATTCATTTAAACCTGGTGGATTCAGCACAAGCAGGTTCAGTCCCCTCCTTCCAGGCTGTTGTCACTTTTAAAGCTAACTCTGAACTCTGGTAAGGACAAAAGTCACCACGTTTTATTTCTAAACGTCTAAGTATCTATGTTTTATGTTCTTGCTCTCAAAAAAAAAAAAAAAAATCAGTTTGCATGAGGTCAGCAAATAGTAGCTTTGTAGAGCACATTTTTCTCAATCTCAGACTTTCCTTATTTCCTTAATCCATCAAGCATAGATCATGATGGCATGAGTTAACAGATTTAACCATTCTACAGAAGTCAATTTGATAATCATTTATTTTCCCCAATACAACCTCTCTCTCTCTCTCTCTCTCTCTCTCTCTATCTATATATCTATATCTATATCTATATCTATATCTATATATATATATGTGTAACTAAACATGACCTCTAAAACACTTTCCTAGTGTTAATGTTAGATTAAAATAGAAAAAAAAAAAACAAAAAAAAAAACAACCTAACCAGACAAACTGATTCTGAGTTTTGAAGTACTATGTTTACAAATTGCAAAAGTAGATATCTTGGGTCATAGTTGGGTAGAACTCATAACACAGATGCCTGTTTAAAAAAATCAAAGGATAAAGCAATATAGCATGAATATTACAAAAATTAATAGGAGTCCTATGCAGACTGCTCCAATACCCTCACAGAATTCTATCTCTATGCTGTAAATACTTGAAAAGACCTAGCATGTCACATGGTTTTGAAAACTCAGAGAACACCATCATAGCCCTTGTTAACCCCTCTTAAATAAAGACATAGACAGATGGACATAGACAATCTATGCTATAATTCTGAAAAGATATAAAGTCAATTAACATTTTTTACTACTTTAAATTACAAGCAGGAGGTCAAAAGTCTCAGAAGTATTGTATCAGTATCCTTAGTTTTACAAATGAGGAAACCAAGTCTTGGAGGAATGTACCTGATTAGGGTTTGACCAGCCAGGCAGTAAATTGTGGAGCTGATATTCAAATTCATAACTATAGACTTTATAATAAAAGATTTACTTTTCATTTTTACAAACACAGTATTTCTTCCGTATCTGTGGGAGATTGGTTCCAAGATAACTGGCCAATACCTAAATCTCAAAACTTTTAAAATGACAGAATTTGCATTTAAGGTATATACATTCTCCAATATTTTTTTAAATCACCTCTCAATTACAATGTAAATGCAACATAGTTGTTATATTATATTCTTCAGGAAGTAATGGCAAAAATAATATGTTTTCAGCACTCACTCATTTTTTTTTCCATTATTTTCAGTACTGGGTTGGTTCTACTGATATGGGTGGGGCCCACGGACATGGAGATCAGACTGTACCAGTTGTATATAATGCATGGAGTGATGACTTCAAAGTACTGCCATGTCCAATTGTGATTTCCTCTTTGGCAAAAGATGCCCTTATTCTTATAGGAAAAATTCATTGATATTTTATTCTGCAAAGAATCCTTCATGTGGACCCTGTAGTGAGTGTCCTAAGCACCATCTCTCCTTTACCAGCATCTTTTCAACAGCTCATATTTTTGATAGTTCTCTGCCTAGATATTATCATTAACTTTCTCCTCAGCTCTGGAGATGTCAGATGTGCCAGCCCTCTCTAACTTCATTATCAGAAACTCAGGACAGTGAGGGGCAGTCCAGGAGATGGATGAGAAGGGAGGGACAGATGACTCTACAGTTAGGCCATTCAGTCTAGGAGCATAAATAACAATGCTCGCCATTCAGATATAACTTTGTAGTTTATAAGACCTACTCACTCTTAGAGTTTATCATTACAATAAGGAAGACCATTTGAGTGGTAAAGCAACTTTGTCTCAGAAAAAATTAATGGCTTGTTTAAAGGATGTCAGAATCAGAAAAGTAGAAACTCTGAATCATTTTTGCCCCTTGTCATCCAACCTGAAATCTTTTCGTTTGTTTGTTTGTTTTTCAAGACAGGATTGCAGTGGATAGCTGTTCCAGCTTTTACCTAGAAACACAGCGCGTAGAGTGACAGCAGGTAAATGCCACACCTGCCTATGACCTGCCCCTGGGGTGTGGCTGAGAAAGAGCCCCTTAAGACTCAGGGTGCATACCATGCTGGGCCCCCTTCTGGATACCTTGTGGTCCTGAAAGCAGGATGGGAGACCAAGCCAGAGTATTCTGCTGGATAGTGCCTCATCTCTCCTGGATCCTGTAACCAACCCGTATTGGCTGCAAGTTACCCCCCAAATAAACCTCTTTTGATTAACAGATAAATTACATGGAATTGCCTCACTAATTACAGTTATACAGAGTTTCTCTGTTTAGTCCTTGCTGTCCTGGAACTCACTTTGTAGACCAGGCTGACCTGGAACTCAGATCCACCTGCCTCTGCCTTCAGAGTACTGGGGTTAAAGGTGTGCGCCACCACCGCCCAGCTCAACCTGCAATCTTAAACTATTAATGTGAGTCTGGTATTTTTTAAGATTTCTTTCTAATTGTTTGTGTCCATAGGTGCCTGTGTAAGCGTGTGCCACACATGTGAAAGTGGCAAAGAGGCCAGAAGAGGGTGGAACTGCAGTTACAGAGATCTGTAAGTCACCTGACCCTGACGTGGATACTGGAAAGCAAACTAGCCACAAATGCACAATTATTATTTTTTTTTTACATTTATTCTTTTCACTCTAGTGTAGTTACAAACATTCTTAGCATCACTTCCTATGAGACTGATTTAACTGCCCCACTACTTTTGAAACAAAAACCGGAAACGAAGCTGTTGATGTTTCCAGAGTCACAATTGGCACTTTCTTTACCAATCTAGAGGCAATGTGGAGAGTTGCATTCTCCTGCCTTTAGAGAGTTGCTCTTGTGGTCTCATCCTCATCACTACGGAGGGCAGCAACAGACAGCAGAGCTCTGCATTGCAGAGGAAATGTCGACAAGTGGGCTGCAGGAAAAGTCAGACTTTAATCCCAGCAGACCCTCTTTTGTCTTGATGCTGCTTAAAATTAATCACATCCATAAACTTCTGTAAGTTAACAGACAAAAATGGATATGAACAGGTATAGGGAAGACTGTGTTGTATCAGAAGTTGATTCTAGGATACAAGGTAATTATGGCAAAATCAGCATTAAACAATGAGCTGTCATGATATTTTGACAAGTCAATTTAGCCCATTTTTATCCTAATATTTTTAGTTACTATTGCTTTCTCTGAACATCTTTGTCTTAGCAAGTAGAAGTACTCTATATAAAATATTTATTGTTACAAAGTCAGTATTTTTTAATGCATACTCACATTGGGTAGGTGACAAGTTATGTCCTATGATAAGATTTACTTACAAACTGGTTCGGGACAGTTGTGCTGAGCAGAATCAAGGATGCAGGCTCCACTGCCTCCCAGCTTTGCTGTCTCAGCCCAGGGCTTATTGTACATGCAAAGGAGGACAGCAAAAGGTCTTATGATCAAAAGGGAAGAAATGACTGACAAAACAGTGCTACTTCAAAGGAACTAATGGAATAATTAGTCCCAAAAAGACCAAAAAGACTGAAGAATTCATGATGTCATAAAAAGCAGAGCTACTTAAATTGGATTAGAAAATAAAAATGACATGAACATTGTAAATATTCACAGATCACATCATTGACGTGTAATGTGCCGTTAAATGATGTCAAATTAAAGGGGAAATTACATGTGTGAGAAGTAGGATGAATAAAAAGAAGACATTTAAAGATACATGGTACTTCAAGTGAAAATCCCTAACATATATTACAGAGATGATCATCAGCCAGACAGCGGAACTGGGGGAATGAAATGTAAAATAGAAACAGGGTGGACAAGACTCTGGTTAAAAACAACTCATTTTCAAATATTATCACTGGCAGTAAACTTTTAAGATTTCAGAGAAGTTATCTGAGTAATTTGTTTTATATGAAGAAAACACAAACATTATAGGAATAAATAATTGATCCTGTCATTCACTTCTTGAAATCTGTCTTTGTACTCACCCCAAAGATTAATCAAATGTAAATTTGACAGGAAAAAATTCTATCTCCTTTAGTTTACATGCGGTCAATTTTCTTTTGTGAAGTGTATATGTTATTGAAATATAATTTTTGGATTTGTTTGGAATGTATACACACTATTCAAAAAGAAACCACAATAGTGTATGAGGTTGGTTCAATGTCTGTCCTATCCTATGCCTAACTGATGTAGTTTGCTAATAATTATTTACATTATTAACATGTAGCTAACCTGAATTTAACACATAATTCAGATACTCCCAAAAGGTATACAAATAATTTGATTGCTTAGGGTCAAATACAGATGTTTAGTAAAGCTACATTTAGATTTGGCCCTTTATAGTTTAAACGAATAGTTAGTAAATATTAAATAGAAATCATTCACTTTGTAATCGGCACTCTTTTCATTTATCTGTTTTTCTAGTCACAAATTGGAAGCACCATACTATATGGGCAAGAACTACATTTCATAAAAAGAGGCTCACCACTAATAATATTCAGAATATTGTACTATAGACTTATTGCCTCTAGCTGACAATGGAAGAATAGTCCAGATAAACCTTGGTTCTCATTTATACCTGTTCAAATTAGTTAATACTCAAAGCACACTCCAAAGGTCAAAAGAAAGTATTCCTGAAAGTGCACTAAAATCTCTTTCTGGTATACTTAAAAAGGCAAAAGGATATACTTTTTAAAAGACAAATATAGTTCTGGCAATGAGATATTCAAAGCAGTGCTTTATCACTATGCATAAGCTCAATATTTAAATTTCAGTATTTTGCAAATGATATGTCCCTGGTCTATCTTTTCAGATTACTCACTAAAGGAAAAACTTTCATAAATTGTAGTGTGGCCAGCAGTGTTCTGTGTGTGGCATTATTCATAATGCTGTCTTTCTCTCACTTAGCCTTCTAGAGAACTCCAAAACTGAACAGCTCTTTCCTAAAAAGGAAATACAGCCCATGCAGCATGAGTGGTCGGCTTCTACATTTTTTGCAAAAGCTAATTCTCTGCCAAGTGTGATGGCACACCACTTTAATCCTAGCACTCAGGAGGCAGAGGCAGATAGGATCTCTGTGAGTTCAAGGCCAACCAGGGTTACACGGTGATAGCCTTTCTCAATAACAACAAAAAAAGTAATTCATTTCTAGACAGAAAAATAAAGAAAGAAAGAAAAAACATGTCTGGATATTGTAAATCAGTATACATAATTCCCAGTGGTTTCTCATCTTGTATCAAAGAGAATCAATGAGATTTCACCAGTGTGAGATAAGACAGATTAACAAAACAGTAACCTCTTCCTATGATATGAAGGAAATCTTCAATGAAACAGATTCTATTGCCATTACTTCATGTGTACCATTGGTTTGATTCCTCACGACAAGGAAGGATGATGTAAGAGAGGAACTATGTCAAGGCCAGCCTGGGCTACAGAGTGAGTTCCAGGAAAGGTACAAAGCCACACAGAGAAACCCTGGCCCTCCCCCAAAAAAGTACAGAAAGAGAGAAGATCTACAGTCTATATTAGCCAGACACGCAACATGCTAGCTATAAAAAATAGGCACTTGTTTAACTATATTCATAGCAGCTTTATTTGTAATAGCCAGAACCTGGAAGTGACCTAGATGTCCCTCAACTGAGGAATGAATGAAGAAAATGTGGTACATTTACACAGTGGAGTATCACTCAGATATTAAAAACAAGGACACCAGGAAATTTGAAAGCAATTGGAGGAAACTAGAAAAAAAAAAATCATCCTGAGTGAAGTAATCCAGACTGATAAAGGCAAACCTGTCTATGTACTCACTCATAAAAGGGCAATTGTGCTGCAATCCACAGATCCGGAGACACGAAGAAACAAGGAGAGTTTATGGGAAAATAACCAGATCTCCCTGGAAAGGGGGAATAGAAGAGATTTTGTGAATGAACTGAGGGCAGGTGAGGATGGGAACATGAGCAATCAGGTTGAGAGGCACAGAGGGAGAGAGTGCTGAGGGGGACTGCTTTGTGGTGGGTGGGAGCATACTAGGATCAGGTAGAAGCCTGGTGCAAGTGAATCTCCCATGATTCTATGGAGAGGATCCTAGTTTAAACTCCTAGCAATAGCAGATAAATAGCCTGAACTGGCCATCTCCTGTGACCAGACTGTTGTCTAGCACAATTGTCATCAGAAAGGCATCATCCAGCAACTGATAGAGACAGATGCAGAGATCCACAGCCAAATATTAGGCAGAGTTTGGGAATCCTGTGGAGGAAGAGGAGAAAGGAGTGTAGGAGGTCAAGGACACCACAAGAAAACTCACAGAATCAAATTACCTCAGCTCCTAGGGGCTCACAAAAGCTGAGCTGACCATCAGGGAGCCTTTATGAGACTAACCTAGGCACTCCACATATGTTACAGTTCATTGTGTAGTGTGGTCCTCTTATGGGACTCCTAAGAGTGGGAACAGAGGCTGTCTCTAACTCTTGAACTGACTTTTGGGACCCCACTTCTCATACTGGGTCATCTTGTCCAGCCTTAATACATGGGGCTGTGCTTCTTATTACTGCAACTTGATATGGCATATTTTACTGATACTAATAGGAGGCCTGCCCTTTCCTAGATGGAGGCAGAAGAGACCCGGATTGGGGTGGGGTGGGAGGGAGGGATGCAGCAGAGATGCTGGGAGGGGAGGATAGGATGGGAGGCTATGGCTGGAATGTAAAATAAATAGACGAATATACAGACAACTGAATGGACATAAAAGTTTACCTCTTAGAGATTTATTAAAATCTTCCATAGTTACTACTTGTATCAATAAACTTCAAACAAAGAAATATTGGCCTAATAGGACAAATTTTCAACCCTGGAAACTGGTAGTTTGCAGAATGTCAGTAGTGAAAATGGTGTTCTATGATTGTAGTTTTTTTTTTCTTGTAAATTAACTGATGTATCATGAGAAAGTCACCGTACTTTTATTGACACCATTTTCCAGCTGTTGAAATTGAATAATAAAAAAATTACAAGGTTATTTTGAGCAACGGATATTTACATGAACAACAAACATAAAGGAATGCTTAAAACATAGCATGGGTGCTCTGTTTGGCCAACACTGAACCACAGACAAAGGAATTTAAAACGTTGTCAATAAAGCGTCTTAAACAAAAGAAACTTGCAAACAAATGTCATGACTCCTGCGTGAAATTTAGAATCTGGATTTTAGGAAGGATCTGTCTTAAAAAAGAGCACATATTATAAACACTGAGAGGAAATATAGATACAAAGATGTGAAAAACAGTGAATGATTGAACTAGCCTTAAGATGCTATTCAGAATTAGTCACAGGTACATAAGGAATCCTAAAATTTTTAGTGCTACAAAAATTCAGATTAAATTAATGTTTATAAAATTAAAAGTAACTCTCGAATATATTTTTTATTCTAGAAACAACCTAAAAAGTTTCTGAGCATAGCAATTTGAGGTTTTTTATAATTATTTTTCTTTTATTAAAAACATTTTTTCATACAATATATTCTGATTATAGTTTCCCTTCTCTCAAATCCTCTGAGGTCTTACACGTCTCTTGCCATCTGAATCTGAGCCAGATGGGGCTCCAGTGCTGGGAAGAGAAGTGGACACATGTTCCAACCCCTAACACAGAAGCTATCTCCAATTGATAACCACTTGCAAATGAAAAAAAAAAAAATAGCCCTTTTCAATGAGTCATACTAGGGAAGCAATTTTTTGATGGAGGTGAGTAAAGGGCTGGATTTTTGTTTTAGAGCTCATCCTCTGCAGGGGAAAGATGTAAAAACAAAACAAAAAAACCAAAACAAAACAAAAAAACAAACTCAAATGCTTAATTTTGGTAAGGTGTTCAGAATATTTAGATAACCAGTATAGAGTCTCTCCTAGTGTAGAAGTTTTCGAAGGATTAATAAATCTGTTCATGAGGTTTCCTATGAATGTGGCAGATAGGTAGGGTAAATGTAGCCTGAGGTAACAACCATGACAAGGTAGAGATATCTGGATGCTGAGCTGGTCTGTGATATTACAATACATTATAAATTTCCTTTCACAATCCATAATCATGTCAGAACCCAACGCAGTTCTCTTGTGAGTTTCATTAATATTTAGACTAACTTTAATGAAGAAAAAGGACTGAATATTTAATATAAACTATTTAATGACACAACAAGTAGACAGTTTTATAGTCTTATCAATATCACTAAGCTAGAGTTGCAATGATTTTGTGGTTAATATTATATAAATGAATTTTAGTATTTATAGTGTGCAATCACATTTATATTCATAGAGGATTTTTTTTTTGTTATAGAAAGTCCAAAGAAACACAATCTTTCCATTTTCAAGAATGTGTCTGCATTTTATCAAAAATTTCAGTAACTGATAGTTATAATTTGTGACGACCAGAGAATAATAATATATGGAAAATAACAGTATTATAATCTCTAAGTAAGTATTTATTTTCCTAGATGTGACATAAAGAATGTGTTTCAAAGATGATTCTCCATTTAATTTACACAGGCATTCACATACTGTAGAGGAAGTCATCAGAAAACCGTTTAAGCTTACTCTACAATGTAAAAAAAAAAAAAGGCAGATACTGCCATCAAAGCATCATGATTAAAAATTTTAATAATAGAAAAATATTTGCACAATTTTCTCTGGGTCTTCTACAATATTTTTCTTGATTCCTTTCTTCTGTGTTATTCTCGTGGCACCACATGAGCAGCAATGTTAACATGGCTCTGCAGAAACTGACAGAATAAGAGATCCATCCAAATAAAATGATTTTCATATAAATATATAAACCAGAAATGGAGTGATTTAAAAAATATATACAAACAATTGGGGTCAATCAAAAGCGCCACAAAACAAACAAATAAAACACCGCAAAGCAACCATCTTTATTAGAATTCCTGTCACTTGATCTGAAAGTTTTCAAAATAATGAGTAAAATTTTAGGAGTGTTTTTCTTCTCTGATGATAAATGAATAAAATGATTCTATAACTTATGTGGCGAAAGATGTTCAGTGTAGATCCTCAGAAGCACAGAAGAGGTCATAGTGTGTGATAAGAACTCCTAAGGAGTGATTAAGTTCTTTCTATAAACCAGCCTCGGTGATACCCAGTCCTAACTTACCACAAGAATAATTAGAAGGTTGATACAGAATAGTTCCAGACTTTAATCAGGAGACATTGTATGAAACCTAATTTCTAAAAGAATCCTTATTTTACAAGTATCCAGAAGTCATGAAGGAACCAGAGAGAAACTGTAACCTACTCCAGCAGTTGATTTATATAAACCTAAAAGGATTGTTCTAAACCTCAGCAAGGTCCTTGCTACTTCCTCAGGTCCTTTAAAAATTTTGTGACTTTATTGTTTCCTCCATTTGTAACTTCTATAAAGACCAATAATCAAGAGAATAGTTACAGCCTCAGCCAACTGACTGTGAGCGAGTTGCCTCAGCTAGGAGATGGCATTGACCTGCTTTGGGTCCTTCAATGCAATCATATCACAATATTTTTACTTGCCTTCTGCCTTTCTCTACTAAAGAAAGTAGTGCTTTTTCATTTAAATTTACCCTGTATTTCCAAAATGTCATTGAACCTGAACACCATTTCCCTGCCTTAAAAAAACTTCATTTTTTTTTTCTTGCCACATCACTTTATCTAGGATTTCCCCCTTTACCATCAAATCTCTGCAATTGTTCTGTAGCCCCTGGACACCTGAATGTTTGTACATTTTTACTTTCCTAAAATATGGATCTCTTTTTGTAATTGTGGAGAAACTATGCTCATAAAGCAAACATTGAGTTCTAAGTTAAAAGCAAAATAGAATTGTATTTTGTTATTGATCACCTGTTTTCTAATCTCCCAAGTGGTGTTGGAGTCTTCCCTCTCCTCTCTCCCACCTACCCCTCTCCTTGACCAGGTTGCATGACTAAACTGTGTCTGTGGTCTGTATATTCTATCTTGTCTTATTTCTGAGGAAAGTTGATGTCCTGAAAACACTAGAGAAACCTGATGAGACAAATACAAGGCTTACAATGAGGTAGCAAGAAAGATTAAATACTGTGCAAAAGAATTGAAACATGTGTAACAGCAGAAGGAGCCACAGACTAAAGACTCTGTCCCTTTTCAGTGTAAGTTTGCCTTACCAGAGAAGATATTGAAGGAACCACTAGAGACCAGATATCACATTTCTCTCTGCATGATGAAATAATGAGTGGATTTGACAGTAATGAGCTTATATACTTGCTTATTTTTTTTAAACAAATGCAGTTTGAGAATATTCTTCTGACCTTTGGTGTATAAGCCAGCCCTCAAATCTCTCTCTGGGAGGGTTACCTACTGTGTTGTCTAGATAATATCACAAAATAAGTTATACAGAATTATATTTGGACATTTAAATTTAGTTGGAGGGATTTTCATAGCTTTGCCCTGAAATATCAGAAGAGCCATTGTGTAAAAAAAAAAAAAAAATGGAGAGTTTAAAAACACATTTTAATTTTAGAAAAACAGACTTCTACAGTGAAATCAATTTTTTAAAAATCTTTAAAATTTTGTATTAATTATGTTACATGTCTTAGTGGTTTGCCAACATATATGTGCATTGTGCCATTGGAAGCCAGAAAAAGAACATCAGATCTCCAGGAAACAGACTGCAAACTGCCGTATAGGTACTGGGAATTGAACCCAGGAACACTGGAAGAGCAGAGTGTTCTTAACTGCTGAGTCTCCCTCAAACTCCCCAAATTTTTAGATAAAGCCAAATTTGGCAGTGCCATGTCAATCTCATAGTGTTTCTATAACTGAAATTCTACTAAGCATCTGAATAGCTGAGCAAAAGAGGTTTCAGATCTTATTAATAACTTATTTTCTATAATTGTTTCTGAGTTATATTCTCCTGGCATTTTACTCTTGTAGAGGTTATAAAGAAAGAAATCATGAGTCATATAAAATAGCAAACATGTAAAATATTTCCTCTTCAAAAATTATGTGCTCTGAGTCACACCACATTTAAGTTATGCTTCAGAGATACTTGAAGTAATAAAAAGGCAGGGCTTTAAATTAATAAAAAAAGATTTCTGTGCTATAAACATAAAGTATGCATTTTAGGAATATCACAAAATTATTTTTTAAATTTTGGCTCATACATCTTGATTACAGAGTCTAAATAAGGCAAAGCTTTTTGTAGAAAAAGCAATAAAGTTGAATTCAAGAGCAGACATTGTTTCATTTAAGATCACAAAGTTGTACAAAATGAATTATTTTGGCTATGGTTTATTTGTATCACATAAAGAAGATATAGCACCTTCAGATTATTCTCTCTATTGTTTAGTGTTATGGACATAAGTAATTTATGGCTTGGTCATTAATGGCTCTTTAAAGGAAATATTTTATTGTAGATGCTTGTGATAGTCATGCAATGCAAGACTGTCTAAAGGTGAAGATCTTCTGAAATTTACTAATGGCTCACTTTGCAAGGAGAAGAATGTTCTTGCTGAAATTAAAAGCTACCTCAATTTGTTTTATTTACTTTGTTCCAAACAGAGGAGAAATTTCTTAATTTCTGTCTGCCCTCTCTAGTCCATACTTCACAAAACTGACAAAGTTGTCTTCCCTTTAAAAATAGAACAAAGAGAAAGAGGAGGAAGGAGAAAAGAAGATGTAAAGAAAAAGATTGTGATCCACTTCTCAGTAGCCCAACTTTCTACCCATTGTTTCTGCTCACCTATATCTACGATTAGCTCACTACCATCCTTTATTCAGATACAATGAAAACTTTCTTCCAGGATGTAGACATATCCTCATATTTTCTATATGCTTCTCATTCCCCAGTATACCCCTCTCATACTTACCAAAAACTTGTACAAATCTTGTTTTCATGGGCTTTTGTCATATCTTAGGTAAAATTAATTGTATCTTTTAATATTTCCTTATACAACCAGAATGCTAATTATTTCAAAGTAAAGACCTGTTCAACTAAGATGATGTCTTGGAGTTCTGTTGCTGTGATAAAATACCATAGACAAATGCCACTTCTGGAGGAAACAGTTATATCACTTCCAAATCTAAGGAAGTTAGGGCTTGAACTCAAGGCAGGAACCTGGAGGCAGGAACTGATTCATAGACGATGGTGGAGTGCCACTTATGCTTATTAACTTGCTCCTCATAGCCTGAGGATTCTGATCTTATCCACCCAGAACCACCTGCCTTAGGATGGTACCACCCACAGTGAGCTGGGCCCTCATATATATATTATCAACCCCCAAAAATGTACCACAAGCTTGCTCACATGCAGATCTAGTAAAGTATTTTCTCAATTGAGAAATGCCTCTTCCAAAATGACTCTAGCTGGTGTCAAGTTGACATTAAAAAAAAAAAAAAAAAAAAGCCAGCAAGATGATAATTAAAATTCAACCTCTTCTCAAATGAAGCTTCCTATATGCATGTTCTGACCCTCTGCTAAGTACTAAGTGCTTTGATTTTAATTATTTTGTGATGCTAATTTTATTCTTACATCATACCTCATACAAAAAATATCATCTCCAATGGACATATCAGAGTATCACAAGGTAAGAAAATAGTTTTTCTTGGTATGTATTTTATAATCAGCTGCATATCACATTTTCTTAGAAATATATTCAGTGATTTTAAATTATGTTCTTTTAAAAATATTTATTTTATTTTGTTATGTGCCTATGTATGTGTGTATGTATGTAGGAGTGTGCTTTTGTGCACATGAGTGCAAGAACCCATTAAAACTAAAAGAGGATTTCAGATCCCCTGGAGATGGGGATACAGTATATTGTGAGCCTCCAAAAGTGGGTGCTGGGAACTGACTTTAGATTATCTACAAAAGCAGCATATACTTCTAATTTCATATCTACAGCTCCACTTCATCACTCTTTATGCATATACTCCTATATTTAAAAACCCTATTCATAGTTTACTTTGTCATATTTGTGTAGCTGGAGAGTTTCTCTCAGGCTCCACCAAGCCCCCACAGTCCCACAGCCCATTTATAAAATAATCACTCAGATGCTTATATTACTTATAAACTGTATGGCCATGGAAGGCTTCTTGTTATCTAGTTCTTCCATCTTAAATTAACCCATTTCTATTCATCTATACCTTGCCACATGGCTCATGGATTACCAGTACTTTACATCCTGTTACTCATAGTGGCGGCTAGCAGCATTTTCTTGCCTCAGCCTTCCACTTCCCAGAATACTCCTCTCTCTTTGTCCTGCCTATACTTCCTGCCTGGCTACTGACCAATCAGTGTTTTATTTATCAATCAATCATAGCAACATATATTCACAGCATATTTGCTTTGTAATTATTTTTTATAAGATCCTAGGCCTCAAAATTAAAATAAAAATCTGATAATTAGTAAAAGTTTTAAGCATTAAAAATATATGTAAACTTTTCAATATAATGATTCTCATTTATCTAATAAAATATTTCCCCTAAGCTTTACATATAATACATAAGTGGATCCAAAAAACAGAACAAATTTTGACAAAGAAATGTAAATTTTGCCTACCTGTGAACAATGCAAATGAGCTTTCTCTCTCAATATAATATTATTCTCAGCATTAAAGAATTAAATCTTTCTTAGGTACTTTTGAAGTAAAAGAAAATGAACCAATTCTGTTTTTATCCAACAGAGAAAGAACTCAATAAGTATTGTAACCTGACTTGTATCCTACTTATAAAGCACTGGAAATTATTATTTTAAATTATGATGTTAGATTAGATTTTCTGCAGCTTAATATATTGTAATGTAATATAATTGCTAAATGCAAATGAGCTACTGTATGGCTTTTTCATAGAGTTGTTCATGAAAGCCAAGCATTTTACATATTACAGTGAAGTGCATGTTATTATGAAACAAATTATAGTGAAGCATAATTTAGTATGAAGACAAGATACTATTAATGGGTGACAGTATAGTAGTGTAGGTATACAGGAAATCTGCTATTCAATAAAAGACTCAACTTTCAAGTACACTAAATGTGCCTGGAATGATAGCACTGTCCTCTTAAGGATTTCTGGCTCCATTACTTCACTGAAAGTTATTTTAGTTTCCAAACACTATGCAGTGTTCCTTGTCAAGAGATCCAGGGTTCATCAGATAACACCTCAGGAGAATATGTGGAGAGTATTTCATCTTTCAACTTTTAGGATACAAAGCTTTGATTTCAATCATCTAGTAATTAATTCATGAAGAAACTTTGCTTTTTCTGTATTTTAAGTATATGGCGGCAATAGTCGTTCCTCTCCCCAGAACCTTAGAAAACAGTTACCTTGGCATCAACATAATTGTGTGTTTAACATGCATATGAGGCAGGGGGTGATTTAATTTCCAAATATATTATTTTTAATTCCCTCAAATGTGGAAAATAAAAGATGACACATAAGCAAAACAATCTCAAAAATGCTTTAAAATGTGATTTTATATGTAACGATTAATCAGAAACTTGGATTCCAGTGGAAAGAAATATAAAAATACACATCTCTGCCACTACTACCATTACCATCACCATCACACATACTGGAGTCAAGGAACAGTACTATTATTTGAGATTATAAAGTTCCGGTAACTCAAACCATTCTTTGGAAAGATGAGGACAACCATATTACTTTAATACAACCACCTTGAAGTATGAGAAGGGATTCTGGGGAAGAAGGTGAAAGAACAGAGATGAGTAGTAAGAAGACAAAAATGTCCTACCACCACAAAGCAGAACTCTTCAAAGATGTCCTTCTTGTAGTTTTTAATCTTAGTATTCATCAATAAAGCACTAGTTAAAAAAAAAAATAAGTAAATGGGGAAAGCAGAGACAACAATGGGTTTGTTGTAGTGCAGAAGAAGCCAGCTCAAAAGCAATTCATTATTAATGCCCGAATATTCTTGCTAAACAGTTCTGATTATTTCACAAGAAAGAGGTCAGGGTAGTAGAGAAAGGGATTTAATCAAATAAACTCTCAATCTCTCTCCAAACAGCATTTTCATCCAGCTGCATGTAAATTCATCAGATGACTGGCCTCCTAACGCACAGGCAAGGTTAATCTACAATGACTGTTAAAACTTCTATGATGTGCCTCTTGAATAAAGATTTTAAAATGGGATGAACCACAAAAGCAAACCCTGAATATGATTTTTTTGTTTTATTTATAAAATGTATAGATTTTCCATTGTTAATGACAAGAAAGGACAGATTTCTTCCATCTTAGAATTGTTGTTGATTTCTTAAAAAGTAGTTGTGGTAATTGTAGCTTTCATGTATTAGAAATTGCAGAACTACCTACCATGAAGTTCAGAAATCAAAAATATATCTTCTCCAGTTATAATTAGTTAAAAAAACCTTTACTGTCTAAAGAATCAGATGAAAGAGAAGGCTTATGCTAATTTTTAAAAGAAGAATATAGCAATTATGTTGATTTACTTTTATTTACATGCAAGATTATAAAAATTCATCATATTTTTATCCATGGGTAATATTACTGGTAAACATTAGTGTATAAATTTGATAATTTATTATTTAGAGGGTAAATGTAATATTAATTTCCTTTGCTAAAATAAAAACAAGTTAGGGAGAGCAGATTTGTGTGTATTTCATAAACATTTTTTGAGTTACTTTCAAAAACTTACTGCCCAGCCAATACTTTGCTAATATGTTTCTGTCTGCTTTACTGTTTACAATAATTTTTTCTGTTGTATATGTTGTGAAGTTAAAATAATATTTCAAAATATAGCAATAGTGTGGAAGATGAGAAAGGCTGTAGTTCCTTTTTTATAAAAAAAATGTACAACTGTGTTATATAGAATTGCTTCTAGAAATTAAAAGATTAAAGCAGAAACTATCTTTAACAAAATCTACATAATTTATCTTCAGTGGTAAATAATGTAAATGGAATTTCAAAAAATGCCAGTGTCACATTGTGAATGAAGAAATTTAATAGCATCACCATTTGAATGACCATCTTCTGGATTTTTTAAATTTATGATTTCAAAAATCTATATGAGAACATCTAATATCCTAGGAATGTTTAATTCAGTCTATCCCCAATTCAATAATCCATGCACTACATTTCTCTCCTGTTAAAGCTTATAAATATCTTTCATATTATGTATATTCTTTGTATTAAACAAATCATGCAGCAGTTAATAAATCTTCAGAGAAACTAAAGTGGATTTCTTTTAATCGGCTGGCATTCTTTGCCCTCTTAGCTCTCAGCACCTTTCTTGAATTGTAGATACCATTTTACATGAGGACAGTTTCTAAAAAGCAAAATAGAACTGTCTAATTAAGGGCTGTGTGATTGGCTAGTTCGTGGTCTCCGTGGCAGTTGTGACAAACACACAGATTGGCACAGCCCTAACCTCACTTCACAGTTTGCAACACAAAGATGATATTTTCAGAAATGTGGAGAGCGCCCTGATGCAACGCTTCACCTTGGCTGCTGCTATTCCATTTAATTTTTTATTAACTGCCTGAACATATGCCATTCTAGAAGAGGGTAATAGTTACAAAATGTCAGCAGAAACATTTAAACTGCTAAAATGTAAATGATTTTATAAATTTGTAATGAAAGGTAATTGTCATGTGGGAAAAGTAACAGAGAAACAGCTATGTGTAAATGTAAAAGTGGTTAAGAAATGCATCTTATTGGTTGTAGGTAGGAAAAGCTAAGTGTATTTTAATGAGTACTGTAAGTAGTATTTAAATAAAATTAGTTCATAAGCAGAAAATGTGAATTCTATAATATTTTATTTTCTAACATTAGAAAAGTTCATAGCAATGACAAGAATTCATAGGGCTTTAGTGTGCCAAATTCAATAAACAGTAGGACACTGAGATGCTTCATCTCATTTAAATAAATAAATAAGTAAATCAAAGAACCATAATATAAATACAAAGTCCGGTGTCAGCATAGCAGCCTTTAAAGCACAATATTCAAATATGATTAGTTTGTTTCTTGAGTTTTCACTATGATAAAAAGCAATTTAGTGATTAATCCCTTCAGCAATACAGTGCTGGGTCAGCGCTCGCTCTCTGATATGTCAGGAGCAAGAGCGGCCAAGGAATGCAGTGTTTCCCCAGCCACCACACAGCAAGCACCTTCCAGTTAGGTTTGCGGGCAACCATCTTTAAATGCTTGAGCCGCTCTGCGTGGCCATGACAAGATTTGCAATTCTCTACGTTTATTTACACACCATCACCCCAACTAGACATCACATAGAAGTGGCATGGTCACAGCTGACCCCAGGGTAGTCCCTGTCTCTGCCGATCCAATTTCATCCTGCTCTGCAATTGAACGGCATCCACTGAGGAGGATGCATGCACAGGACTCCGTGCCACAATAAAATCAGCAGTAGCTTGTCAGAGGGCATTTTCCTGCTTTACAGTGACAGACCCGGGACAAATAGGTCTGCTTTGCAGAAATCCTTAGAGGCCTGGCTCTCTTGAAATGTATATGAGCCCAGCATGCTTATGCTACAGTAGTCTGCATGGTAAACCTTATTCGATAGTTGGAGAGCAGTGTTAAGCCTAGCCTGGCTCAGGGTTTTCTAGTTCCTCTTCACAGTTTTCAGGGACTTTAATTACATTTGAATGGACCAGTTATTTTGAGTTTGTTGAAAGAGAGCATCTGTTTAGGGGTAGTAACTGAAAGGAATTTATTCTTCCTTCAGGGAAAAGACTTGGTGCCTGGATCTACAGTATTCTGAAAGCAAAAGTTTAAAGAATTGTTTTCCAGTTTGATGTAAATAAATAGTCAGGAGTCAAAAGTATGTTTTCTGGACTTTTTTTATATGCACAAAAATTAGTTACATTGTAAGTATAATCTGTTTAAGAACATTACACTTAAAATGTATTTTAGAACAGTTTCAGTCTTTTATTCAAGAGAAAAATGTTTAAAAAACAATGCAGTAAATAGACAAATATTACTGGTTGTAGGTAGAAGATTTTTTTTTAATAGACTGTGTTTGGCAACCTGGTTTAAAGTCATTTTATTCGATATTCTGTACAGCTCTTACATCAAACACTCTCAGAAGCTCTGGGATCATTTTATATTCTCTGGAAGACAGAAGGAAATCCAAAACCTAGTTAAATAAATTGTTCATTTATTCCTTCCCTTTTATGCACCAAGATCTACATGTGGCCATTAATTATAAAGAGACTATTATAGCACCATATTTTCATTCAATATGATGTCCTGGTATATATCAAAGAAGTCCCATAATTAAAACAGAAGGGCCACAATGACAATTAAAATTACAATCTATATGAGGAAAGAAAGTACAGTTCTGCAATTTTTCACCCTGTCACTGTCAGCTGTGTCCAATATTCTGGTCACGTCTCTTGCAAAGCAGCCTAAATTCTTCTTCACCAATGCAACCTCAAAAGCATTATCAGCACCGAAGCAAAAGCCTATGCAAGTATAATTTAATACGAAGCCACAGTTTGCAGGTAATAGCGTATAAAGTGATATTTAAGTGGTGTTTTAAGCACACTTCTGATGGCTACAGCCGCTTTTCCCTGGTAAATGCGTTTTCCTTTGAGTAGTGATTATGAGTCCTGGGTGAAGAGGTCCTGTGTGCAGGTCTGTCTGTAAGCCTTACTTCCAGCTGCCAATCTTTACTTCACAGTGAAGAAAAAGCCACATAGCACCTTGTTCTTACTCTTGTATGCTGTCATCCCCTGAGCCTGATAACACAAAATCATTTCCACGTAACACTTTCCTGCTTCTGCCTCTTAAACCCTGAGACCTGCACATTGTGCATGAGCTTGCACCCTTGGCAACCAGCTCCCTGGAAGCCCCTTCTTTTGAAGCATCACAGTCTTCCAGCATACTATTTTTAACACTTATCTTGGTAAATATCTGCATTAATGGAGTACAAAGCTTTTTGGTAGCAATATGTATTTGCTACAATTTATTGTCTATAAAAGTCATGAGCAGTGAATTATTACTCTCAAAATTGTGTTTTTCTTTATAATAACTTTAAACTGAGTGCTCATATATGAAGCATGCAATGGAGATTGAGAAGGTTTTGTATAATAAAACTGTGACATGGTCATTTTTTCCAGTTTTGCATTACGGAGACACACTCATGCATGGTGCTTTTTAAATTCTTATTATGTGTGAGGTCACGGGGTCGAATGTCAGAAAGTACTGTTAATTTCACGGGGTTAGGGGAAAGTAAATTCAGAGGGAATACAGATCACTTAGCACAGAAAACCAGCTCCTCTGAAGTTTGGTTTTACATTTGTTAACCATATCCTTCAGCTGACGAACCATTGAGACCACAGTGACATTCTGGTCCCAGATATAATGGCTTGACATGCTGCAGTGAGAGCGTGATTCCATCGCCCTGCTCCCCATGCCAGCCTCAGCTTTCCTCTGAATCAATGAAGCACTGAAACTCCACACAACTGGAACCGCACAAAGCATGTTGCCATTTGGGCTGTGATGTTTAAATTTAGAGAAAGCAGTCAGGATGTCTTAAAGTTCAATCTGACAAGAAATGTAAAATATATTTCTGTCTTCATTCTCTGGGCAGGTAGCATCTTCACACCACAAAGCATCGCCAGCAGAGTCCTCTTCAAGCGATTCCTAATAGAACCTGAAAGATCAAACTCTTCTACCGCAGGATTCCCCCCAGTTTAGATACCTTTGCATGGGGCAGAGTTTCTATGGGGAAAATGAAATCCTGCAAATACTGCTGTAGTTGGTGCTAGAGGGTCCATCCAGTTCCCGGATTTTATAACTCAGATACTCTGGGCACATGCAGTGCCATACCAACAACGGCAAGATAAAACATGGACTGCTCTGTGTTGGTAATAGCTGAATGAGGGCCAAAATATCTTTCACTGTGAGAATGTGGCAGCATGCTGAATGCTGATCAAATGGGCAATTTTATTTAAGTATACTTCACTGGGCCAGTAGAGACAGATGCTGATGGGCTTGGTTGGGTGGTTTTGTTTTTAATAGTTTATTTAAAAAAAAAAAAAAAGATTTTTCACATTCAAAACTCCAACTGGGCTCAGCTGCCCCCTCATAATTAAATTTTAATGACTTAGGCTGAGCGTTTGTGTTTTGGCAGCACGTTTAATAGTGTTAGCATTTAAAATGGCTACAACTGCACTCACTTTGAGGGGAGAATGCATAGGTGAAGTCCCCTATATGACGTCACTGGGATGCTGTGGGATTAAGTAGGGCACACAGTCACTGGTCTTTCAGAGGTAGTGAGTTTGTAAAAGATATATTAAAGCATATTGTATACTCTTAATTTCTCAGTACCTGGGTGGTCAGTGCTTTTCAGCTTAAGCTGTTTTTCCCAGAAATACTAGTTCTACATGGTCTTGTCTAGAAGGGTCTATGGGGAAAAAAAAAAAGGAATATCTAGGATTGGTCATAAAAATCACACTTTCTCATAAAATAGCAAGAACAATATAGGGTACACATTTCAATACCTTCATTTTTTTTTAAAGAAACATTATAAACTTTAGAATGGCACATAGTTTCTTTTTTATAATAATTACAATAAAGGCCCTTTCCTTCTCTAACCCCTTTTTGAACAAGCAGCCTGTTGCCTGAAGTTTTAATCCTTCATTATCAGTTAAAACAAAATCACCAATTAGGCACATGAACATGTCTGTATTAATCTCATTAAGGTGATGGCACCAAATAAATTGGAACTATTTTTGTGCTTTTACTGTGTTCCTATGGCTTTATCAGGCCCTGTGGTCATATACAAAGACCTCACAGCTCAGTCATTTGGAGTCATCCAGTTGTGGACTGAATGTGGCATTACCATCTATGGCTGGAAATTGCTTTCAGCTTTTAAACTGCACTGACTAGTCTGTAGTTAATCTTAGATCATTCACTCGCAAAATTAAATGAGCCATAACGATGGTATATATATATATATATATATATAATAATACATCACAAAACACTTATTTGCCCTGCCCAAAAGAGAAATCAGATTCATTTAAAATCCCATAAACCAGAGTTGTGAATTTTTAATTTTACTTAGTATATCAGAGAAATAGCAAGTAAGCCATCTTCTACACCACATCGTTGCTATAAATTTACATATGGAACGGAGTTTGATGCTTAACCAACCTTTAATCTACCTTCTACTTCCATGTGGTCATGTGATACCCCTGTTAATGCAAATGCAGAAATGACTGTTTTGGATCTCTGATGTAATTAGCTATAAACCACACTTAAAAAAAAAAAAAGATGTATACTCAAGTCACTGCAATTGCTGATAAAATTCATAGTCATCACAGAAGAATATCCTTTAAAAAGGTAAGTTTAAATTTTTTTCATTGATTTCTATAATTTCTAACCAAGTAACTACTGAGGACCATTTCACCTTTACCAGGGAGGTCGTGGGAAGAATGCTAAATGAAACAATATTTCTTATCCATTTCAGATACACACCACCTTTTAAGAAAAACCATTGAGTGTTCTGGCTTTCTGCCTCCCACCCCCCATTGCCTTGCAGTGGGGACCAAGTGTCTATTTTGATTTTGGCAGCCACTAATTTTAGGCTTCAAAAACTTGAGCTGCCACAAATGAGGTGAGGTCACCTCATAATGCTAGATGGAGGCAAAAAGTTTGGCTATGTGAGGGGCTGACCCAGTGAGTCCCATGGTGGATGATAGGACATTAAGGTCAGATATTGGAAAATAAGGTTCATGCTACCCTGTCAGTAGGACCAGGGCAGGCTGCCGGCTTGACAGAGAAGGCAGTGTGTGGTCTGGACCTCAAGAAAAAGGAAGTCAGCCACCCAGAGCAAAAATTACCCTGTCGGCCATCCAAAAATGATTCTGACATCAGCTTAGGGAGGCAGCAGGGAAATGGTACAAAATAAAAATAAACCACCAGTTAAGATTGTGTTTATCTGGAGTCAGCCCGGGAGGTTCAGGAATCTATCTCAGTGTTACAAAATCCCTTTATTAAGAATATAATTGCCCAAACTATTGTGGAGACATCTCTTCATTTTTCCTATTTGTGGTAAATATATGTGACTTGACTCCATTATGCAAGCCTAAATGTTAACCATTCATCATTGCTTAAGGAGGATTACAGGCCTAAGTATGAATAAAATAGTGAATAGTGTGACACACACATACATACTATATAAAATGTGTCTTGATTTGAATATTGGCCTTTAAAGCAAACATATCAAAATTAGCAGAACCAGTCCTATAATTATTTTGCCAACTATAGACGTGCCTTTCCATTTCATTTGTAAACATTTAGAAGAAAGAAGAATCTGTGACTCAAGCATTTTCATTGAGCCTGGTCTTTCTGCCTTGGCCTGCTTCTTGATTCTCCCTATAACAGGGCTTCTTAAATCACTTTATGGTACCCCCTCAGGTCAGATAATGAGTTTATTTTTTCAACAATTTTTAGAAATTTAAAAGAATCAAAGTTCAAGATTTGTCCCGGTTCTAAGAGCATGTATAAAGCACAATATATACATACATGCTCAAATATCCACAGACTATACAGCTAGCATTTGGACTCTGCAAAATACTAGATTGCTTTCCAACCCAAGAAAACAAAATGTATATTGTTGTTTATTCTGTAAAATATTCCTTTTTTTAATAGCCTGAACCAAATAATTTCTCATTTTTACAGGCTTCACTTCACTTTTCTCACAGTGAATAAATTGCAACTTATTTCCATGAAATTCACAGATGACACAGATCTTTATTTTGCATAAAGGCATAAAGAAGTGTCTAATATCTTCAATATTCATCTGCTAAGTGGACATTTGCATTGGGTTAGAACGGAAAAAGAGCCCCAACTCTCCCGCAGTGACAGCTGTACAAAGGGATGACATCTGACAGCTGTGACAGTGCTGAAGGGAAACTCAGATGACTCTCAGCATCCATGATCCAATTACAGCACACATCCCTCTGACAGACCCAGCAGCTTGACTCCAGCGTTTGGAAGGACAGTATTGATCTCTTGTCAGAAACCAGTTGCCTGCCTGCAATTGTGCGCTGCTGAACTTTGAAAAGCTATAGTACCCTCTTAAATGATAGGGGCAGTCAGGTTATAGTATTCAGGTACAAAGAGAGGTGCAAAGGGTATCTGCTAAATGCTCTAAACTTGAACAAATCATAACAATATGACAGTCCAATCATACTCAAGGAGCCCAGCTGATCTAGCTGGCTACTGTCTGTGCTAATGGAGAGACAGCTCTTTGTGTTTAGTGGGATGATCTTACTTGATGAAAAGGCCACTGCAATTAGTGCATGCTGGTTGGCTGTGCTGGGTGACAGCAGCATGGATGGTATAATGGCAGCTGCCAATAACCCTAACTTCAAGAAAGCAGACAATTAGGCCTTTGATGCTAACAGTGTTAGTCCCTCTACTTCAGACCTCCACTTGGCTTTTGCTGTAAACCTCACAAGGGCAATGTGCTACAACTTCCCCAAACAGAACTACTTGGCAAAGAGGTCAAGTATCTTTCTCCTCTTTCCATCTAGTACTTTCTTCTTTAGAAGTGGGCAATTGAGAGAGGGGGGGAGAGAGAGATAGAGATTGATTTTCTTTCAACTACAGTTCAAACAAAACTAATATAGATGAGTTTAAGAAACTTAAATTATTGAGTATAGATGGTTTAAGAAACAATAAAAGACTAATTTGATTAAAAACCCAAGATGCTAAAACTTTAAAAATAGAGATGTTTAAAAGCAAGTGACTAATGTCTCAGTATATATGTAGAACTAAGTGATAAAAAGTTATTAGAATTCTAGGATTAGGATAATTGAATGCTAGCTATCATTTACATTAATTCAGAACTGTTTAAAATAGATAAAATATTCTGAAGATTCACAGTACACAAAACTAACAATGTAAATTATTTCAGCACTTTTCATCAAGTGTTATCCCAGAAGAGGCCAAGCAATTAGATAGCAGTAAAAAAAAAAAAGGTGCTATTCACACACACACACACACACACACACACACACACACAGAGAGAGAGAGAGAGAGAGAGAGAGAGAGAGAGAGAGAGAGATATGCATTATTTTAATGCAGAAAAACTTTTATTACAGAAAAGTAATACTAGCCAGAGTCACATTTTACTACCATGACAAAACTGACAAAATTTGAAAGCTGTTACAATATAAAGCAAAACCTCTTTGAAATAAAGTACTAAAGGAAAAAGCTGGATGATTAAACATAGGGCATCAGAAACAAATAGGGAGCTAGAGTGTGAACCTATACTTTAGTGGGTGGAGCTTTAGAATAAACATGAGCAGACATAAACCTATCTACATCGGCAGAGGAACCAAAGTGCCTCAGAAATACCAGGCCTTCCTAATGAAAGATACTCAGGTTAGTTGTGTAGCTTGATCTGCCTCCCTGGCAGTAGGATCAGAATCCATTCCTGGTGCATGAGCAGGCTTTTGGAGCCCACTACCTATGGTGGGGCACCTCACACAGCCTTGATGTAGGGAGAGGGGCTTGGACCTGCCTCTACTGAATGTACCAGGCTCTGCTGACTCTCCATGAGAGGCCTTACCTTCTTGTAGGAGGGAATGGAGTGTAGGCTAGGTAGAGCAGACTGGAGGTAAGGGAGAAGGGAAGAGGGGGATCTATGATTGGCATGTAAAAAAATGAATAAAAATTTTCTTAGTAAAAAAAGAAATATACTCATGTTAACATATATGTAATATATGCTAACTAACCAGCACCTGGTATCATGAAAATACAAGCTATGTGACAAAAAAGAGATTGAGTATGGGACACAGTCATTTTCTTCTAGATGGCTGTTGATATTTTAGTAGCCTTTTATGGGGTTAAATTCAGAACTATTTATTGAAAATCCATATATCTTTAACCAAGAACATCTTTACTGCATAAAGGTTTATTTTCAAGAACACTCACAGCGGTATCATGCATACTTAGAAGAAATCAGACAGATCAACAGTTAAACATATCATGGCACATACATAAAAGTAGAGGAATATAGACGGCTATCTGTTTGCACACATCTAGTAGACATACTGTAGGCTGTTTTCTATTGCTGGGATAAGTGTCATAACCAGTGGTTACTTGGGGAAGAGAGGGTCTGCTTACCAGTTGAGTTTGTCATCGGGAGAAGCCAAAGCAGGGACCCAAGAACAGAATCTTGTAGCATGAACCACAGCAGAAACTGCGGAGGAACGTTTCTCACTGGCTTGCTCCCAATTAGCTTGCTCTCCTTTCTTTCACCACACAGGACCACCTGCTCAGGGGTGGAACCACCACAGTGGTCTAGGTCCATCCATGTCAATCAATAATCAAGAAAAACATTCCAGACTATCTGACAGAAAATCTGATGAAAGCATTTTCCCAATTGAGCATTCTTTTTCCCAGTAAACTCCAGCTTGGGTCAAGTTGTCAAAAACCAACCATGGCAATATACCTATATATACTTTATATGTATTAACATTGCCAGTTGTATACCCAAAGAAGTGATAATAATATCTATATAATAATGACTTGGAAATATAAGGAAGATTTTTTTCCATAATTTTATTATATTATACATTCATGTACAGACTGTTAATTTAATTTTTAGTTTTTATTACATTTATTTATTTATTTATTTTCTCATCTGTGTGTGTGTACACACATGTATGTATCAAGGCATACAAGTGGAAGCCAGACAATAACGTTCGTGAGTCAATTTTCTCATTCCACCATGAGTGTCCTGGGAATTAAATGCCTGTCAGAGTGGCCTTTATCCACTGAGCCATTTCTCAGGGCCCTGGTCTAATTTGTAAAGTAGCAAACCCCAAGGTTTTATGTTAACGTCTTTTAGAGAAGAAATATAATAACATCATGATAGTTATTCATGTAAAGACATAGAGAGCAGATAAAATGGGACCCTTTTTCTTCAAGTTTAGATATTTTGTAACTATGAGAATAGAATAACCATAGTTAGAAGTTTTCATGCTTTTACTGATCATTTATTGAAAATCTATTATAAGACAAACATTGTGATAGACTGAGGTCACAAAGACTACATAGTGTCCTTGGGTCCAGTTGGGGAAACAACAGTAAAAGGAAACTGCAATCGAATTCCATGTTCAGTAAAGGGTTCAGGTGTGCCTAGAAACAGAAGGTGGAAGCTTGGGTGAAGTCAGTCAAGATAAAGTCACAGAGGAGGTGACACTAGACTGCATTTTTGGTGAAACTTTGTCAGCTATGTGAAGACAGTTTGGAGGCTTGGGATTTTAGGCATAGGTAAACCCTGAGGCAGGAAGAAAGGGTACACAGAGGTAGTTGAGCATGGTCAATCCCTAGAAAGAAATCAGACTGTCAGTGAAAGATAGCTCTGCTGAGGGAAGCAGACATTTGAAGAAGAAAAACTGAATTAGTTGCCGAAGAGAACTACAAGTTTTCTGAATTATCATGTTCCTAAGACAGCATGAAGATTGGTGTCCAATACACTTTTGTCTGAATGACCAAAGCAGCAGATTCTTGGATCCTAATACTAAACAGTAAAATTAAGGTGTTAAGTAGTATGTAGAGCAAATATCTGTAATGATTATTATTATTTGGAAAACATTGCTGAAATATATAAATATACTTAATATTTGATCTGTACCCTAACCTTGATGTTGCTGAAAAAGGAAGCACTTCATCTAAACCACTCCTCCCTTGGAACTGTGTTAATAGTGATAGAATAAATAAAATTTTTTATACAGAAGCATACTTCTACCAAGTGTGTTAGTACATATTTATTCAAGTCTTAAAATAATATTCTCTAACAGAATTTTATTTTTAAAAGAAAGTCTGTATCTTCCATTCATATGATTCTCAGCATAATTTACTGCTAATAATACTTTTATGATAATACAAATTTCTAAGTAAAATGAATTATTCTACAATGAAATTTAGATAAGACAGATATAAAGTTCTTTTGCACTAGAATTTATACCTTAACTTATTTCAGACTTACTTATTTTTTCAAGTCTTTGAATTCTAATTACTGACTGTAAAACACATGAAATTTCATTGATATTAATTTTACTTTATATGCTAAATGAGATAATTTGGCAATAATAAAGGACTGCATATTAATGCTAAATGCTTTCATTTTCCTGAGTCTGTAAAAGAAAGCAAGTGTTTCCAGTATCATTCGAGATCTGAAGACAGTGGGTTGTTGGTTTGAGCATCATGCCACTATGGTCTAATTCCAGGCATTGATCTCCTTGTGGATCATTGAACTTTGTTCTGCTTCATTTCAAAACGTGTGCCCTTAAACCTGTCCATCTCTCAAATACCTGTCACTAGTCTTGAGGAAAATGAAGAAAGAATGTGTATAGCTTCACAGAAAAACATCACAATTTCTCAACTTAATCAAATTCAGTGTCAGTCTTATTCTCCAAAAGTTTAAGAAACACATATTCTATGCTAGGATTACAAACCTTAAATCATGAACTTGTACTCAATGACACCAGAATTTGTTATCAGAGATGGACACATGACTAAAAACAGTTCAGAGAGTGCATCCAGGTCACAGAAGACTGAATGTTATCTTATGGAAAAGTAAGACAGAAAATCATATTTAGTAAGTTAACTGATGTAATTCTCAATGTAAAAAAATATTCACTGGATTAGCTAGGTATTCAATTAGATCAATTCATTTTTGTGTTTGCTTATTTTAAAGATTGCATTTTAATTACATTACACCTTCCTTTCCTCCCAAAAAGCCCCCTCAGATATACTCATCCACACTTTCCTTCAAATTAATGGCCTCTTTTTCATCAGTTGTTGTTACATGCATATATGCATTTGTATATATGTGTATATATAGCTATAGATATCTCTAAATATAACCTGTTCAGTACATATGATGTGACTTGTATGTGTATTTTCAGGGCTGACTATCACTGACAGCCAACTGATGTGTTCCTCCACAGGAAGAAGCCACATCTCCATCTCTTTATTCAGTAGCCTGTACTTCTTTGGATAGGTTGATAGGGCTGAGAGCATGTGGGGTTTTCTACATCCAGTTTGGTATGTTTGTTGGTTTCCTCCTGGTTCAGCTCATGTTTGGGTGCTCAGGTTGATGAGACTTCACAAGTATAGCATCTGATGTTGCTAGGAGACAGTCTCACAGCAAAGTCCCTGATCCTCTGCCTTTTACAATCTATTCTACTTCTCTTCAACAATGATTCCTGATCCTTAGGTGCAGGAGTCCTGTTGTGGGTGTACCCATTAGGACTGAGGTGCCACAACCTTGAATATTAATTGATTATGGGTTTTTTGTAGTGGTCTCTGGGGGTTGCAAAGAGAAGTTGCCTTGATTAAGAGTAAAGACTACAATTATCAGTGGGTATAAGGACAAATGTACATAGATTGTTGTAAGGATTATGTTGTGAAGTCAGTTTATAATGAAAAGATGAGTGTAGTCAAAAAAAGAAAAGATTGTTGCATTTTTGTGTTAAAAGTATGTTTTGAGAGGAAATAAACACAGATTCCATTATTTCTCAGTTTTTGAGGTAGCCTCCTCGACCCTGCTGTGTTCATATTCCCAATGTGGATCTTTCTAGAATCATTCACTTACTCATATCATCTGAGGACCTTAGAGAAAGTACATATGAAGGGATATGCACATCCAAACAATATTATTTATAGTTGTAAGTTTTTATAATAAATTATATTGGATCCTAACTATGAATTAAAAGTCCATTGGAAAAGCAAGACCCTATACAATGCTCATATTGAATTATAAAATTTCTCAAATAAATATAGTGAGGACATAAAAAAACATAGGCTCTATTTTATAGTGTTTCTCACTCAAGTCCTTGAACAGCTAACTGATTCTTATGACTTTTTTCTTAAGCCTCATCTTAGTTCCGGATTATCTTTTGTACTATAATAACTCTTGGAGAGAAGATGCTATGATCCATGCACATGAAACAAATAAGCATGAATACATTAATGTTCTAAATCTTATTTAACCAATGTCTATTGAATGAATGTCTCAGACATTATGCAAAGTATCATACAAGCAGAATCTATTCTAACCCATGTGATAAGTCTATTGTTTTTTACAGATTTATATATGAAGCAATCACTGTTTAGAGAAATTAAACAAAGTTCCTGTAAGCTAATCCTCAGTTAAAGTGATTGAGAGTGAATTGCGTGGTTCATATTTTAACTTCATGTTGTATCGTAGTTCCCTTGAAATTAAAGACTTCATCTAGGAGAAAAACTTAAGATGAAGGATGTTAAAGAGAGGTTAAAAACAACAGGCTGTTTTGAGAGGAGATGAATCATTTTATCTTGCAAGGAAGTTTTCAGAGCTCACAAGTAAACTAATACTAGCTTCAGGGAGTCACCAAAACTGACCAGTTCTCAGGTTCCTCCTTCCCAATTATACACAGGCTGTGTAAAGAGTGTCAAAAGAGACCTCTGGAAGAAGCAGAGACCAGCTGAACTTTCTGGAAGAAATGGATGTCAGTCGAGATGCCTAGAAGAAGGTAAGACCTGCTGGGTTGACTGCAAGAGGCTCACATGAACTGAACCTGGAAGGGAACTGCAGATTGTACAGTAAGATTCAGGTTTCTAGTTTATATGAGCTGTCACCCATGCTTGAGTGAGTTTTGGCTATGCAGCTGTTTACCATGTAAGCTCTCATCCTCTATTTCTGTAAGTAACCCTGATAAAACTCATTTGTTCACCAAACTGGACTTTAGTGGTATCCAAACTTTGATCTGTGGTTAGTTCCTTACCTGGGTGTGGAGACAATTTTTCAAACCTCCCAGGAATAACATCACACAAAAATCCAGTCTCAAAGTTAGGGATTTAGCTCAGTGGTAGAGCGCTTGCCTAGCAAGCACAAGGCCCTGGGTTTGATCCTCAGCTCAAAAAAAAAAAAAAACCAAAGACTGAAAAAATCCAGTCTCCTCATTTTCAGTTACAAGTAATTCTAGTTCTCCCATTATTTAGACATTTTAATAAGATTTTTAAAATATGTTTTAAGTCATTTTATAAAGTTTAAATTTAATTCCTCTAGTCATTTAACACATCCTGTTTATTTGTGGACAATGTTCTAGCTCTCCTTAAAGCCTTTCAGATAACAAAGAGGGGTACCCAGTAATGGATGTCTTCTCTAACTAAGGTTCAACTTCAAATATTGACATAATTTGTCAAATTTATTGTAATATATACTTATGTGGTGTGTACTTTTCTTTCTTTCAGCTTATCAAGAAAAAAAATCTGAGAAAGCCTCTTTACTATGTTCTAGGCATAGAAGAGACATTTTAGAAGTTGCTACAATTCTCTTCTTATGTTCTCAGTTTGATCAGATGTCAGTTGCATAACCATCCTCTATTGGAATGCCTTTGTGTTCTCCATTAGAACACCTTCCTGTAAAAATCAAACCATACAAAAGAAAATGTTTTAGAGTTATTCTTTTCTTTTACCTCAAAAATTTACTAAGACTGAAAAATTTGATACTTAGCAAACACGTTATTTTATTATTTTAAGTTAATATTCTTTTAAACTATGATAAAATGGTAAACCTTTTCAAGATAGTATTAATTTCAGTAACTGACCATAAAATACAATTTCCTAAGGAAGATTATATAAACATTCCATTCAGAATATGTATTTGTCAAGTGCAGTAACCATTTGGCTTTAAAGAAAGCCTTGTCAGAGTTTCCAATAGTGAGAAATGGAGACTTACCAATGACAAGAAGTCAAGGTAAACGTGAAAAATACATTTTTAGATGGAAAGTCTATGATGCATATAAAGAAGACAAGGTAATTCAATCTCAAGCATTAAAAGAGGAAAGGAGAATTTTGTATTGGATTTATATGAAAATAGTTTGTTATGACTCTTGATAGTTTGTTATGACTTTTGTAATTCTTAGTCAGTGTCAGTTATATGAATACTTAAATCTTAAACAGTAAGAAATGGATGCAGTCAAGGTGACTTGTTATTGTCTATCTCTTCTTTCCAGTTAATGCATAAAGTAATACTAATTTAAATGAATATAACAAATATCTTAGTGCTTTGGAAACTGCCAGAATTACTTTTGCATATTTTTATTCATTTGTTTCAATTTATGGGCCTCAACCCATGGCCTCTGAGTACATGTGCATGATAAAATTATCAGAAAACAAATTATAAACAGTAATCACTGACCTCCTTCACAGCCACTGAACTTTACCAATGGCCTGACCCAAGATCCCAGGCCTAAAGGCCAATAGTCTCGTACTCTGTCAGTTCCTAAGCCACATAAATTTCTAAATACAATTCCTTACAAAACCTGCCAACCCTTGGTTTAAAAGCTGGACCACATTAACTGACTGCTGTCTGCCAAAGCCGTATAGGAATTTTAATTGTGAGATATAGAAGCAAAATCTATTAAAATCATTTTTTCAAAACCAGTCTCTAAGTGGAACTGACTGTATTTAATTTACATTAACAAATACAATTGAATAGTTAAGAATCTCTGTTCTTAAAGTAAATTCATTTTAAGGAAGATGGTGCCATTTCAATAAATGCCTTCATTTGAACTAATCAAACTCATCACGGTTGTCTTAAAGGCTAGAATCAATTCAGAATTTCACATCTACTATATGTCCTACAATTTAAATTAGTGACTGAAATTTGGATAAATTCAAAGTTGTTAATTAAAATATTGCATTAAAAAGCATACTAGCCTTTATCTATAGTATTTAATAATTATAGATACATAGATATAACATGTAATATATATGGCTATTTTTCTCTGTGTGGTTAAGAACTCTATCACATCTATCAATGTTATTTAAATGTGTTAGAACATTCATCTAAGACCTCAGTCTCAACAAATACTGAAGGAAAAGACCATGGGATGAGCAACCATGTTGCACAGGCAGAAAACATGGAGAAGTAGCAACACAGGAAAAAAAATGAAGTTTTTATTGAAAACTCTTCAAATAAATAGAAGAACTCAAAAAATCAAGGCAAACAAATAATGAAGCTGTGTAAGAATTAAGCAAAGCTCACATTTTTTACCATTTCTTTTTTCCTTAAGAAAAATTTTTCATTCATTTTACACACCAATCAAAGATTCCCCTCTTCCTGATGCCCCCCCCCCAGGATTGCCCCTAGTCCACCCCTACTGCCCCCTACAAGAAGGCACAGCTTCAAAGTCACTTTTTAAGAAGACTGTGTAGGGTGTGTACTATATGCAAAAAGAACATTTGATGTATGTTAAATTCACAACTTTTTGGAATAGATGATTAAAGATATTCTATTCCAAGACAAATGTGAGAAGTACAATGCAGCTTGGTCTATCTAGAGTGTTGTATTTGGTAAAATGTTCAGAAATACTGAATGAACTTTAATGTAACACCAAAGACAGGTAATAAGGTGAAAACCCAGTACAAAGGTCTATTAAAATCTAAGATATTTAATTGAGTTTGGTCCATTAACTCATCTAGAAGTGACATATAGCATTGTCTTTCCTCTTGGTTTCACTGGACACATTGATTTCAATTTTAATCAGTGAGGCAGCTATCCATCCCCCCTGTTAATGTGAACAGTTTCTGTGTCTGCAAGCAAATTTAATATTTTAGAGTTAAGTTTTATTTGTTATAATAGTGTTTCTGTTCCCAAAATTAAGGTTTTATTATTTCAGTTAACTACTAATAAAGTGAAATAGTGTGATGATGCACGTGTATAACCTTAATACTCAGGAAACTGAGGCAAAAGAATTGTGAGTTTGAAGCTATACCTCACTACAAAGTTAACTCTGTCTATCTAAAATACAGAGGCATAGATTATAAAGAACTTAAATGGAGTTACTTCAAAACTGTTAATTTGGATCATATTCCTGATCATAATGCATAAAATTAATAAATTATCATAAAATTCAAATACTTTTATCATTATGTATTACTTTTTATTTATTAATTTATTTTTTCTCAGAATTTCATGTTATTTATTTATGTAATGTCCACCCCCTTCTCCCCTTCCAATTCCACCCATACCCCAATTAAATTTATCCCTTCTTTAATTATTATTGCTGCTCATTTGCATGTGTAAATGCATATTTATATAAGCTACTGAGTCCCTTTAGTTTTACTCATATGTAGCATTCTTAACAGTCAGCAGAATGAATGCAAGCACCAGAGGACCAGGATTCTTGCTTAGAGACAATGTCTTCTAGACATGAGTAGAAAGATGCACCTATGAAATCCCAACAGTATGATTGACTAAACAAGACCTGCATAATGACAAAAACAGTTAATGTGCCAAAGTGGACAGGGGAAATCTCACAAGGCCTCGTCCCTGGGTGAAAAGCTACCGGCAATCAATGGTTGCTGAGAAAGAGAGAGAGAGACAGAGAGTTGGTTTTCTCTAGGGACAAGTTACCTAGGTCATCCAGTCACAAGCAGGTAGTTAGCCCTAAACACGCACAAACAATTAAATGAAAATATTTTAATGGGCCATCAAAAAAACAAAACAAAACAAAAAAAACAAGACTATTTTTATTGCAAAAGTGAGGAATCAGAAAAATGGGATAGGGTGGGGTGGTAATAAATAAATAAATAAATAAATAAATAAATAAATAAATAAATAAATAAAAGAGCCTGATTGAAGAGAGGTCATTAAATTCTTGAAGTGAGGATACTAAGATTGTTTCATAGTATATATCTCATAAACTTACTTTGAACTACATACATAAAGTACAGCAATATTCTGTGTTTAAATTCTAATTGTTTACATTTAATTAAAGGAGGAAAGGCCAGGCATGGAGATGTAAGGCTATAATCCTATCACTTGCAAATGGAGGCTGGAGGCTGAGGTCCTTGTGCTAAGGGAAGCAAAAGCTAGAGTTCTTGCTCCACAGGACACTTGTACTTATCATAGTTCCAAAACAACTTTTCTAGAGAGACCTCACTGAGTCCCAATGTCATTAGAAACCTCTGAATACAAACTTAAGCAAGCTGGAATACTTGGATAGAAAAGGTTGGAAACATAGTGAATTATTACATTTTATTTTTGTACTGACTAAAACTCATCTCTTGTATCTAATCAAACTTAGCATGAGTGCCCTTAGAATATTGTAGAGATTTCCTCATTGTTTATGATTAGGCTTTAAGTGTTTTCTTATAAATATACCATGTTTTTATATCTAGTTAATCATCAGACCTAAGTATAAAGACATATCCTTATGAATTATAGTAACTGTATAGTAACTACTATAATTGCAATGATTTAGCAATGGAAGGTACCTTGGTGGGTTGCAGCCAAGGGTGCCAGAAAGTCACACCATGCAACAGATGTCACATGAGAGGTTTAGTGGGAATGCATGGGTGCAGAGGCAGCCTCTGGGCAAGGGTATAAGGAATGGAAGAGTGGGAAGAGAAGGTACTTGCTTTTTGTAAGGGAATATAGCATATGTACATAAGGAAAGTGCATGAGAATCATGGCGACAGGGTCACATCTTGGCTGTTGCTGATGATGTATCCTTCTGTACTTTGCCTTTGAGGGCAGGCCCATAGGAATGCCTAAATGCTAACAATGATACTGAGTATAAAAACTGTGGTTGAAACTGATTCCCAAATCACCTTAATATTACATATCATCTCAATATTTTTACTGATTCAAGAAACGGTATTTAAATGCTAACTTAAAGCAATTATGAAATTTTAAAGACTTTGTTTCAGAAACTTTGTTAACTTACATAAATATAAGCAAATAATTTGAGATAAATAATAAGCAAAGTAAAATATTTAATAAAATAATTTTATTATATAGATATTATGGTTATGTTTTAAGATGATAAATTTGCATTAAATTTGTTGAATTGCTTTGAGTATACTTCAGTATTATTGATTCTTCTAATCCATAAGACTAAATGTCTTTTGAATTTTTGTGCCTTCTTCTATGGCTTCCACTAACATTTTATGATTTTCATTTTCAGTATCTTTTATGTGTAGTTGTAACTATCCATATATATATATATATAATGAACCTAGTATAAATGGGATAGCTTTCTTATTTTCTACTTTGAGCAATTTGCCATTATAATATAATAAATCTTTTAATTCTTTATATATAGATTTTATATCATGTAACTTTACTGCGTTTATTTAGTCCTAATAGTTTTGTGGGAAGAACTATGCCATGTCATCTGTAAGCAGATATATACCTATATTATAACATATAACTATTATTACATATTGTAGTATGTAATTATTATATATTATAATGTTGCTATATTATAATTATTGTATAATTATTATAGGTAATTTATTATAATTAATATTATTTAAAATAATTTTAAAATATAAATATATAATATAAAAGATTGATTTTATAACTTCCAACATTAAAACAAATATATACTATTATTGTAAATAAATATATTATAACACAAGTATTATGTTATAATAATTATATATTCCTAAGTATAGAACTATAACCTTCTCAGTCAGTAAAATGCTCCTTGTATGTGCATTTCTAGTGGGGAAAGTTATATTATTGATATAGTTTCATGACTTGTTAATACTCTGGTTAGCCTTTCTGCTTCCTTATATGGGCTTCATAAGGTATGTGTATCCAAGAATTTATCTGTTTCTTGAAATTATAAAATTGTTTGCATATGGCTTTTCATGATTCAAAAGATCTTTTAGGAGTTCTGTGGTGCTAGTCGGTAATATTTTTCTTTTCATCTCTGATTTCATTTGACCCCCTTCTCCGCTTTTTTGAACAATCAAACAACTACTTGCAAAATTTTAATTTAATGATACAGTGTATTAGTTACATTTCCTGATGCTATGTTAAAACATCCTGAAAATATAAATTAAGGAAGAAAGTGTTGATTTTGTTTCACAATTCAAAGTTATAGTCCCATATAATAGAGAAGTCAAGGCAACTGGTTACATTGCATCCACTGTGTAGAGGCAGAGAGTTATGAATGCTTGTACTCCACTCATTTTCTCCTCTCTTTACAGTCCAGAAACCTAATCCAAGGGATGGCTTCACCCAGATTGGGCAGGTCTTCTAACCTCAATAAAAACTAATCTAGATAATCCCTCACAGGCATCTTAAAATGTTCATCCCCTAGGTGACTGTAGATCTCTTCAAAATGACAATTGAAGTTAACCATTACATAGAAGTACAATAAAAATATAAAGATGGAAAATATCAAATAAATGTCAGACAGAATAAGCATCATAAAAATATACTTTTGTGCCAAACATAATAGCACATGTCTGTAATCCCAGCATTTGGGAGGCTGAGACAAGAAGATTTTCATAAGTTTGAGTCTAGCTGGGGCCAGCAGAGGTGACAGAAAAGACCCAGTCTCTTTAAAACCTTTAATAACAAATGATAATATTGTGACCCTAAATAGAGACTTCATTTAATGATTAAAGAACAAATTAACCAAATGTAACAGTCCAGATTGTAAATGAATTGTAGCACAGAGCCACAAAACATGAGAAGCAAACCTTATAAAAATAATAATAATTGCTGTGCTGTGGTGGTCCACACCTTTAATTTCAGCACTGGGGAGGCAGAGGCAGGCGGATCTCCATGAGTTTGAGGCCAGCCTGGTCTACAAAGTGAGTTTCAGGACAGACAAGACTGTTACACAGAGAAATCCCATCTAGAAAAATCAATAATAATAATAATAATAATAATAATAATAATAATAATAATAATAAAAAACAACCTGGGAGAGGTCTCAGTGGATAAAACACATGCCATGTGAATAAGGATCAGAGCTGCAATTGAATCCCCAGCACCCACATAAATGCTGGGGACAATCCACAATAATCCCCGTACTCAGGAAACAGAGATAAAGGATCCCCAGGCAAGTTGGCCAGTGGGACTAGATGAACTAGCAAGCTCTAGGTACAACTGAAAGACTGAATTGCTATATAAAGTACAGAATGATTAATGAGACCCAGTGTCAATCTCAGGTCCCCTCCACACAGGGACACACATGTACAAAAGCACCTTTGCACACCTGTGCCTATACAAACACATAAGCGTGCGTGTACACACATGCCATGTACACATACAAAAAATGGTAGGAGAAAAGTTAATAGGAGAAATATATAGCCCCATAATCAACACACACACACACACACACACACACACACACACACACACACCACACTTGTACAGCTGTCACCCATAAGCAATAACCAGAAGGGTGACTGGACAGGAAGATCAACAAAAATAAAGACTTAAAAAATAGTATCAACTGTCTTGCTCATGTACTTACAAATTATGACACCAAGACAACACAAAGAAGGACGTCAAATCCACCTGACATTTACCAACAGAGAGTATCTATAAAAATAAGCTATAACAAAGTCAAATAAGACAAAATATGCTAAGTACACTCTCTGACTCTAACAAAACTGAATTAGAAATCAGTAACGGACAGACAGGTGGCGAATTCCCAAATTCTAGAAATTAACAACACATTTCTAAATTACCCACAAGTCACAAAAAGTTGTTCCCAAGAGAAATTACAAAATATTTTGAAGGGAATGAAGAGGAAAGTACAACAAAACAAAAATTTGTAGAACACAGTGGTAGACGTACTGAATGAAAAATTTTAAACAATGCCTACATTTAAAAAACAGTGTAAAAATCAACACATTGAGCTGCTACCTTTAATAAATAAACATGCAATCAATTTACATTCACACTAATGAGACAGCAGCAGTGGAAGGGCATGAACTCCATTTGGCTGCAATAGAGGGATATTGAAATGGATAATACTACTACATATGGTTCTTTTTCCATAACTGTGACAGCTTGGATTAAAGCAACTAAATACTTGAAAAATATTGATAATCAAAATTTACTTCAAAAGATATCATGCCTAGAGAGTTGTCAAGTTTAAAACATACATCACAAGTAGGAGCATTCTGACTATAGCAAAAGCAAAAATAACCCAGACATGGAAAGTTTCATTGTTATGATTTACCAAACACTTAATGGGGGAGAAGGGAGCAATTATTTACAAACTCTTCCTGCAAACCCAAGAAAAGGAATGTTTGAAAATCTTTTCATGGTGCCAGATGGGACACTTTATACCTGTATGACATCATTTCAGAGGTTGAGGCAACGGGATCTTGTAACTTCAAGGCTTGATGATTGATATTGCTCTGTATGCTGTGAATGTGTTGCTCTGATTAGTTGATAGATAAAATGCTGATTGGCCAGTAGCCAAGCAGAAAGTATAGGTGGGATAAGCAGATAAGGAGAATTCTGGGAGAGGAAGGCTGAGTCAGGGAAGACACCAGCCCACCATCCAGGGAGCAGCATGTAATGGCACACAGGTAATGCCATGGAACATATGGTGACATATAAATTAACAGAAATGGGCTGGGTTTAAATGTTAGAGCTAGTCAGTGGTAGGCCTGAGCTAATGGTCAAGCTGTTTTTATTAATATAAGCTTCTGAGAGATTATTTTATAAGCAGATACAGGGTCTGTGGGGTTGGGCAAGACCAGAGAAATTTCAGTTACAAAGGCTATCATGCACTGAGTCTGCATGAAGACAAAATAAAATCATATGAAATCAGCATAACTTTGATACCAATTCTAGGCAGAGATTTTCCAAGAAAAAAAAAAGTACCACCAAGGCACACAGATACAGATTTCACCAAAAAATAAGTATTAAAAAATAATAAAGTAACAATTAATGAACACAATAGCTCTGAATTTGAAGAAGAGGAAGGGAAGGTATATGGGAGGGTTTGGAGGGTGGAAACATCAAGAGGGAAATGTAATTATATTATAGTCTCATAAATAAAAACGTTAAAGAATTACCAAATAATGTCTAATAATAAAGATGGTCTCCAACTTTGGATATGATTTTATATCACAATAGTAAGAAAGCAAAAAGTTTTGAATATATTCCACTGTTGGCTCCAATGGTAAAATTTAGTGTCAAAGTTATGCCACATAAGTAATATATTGTTGACATGTAGCCTCAGTCCCTGAATTTTGAATATTCATTATTTCTTGGGCTTATGACATGTATCAGAGTACTCTCTTGCTGTGGTTAATAACAGTATTTAGAATGATCTAGGAGACAAGCTTCCAGGCAGTTATGAAGAATTATTTAGATTAGAATAATGACATAGTCAAATTAACCTCAACTGTATTGGCATCCTTTCTTGGGTTTGGGTTCTGGATGGAATAAAAAGGATAAAATGAAATGAACAATAGCATCTATTTCACTCTGCTCTGCATCCTGTGTACAATGCAATATGACTCATTTTCTCATACACATGTTGCTGTGATATCCTCACCATAATTGGCACCCAATTTTTGACAACACAGCTGAAAACACACACTGGAGAAAAAAGCTTCATCAACAAACATGCTAGTCAAGCTGGGTGGTTGCAAGTAGAAGAATGAAAATAGATCTGTATCTACCACCCTGCATAAACACCACTCTAAATGGATCAAAGACTCCCACATAAGACCAGATACACTGAATCTGACAGAATGGAAAGTAAGGCATAGGCTTGAACTTACTGACACGGGAAAAAACTTGGGATTTTAAAATTAGGAAATAAAAATCATGTATGAAAATAAGGTCTGTTGAAACCACAGATGGTTCAGAGGGTTAAAGCACTTGTCCCCAAGCTCTAATTATATTTCTGGTTCCCCCATGGTAGGAGAATACTCCAAATTGTCCTTTTACCTCCATACATGTGTTATTACATACAGACATGCTCATACACACACACATACACACACACACACACACACAGAGAGAGAGAGAGAGAGAGAGAGAGAGAGAGAGAGAGAGAGAGAGAGAGAGAGAGGCAGAGACACACAGAGAGAGACAGAGGGAGAGAAGAGATAGAATAATAAATAAAAATAAATGTACTCTTCTTTTCCCACCAAGACCAGCTCTACAGAACTACATTATTCATAAATTTTGGAAAATTAATTGTCTTTTAAATCTATTAATGTGAAAGGATATCTGTAGTGTTATACTAGTGACAACAGACATCTATTGCATGCAACAATTAATGTCACACCAATCCCTATGATGTCTACTATAGCTGCAGAGTATAAACATCCATTCTTCAAACAGAACCAAAAGGAGGATTATATAACTGTTTATAAAAGGAAGGAAGTCTTTTGGCAGGGACAGTGGAGGGATTGGTTATGTTTTCACATTTCTTACAGATGGGCTCTCTTTCCTCAAACACATGTCTCTCTCCTAGGTTCTGGGAAAAAATTGGGTCCTCAGTAATTTTAAATTAGTGGATGAATGATTTTTCCATTAAGCATTTCACAAGGAAATAAAACTATAGAAGGACAATAAATGATGTCTTATACCTGTGCTTCCTAATTTTGTGATTATAGTGCTGACCTTGTAGAAAAAAATTCAATAAATAGTATTTGTGGCTTTACTAAAAAATAAATAAATGTAATTTAAAATTTTAATGAAAATTATGGCTGTCATAATCCCTTTTACACTCCAATATGAGGGACACATACAGCTATGAGACAAGTGACAGCCTCATCTCAGCTTCTAAAATGCTATTTTCCATTAGACATTCTAATTGCTATTGCCTCTTATATAAGAAGCTGACTCCAGGACTCAGGAATAGAAACAAATAAATATACTTTACTGTGATCTACTTTAGAAAAGTACAGGGCCAAACCAAAAGTACACAAGCTGTACTTAAGAATGCACCACTGAAGAAATATGACCATACAGGTTAAAACAGTAAAATAAGCAATTAATTAGCAGAATGCAACCCAATTTAGAGAATAACAATAGACATTCCAGTGGAGAAATGAAGGGAAGCCCAGGAGGCATCAACCCTACACAAAAACTGTAGGTACCTAAGGATGGCTGAGAGAGGCAGAAGTAGTCTTCCTCAGAGGAAACCATACCAAATGGTTAGCCAATCCCAAGTGGTCAGCCCTGAAAGCATATATACAAGTAACATTATGCAGACTGAGAAGGTTATACATATATATTTGGAGATGCACATTCATATATATATATGTGTGTGTGTGTGTGTGTGTGTGTGTGTGTGTGTGTATGAAAACAACAAGAATTTATTTTAAAAAGGCTATCAGAGTAGGGATGGGCATCTGGGAGGGTTTGGAGGAAAGAAATGGAAGAAAGAAAGAAAGAAAGAAAGAAATAACATAAGTATGCTGTAATCTCAAAAAGTAAAATAATACTTATAAAGAATTCCTTGTCTCTCCAATACAAATAAATAGAAAACTCTGTAGGTTCTCAAAATCGTATTTCTTTTAGTAGGCAACATTTGCTCCTTCATGCTTGTGAAACTGGGATTTATTTAATTTTAATACACTTTTTCAGTGTTATACTTAAATGAATTAATTTTATAATGTTATCTGATGTTTTCATGTATGAATATGTTATATAATGATCAAGTATAGGTAAACAAACATAACTCCTTAAAGACCATCTCTTTATGGTGAAAATATTAAAATAAACCTTTATTATGTATTTTAAAATAGTACACTACCATTACCTTATTACATAATAAATCACCAAATGTCTCACTTTCTCTAACTGAGGTGTAGTACCCATCCATCGGTTCCTTCAACTCTCCCTGCTACTGAATGTTTGTGGCAGCTTGTAGCTTCCATCTCTTGTCTTCTAGAAAAGCAACCATTTTGGTTCTACACATGAGAGAGTTACTCAATTATGTGTGTTTCCCTCATTTTAGATTTTAGTTAACATAGTGATATCCATGTTTGTCCATGTTGTTGAAATAGCAATATTATGGGATTTTATTTTTGGCCTGGTTGTTTTCTTTATCAATATGTAGCTGATTATTTTCATTTCCTGGCAAATATAAATGATACTGTAACCAAAGTAGAGTATTGATGTCTTTTGACATGTTGATAAATTTCCTATGGTGGGTAAATACCCAGTAGGTGAATTGCTGGATCATGTAGTAATTCTATTTAGAATTTTGGAGGGAATGTCCATACTCTTTTTTCACAATGGTTGTATAAAAATAGAAATGTCTGACAATTGACTTGGAAGGCTAAAATATATACCACTGTGAATTATATACAGTGTGAACTTAATAAATATCAATGGAATCTAAGTATGAAAAATGGAAGAGCAAATAGTTTTACTCTTATTTAATTATCTTATTTTCAGCACAATATGCTCTTATGAAATTTTAAAGAAACATTGAAAGGATTTATCTAGTATACGTGTTTGTATCATTTTGGGGGGCAGCGATTACCTAGTCAACCATATGAAAGAACTACTCCCCAAACAATATCTTTCTTTTTTCTGTTGCTTTTTATGATAGAGTTCCCAAATATTTCACAAGGGAATCCCATACAGAGAAAATGAGACATACACACTGCCAGAAATGGGACACCAGGGAGTCTACTAGGATATTAATACACGGGAGTTACAGTAAATTAAACTAAATGAAGAGCTGTCACACAGGTGCCTTGCCTATTGATTGCATATGAGCAACTCAGGATGAACTGCCAACTCTCACCTACTCCACTCAGCCTCAGACTGGGGAAGCAGACATTTTTGCATCTTGTTGAAGTAGCAATTGAAACCCCAAACTTGCTGTCCTGCAATTTTTGTCCCTAATATGTTCCCAAACACAGAATATCCATCACTTACTAGTGATTCTTCTGTTCATACATCAGGCTCTCAAAGTTGTATGATAGCCTCACCCCTTTATACCTCTGGATGCTAAAAGAAAAAATGGTTGCTATATTTTTCTGGATCTAATTTACAACTATTATTTTTTTTCCTTTATAATCTTATTTCTCTGCCTCCAACAATTTCCAAACAATTACATTTTACTCTTAAATAAAAAATGTGATTTAACATGCCCTTTCAGAAATATAAATGACAATAAACTACTAAGGAGCATTTATTAACCTGGTTACCCAGTGCCAGCCAAAGCACTGCTGCACTAAATGTGTATTTCTGCAAGTCTTCTTCTCTCTGCTAACTGACCTTTTACATCCCAGTAAGAAGTGATTGGTTTCATCTGTTAACTTTCAAGTCAACATCATAACTTCACCTTCTTTTACCAAATATTTTATTCCATTTGAGGTATGTAAGAGTAGATACTATATTTGGGAAATAAAAATAGCTGGATTCCTATACCATATGAAACCTCACAGCTTTGCATGTTACCTAGACTCTTATTTTCTCATATAACATAAATATGTTATATTCTTACAGAACATAAAAATGGAAGAATGGAAAGTTTTCTGAATTTTTTGGATACATTTAGAACCAAATTCTAAGCTTAAGTTTGATAAAGCAAACTCCTCAGTTATTAAGCAAGTAATAATATCTCTATAATTGGAATTTAAGATGAGAATGTGAAGCTAGGTGTCCTAGTCAGGTTGCTAATGACCAATCCTATGAGAGTTATTTGCCGTTTCAGAGGTTTAATCCATTATCATCATGTTAGGAAACATGGTGGCATGAAGGCAAACATGGTGCTGGAGAAGTAGCTGAGAGTTCTATATCTAGATCTGCAGGCAGCAGGACAACAATGACACTGGGCCTGATTTGGGCTTTTGAACTCAAAGCCTACCCACTAGTGGCATGCTTCCTCCCACAAGGCCATGACTACCCTAACAAGGACATACCTCCTAATCCTTCTTAATTAGTGCTACTTCCTAATGACTAAGCATTCAAATATATGAGCTTATGGAAGCCATTCTTATTTAAACCACCACTTTCCATTCCCTGGCCTCTTCGGGCTTGTAGCCATATCATAATGTGAAAATGCATTCAGTCCAACTAAAAACTTCCCATAGTCTGTAACAGTCTCAACCCTGTTCCAAGTCTCTTCTGAGACTCATGGCATTCTCTTAACTGTAACTACCTCTAAAATCAAAATAAAATAAGATCACATACTTCCAACATACAATGGCACAGAATATGCATTCCCATCCCAAAAGGAAGAAAAGGGAAAATAGTGAGGAAATACTAGACCAAAGAAAGACAGAAATCAGCTGGGCAAAATCTAAACTCTGCATCTTCATATCTGATGTCAAAGTACTCTTCAGATCTCCATTTCCTCTAGGCTCTCAGAAGTTTGACTGCAGTAAACTTCTCTCTCTAGGACTGGTTCCACAGCTTGTTAATACTTTTCCTTAGCAAGTATTCCACAGCTCTATTGGGGTCTCCAAGGCTATCCAGGCTTCCACCTTTACTTCTTCACACAATGGCTTCTCTGGGCCTCCATTTGGGAACACCTCTGACACACACCTGTCCTCACTGGCTTTCCTTAGCTGTGCAGGAAGACTCTATAATCCCTTTCTTTCATCCTTTACTCTACACCAGAACCATGTGGCTAACACTGTGAAGTTCTGCTGTGTACTGGGCCTGGAATGTGGCCCCCCTTGTTTAATTAAATACGTATCAGCTTTCTATTGTGGATGATGTCCTTCACTGCTTATGCTTTTCTTTAATTCCTTTTTATAAGTTGGAAGGTTAGCTGGGTAGGGTCTTTCTCTGAAGGAACAACTCCCTTTAAGCCATTTAGCATCAGACTTTTCTTTAAACTTTTTAGCTCTTGAGCACTGGATTGAGCTCTAACACTATATTTCCTGATGCTCCTTTTCTTCTCAAAGTGTACATTTTGTATCTGTCCTTGCCCATGTTGCTCCTTTTAAGTATAGATCTGCATAAGAGGAACCACTAATCACCACACAACAGAGTCAATACTAGGCTGCCTTGAAATCTTCTCCACTATCAACATTAATAGAAAATTCTTCAACTTAGCCTCAGGCAGATTTTTTTTGAACAAGGACAAAAAACCCACATTCTTCACCAAAATATCACATGAATTGTCTTTAGGCCAGTAATTAATATTCTTCTTCTCCTCTGAAACCCCTTGAGGAAGGCCATGATAATACATATTGCTGTCAGTACCACTGCCTTCCATAGTCCTTTGAATATGGCTCATTAAGCCCAGCTTAAAGCATTCAACTGCTTTCCTAATCCAAAATCCCAAAGTATGCATTCTGCAAGTAAGCAGTATTGTCAGGCCTAGCACACCAATACCCCACACTTGATACTAACTTCAGTCTTAGGCAGATCTTATAAAGGAAAGCATTTAATTGGGCTTGCTTACAGTTTCAGAGGTTTCATCCATTTTCATCATCGTGGAGAGCATGGAGGCACATAGGCAGACATGGACAAGAGACATAGCTAAGAGTGTTACACTGGGTTTCCAATGCAACAGAAACAGAGCAGCACTGGGCCTGACTGGGGTTTTGAAACCTCAAAGCCCCATGCCCAATGGCATACCTATTCTAACAAGCCACACTAACTAATCTTTCTCAAATAGGGCCGTTCCCGGATGACTAAATACTCTAATACATGTCCATGGCAGCCAATCTTATTCATCACCATACTAGACAATCTAAAATTCTAAGCATGAATAAAATATGAACTATGTTCACTTAAGTAACATGAAAATAAAGTACTTGTTCAAAAAACTCTCAGTTAAATCTGGAGTCCAGTTATTAACTTCCCCATCCTCCCTATTATGTAGGAGATACATCTTCAGAAACTTTTCAGATTTACAGTGGGACTCATTTCCTCTAACACCACTATAGGCAAGGCTAAATTTTCACTTGCTTTGGAAGTTCTAGGAACACATCTTTGCCCACTGAAATGTCTCAGCTACACACTAGAGTTTTCATTTTTAATATTTCCTTACTTGGATGTAGTTATGTATCTCTGAGCATGGAACAATCAGAATGGCTCTCAGAGATGAAATAGCTTTTGAGAAGGAATTTGGTGGCATGAACTTTAATCCGAAGGTAAAAGGCATAGCAAACTGAGAGGATAAAATATATTTTCTTGATGTCAGTCTGCTAGTGCTACTGTACAAGATGATACAGACTGCATGAGTAAAAAAATCAAAAATTAATTTTCTCAGTTTCAGAGGCTGGAATTTCAATACCAAAGTGGAGCACATCTGATCTCCTCACACAGGACTCTAAAATTCACATACACTGGCTTCTCATGGCATCCATATACAGCTGTTCTCTGCATGCATGTGGCTCTGGTGGATCTTCATTCATAAGGACACTGGTCCTATTGGACAGGAGTTTATTTAATTTTAATTACCTCTCTGTGGTGGTTTGAATAGGTATGACTCCCATAGACTCTAGACTGGTGTGTTTGAATACTTTGTCGTAGGGAGTGACATTATTAGGAGGTGTGTCTATTAGAGTAGGTGTGGCCCTGTTGGAGAAAGTGTATCCCTGTGGGGGTGGGCTTTATGTTCTTTGCTCAAGCTATGGTCAGAGTAGCACACAGACTGCTTCTGCTACCTGTGGATCAACACATAGAACTCTCAGCTCCTTCTCCAGTATCATGTCTGCCTGCATGCTGCCCTTAAGATAATGGATTAAAATTCTGAAACTGTAAGGCAGCTCCAGTTAAATGTTTTCCTTTATAAGAGTTGCAGGTGTCACAGTGTTTCGTCACAGCAATAGAAACCCTAATGGAGACACTTGTAAAGGTTCTATACCCCAAAACAAGTCACAATGAGGATTCTAATTATCACATACACATTTAGTCCACAGCACTTCTCTCTTAGGAACTACTCCTTAGTTGTTCCAAGGGATTCTATGAGAGGTTATACATAGGTAACAAACTACCAGCCTCAAGCAGTGTACCCATTCAATGACATGTTGGAATATTTCTTTCTTCAGCAGTTCTTCTTGCTTGTGCAATCTTAAGGTAGGAGTAGAGATTGTAAATCTGATAAGTCTTAGGAACTTCTGGGACTTATGAATTACTAACTCACTGAATTCTCACTAGTCTTTCTTGAGGATGGAATGTTCCAACTCAAAGGAAATTGTTGCACAACACTGAACAAATGACATTGAATGGCATTGCTACTTTGCCTACGTCATTATTGCTTAAAGTTTCTTGCATATTTAATCAGTCCAATGGCAACTAATATATAAGAAAAGCCTCACTAATAGAATAAATTTTATTCTTTTCGTGAAATGTGAATTTCATCTTTTCCTATGTAATTTAATTTTATATAGTCACATATTTTAATAGATCTTATTTTGTGAAGACTTAACTTACAAATTCAACATCATTTATGAAATGATAGGTAATTAAAATATACCTTAGTAATAACCTAGCACTTTTTAGGAGGAACCCTTTTGCTACTTTATTTACATTGGCTCAATTTAATTGATTTATAATACTTTAAATATTGTTTCCATTTTCGAGAAGAAGCACGAAAAGATGGTTTGTGCCAGATCACTCTATACTGTATTATACATATACATATACTGTATTATTATACTGTTTATTATTTTCTTCTCTTTTACCTGTACTTTCAGTTCGTAACTAAATCTGAATGAGATCCATCTATGTTGAGTGAATCTACCTTTGGCAAACTCTGTCTATCTTCAAGAGCTTAAACCCATCTCAGACTCTCACCACTAGTACAGCACCCCACCAATGTGTCTCTCATGCATGTGTTATTAGCTGTTTAGGATGTTTTGTTAGTCTTTGATGCATTATAGCATGCAGGATCCATGTTAAAAATAGTCAAACTAATATGAAATTATTGCTGGGATGATGAATGGTATCTTAAGTTACTTTAGTATCACTGTGAAAAGGCACTATGACCAGGACAACTCATAGAGGAAAGAGTTTATTTGGGGTTTAAGGTTTCGGAGGATGAGAGTTCATGATATCAGAGAGGAGGTAGCAGACAGAGGGAGCCTGGAGTAGCAACTGAGAGCTCACATCGTAACCACAAGTCAGAGACAGAGAGTGCTAACTTATAGTGGAAATTAATGAGGCAATTCCACGTAGTTTATCTGATAGTCAAAAGATGTTTATTGGGTTGGGGATTTAGCTCAGTGGTAGAGCGCTTGCCTAGCAAGTGCAAGGCCCTGGGTTCAATCCTCAGCTAAAAAACAAAAAAACAAAAAAACAAAAAAAAACCACACACACATGTTTATTTTGGGTAAACTTACAGCAAGCAAAGGCATCATCGGTTATGGGAACTAGGAGAAGTGAGGTACAGTCCAATGTGGTTCTCTAGAGAACTTTAACTTGGTCTGCAGCCCAGCATCCAGGCCAAGGGAGAGCAAGCATAGGCATCTTAGGTCTTAAGGGGTCCCTGTCTTGGCCACGCCCTGCGAAGGTCAGGTACTTAGCAGTTACCTGCTGCCTACTAGGTGCAGTGCTTCAGGGGTGAAGCACAGACAACCACCCCTACACTAACTCAAAATGGTCCAAGCACATTTGAAACCTCAAAGCCTTTCCCAAGTGACATACTTCTTCTAGCCAGGTTACACCTTCTAATCATCCTAAACAGCCACCAAATGAGGACTGAATATTCAAATATCTGAGACTCATGGTAGGGGTAGGAAGAGGATGCATCTCATTGAAACCACTACAGATACAGCTCTCAAATGGAGGGATGAAGGGAAAAAATAAGTTTATATGTAAAATACTATATTGCTATATACCTTGGGTCTGTTACTGTGAGTAACAAAAGAGAGCAGGGTCTGAAAGTATGGCAGGATGTCCCAAGGAACTCCAGTTACTGCAGTTTCCAAACTGAATATAAACCAAAGTACACAAAGCCAAACCAACCAAAAAGGAAAAAACAACAAAAATGCAGACCAAGACCACACCTAACACTCATGCATTGAATGAAATCAAAGCACAGTGAGCCATGTCTGACCCCATTTACTGCCTGAAGAGTTTCTATGTCACCATTTTAGGAAAATAACCAAACACAAAGGTAATGCACAACTACAAACTAAAGAAACATAGCCCAGAATCTTGGAGAGCCAAAGTAAGCAAAAACCATGGGCAGGAAGTTCCAGAAAAGGGCAGTGAGGCTGACATTCTTGGCTTTGCCCTAGCATGTGAAGAACCTCCCCAGAAGCCAGGGACATAAAAGAGAACAGAGAGTGTGAAGTGATGATTCCATCCTGAATGGGGCCACAAGTGTTTCATTTCCACTCTACATGAAGTAGAAACAGAGAGCACTGAAAAGAAAACGGACAAATCTAGGAAATGTGGTTGATATATTGTGCACCCCAATAAACTTATCTGGGGTCAGAGAACAGAACAGCCACTAGATACAGAAACCAGAAAATGGTGGCACTCACACCTTTAAGCCTAGCATTCAGAATCTGGATCTCTGTGAGTTCAAGGCCACACTGGAAACAACCAGGCGTGGTAACAAGAGCCTTTAATCCCGGGAAGTGATGGCAGGAAGCAGAAAGGTATAAAAGGTGTGAGGACCAGGAACTAGTCGGTTAAGCTTTTGCTGGTTAAGCTTTTAGGCTTTTGAGCAACAGTTCAGCTGAGATTCATTTGGATGAGGACTCAGAGACTTCCAGTCTGAGGAAACAAGAGCAGCTGAGGAAATGGCAAGGTGAGGTGCTGTGGCTTGTTCTGCTTCTCTGATCTTCCAGTCTTCACCCCAATACCTGGCTCCAGGGGTGTTCTTATTAATAAGACCATTTAAGATTCATGCTACAGAAAGGAAGTGAGTCATAGCCTTAGAGTTGAAATACATCTATCTGTGCATTTGTCTCTGTCAAATTAAAGAAGCTGAGAATTGTGAGATTATAGATCCCACACATTCCTATCAGGAGACACAAGGCCATTACCTGGGCTCAGCAAATGTTCAGTTGCTGGTTGTGAAGAATCTAAGTGATTATTTACAAACAAAACTTATCAGCCAACAATACTAAACATTTCAGAAGTAAAATACAGAAAGACAAAAAGGGTATGAGAATGAAAACCAAATCAAATAGGATAGCCAAGGAGAATTGAAAACAATTATAATACCTGCTAAAGTAACTTACAAAACAGATACATAAAAAAATAAGAGTTTTTAAAATGCTTCAAGATTTCCTGGAAATTATACAAAGTTGTGAAGCTTCTTATAAATAATAGTAAAGATGAACATTGAGTATCATCAAAGACAAAGCTAATGAACTAGAATATAAAGAAAAAGCATTTTTAAAATGCTACCCCCAAAACTCAGGAGTCATGATTGAAAATGGGCAAAAACATTGTAAGAGCTAGAGGTAGTGGACATCTGTAGCAAAACAGTATTTGTTACACAAATGAAGTCTAAATGGCTGTGACTTCATGAACAATGCTTCCGAATGACTGAACCAGCATGGACTGAGAGTGGCTTTGATGTCCTAGATTAGGAGCTATTGACAAATAATGCACATAAGGGGAGGAAGAGTCCATTTTCTTCAGGAATGGAAGCCTTGACAGGCTCCATTGCACATAGCAGCAGCACTCAGTGTGTTCAGTGGGTTGAAAACAGAGCACTTGAAGTTCAGAAGGAAAAGTGGTAGAAGGGATGGGGAAGAATTGGAGGGGAGGAAAGGAGGGGAATTGATCCAAACTGTTGCATGCATGTACGAAATTCTCATAAAACACAGGAAAGTTAAAAAAAAAAAAAAGAAAGAAAGAATGGGGATAAATATAAATGGAAGAAAATGGTTAAAAGACACAAACAGATAAATCACAGAAATTTGAAAGTAAAATACAGTAAAAGTAAAATGTAGGAAAGCCAGAAAAAGGAATGAGGATGAATATAAATGGTAGAGGAGTTGTAAGAGGACATAAACAAGTAAATCCCAGAAAATTTAAAGAAAACATCAAGAAAAAATATACAAGGTGAAATTCCAAGCAGGAGATTAGTTGTAGCAGAAGAAACATTAGGGAAACAAAGAGTGTCCTTTTGAAAAAGGACATTGCTCAAATTGAAATAATGCAAAAACAAAGCAAAAAGGTTCACCCACATTTAGGAAAACAACTGAAAGGCTGTCTCTTAGGAAGCACATTTTGCTAATATCTAAGAAAAGAGAGAATTAAAACAAACAACACATTAAAAACTCTCAGAAATGAAAGAAAACCCACAAATGAGGAGGACTGGAGTGCCTGCACATCTGATACATACAACAGCTCACAAAGACCTGGGACCACTATAGTGAGTCTCATGCCATTTTCTTGCCACCACAGGCACCAGGAGTGTGTGTGGTGGTGCACAGACAAACATGCAAACAAAACACTCATATACATCAAAGAAAAATAAATCTTAAAAAGAAACAACATAATGCACTAACACTAGCTAGTTTTAAAAGTTCAGCTATGGCTACGAAATATTTCAGAGAATGTTTTTCAAGAAATACATTATATAAGTTTTTTATCAAGCAATCCATAACTCATTTTAAAATTAATTGTCTCAACAATTCCTATCTTTGTATTAATCTTCAAATACCTGTTGGGAGGGTAGGCATTGCCTTCACTTATTATATCTGAAATCACTGCACAATTACTTTAGTGAAAACACCACCTGCATTTTCTAGTACAAAAAAAAGAAAACTAAACTAAAAATGGTTTCTGTAATATAGAGAAATATCCAACTTAAACAGTGAAAAAGTGCACCATAATTTCTGCTTCACTGCAGCCACTTCTGCATTTCCCATGTCTCTCAAGCAACTGTCTTCTCAGCTAACACACTATAAAGAGCATATAAAGAAAACAGACATATGTGCACTTCTAAAGTATTGCTGAGACTCTAACATTGGCAGTGAATAGCCAATCATAGGCATAGTAGCTACAGTAGCAGACTAAGCATTCATTCCCATAGTAATAGCAAAAGAGAAGATAAAACACAGACCAGTTACAGTTAACATGGATAAGATCAACTAAAGGCTAGTAAAAGACCAAGAAATAAACTTTTCCAAAATTTGTATCTAATTGCCTTCCACTTCGGGGAATCAATAAATGTCTATAAAATTCCAGTTATAGTTCATTAAATTAAATTATATGCACATGTAACTTATAGGAAACTCTTGAAAAATGCCAAGTAGCATGTTTGTGATATTTTGTTCCATTATGTCCTACATTGCAAAGCATATTAGTAAAATCATATTTTCCTGCTTGTCTATTGTCTTAGGGTTAAATAAAATGAAATAAACTCCTTAAATAAAAGAATTAAACTGCTTGGTTAAAGTTAATTACTTAATATAAGCTGGCATAAATATTGACAAACTGGACAGTTTAAAACATGGCATTGCTTTTCTCAGTCTAGAAACATGATCTATATAAATCTAAATTGAAAACAGACCACTTTTCTTCATAGAAGAGTTGAGCTCATCAATGCATGTTGTCAACAAACCCTAAAACACTTGGTTTTTAAAGCTTGCTTTTCTCCAATATGGGAAATCCAAACTCAAAAACTTCTATTACATGTTGTGACATTATATTATATTCACTCTAATTTAGCCATTCTGCTTTACCATGCCCTGTAGTGAGCTACTACAGTCCTTGGAGAAATATAAAATTTGAAGAGATTTTTAATTCAAATAGTTCTACTGCCTATCAGAGGAATGATGGAAAGACAATGACATGTCATGCCATCTTATGACTCATACTTAAGAGCATTTGTGTCAAATACTAAAGAATGGGTAATGTATACAGATTCCCAGAATGCCAAAGAACGAAGAAAAATTACCACAAACCAAATGGTAAAAATACAGTTGTAGCCAGGCAGTGGTGGCACGAACCTTTAATCCCAGCACTCAGAAGGCAGAGGCAGGCAGATCTCTGTGAGTTTGAGGCCAGCCTGAGCTACAGAGTGAGTTCCAGGAAAAGTTCCAAAGCTACAGAGAGAAACCCTGTCTCAAAACAACAACAACAACAACAGCAACAAAAATACATTTGTAGAAAGTATCACTTTAAAAATGGTTTTTCTTCTAATATGGATAAGGAACTCAGGATATTTTTTAATGTACTTAACATTGAATAACTGTGTGATTGTTGATGATACAGTATCATATCCCACTATGGATTATGTGGATGAAAATGAGGCCAGTTTATAAATTGTGCAGTGATAGTTTTGAATTAGGACATTACAGACAAAAGAGCATAAAAGGAAAGTACAAAAAAAAGATTTTTTTCTTTTCTAGATACAGTCCTCAGAAAAGAAATATGTAAAACATTATTTGATGTATATCAACCTGTTTTAACCACTTTCCTTCATAATTTCATTTTCTTTATGTTCCCAGGTACTCAGTGTGTTCTTTTTGTTCTATATTGTTTCCAAAGCTTCAGTCTTGTCTTCTGAACTCTAAAATGGTCTACTCCACCTTTCCTCCCAATTTAGAAAGTGCTTCTCTCTGGAAAGCTGGTCTGGGTATGTAATAGGTATAAGTTAATCTTACCAAACTAAATTAATATTTCAAATTTGACTGATGATAGCAATTATCTGAGTTGCACATTAAGCATAGAAATTTTAGAGCTTCACAGGAAAAGAAAACCATAAACAAGGAGAACTGGAGTCCTGTTCACCTGCATGTCTGATACACACAATGAGTCACAATTATCTGGAACCACAGATCTAGCTGGTCTCACAACATCTTCTTGCCACCATAGTCAGCAGGCATGTATGTGGTGCAAAGACACACATGCAGGCAAAACATTCATATACATCAAATAGAAATAAATCTTAAAAAGGAGCAATACCCTGAGCCAAACCAATTATTTGATCTGTTTTAATCTCAAGATAGTTTATGTGTACATGTGTCTGTGTCATTGTGTTATACATGCTACTACTAACATGGACTTATTGCTACCACTCTAATATATAATTATATACAATAATACATGGTATAAATATATAGACTACAGAATGACACAAAATACACTATCATAATTGGACTTGAATGTCAACTTGATGCAAGATAGAGATACCTGACAGAGCAGCATCTCTTAAGAAATTGCTGAGATCAGATGTACCTGTGGGCAAGTCCATGGAAAGTTTATTTTTAATCGATACAGGAACCATGCCTGTGAGAGGGCTCTGGACTCTACAACAAGTCTACTAATCATTATCCAGAGCTTGAGTGAGGCAGAAATCAACATTCCTGCCCGCATGATTTCTGCTTCAAGATCCTGTTTTGAGTTCTTTTCCTGACATCTCTTAATGATGAACTGAGATCTGGAAGTATAAACTAATAAAGACTTTCCTCTTCAGTTTGCTTTTGTTCTGTGTGATTTATTACATCAACAGAATGAAACAAGACATGCACTATTAATTAAATGAACATTTAGATTTCATAAAAATTTGTGATATAAAATAGTACTGAGGGATGCTTTGCAAATACCCATTTTCATCTGTGACATCTTTTAGTGTATCATTTATTCTAGCTTCCTGTTTCTGTGATAAAACACTGATGAAAAGTAACTTAGAGGAGGAAAAGATTTATAGGGCTTACTGATTATAGTCTGTCATCAAAGGAATCTAAGGCAGAAACTCAAGGCAAGGACCTGGAGACAGGAGCTAAAGCAGAGACTGTGGAGGGGCACTATATACCAGCTTGCTTTCTCCAACATGCATTCATCCAACTCTTTATAGAACCCAATACCCCCAGGCCAGGTGGCATCACCAACAATGAGCTAGATCCTCACATCAATCATCAACACCACCACAACCCCCCATAGACATGTCCACAGGCCAATGTGAGGGAGGGAATACTTCAACATGATTCACTATTCCCAAGTATTTCAATTCAATAGTCATGATTAGCAACACAGCCGTTTTTGTAGGAAGACTATGGGGGAAATGTTGGCACTTCATTGACTTTCGTATTTGAAAAGTATGTAACTTATAGCAAGTATTCTGGACCACTTGAAGGAAACTGTGGAAGATTTTGTAAGGATAAAATGCAATTTTCTTGAGGGAGATAGCAGAAAAAGAGGGCAGAGACATCTGAACAGTAAAAATCACAGGCATTTAAAGTTTGTACCCTACAGGTGGCAGAAGGAAGAGAGGAGGATTATGCAAAAAGGCAGGGGAGGAAGATGTCATGTCAGATTTTCACATCAAAGAGGAGGAAGAAAGTCAAACCACACAGTGGTAAGAATAGAAGATGGATTTTTCTAAGCAAGAATTTATGTTTAGGAACAACATGTGTGATATATATTTTTCTGAGTCCCTAATATTTATTGTTCATATTATTTTTCTTAGACCATTTCAGTGGGTTTTCATTTATATGGCAAAAGAGGAAAAACTCAAAAGTTTTACTTTTCCTACTATTTCAGAGTTTTAATCAGTGGTTAACTGGCTGCTTGTCTGCCATAGGCTTAAGGAAACACAGAACACTATGGCTACAGGAATATAATATAGAAGGACAGTACTCTCCTCATGGAGGTCAGAAACAGAGAGAGCAAGAGTGATGAAGTGAAAAGAAAATATGGTCCCAAAGACATAACTCAATAGTCTTATTCTCTTAACTAGGTTTCACCTCCTAACTTGGCATAACTTATCAACATCACATCAATATTTAAACCGCTCAGTGAATTCATTCATTGATAAGGTCAAAACCTGGATGACCTGGTAGTAATGCCCTCCAAGTCCTACATCTTAGCATTGTTACTTTAGATCTAAGTTTTCAACACATGAGCCTCTGGGGGATATTTCAGATCCAAACTGCCTCATAGCCTATGTCTAAGTGTTGTTTAGTATACCATACTCTCATGATAATTTTCATAACATATACAATTGAAATTATATTAAATAAAAATGTTATCTTAAATGATAATATTTTAAGTGATACCTTTGTTAAATGTGTTCTCATATCTTGATTATTTTGAAATTTGGAATCACTGTGATATGTTGAAATTTGTTTCCTTAATAAAGACTGATCAAAGTGTAAGGGATGTCTTAAAGACTTTAGTTTACTCTGGTATAGTACTGTTACATTTTTCATAATCTACCTGGGTACTCAGGTTTGCTCAGTAGCCTATCCATGCTAGACACTAGTAGTTTCTCTTTTCTCTCATATTTAATTGAGGAGAAGGTAGCATAATCTCAGTGTGAGTATGAATCTATTCCTTCCAATGCTTTTCCCTGTTCATTTATCTGTGTACTTTCAGGTATGATTTATCTTCACACATAAAGATCTTTCTTTCCCATTAAGTGTTCTATAAATTATTGCCATGATTATGGTGAGACCATACACTTGGTTTATGTACATTCATGCTTTGTACATAAAAAGCAATTGGTAAGTTTGCTTATAATTTTACCTTTGCTCATATATATAGAGAAATATGTTTACAGATTTACTTTTTATTTATTGTTGTAGTGGGCAAGCACGTGTGTGTGTGTGTGTGTGTGTGTGTGTGTGTGTGTGTGTGTGTATGTGTCCAAGTATCCATGAGAGCTGGAAGAGGGTGTCTAATCCAAAATACTAGGTGAGCTTTTCCCACTGAAGCAATACTGACAAGAGTGTTATTAGGTAGCCAAATACTCTCAGATTGTATTTAAAACTGACTTGATGGCAGGGAACATATGCCTGGTACTTTAAGCCCAGTAAGAACAAAAAATAAAATAAAAAATAAAAATAAAAACAGTAACACAATGTCTGGGAATGTTGTGAATATTTTCATCACACAATGACACTCCTGAGACTGACAATAAAGTTTACCTTAAATCAGAGGGTGGAGCTAGCTACTAGCTGAGAACAAAATTAGCCATAGAGGTTTTGGAGGACCCAGGATGCACAGAGAGACCCAGGAAGGAATAGGAGGGATTTAGAGAAAGGCTTGGCCTTTGGGATCAAGGAAGGAAGGAGAGAGGGGAGGTCCCTCACTGGTCACTTCTCCACCACCTCTCTGATCAATCGGGTTTTTTTGTTTTTGTTTTTGTTTTTTAATTTTTTCTTTATTATTATGTGTTTTAAATTTTATACATCAGCCATGGGTTCCCCTGTCCTCCCCCTTCCCGCCCCCGCTCCCACCTTCCCCCCAGCCTCTCCCCTCCATTCCCATGTCCTCCAGGATCAAGGCACCCCTGGGGATTCATTTAAACCTGGTGGATTCAGTACAGGCAGGTCCAGTCCCCTCCTTCCAGGCTGAGCAAAGTGTCCCTATGTAAGCCCAAGGTTCCAAACAGCCAGCTCTTGCACTAAGGACAGGTCCTGGTCCCACAGCCTGGATGCCTCCCAAATAGATCAAGCTATTCAATGGTCTCACTTATCCAGAGGGCCTGATCCAGCTGGGGGCTCCACAGCCTTTGGTTCATAATTCATGTGCTTCCATTCGATTGGCTATTTGTCCCTGTGCTTTTTGCAATCTTGGATTCAATAATTCACGCTCTTTCAGACCCTGCTCTTTCTTGACAGTTGGATACCTGGAGATCCATCTGGGGCTGGAGGGATAGCTCAGCCATTAAAGGCTAGGCTCACAACCAAAAATATAAGGTTTTTAACCCCAATATCTGACTCCTGAGTTTTTATTGATAGAAGAATAATTAGATAAATGCTTTCTCTGGCAACTAACATGAGGCATGATATCACAGAGGTAACTGTTTGTGGCCAGCTTTGTGGCAGCCCAAGTTTTACCTCATCAACTGGCATTCCCTCCCTCCCCTTCAGACATTCTCCATTATTCTGGGGTTTTCCTATTTCAGTCTCTCTATAGCAGTCTCCAGCTGCCACTCATCCTGGCTCCAAATACCACAGGCAGCTAGTCCTCAAAAGCCATCAGAGTTAAGGACCCATAGCTGGCCCAGTTCTTTCATTCAGGCTGCCCCCAGGCTCTTGCTTTCAACCACATTGGCTTTTTCCCCACATCCTGCTGTGTCTTCTTTTAAGGTGGCTTGCTCTCTTTCCCTGTGAGTTGTAGTCTTCCTCTGGACTCTTTCCTCAGGCCACTGCCATGCCAGATTGGCCAACTCAACACCTTCTCAGGCTTTTACACCTGCTTCCACTGTCACACACTCTCAGCCTCCAGCTACATGCAAGCAGCTGTAGCTGCCCTTGGCCAGGCCTTGCAACACCCATGTTTTCTTCCCAGTCATGCTACACAGCAACAGCCAGCCTCACACTTCCTTGTCATCACAAGCAGATCTAGTGAGATACCTGGGAATTCTTAAGGAGGAATTAGTTTTTAAAATAGTTTCCCCCATGTTAAAAATAAGGAACACTATTATGAGGCAGGGAGTGAGGTCTCTGTCTTGTTCCTCAAGAGATGGTTTGAATATGGAAAAATTCAATGAAGAGAGAATCAACTTAGCTGGGATTGATATAATGTTGGTTATAATCATTATCAGTTTGGTAGTTCATGTTTTATCCTTTTAAAAAGTGGTTTATATCAGTGCCAAATATGAAAAGTTGACTGAAAAGATACAATTCTTAGAAAGAGCTACTAATGAAACTAAGAAAAATATTCACACACAGATAAAAGAGTTCAGAGTAGGACCTACTGAACCATTGCAATAAGAAACTGAAGAGGAGCAGACCAAGAATATGAGAAAACCAACCTTGATTTGCTCAGTTAACATTAATAATGACCACTAGATGATAGGCACCCCAAAGGCTATTCAAAGTTAACTGGGATCCTGTAGAGATGTATGATTTGAGGAGATTTAAGGAAGCAGTAGTTTCATATATTTATTCACCTTTTGTGAAGCAGGCATTAAATTCATGGGAAACACAAAACAGAGTTTTTCTATAAGGCTGGAAAGATTTAGCTACAGCAATATTGGAAGTTGGTCCTCAGTTCTAATGGAAAATGTGATGGAAGGAGGAAGTTAGGGTGATAGAACAAAAAAGCATGGCTAAGAATATGGAAATTTTCTAAGACCAGATTCTCAATGAAGGCCAATATGCTGTTGCAAAGTCAGTTTAGATTTGATGATCACGTCTTGACCCTAGGCTGTATAAGCTTTGAATGCCTGGGACAGGGTTGAAGAATCAGGAAAGAGGATTGAGGTATTTATTAAAATTATACAAGCTCAAAAAATGCCTTTGCTGATTTTTTAAAAGACAGATTGACTTCAGCTATAAATACAATGATATTAGATCCAGAAGTTAGACAAATATTAATTGAATCTTGGCTTTTGAAAAAGTTAATTAAGAGTGCAAAGGGGTTATTAGGCCTTTAAATTCAAGATCAGCACCAATAGATGAATGGATTAAAACTATTTACATATGATACTTAAGTGTGAGATTTGGATCTCACACTTATAATGATACTTGCATAGAAAAAGTGATTTCTAAAAATTTTAAGACAAATAAAATGGTTAGGTGTTTTATCTGAAAAGGGATTGCAGGCAAAGCATTCCTTGAAACAATGTTTTTCCAGGAGACAATTAAAAAAGAAGCTCCCAGACTTCTAGAATACACAGAAGGTATGGCAAAGGCTGGCATTGGACTAATGGCTGCAGATCAATAAGGGACAGATAGGGTAATACTTTGCCATTGGGAAACACCTCAAGGAATCTTTTGCATGCCACAATGTCTAAATCTAGTTCAATCATTCCCTTTCAGCATTGGGGAAGCCCCTCCACACAGCAATTAAGACTTAATGCCTGTTGTTAAAAGCCATGCTACTCTGGATGACATAAAAGCTTTATTAGATAAAACAAAGTTTTCAGGAAAGAAAAGAAAACAAGTATTTTGGCAAACTGTTATAGATGAGCAGAGATAAAAGCTAAAAACACAAATAAATGGCACTGAAATTGAGGGTTTGGTAAACACAGGTGCAGATGTAACAATACTTTCACCAAAATCTTGGCATTCAGATTGGTCTCTTCAGGAGGTAAATATTCAGCTTCTAGGGATTGAAACTTTATCTCAGGTAAGATAAAGTACAAGGTGGATTGAGTGTATAGAACCAGAAGGAGAAGTAGAAAATTAAAGCCATATGAGGCTAACATAGCAATGAACTTATGGGGATGTGATTTGTTACAGCAATAGAAAATCTAAATTAACATTCCTCCAATATCAGAAACAAGCCGTAAGCATGTTTCTGAGAAAGATATTAAAAGGTATTATCAGGAATAGTCACTGACCATTCAGGTTGTATATAAGCAGGGCATAACAGCTGCTGATCTTTCATAGGTATTAAAATTCCTACCTTTAAAATCATTAACTGAATAACATGTCTGGGTGACCTTTGATAACAGAAAAATTACAAGCACTAGACCAGCTGGTACAGGAGCAGCTAAATGCTCAGCTTAATAAAGAATTGGGCAATTCTTGACATTCTCCTATATTTGTCATTAAAAAAAAAATCTAGAAAATGGAGAACGTTAACAGATTTAAGAGCCATAAATAATGTTATTCATCCAGTAAGCCCTTTACAGCCTGGAATTCCCTTACCCTCTCTATTTCCTGAAGGATGGTCTGTTATTGCAATTGATTTAAAAGACTGCTTTTTAACTATATCTTTACAAGAACAAGATTGTCTTCACAACATCTACTTATAATAATTCCCAGCCTGCTAAAAGGTATCAGTGGAAACTTCTTCTTCAAGGAATGTTAACACCCTCTCCTTATGTCAATATTTTGTATAATAGCCATTGGAAATAATTCATAAACAATTGCCTCAATTTATAATTTATCATTATATGGATGATACCATACTAGCTGATTCAGACGAAGATAACTTAGAAAAAATGCTTTAAGAGATAAGGAAAATTTTATCTTGTTGGGTATTACAACTTGCTCCTGAAAAAAAAAAATACAAAGGGGGGATTTTATTAATTACCTACAATATAAGATAGATTTATAAAAATTCAACCACATTAAGTACAAACCAGAAGAGAATAATTATAAACTCTTAATTATTTTTTAAAATTGCTGGGAGATTTTCACTGGCTATAGCCCACAATTGGATTGACAATTTGAGAACTAAGTAATTTATTTCAATTCTCACAAGGTGATAAGGACTTAAATAGTCCAAGAAAATTATTAGGTGAGGCTGAGAGAGAATTGGCTTTGGTAGAAGAGAAATTACAGGATGAACATGTGGATGGCTTGGATCCAGAACTTGATTATATCTTGGTCATACTACCTTCTACATATTCTCCTACAGGAATTCTTATGTGGAGAAGATAATAGCTTAGAATGGATATTTTTACCAAACAGAGTAAAAATTTACAGAGCTATGTAGAAAAGGTTTCTGCATTGATTCTGAAAGGAAAATTGAGACTTTTATCAATTAACAGAAAGAGATCCAAGAGAAATTGTGGTACCTCTTAATAATACTGAAATTGTCTATTTATGGCCAGGAAAATGAACAATGGAAAAGAGCTTACAGCAATTTTTGAGGAGAAATTAGCAACAGATATTCCAAAAGCAAGAGATTTCAGTTTATAAAAAGAACTAATTATATTCTTCCTCATACTGGAAAACCAATTTCTGGAGCCCCAACTTTCTATAACAATGTAAGTAAATTAGAAAATCCAGGATATAAGTCTGGAAATTTAAGTAAAATGGCTTGAAGCCCTTATGATTCTGTTCAAAACTCAGAGTTATATGCTATTCTCATGGTATTATTAGATTTTTTACAAAACACTTAATATAGTTACTGACTCTTAGTATGCAGAAAGAGCTATTTTCTATATTGAAACCACTAAAATTATTCCAGATGATTCAGAATTAAATAAGTTATTTATTCAGTTACAAGAAATAATCAGAAATAGAAATTATCCCTTGTATATAACATCCCATGCATGTCTACCAGCCCCTCTATCACAAGATAATTATAAAATTGATCAGATATTGATAGGAAATGTACTAAAAGCCTCAGAATTTCATAAGAAACATCATGTTGATATCAAAGGTTTGAAGAATGATTTTTCTATGACGTGGCAACAAGACAAGGAAATTATAAGGAAATGTCCTATTTGTTCTTTGTATAATCAAACTCCATTATCTGTAGGAAGTAACCCAAAAGTACTCAAAGAAATGAAATTTGGTGAATTAATGTGTTTCATTTTGTAGGGTTTGGAAAATATAAGTTTGTTCATCACACTATAGATATATATTCAAGATTTCAACGGACAACTGTTTCAAGTTCTAAAAAGTCTGATTCTGTAAATACACATATATTAGAAGTGATGGGCATTTTGTACATTACCTGTACAAATTAAGTTGACAGTGTTCTAACATACGTCTCTAGTAAAATGAAATAATTCTTTATACATTATAGCATAAAGCATATTGCAGGTATACCACACAATCCTACAGGAAAAGCAGTTATGGAAAGATCTAACCACACTTTAAAAGATATCCTTAATAAATAGGAAGGGGTAATAAAGACATGCAGAGGTAGATTATACAAGGCTTTGTTAACTTTAAATTTTTGAAATGCTAATGAGAGAGGAATGACAGCTGCAGAGAGGCATTAGATAGAATAAAAAAACTGCTGAATTAAGTCAGCATGGATACTTTAATAACATATTGACCTAAAAATGGAAAAAAGTACATATATATATATGTATATATATATATATAATATATATATATATATTACATTGCAGATAGGTTTTGTTTTTGTCTCCACAGAAGAAGAAAAGCTATGGATACCATAAAAATTGATAAAGATTTTATTTGAACAGGATAGACCTCTTGATAAGAAATGATTATTGCTCATCAAACAGCCTGGTCAGTCAATCAAAACTAACTTATACAGCTAACAAATGCCTCTTATTTAACCAGATATTGTAGCATAAATTTTATTTATTGCTTGTATATATGGTATATAGTTATTGTACTTTTCTATATAGTTTTTCTTATAACTTTTTTCCTTTTTTCTTTTCTAAAAATAGAAAAGGGGAAAAAAAGAAAGAAGAAAAATATAAGGTGTGAAGACCAGAAACAAGAAGCTTTTGGCTGGTTAAGCTTTTCGGCTTCTAGCAACAGATCAGCTGAGACCCATTCAGATGAGGACACAGACGCTTCCAGTCTGAGGAAAGCAGGATCAGCTGAGGAATTGGCAAGGTGAGGAAGCTGTGGCTTGTTCTGCTTCTCCGATCTTCTAGCATTCACCCCAATACCTGGCTCAGGATTGATTTTATTAATAATTATCTTTAAGATTCATGCTACAAGATATAACCTGCCAAAAAGGGAAACTCCTCAAACTTAAGGTCCCCTAAAGTTGCCAATCACCTTCAGACAACAGGAAGTAACTTTAAGAACATAATGCCCATATTCCCAAGATGTGTAGTGGGTAGTTTTTGATCATTCCATGGATTATTGATGTTTATCATCATTTATAGGACTTAGTTCCAAGTTGTTGATGGTCATAGTCAGGTAGAAAACTTAACAAAAGAGTTTAGATTTAGCAATCTTGTGAAAAGAAAAAGGTCTATGTAGGCATGATAGGATAAACTGGTAGATTATTGAATCTACTTTTAAACTAAAAAGGTAATTAATAGTAGCCATAAATATTTTGTGTTGGTATTGATTTTGGTATATTGATACAAATTTAAGGTTATTTTTGTTATACTGTATATATGTTCCTACTCCTATTCAAGCTACTGTACCTATCCAGCTCATTGAAAATTTTGGTTCTTGAAAGTTATTACAAAATATTAGGGATAATTAAGAAATACGAGTTAGCATTTAGTCATCTAACAATTTTGTAGCCATGTTAGGTATGTTTTCAAGGTCAACAGAGATATATTTTAGATGGACAGATGGCCTTCAAACACTCCAGAGACCAACAGAATATGGTATTTAAGATGTTTTAATAACATGAGGCTTTTCATAACAGTGAGACACGTCTGCTCCTGGCAGGACCAATCTACATCAAAATAGGATGATGGGCATCAAAGAACCTTCATATTGAATTTGTTTTTATTGTGGCAAAGTTAGCAACTGGGCAAGAAACTGCCCTTGCATTGAATGCTGTCAGTATACTGTCCAAATTGGACAAGCAAGACACAAAAAGAAAGTGACTACAGAACTTTGCCAAGACAAGGTTTCTTGTCCTTCAAATTTCCAGCATCACAGATAACTATATCATATTCTAGGCCTGTAGGATGAAGATGGACATCCCAGTGTTGCAGAAGGAGCTTGGGTGACTGCCCAGGCAGTCAAATGTCTCTGTCATTTCTGTACTTTTGGAAGTTTTTGCTCTGCACTTCCTATTTACTTGGGTAATATATCCTTCTGGGTCTCTGACAGGGTTGAAGACTAGATAGTTATAATGACAGGTTTCCTTGTTACCAAGTTCAGAAAGGAAACTCACAAAAGAGGTGTAAAGTGTATAAGGGTGAAAGATATAAAAACTTAAATTGTTTAACTAAGAAAATCTTATCAGATCTAAAAAGATATTTTAGGATTGATAAAACACATTATGATAGAAAGTGAATTAGGTACAAAACTTTAGACTCACCAAGATAAGATAAAATAATCGAGTATTTTCTTTGAACTTTCAAAATAGAAATGGACTGTACATTGTGAATATAATTTTTACCTGATAATTGTTTCCAACGCATATGTTTTTACTATGTTAGATTTAAAGTCTTCTCTTTTTATTTAGACAAAAACGGGAAAATATTGTGGGATATTTTTGTTGCATTGTAATACTCCTGGGATGGCCAATAAAGTTTACCTTGAATCAGAGGGCAGAGCTAGCTACTAGCTGATCAAAATTAGTCATAGATGTTTTGAAGGACCCAGGACATACAGAGAGACACAAGAAGTAGTAGGGAGGGCCTAAAAGAAAGGCTCAGCCTTTTGTATCAAGAAGGAGAGAGAGTGGGGAATGCTAGGCACGTCTCTGCTGCTTCTTTGATCAATCAGGTTTTTACCCCAATATATGATTCCTGAGTTTTTATTGATAAAATAAAAATTAGATAAATGCTTCATGGGAAGATCAAAGGTCCCAGTGGGAAACTCTCTGTTCTTGTTTAAACAAACTAATATGGCACTAATCTAAATTCTACATTTTTATATTTATACTAATAGACAAATGGTATTCTCTTCCACAATCAGAAAAGCTTCCTTTACTATTGAACAATTCTGAAATCAGATTTATGACTTCACAAGCATATGAAAATAAGTGAAAAATAAATGTACATCTTTAAATGGGGTATTTTTACCACCCCTCTAAGGCTCTGGGAACATTGAAGGAAGGGAGTAGAAATAATATTATAACAAGAAAAGAGGGAAAGGGACTACAAAATGCAACCTTTGGGCATGACAGAGCCATTATAAACATGAATTCATTGAAGCTTTATTTGCCTACCCTGGCCCTACACAGGACTGAGCTTGTAAACTGTTGAGGGGTTCATAGCCCATAACCTTTCCTGCTGAGCAATTGATAACTGACTGTTTCTAGTGAAGGGGCATTCATTCCTTCAATTGCATGCTAAATAGTGAGCCTACCTCATTCCAGTGGATGGTTCCAAACCCAATGAACAAATAGACATTCCTGGTTAAAATAAAATAAAATCTGTAAGTCACAAAACAAGATAAAAAGTCATTAACAAGGGAAAAGGCATATGGAGGGAGAAGGAGGTAATCTGTGAGAATGAGATCATAGAGTGTAAAGGGTAAGAATAAATAAAATAAACCACATGCCTGTATGAAATTGTCAAGGACCAAATTTAATCAATAAAAATACTAATAAAATTCTTCACAAAATATGACAAATAAATAATTTTATTTGTAAGAAGTTACAAAGAAAATCAAATAGTGAAAGTTGTTTTGAACAACAAAGACATGAAACTGGCTGACTTCCAAGTATATCAACCAAATAAATAAATAGATAAATAAATAAATATGAAGTAAAGTCATCATGGTACTGATGATGAACAGAAAATGTATAGAGAATTCTTTGTAACTTCAAAATGGGCAAATACTTTCTTAACAAGATCCTAAGATCATAGGAAACAAAATCAATATCAGACAGATGTGATCAGATGCTGTAGAAGATTATTGTAAGGTGTTTCACATTTGTTTATGCTATGGAACATTTGTTTTAATGACGCAAATATGTGTTGCATTTTTTTATGTTGCATTTGTTTAACTCTGTGAAGTTGTGTTACTTTACCTATCTAAATCACCTGATGGTCTCATAATGAACTGAATGACCAATAGCAAAGCAGAAAAAGGAGAGGCATGGTTGGCAGGCAAAGAGAATAAATAGGAGAAATCTGGAGAAAGAAGAAAAAAGACCAAAAGAATAAAGAGAGGAAGATGCCAGGGGACAGCCACTGAACCACACAGCCAGTCACCGAGTAAGAGTAAAAACAAGATATACTGCACCAAGAAAAGTAAAAAAGCCCAGAGGCAAAAAGTAGATGGGATAATTTAAAGTCAAGAAAAGCTGGCAAGAAACAAGCCAAGCTGAGGCCAGGCATTCATACGTAAGAATAAGACTCCTTGTGTTTATTTGGGAGCTGAGTGGCAGTCCCCCAAAGAGCAAAACAACCAACAACAATTTGATCATTAAAATTATTCTGCCCATAAATGGAACCATGGAGACATGATAGACATATGGAAGAAAATACTGTGAAGAATATACAATGATTTCCAAAACCTCAAGAGCAAAGAAGCCAGGTAATCATGTTAAAAATGGACAATACTCAAGAAGATGACATACAAGTGATAACATGTATGTAAAAGCATAATTAACATCAGCACTCATCTGCAAATGCCAATCAAAAGTAACATGAGGTTGCATGCTTTCATTCTGAAAGATGGGTGTGCAGAGTTAATGAGTGTCCTTAAGCATCTCAGTACAAACACTATTTTACACATACACACACAGGCATACACACACACACACACACACACACACACACACATACACAAATAGCATTCTAAATCGCAGTCTGTCCAAAGAAAATGGACTCAGGAAGCCAATGAGAAAGATGTACTCACATGACCACTGAAGGTTGCCTAGCCAAGAAACAAAAACAACCCAAGTATCCATCATCTGATGAAAGAAGAAAATGTGGTTTCTGTATGCAACAATGTAGTGATTATCCATAAATGAATGAAACACTGTGGTTATGACAACCTAGATAGGCTTAGAGATCATTGTATTCTGTGAAATAATGACATAGAAAGTCAAATTACATGGTTCCACTTAAGTGAATTCTAAAAAGGTTTATCTCAGAGAAGGTCAGAATAGAATGGTGGGCACCATGGTGGGGAGAGTGGAAAGTAGAAATTGTAGAAAAATGATACTCACTAGGAAATGTTGTGTTCAGTAGGAATTAGAAATCTTGGTGTGCCCTTAGAGGAGTAGAGGGCAGGAAATAATCAAACTGAGGGCTGAAATCAATAAAATAGAAACAAAGAGAACAATACAAGGAATCAATGAAACAAAGAGTTAGTTCTTTGAGAAAAATCAACAAAATAGATAAACTCTTATCCAAACTACTAAAAGGCAGAGAGAAAATATCCAAATCAACATACATGAATATGTACAAAATATACTATACACACACACACACACACACACACACACACACACATGCACAAAACTGTATATAGTTTCTAAATATGTATATATGGTATGATTTGATGTATCCACTAAAACAGTAACTTAACTTTTAAATGTTCCACATATTCTTACTGTGTTTTAATAGTTGGCTTCTGTTTATTATAAATTGATGACTGCATTGCTGAGATACATTTCCTTGCATATGTTTTATAATTTTTATTAGATCACTTTTATTCTGTGGAATTATTAAGATGGAAAATTAAGTTGATGGTTTTTCTTTTTTCTTCTTTCTTTTTTGGTTTTTTGAGACAGGGTTTCTCTATGTAGTTTTGGTGCTTGTCCTGGATCTTGCTTTGTAGACCAGGCTGGCCTCAAACTCACAGAGATCCACCTGGCTCTGCCTCCCAAGTGCTGAGATTACAGGGCATTCACCATCACTACCCGGCCTGTTGATGACTTTTCGAATATTAAATCATTCTAATTTCTGAAAGAAATGCTTCATGGTTCATTCAGTTTGTACTGATGGATTTCATGTGTTGACACTCTATGATCTTCTAGGCTATGACCATTAGTAATTTGCCCTATAATTTACCATTCCTTTGTGTATATTTTTTATTTGATGTCATCACTGTATCTGTCACAATATATGTGTGTGAGTGTGTATGTGTGTGTCTATGTGTCTGTGTTCTCTCTCTCTCTCTCTCTCTCTCTCTCTCTCTCTCTCTCTGTGTGTCTGTGTGTGTGTGTGTGTGTGTGTTCTTTAGACAGGAAGAATAGGAAATATACAACTCTAGCAGAGATTAGGAATGATGGAGAAACAGGACAATGTGGCATACACCCATCATCTAACACCTGGGGCAAAGGAAGAAAAATTGTAAGTCTAAGGCCATTCCTGGCCACATAGTAAGATCCTTTGTCAAAAGAGACAACACTTACAAAAATCTTAGAGAAGTAATAGGATGTTTGGGAGATCAAAACTTCAAATTTACATACTAGATTCCATCGAGCTATCAGAATCCTGAACAAGAACACTGTTATCACAGGCAGGTGGACCTCAGAGAGAAGTATAGGCCAGTGATAGGAATAGAACAGCAGTGTGGTTCACTTAGAGATGACTGTCTCAGGGCACAGGGATTAGCAGTGTTCTCTAAGGATGGAGTGCATAGTGAAAACACAAGAGAGGCCAGAAACCAGAGGGAGAAACTTGACACAAAAGGTCAGAACAGTTTGATTTGATAAGGCAGATACCACTCAGCTGATAAAATTTAAAGGAGCAAAACATCTGGGCATTTACAAGGGATATTTTATTGTAATTTTAGGTTCTTTTGTTTTTCATGGATGAAGACACTAGAACATATTAAGAGGCAGAAGAAGGAGGAGGAGGAAGAGGAGAAGAAGAAGGAAGGAGAAGAGGAAGAAAAGAAAGAAAAAATCCCAGAGAACATAGTTGATGACATAAAGGAAATGAAGAAAAATCTAAGAAAGTAAAACCTCAAAAGAATCTACATTAAGTTAAAATCCCCAACAACACCACATAGGTGGTAAAATAATCAGAAATGTTATTGTTGGTGTAACTATAAAATGTCATAGGAATTTTATTTTGAAAAATCTGGTTTTGTTTATTTTATTTATTTATTGGTTTCTTGAGATAGTGTTTCTCCGTGTAGTTTTGGTGCTTGTCCTGAATCTGGCTCTGTAGACCAGGCTCGCCTAGAACTCACATAGATCTGCCTGGCTCTGCCTCCCAAGTGCTGGGATTAAAGGTATGAGCCACCAATCATGTACCTTCTCTCCTGTTTAACAAATCTACTCTTGGGCATTAGCCAAAATAAATACAAATTTACAAAGAAAAAGGATATCCAAAGTAGCTTTGCTCAAAATAGCCACAAACTAGAAAAGCCTACACTCCAGAGAAGAGCAGAATACACAGAATGATGTGTATGAAAAGAAACAATTTACTGTTGTGAACAACGAAGGTGAATCTCAGCATAACTTTTGTACAATACCAAATCACAGAATAGTTTATACTGTGTTTTTCCATTTCCACCAAGTTTTAAAAAGGCAAAATAAATCTATACTGAGAAAACTTTCTGGATGATAGGAATATGGTTCACTGGTGCTTCCCCAACATGTGCAAAGCCCTGTGTTCTATCTTCTACATCACATAAAAACAGGGCATGTGGTCCAGGAGTACTACAGAGATAGAGAGAGGATGATTATGAACTTCAAGCTTATCATAACCTAGACAGTGAAATTGAGGCAGGTCTGAGATATATGAAATTCTATATGAGAAAACAAATACAAAACTTCTAAATCATCATTCATGGTTTCCTTTGTAGAATGTAGAAGAACATGGACAGGAGAGGTAGTGAGGAAATTTTCTAACTAAAAATAATGATACTGTATTTTATGACTTTCCATTATTATAATGAAACACCTGGAATGAATCTGAAGAGAAGGAAAATGTATTTACACTCAACACCTCACAGGCTTTTGTCAATGATCAAAAGACTTTTTTCTTTAGGTCTTGGTGTTGCAGAATCCCATGACTGCACATGGCAGAGCAAAGTTATTCACCTAATGGCAACCAGGAAATTAAGAAACTGAGAAGGGAGGGAAACAAAGAGTACCCATCAAAGGCATATGCATAGTTATCTACCTCCTCTGTGTTCTGCCTTCTAAATCCCTACCATCTCCTAGTCATGTTATCAAATTCTAGTTCAATCAATGGATTAACTCACATTGAAGTACAAGCTCTCATGTCCTAAATGATCACCTCCCTAAAGTCTTACTTTGAACATTGCTGCACCAGGATTTAAACCTTCAGCATATAAGTCTTTCAAAGTCTTTCACTTCATGTCCAAATCATGAGACCTATAAACAAGGGATATATGATTGGGCTATTCAAATGCTTTTGTATACCTGTAGAAGCTCATCAAGGATATATGTATGCAATATTTAATAGAAAAATATAAATAACCATTAAACATTGTTGTGCTTGTTATAGGATTTAGAAACATGCAATGTAGTCTGCAGGTTACTTAGAAATACATTTATGATTATAAGATAAAGTGATGAGTAGAAGGACTAGACATTTCTTAAGGTAAAAAATCAACAGCAGAAGCTGTATGGATGTATAATTTCTGCATGCTTGAAATATCATATGAAAACTAGTAGGAAAATAGCCCAAGTAGTACATAGCTTTGGCACTTGATTCCTTTGTGTGTGTCATTTTCAAGGTTTGTAGAAGAAAGAGGAACTGAAGGGGAAAGGGAGACAGACATATGCTACTCTTGTAATGTACGATCTTGGTGGAAAGAGAAGTTATTATTTAGACCATTTTGGCATGAGGTGAAGCAAAATCTAAACTTCAGATTCATAAGGCATGTCTGGATATTATAAAATATATCTATGGTTCTTTATTCTTGTAATCACTTCCATCAAAAAGATTTGCACTTGCTAGAGGTGAGGTTATTTTATAGTACCTCTCAAAGATAAAATAATTTCGTGAAAATGTGTTTTAAGATGGGTGGTGGTGGCACACGCCTTTAATCCCAGCACTCAGGAGGCAGAGCCAGGTGGATCTCTGTGTGTTCAAGGCCGCACTGAAAACAGAGCCAGTTATGGCGGCACATGCCTTAAATTCCAACACTAGTTCACCATGGAGGTCTGGAGGTCTGGAGGTCTGTACAGACAGAGAGGAAGCAACAGAGCTGGGCAGGAAGAGGAAGTGATGTAGCTGGCCTGAGAAAGCAAATCGGAAGGCAGAACAGCAAGGCATACAGATGTGGGTATACAGAAAGTATCTCTCATTTAGAAGCTGCCAGGTCGGTGACGTAAGGTTACCTTTGGCTTTCCCTATTTCCCTGATCTCTCTCAGGCTTTCACCATGTATCTGGCTCCGTGTTTTTTATTTAATACGATCATTTAGAAATTCATCTAGACATTCCCTTTGTGACACTCTCTTCATTCTTCGTTATGTTGCTTCCTCTCTCCCATGTTCTTCTCTCTGTGACCTCAAACAGTGTTCTTATGTTCTGTCTATGCAGTACCGAAGAGAATGCTAGAACACCACATTTCAATCACCTTCCCCTTTCATCTCTTTCTTTCAAAAGTTTCTCTTTCCCAACATCTCTATTAAAACTCCAAGGCAAGGTTATCTAGTTTGTGCTGTTTTTACTACACATCAAGTTTTGCCTGAATCAAGTCTTGCTCTTACACCCCCTGCTACAAGCAGTAGCAAGAGTCATTTCTGAAGCACCCTGAAAGCTCTACGTGTATTGGAGGAAATTTCCCCAATGAATGAGGTGGGGTATCATAATGTTTTGACTTATCCTTAAGGATATAACTCAACATTGTTTACTCTGTACACATATGTTGGACAATTGTAGTGTCCTGACAAGCTGTCATATTCCTCATACACACACCTGAACCATGAAAGAGTAGGAAGTTAGTGTCTGTAATTGCACTAGACATTCCTTCCTGTGGACTCAAACTAATTTAAATCTATTATTTACTCTTCTTCTTGGGAATCAGTTCTCTTACTTTTTAATCCTTTTAGAGTCAAATATATCTTTCTCTTTATCTCTCTTGCTTGCTCTCTCTCTCTCACACTTTCTTCTTTTTCTCTCTTTCTCTCTCTCTCTTTGTTCTTTCTTTCTTTCTTTCTTTCTTTCTTTCTTTCTTTCTTTCTTTCCTCCTTTCTTTTTTAACTCCTTCTGACAGTTGATTCAAGCTGGCAGGGGATGAAAGGTATCTAAAGTGTGCAACAAGACTCTGTTCACAAAAAGCAGCCATTGTGTCATGTGAGATACACTTATAATCACTGTGAACTGTGCTTCGTTATACAAGTCCAACTCTGCCATAGTACTTCATACAAGATTTGAATTTTCTTTATGGAGCATCCTCTTTCATCTGTTTGCATGTCTGTGCCTTTTGAGGCAAGCAAGAACAGAAGAAAACAGGTGACTGAAAAGTAAGGCCATGTCTAAAGGAGAATGGCTAGTGTAGAATACGCTGGACTGCAATGCCATGGCTGTCAGAGGAAACACAGGCATCATTTCCTGATTCAGTGCTGCTATCCCCTAACACATTCCCCAAACTTCATTTGCAGAATGGAGATTATACCATGTTAATACAGGTAAAGAAAAAATATGTTTTTTTTCTTTTTTTCTTTCGTTTTTATAGATAACAGAAAAAATTTAGAAAAGTAAGAGCAAAATGACTTTAAAGGGGGCATAAAAATTCAAAAATTTTAATTTCTTGTAAATTCAACAATGTAAGATATCATGGATAATACAGGGATTATTTATTTAAATTTAACATGTGCTCTCAAAAGGGATTAAGATCCAAATGAAGAGATGCACATAATAAGGAAAGGGAGTAAAATTTTTAGGTTTTTGTTTTGTTTTCTGAATGAATGATGAGCCACCTAGGACAGATACATCTAAAAACTAGACAGGAAATACTATTTATTTGCTTCAGAGACAACAGGTTAAAAATAGTTCTCTAGACATTTATACCTTGTTAAACATCTAGCAAAATACTAGTTAAAAAAATTTCTAATCTTTATTCAATATGAGTAACATTGTAATTATAAATATGTTGGATCTAAGAGGCTCACACTTGACCACACATGAGCAGATGTAGAAACTGGTTTAAGCCATACACAGACATGCTAAAACGTGCTGAGTTACTTTCATCTAATATTGAAGAATTTTATTTCTGTTTTTAATATTAATGCCATTTACAAAGTAAGTTTAATTAGGAAACCATGAGAGAAATGTGAAAATGTCTTTATTTCAAATTCTGCCTGCTTCTTCTACATGCTGGTTATTCCTAGTATTAGATACAGTGACATACAGACAGAGAAGGGACATGACATAGATAAAACAAACAAAAATTGGACAAAACACAGGGAGATGACATTTACAATGCAGCTGACAAAGCCGGTCACTTCACTTTAAATAATGTGGCAGGCTGCAAAACTATAGTAATTACCAGAATTTCATTTTCATTAACTAATAAACCAAGGAAAACAATTTAAGTATCTGAATGTCATTTTTCAAATGAAAATAAACTGTAAACATTTGAATAGCATCACAGCAGGGATGATATACCTAAGGAAATC